>NC_068940.1:38411666-39022403 GCF_026419915.1 Harpia harpyja | reverse complement strand
CTCATGTTTTAACAAGCTGATGTAGCCATGAATGTGGAAAAACTCTGTGCTTTCCTACAGTAATAGAGAGTAATGTTCTTTTTTCATACCTTCTTTGATAGTTTAGGGCACATGCTTCAACATATTATCCATACTTGTGTGAAATCATGCAATTTGACCTGATTCCTGAGCTTCGAGCTGTGCTACGGAAGTTCTTCCTGCGTATAGGTGTTGTGTTCAAAATCTGCATAACAGAGGAGCAGATACGGACAACTGGGATGAATTTACCTTCATGGTAGCCCTAAGTAGGGTTGGTTACTTCAGCTTGTACATAAAGCTATGTTCCAGAGATGATTAAAATGGATGGGAAAAAATGGGACCCTGGTGTATCAACACAGCAAGTTACTCTTACCACAATGGCATCTGGGGAGGAAGAAGAAAATCCTGTTCTGTCCATCCTACAAAACTATCAGCAGTTTTATTTAAATTATTGCTTACAGAGTTAATACAGTAGATGTAAAGCCTCTTTGTTTCAATGCTAGTCATTCTTATGATCAAGTCTGTCTCTTCTAGTCCTTTATCAATTGTTCAGTCTTGCATCCCAGCTAAATCTGATAAATCAGCTGGATTCCTCAATAGAAATTATGCCCCTTGGAAATAATGAATATAGTTGTATAGCCTTGTGATGTTAGCACATGTGTTCATAATAAACTATACCACAGTGGCTAATGACCACCTAAGATCATTCTGGGTTTTTCTTTGTGCGTACATGACTAGACCAGGCAGCGTGTTACAGTTTTTGAAGTGGACAGCCTGTAGGATATTTGGGGAAAGGGTTTTCCTCCTGTTTAGCAAGTAATTTTTAAAACTTTTTTTAATATCAGTGCTTCATTTTCTGAGACTTATTTTTGTTTTTACAGAAGGTTTTACATCAGCAGCACACAATAACATCTGCTCTATTTAGCTTGTTAGTCTTGAGTTAAAGGCATATTTAAAAAAAAAACAAAAAACTTTCATACGTTGCCAGATCATGGACAGAGCATATACAGTAGTATTATAAACAAGGTTCAGAACAAATAAAACCACCTTTTTTTACCCTTGAGTACAATGTATTTAGTAGTAATAAGTCTGTTTAGCAAGAAGTCCTGTCCTTAATACGTATGAGGTTCTGTCTCTTTTTACTGCAGATCTGCAACTTCTGATTTGTCTTTTTGTGCAAATGATCTTTGTTCTCAACTATTAGTTCCTATTGTGATCTAAAAAGAAAATAAAAACTGAATTACCATGAAACTGCTCTAGCAAAATTAAACAAGTTCATTCATGTATTGTAAGAGTTACCAATACATTTCTATGCTTTGAAGGTATTTGTGATGCAATGTGACTTAGCACTGCAGCTTAATTTGTCCTAGAGATTTTTCTTTCTTTGAAATGCATCAGTTTCCTGTGACAACTGTTTCCATGACAGAATACCAGTTTACAGTTGAAGTACTGCAGGACTGAGGTCTGTCCTTTGAAATAATTTTAATTTCAAGTTTTAAGACTTCTCTAAACTGGAAGAGTGTGGCAGGATGGGAGGAGAGGTTCCACTTCCTAAAATAATGTAAACAAAGATGTTATATTAACTGCTGTAGTATCCATAGTAGCAAACCTAAAATATAACAGTATTAAAAAAAAAAAAAGAAAAGAAAAAACCCAAACAAAAAACCCAACTTGAATGATATTAAGTGTTTAACCTGTTATTTTGCTTTTTAAATTGAGTTTCCTGGTAGGGTGGCCTTAGTTGTAGTAGTCTTGGGATATTCCACTCTGAGAGCTGTTGGAATTCTTTCTTTCTTTTTTCTTTTTTTCTTTTTTATGAGCTATTTCCAAAGGGTTTATATGGTGCTTTTCAGTAAATCGGCTTGTTCTACATAAGCATTGTTTGGGAATGGTTTTGCAGTCAATAGTAGTGACAATGCTTTCACATTTTTATTTTTACTTTTTATTTTTAACCAAAGAAAAATAAATGGTGATTGCGGCTCTTTTAAACACCCATTAGATAAAAATCTATACACTAATATTTAGTAGAAGGGAATATATGGCTATATTTTACAATAGGAAAAGACTGAAAAATAAGCAATGCTGATATTTAACTTGCTGCATTTGAAATGTCCTTTTGCTTGCATTTAGTATAGTTGCTCATTCCCTGGTAATGTCACTTCATCAGTTACAGTAAAAATGAAGTATTTATTTTAATTCTATTTAAATCTGTAAGAGTAGTCTATTCCTTTTCTTATGGTCCTAAAGAAAATATTTGAAACTTTGTTCTTCAGATTTTGAATGTGTCACTGTCTCATTGAATGTATACCCTTATCTCCGATCAAAACAACAAACTAATTAAAGTTGCATGCTTTTTCTGTATTGTACAGTTTTGAAAGCCTTACAACTCATGTCTTGAAACAAGTCTCTTAATTTTCAGATCTTACATTACTTTACAGTTGCATTGTGGGCTTTCTTTACTGTAACATGCAACACTTGTACTATCTCTGCATATAGAATAAGGGCATTTAATCAACCTTTTCCTTCAGCCTTAGTTCTGAGACTGTTCTTTTACTTAAGTAAAGCTTCTATTGTATTTATACAATTTATAAACTGCTGAAATTAGGTATGTGACATCAAAACATCCTAGGCTCTGTAGTGCATGAAAGAGAAGCGGGACTGGAATGCGATTGGATTGTAACAGCCTTAATCCTGTCAATTTTCTGGAATCGATTGTACATGTTAAAGCAATAAGAATGGTATGTTAAGTGTAATACCTGAAACAGTTGTATTCACATCAGGTGTTTGGTTTCCCTTATACAGTCAGAAAGACCATAACCTATAGACATCTTAATGAAGCTAAAAATGCTGAGCCAAAACTCCTGCAGTAGTCACTGCTGGTTCTGATCTTGTCCTGACTCTGCTGACATAGACTTCATCTGCCTGTAGTGGTTTTACTGGCTTCAGTGGAACTATGACTGAAAACAAGGTTCTGTGTCAGCATATCCTGGTAGAGATCGAGACATCTGTGCAATACATGAAGTAACAAAAAGTAACCTCTTAGACTTTTCAAGTAGTGTTATGCAACAAGTTAAACTATAAACTGATTTACCTATAATGGTATAAATATGGAGACTGCATGATATTTGTTATTACTTCTTATTTTGGAACCCTCTAGGAAATAGTTAGGCAGGGGGAGGATGCTAATGAGGAAAACCCTGAAAACTCCCTTTCATGTTGACTATTGTGTTTTACAGTACAAGAAAATAATATTTTTACAGTGCTTTGTTATCCATGTCTCCCATCTGTAAACAGAACAATCTGAAACAATGTCCACAAATACAAGCAACCACCCCACAAATTTTAGCTCAGTCTTACTATTAAAAATGAGAAAGATTAAAAATAGTAACTTTTAGTCTGAAGTAGAACTAAGCTTTCTGTCAAAAGTGCAGCTCCCTTTAATATGTAAATTCAGTTTGTTCAGCACCTTTAATGTTATTTCTGTGTAAAATGTATGTTTTCATGTATTTAAAATGCCTAAGTTTTTTGAAGATCTCCGTATTAAGTGCATTTAATATCAATAATTTAAAGAGCATTCCTTGCCCAATGGATGTATACATTTTTGAGAGAATACCAAAATTATATAATATGAAAAACTATGTAAAGTTTTCTACATGAAGATACTATGTATAATACTGTTATAATATTCCATGCTTTAATCAAGTGGTAAATCAATAAAGTTTTAAGAAGTGTTGCTTGGTTTTGTTGTCATGCAGTTGATTAGAAGGCTTGTGAGCCTCTAGCCTGCTCTCCTCCCCCTGAGACTAGATCACTGATGAGAATTAGGGGCCTTTCCCATGTAGGGGCGTTGGTTGGTTGTTTTGGGTTTGGTTTTTTTAACACACCGCTCCCTCCTGCCTTTCTCACTCCTCCTGGCTGCTCTTCCTCTCCGTCGCCCTGTCCCCCTTCCTTAATCAACAGAAGGGCTCCTGCCCTCCGGCCGCACCTGCTCCCTGCCCTCCCCGGCCCCGCGGCCCACGCCTCCTGCCCCCGTCCCTGCGGGTGCTAGGCCGCCTCCCCGTACCCCTGGCCTGGCCTCCGCCCGCCGCGTCCCTCAGGACCGCTCGCTCGCTCCCCCCCACGCCCGGCGCGGGGGCCGGTTCCCGCGACACCCCAGAGGCGCCCCGGGGCCTTGTGGGAAGAGCCTGGCCATTGGTCGGCCGTCCCCGTGGGGGAGCGCGGCAAGGATTGGCTCACAGCGGAGCCCGTCGGAGAAGGAGAGGCCGCTGATTGGCCCGGCGGCGGAACGGTGTCGCCGCCCTGCGTGATGCGGTCACGGTGCCGCCGCCGCCGCGCCCTCTCACCGCAGTTTGAATGTGAAGCGCAGCCGGAGCTCTCGGAGCCGCCGCCGCTGCCGCCACCGCTATCGCCGGGGGGGAGTCGCCAGGTGAGGCTGGGCCGCGCCGCCCGGCGATGCTGGCGGTGGGGCGGCCCCGCAGCCCGGCGGTCCGCATGGTCTGCAGCCGGCCGCCCCTCCGCTCCGTGCCGGGCTCGGACGCTGGGCCCGCGGCGCAGCGAGAGGCGCAGCTCACCATGCTGGGGTGCTTCGGCCCGCCTTCCGCAGCTCGCGATTGGCCCGCGGCCTCTGGGGCTGAGCAGCGTGCATTTCTCATTGGCTTCTGCCGCTGCTAGTCTGGAGGTGGCGGGGAGGGGGAAGGGAGCAAGTTAGTCTGAGGGCGGTTGGTGCCGTTGGGGCTCCCCCGCCGCGGCCGCCAGCCCACGCTGCCCCCGGCCCGGCCCGGCCCGGTCCAGTACGGTCCGGCCCGGCGGGGGTGGGCAGGCAGCCGGGCCTGCCCCTGGGCCTGCCTTGTGGGGGCCGCAGCCGAGCCGGGCCGCCGCCGCATGAGGCAGCGTGAGCGCCGCCGCGGGGGAGGCGCAGTCTGGCGGCGGTGGCGGCGCAGTCTGGCGGCGGCGGTGGCGGCGGGCGGGACGGAGCCGGCCCCGTCTTTCGGATAAACCGCCTGGCGGCTTCAGGCTGGGCAGGTGGCGGGGATGGGACGGGGGAAGCGCCGGGGCGTGCAGGGCTGAGGCGGCGGGAGGGGGCTGGGCCGCCCCCGTGGGAGAGCGGGAGCGGGGGCAGCCCCGCTGGTGGGCGGGCCTGGAGGGCTCCTCTCCCCGTCCCGGCTGCAGGGCTGCCGGGCGCGTCACGGGTGGCCTGGCCTTCTGGTCTGTAGGGAAGCGGCGCGAGCGGGCGGTGTGATGGGTGTTGGCTCCTGCTCCCGCGGCCAGCTGGTGCTCGTCTCCTGACCCCTGCGCTTTGGTGAAGCAGAAAGTGAGCGTTAAGGTCTTCAGTATGGTGTAAAGATAATCTTTCCCATAAAATCTGGACCGTAAACGTCCTTAGGCATGTAGACGGTGTTTGGTAAGTGCTGTGGTGAGTGAGTGTGGGAACAGAGCTATTTGAAGTTCTTCGCAGTGTAAGGCTTGGAGGACAGCAGGTTTTTGGTTGGGTTTTTATTTTGGGTTTTTTTTTCCATAGGTGGTCTGTCATTAATTTGACTAAAGCAGTTAGTGCATTAAGCACATTTTATGGGTTTTCTTCTGGAGAGGTGGTCTGAAAAAATTCTCATTTTTTGTGGCCTTTTCAGGAGGCATATGTCACAACATAGCAAAAAGCATCATATCACTCTAGCAAGTACCACCAGGTTTTTTTGTAGTGGAAAACAAACAAGATGAATAGCTAGAGGAAGAGAAGGAACTAAGAGTAAGTAGGTAGCAGGTGAAAATATTTATCCTTTTGCATGAGAGATTGAGTAATGCATTCAAATCTTTGTGTTTGTCCTTCAGAGTAAACTCTCAGTCAGCTTGAGGTGTCTATTTTTTGCATGGGCCCCTATATTACATATGTATGCGAAGGATTTGTAAAAGGCCATTCAGGGTTGTTGTCTCCTTTTTCGGATTGGTTTCCCATTTGAGTCAAGTTTAGTCTTAATAAGTGATTTCTGCACTGGTTTGCACCTCAGCTGTACAAACTTCCCTGGAGCAGATAATTTTTATTTTTTAATTATGAAAGACTTAAGTATTAGTTTCAACATCGTAGTAATGATGCACAGGCCATTTTGTAGAACAGATGAGCCAGCTATTATTGGTGCTGTTTGCTTATGCTGTACTTTATTGGAATTTTGTTGGTTGATGTGAATTGGTGAACAAGACTACAGGCAAGTAATCCCAAAAAGGAAGGGGAGTGAAACAGGGGAGGCAGGACTCTTTAGGTGGATTTTTACTTTTTGCAAAATATGTTGGTGTCTCAATTACTTACTAACATTCATCTAATTCAAGAAGATACTGTTGCTGTCTCTTCTAATGATATCGATGCCATAGTTAAAGTAAAAATCATATCACTAAAACTCATTGCCTTTGCAAGCGTGCTTAAATAGAAACTGTATTTGTTGCACTGATAATCAACATAAAACAAATCCGAAGTGGGACAGGCAAATTTCAGTCTGTCTTACTAATTAGAAACTCCAGAGAAAAAATGGAAATCTTTGCTTCCTCATTACTTTTATAGTGAGTGAACTGTGCTGCTGGTGGTAAGAAAGATGGGCAGAATTGATGATGCTATCGTGAGCAACAACATGCCCATTAAAGCATGTCTTGCTGCTGTTTTAGTGTTACTGTAATTTTAATTATTCCAATTAAAGCTGTGAAGTTAATATATCACTGTGGTAAGTAGGAGAATGTATGTGGGAGGATTACTAGAGAGGAGTAATTTAGACTTATTGCGCAGAGTTATTCTGTAATAAGTATTGCAGTTTAATTTAACTCCCACCCTAATCTAAGTTAATTTTACAAGGTGGAGAAACTCTCTGGCTTTGCACAGTCTTATGTCTCTTTAGAAAAAATTATTTTTCTGTTGAGAGTTTTATTTGATAATGAGTATTTAATTTTAAACAAGCCTTGACTCTCCAATACACTTTGAATTGTTCTATTTACAATTATGTAGGGCAGAACTATTCAGCTTTTTCAACCGGGAACAAGTTTCTGGGGCTGACAGTAGTTCTCAAAAGCAAAACCAAACTCTTATTGTCCTGAAAGGGCAAGAGATCATCTTTTGGCTGTACCTGGTGGTTTGCTGGATGTGTGATCCTGTTCAAGGAGTTTGTTTTCACTAAACTAGACAATAACAGTTACATGTAGTTGAAGAAATGTAATGCTTTCTAGTTTGTGCTTGGTGCACACTAGCTGTTGTTTTATTGGATGAGATGTACAAGATAGGACCATGCTTTATGAGGTATAGTCAAAAAGAGCTAATGCGTGTCTTCTGTGGAATCTAGTTTTGTGTATGTGTAGCTTATACGATAGATTTTTTGGTCTGTATTTATAACAAAACTACCTGTGGGTTTTAGGTTCTGCCAAAATGGAGCTGAGTGATGCCAATTTACAGACTTTAACTGAGTATCTGAAGAAAACACTAGATCCAGATCCTGCTATAAGGCGTCCTGGTAAGTGAATCTCATGAGTGACCAGAAAAATTTAGTTTCTTTTTGACTCTTCTGTCTCTGTATAGCAAACTCAGTATCCTTTTAAAACAAACCCCCCCAAAACTAATGAAGGATGGCTATAAATATAAATTTTTGTTTGCTTTTTGTAATTTTATTTTCCTGTATTCCTGATTTTTTTTTTTTGTACCATTGTTATTTAAAACAGTGCTGCTGTTCACATTAAACCAGGATTTACTTCTATCAGGTTATGGCTTTTAAAAATGGTGAGGAGGCAGTATTTCCACATTCTGCTTTGAATTGAGAGCTTTTGTTAATAGCAGAAGCATTAAACAGCTTAGTAGTAAAGAAGCTACAGTACCTTTTGTCAGACTTGTTCTGTGTTTCTGTTCTTGTGAAACTCTGGGGAAGTGTTCATGCATCGATTATTTTAAATAGACACTTGAGGAATCATAGGACTCCCATTAGAAAAATCAGTTCAGCTTTTGCTAACCTTAGTATATTCTCTTACAGCGGAAAAGTTTCTTGAGTCAGTTGAAGGAAGCCAGAATTATCCATTGTTGCTCTTAACGCTGCTGGAGAAATCACAGGAAAATGTCATCAAAGTTTGTGCATCTGTAACGTTCAAGAACTATATTAAAAGGAACTGGAGAATTGTAGGTATCCTAGTGAGTAAGATTTGGTAATCCTTTTAAGCTACAATAAGATATTATACAGTAACCTTGAAGAATGTGTGTTTGTACTCTGTGAAAGAAAGTAGATCATTCAGAGAACAAACACAAGGTGTAATTTACTGATGAGGGACTACAACCTGGACCGTTGGGGTCCATTCTATTAAAAAAAACTAGACCTGGGTGGTAAAATGATGAACAAATAATTTTCTCTAATATTATAGGCGTATTTTGCAGAAGCACAACATTTAAAGCTCATTTAACTAACAGCAATATTATTTAAACTGAAGTGATTGTGAAGTGTCTATGCGCATGAGCTGGCCAATTTGGCCTGGATCTATTGTTGTGGTGTTACAAACATTTCAAGCCATCACTGCAGCTGAAAGTGATGATACTAGCTTCTTTCACGTAAATGCTTCTGGGGCATAGAATAGTGTGGGACAGTTTATTTTGGTGGCCTTGCCAGTTTAACACTTAAAAGTGTTTGTAAATGTCAGATAGAAGTATTGCCATTTAATCCCATTTTATCCTTTGCTTTGAAGAGGTCAGAAACATTTTTGATTCAGAGCTTTCAGCATTCATGAAATTTAATTTATGGTAGAAAATATTAACATTTGAGAGCTCAACTCCTTCACTGATGAGAGGTTTTAGTTGATACTATTTATACTTTGTCTCACTGAAAGTACTGTTTGTATCTGAAAAATATCAAATGTATAACGTTGCTTTACTGCAGGGAAACTAGTAAGTATTCCGTCATTACACCTTGGCTGGTACCTATTTACAAATTTGCATGCGATTTCTCCCCTCCCCCTCATACTAATATTAAGAAGCTATAGCAGTCCTAAATCTGGTTATATGTTTGATCAGATCAGCACATTCAGTCTGGCATGAAATTTCTAGAACTTTGTTTCTGTAATACTGTATTCTCAGCCATTTCTCCCAAATTGCATCTTTATCTGTAGTATATTGTAAGTAGAAGTAATGTTCTGTTATGGAAAATTTGTAAGTGGCTTCTTTTTTATGGATTGCTGATGTAATTCAGGATGAGATTTTGTGTTGGAGTAGGTGGAGATGCTATGCAGTAAGTGCATCCAGAGGGCTATTATGATTGCTATGTGGCTTCAAGCACATTGTTTTGTCCAAAATTGGAGCTTTCATTTCAGGAGCAGCTGCATGAGCATAAAATACAGCCATGAGGCTAGCTTACCTAGATTACATTGTTTAATTTAGCAGCCTTGAATTTGACTGATACAAAGTTTAGTGGAAGTAAAAGGGTTTTGCCTGTTCAAGGACTTCAATTTGGTGGAGCCCGGAGAGTCAGATGTACAGGGCACTTCTGGAGTGAGTGAAGAGTTTGCTTTTTTTAATTTATTTTTTAAGTATGTACAGAATATTTATCTATGTGCTGCCTCTCATGTTTTGTAAAAAGGTCTAATTTCTTAGAAAAATCTCATAACTAACTCCGTAGTAGAATTTGCTGTTGCTGATCTCTCTACCACCTCTGTCCTCTATCTAAACGTATAGTAGTAAGTCCTGCATCCCTATTCGGAGCTTGCCTGGTAGTTATTGCTGCCTTTCACATCATATAAACTTGTAAAGCTTAGGTTTTAAAGATTATCATCTTTTTGTGTTTTTTAATGTATATATAATGATTCTGTACATTCTTCTGATCCAGTGCAATGTGATAGAAGAGGAAAAGCAAGTTCTCTGTCTTATTTTTATAACTGCTTGTTTAGAGAATCATAGAATCATTTAGGTTGGAAAAGACCTTTTAGATCAAGTCCATCCGTTAACCTAGCACTACCAAGTCCACCACTAAATGCACCCCCATTCGATGATTCTATCTACGCATCCTTTAAATACCTCCAGGAATGGTGACTCCACCACTTCCCTGGGCAGCCTGTGCCAATGCTTGACAACCCTTTTGCTGAAGAAATTTTTCCTAATATCCAATCTAAACCTCCTCTGGCGCAACTCAAAGCCATTTCTTCTCATCCTATCACTTCTTGCTTGGGAGAAGAGACAGACACCCACCTCACTACAATCTCCTTTCAGGTGGTTGTAGAGAGCAATAAGGTCTCCCCTGAGCCTCCTGTTCTCCAGACTAAACAACCCCAGTTCCCTCAGCTGCTCCTCTTAAGACTTGTCCTCTAGATCCTTCACCAGCTTCGTTGCTCTTTGGACATGCTCCAGCACCTCAGTGTCTTTCTTGTAGTGAGGGTCCCAAAACTGAACACAGTATTGGAGGTGTGGCCTCACCAGTGCTGGGTACAGGGGGATGATCCCTTCCCTAGTCCTGCTGGCCACACTATTTCTGATACAGGCCAGGATGCCGTTGGCCTTCTTGGCCACCTGGGCACACTGCCGGCTCGTATTCAGCCAGCTGTTGACCAACACCCCCAGGTCCTTTTCTGCTGGGCAGTTTTCCATCACTCTTCCCCAAGTCTGTAGCGCTGCATGGGGTTGCTGTGACCCAAATGCAGGACCCAGCACTTGGCCTTGTTGAACCTCATACAGTTGGCCTCAACCCATCAATCCAGCCTGTCCAGATTCCTCTGTAGAGCCTTCCTACCCCTGAGCAGATCAACACTCCCACCCAACTTGGTGTCATCTGCAAACTTGGTGTCATCTGCAAACTTACTGAGGGTGCGTTCAATCCCCTCCTCCAAATCACTGATAAAGGTATGAAACAGAACTGGCCCCAGTACTGAGCCGTGGGGAGCACCACTTGTGACTGGTGTTACAGCTAAGCATAACTCGAAACTTTGAAATTGCTACTTTTTTTTTAAGTTTATGGGAAGATGGTGCAAGGGAGGTGAGAAGGATGGTAGTAGTGCCATCTGGTTTAAGGCATCTTAAGATCATTGAATTACTCTCTGGAAGTGCTTACCTCTTTTAATTGCTCGATAATTTTTAGGTTTCTGAACTTCGGTGCTGTCATCACAGATAATGTGACTATCGCTGCTGTCACTGCTTGGTGACGAGCCTCCTTCTTATTTTATTTCTTTAGTAGAAACTTTGTAATTTACTACCACTTGGCACTACTGACTGACTGGACTTTGAACTGATTGATATTTTGAACTGATTGGATAACTCTTAATGTCATGGTTTTGATTGTGTAACCTCCATCTTCATGTACAGTTTCTAGAAAGTATGGCTTAAGGCAGCTTGCACAAAGTAAAGCTTTGAGGTTGGCAGAAGTGAGGACAGAGATGTGACTTGGTGTGGTGGAAGAGCAGACTATTGATTAAACTTTGTATGTTATTGGCATATGCATCTACCCTTACTACTGCTGAATTGATGATTTGAAAAGTCACCGTTGGAGAAGGAAAAAAAAACTAGTTCAAGGTTTTACAGAAAGATGTAATTTCTTTCAGCTTTTTTCAGGTACTACTGTTATAGATTCATTGTAGGCAATGTCTTTAACAGATCTTCTTAGTTTCTTTAACAATGTAATAGTTACATAACTCAGTATAAGCAATTGGTTTCTGGAATGCTGATATTTGCTTGTTGCCTAGAGTATACTGATATGACCATGACTTAATTATTGTTTTAATTTTAGGTTGAAGATGAACCGAACAAAATATGTGAATCCGACAGGATAGCCATTAAAGCCAACATAGTGCCCTTGATGCTTAGCAGCCCAGAACAAATTCAAAAGCAGGTAATGTCAATTCCTGATTGTGTCCATGAGACTTTTGGAATGTTTTAACCATGTCTAGAGGCTCTGGTTATTGGCAGAGCTCAGTTCCCTTACCAATGAAGTCATCCCAATCCGAATAACTTGGAGTATATTGTTATAGCTACTTCCACCTACTTTAATTTTTATTTTTTTAAAAAGGCAATTACTGTATAATCTTATAGCTAAGTTGTAGCATTAGGTAGTTAAATACAGTAATGCTAGAAAGTGAGACTCTGTACTCATTGAATTTAAAGTGAGATTTATTTATTTGTGGTGAAAAGTAGTAGATATTTAACCCAATGATTTTTGAATCTGACAAGAATAACAAGCATTTTCTCAGATACTTGCAACATCTGGCATGACTGCTGTGTTTTTTGTAATGAGGAGTCTGCTATTGTATCATGCAATGGTTATGTTTCCTTTCCAGTTAAGTGATGCTATTAGTATTATTGGTCGGGAAGACTTTCCTCAGAAATGGCCAGACTTACTGACAGAAATGGTGAATCGCTTTCAAAGTGGAGATTTCCACGTCATTAACGGGGTCCTTCGCACCGCTCACTCTTTGTTTAAAAGGTATTGGAAATAAGGGAGTTAGTATATGGATTGTAAAATTTTTGTTCAACTCTAAATTTTTACTGTATGACTTTAATTTTGTAGATTTACGAAGTCTACAGTTGTGGCTTCTACTTATGCTTATTGACTTTTTAATAAGACTTTAAGCGGTTACCAAATTGTACACCTTGCATGGTCTTGAACTATGTTGTTTAGTTCTTGTTTACTTGATAGTATTTGTTTCAAGGTTCAGCACAAAAAATTAATTGTATGCAAGTTAATTTCATAATAAATGTGAAAACTGTATTCTATTTTTCTTGTATTTCTCTTTGACTTGTCAGGTACCGCCATGAATTTAAGTCAAATGAATTGTGGACAGAGATCAAACTTGTCCTTGATGCTTTTGCTTTGCCCTTGACAAATCTCTTTAAGGTATTTCTTGTTGAATCATTTCTAAACCAATTTTAACATTCTGAATTGCTTTTTGTGAATGCCTGTAAAATGAAAAGAATAGTTGCTTTGAAACTATTAATGAGGTTCAAACTAAAGTCATGAAATGAGACCTGACAGGATCAATAAGGGGAAGAAAAGGAACTATATTTTCTAGCTTAAAAAAAAAAAAAAGTTACATGACACTTTTCAATACTTCTTGTCAATGTGGTGTTTGTGTGTGTGTTACTTGACTGAATCTTATGTCTTTTTCTAGGCAACTATTGAACTTTGCAGCACGCATGCAAATGATGCTAGTGCTTTGAAGGTTCTCTTTTCTTCTCTCATTCTAATTGCGAAGCTGTTCTACAGTTTAAATTTTCAGGTGAATCTCGTTGTTCTTCTAATAGTTCTGCTTTGATCTCACGAAGCTGTTATGCTCTTATTTATAGGATCCATTTGAGGCAGCCTTTAAGGCCATGCTTTATCGCAAAAATAAAAGTTGACAGTCTGCATCAACGCTGGAGTAAAGGCACAGTAAGGATGGGGTTAATTAACATGTTAGCTTGGCCCTATCTAAACAAAAGTTCAACAGAGTCTAAGCTCCTGTCATAGCAAGGAGGTGTTCTATGGGTAACTCTCCAAGTATGAGTTGTGAAAGACAGAAGTCAAATGCCTGAGTTTGTACTCAACTGTGCTGCTTTATAAATATGTCTGTACTGACATGAACTCAGTCCTGTAGATCAAAGTCAGTTCAAACTAGTAGCTCCATAGCACTATAGTAGCAAGTAATTCTGGTAGCAGTGTGGGGCTTTTTTGTTTTGAAATGAGATCTAAATTTCTAACACTATTAAATAAATGCACAATATGAAAATGGTAAAAAGCTGCTTTGCTGAGGTGACATATATTTAGTGTCTCAACACAAACATAAGTCTGTGAAGTGTGATGATCATGCCTTGATTGCTTGGGCTATTCTTCCATATTGGGCAAAAGAACAAGCTGGAGTTAAAAGGGAGGCTTGTGCTTTCTTGTTCTGAGAGTAAGAGGCAATAAGGTTTGTTTTTTATAAAACTGTAGGCTGTATAGGGTGTAAGCAACTAGTTAATTTGGAAATACTGTATTCCAAAGCCTCTGTCTGGAGGGTTTTCATCTGGGGGGAGGGGGTAGTGTTTCATTTTGAAGATTGTTTTCCACACTTTGTTGTCCCTCAGTAGATTATAAGGTCAATACGTACTACTTAAAATGTAGGTATGTTATCTAAGCAGTGCAATCAGAAATTAAAATGTAAATTTATGCTTTTCCCTCACAGGATCTTCCGGAGTTTTTTGAAGATAACATGGAAACGTGGATGACAAATTTTCATAGTCTTTTAACTTTAGATAATAAACTTTTGCAGACTGATGTAAGTACTGCATAAACCTCCTGGTTTGCCTCTGTGTAGTGGAGAGGATTGACTGAGAACTTAGGTCTAACTCTGAACAATGCAATGTTTTCTTTGTTGGGTAAACAAAGGAGTAGAATGACTATAAGGAAATGGGATTTAAGAGAAGTTGCCCTGTTGTCTAAAGAGATTTAAGTTCTTGAAGTTGTATCTCAGTTACAGATATACCCAACTGGGCACAGAAATCAAATTGCAGATACTCATCAATGAGTAGATTCTTTCAAGGATGTCTGCTGAAGTAACCTGATCATTAAATTAGTCACAGTGCTCAGGTTTTCTATACCTTTCAGCTGGTTCACACACTATGTTTTAGAAAACAGGGTATCCTAAAGAACTTGAAACAGTTGAACATAGAAGGCATGACATCCTTAAGTACTTTAGTTTAGCATTTTCTGTCTTTGTCTAATTATAAGAATTACTACTTTCACAGGTGAAAGATGATACCAGATCATCAAAGCTCAAATTAATTTTGTGCATGCTTTCTGCATTTTAAATGCTGATGTCTTCCAGCTACAGTACAATAGTTTGCCACATGATGGAGCCAAAGCAACTCTATAAATTTCTTTACAATACGTAGGGAGGCATCTTAAGTGTATCCTGTGCTATAGTTTCATGGTTTTAGGCTAATGCTGCTGCTAAAAGAAGCTTTGCTGCTCTTTTCTCTTGTGTCTGTGGGCTGTTGCCCAGCACAGACATTCATGCAGCTGTGTGCTGAACTGAGTCAGGAAGTGATATGCATTAAAACTGAAAGGTGGGGATTAGGGGGTGAGGGGTAGACATAACTGGGGTGGTGTTTGGTTGGATTTGGGGGATTTTGGGTTGGTTTGGGTTTTTGTTTTTTTTTTTTATTCCAGCTCAATTTCCCAATTCACTTTGCTTTGTGGTTCCACAAGCATGTGTGCTGGTATGGGGAAGGAGAGGGAGCTACTTTTACAACTATTCTAATTTAAAGTAGCAAGATACGATGTCTTCTAAGCATACTTTTTCAATGCCTTGTGTTGTCTTTTTCCTATTACGTTCGTAAATTAATTTCATGACAAATTTTATCAGGTCTAAGTGATTCGAAGTGTCTGGTACTTTCATTTGAAATGTAGGTATGATTTATAACTTGCAGTGCAGTTCTGGTACAAATCCGCAAAATACATTAATTCTAGGGACGTGAGAGGGATTTCTTTGACTTGTTTAGAACATGGTAAAATAATAGTGTAAATATTTCCTTCAAATATGTTTGATACTTTTAATATTTAGTAGTGTTGAAGTTCGGATGCTTAAGTTCTTAGTTTTGTTTTATGTGAGGATGAAGAGGAAGCTGGATTACTGGAGCTCTTGAAATCACAAATTTGTGATAATGCTGCTTTATATGCTCAAAAATACGATGAAGAATTCCAGCCCTACCTGCCACGTTTTGTAACAGCAATCTGGAATCTGTTAGTCACAACAGGCCAGGAAGTGAAATATGACTTGGTAAGTTGTTATAAACTGCTCTTGTCAAGTTTGGTAATGAATTATAAATTGGTCAGTCATGCTAAAACTGTATGTGTTCTGTTTGTGGTGTTCTAGCTGGTTAGTAATGCGATCCAGTTTCTGGCCTCAGTTTGTGAGAGGCCACATTACAAGCATCTGTTTGAAGACCAGAACACATTGACAAGCATCTGTGAAAAAGTTATTGTTCCCAATATGGAATTTAGAGGTAATTTTTTGAGACTTAAGTTTTCAAAGACACAATAAAATCTAACTGTAATTGTAATGATTTGTTGCTTTGCAGGACTAAGAATTGAGGATTACCTCTTGTATACTTTAGTACTAGATTCAAAACGAAGTTTCTACAATAGATTGCTGTCCTATGGGCTTTGTAGAATTGTATGAATATATCTAATAATTTTTCTGTCTTACTGTGATCTCAAATTGAAATGTATAGGAAGTCTAGGTCATGTGCCACCAATAACTTTTCATGTTTAAAGTGAGTATCAGAATAATTCAGGGAGTCTAAATAGGCATGGGTATCAGGCCTACTAATTTGTAATGTCTATTTCTCCAAGTTTTGATGGGCTCATATTGATCCTAGTATCTAAAATGCAGTGATAAGAAGCTTCTCACTCTTAAGTCTATGCCTCTGGAAGCCTCTCTGCATACACTTAGTGTTGAACATGTCTTTTCTTTCTTTCTTTCTTTCCTTTTTTTAATCAGGAATACATCAGCTCATGAATACGAAAGACTAATTTGTGGGCAGGGGCAAGCAGAACAGGCTAGTCTGGCTAGATATTTCTGATTAATTTCTATTAATGTTATAGAAGAGTACTTGGAAAAAATAGAAGTTAATAATAATACACCTTTTTACCATAAAAAACAGAGAGCTCAGTATGTAAACTTCTATGTATTTTATATTTTCAGCGGCTGATGAAGAAGCATTTGAAGATAATTCTGAAGAATATATAAGAAGGGATTTGGAAGGATCTGGTAATCCACAGATTTATACTAAGAATACTTGGTTCTTTAAATATAGCTCTAAAGAGCTGAAGCAATTACTGAAGCTTTTATAACTTATTTTTGACATTGGGAAGGTTCCCCCCGCCCCCCGCAATAGATTTTATCCAGTTTTTGATCAAGTCTACTGTCATGATGTGCCCATCACAGTGTCTTTTTGTTTTGAACAATGTTTTTATAGGGTTTTTTCCTTAATTGGATTGGTATGTCTCCTGCACTGCACACATTCTCATTTTAGCAAATGTAGCCTGTAAGTCAATGCTGAATAGTAGCCACGTTGTGTATTTAGTTCCTATGTGCAGAGTTTTAAATAACATGGAGAGACTGTGCCTGCATTTAGTAGTCTATCATGTTTAAACTGAAATTCTGACTGGTGTTGCATACAAATCTGTGATCAAGCCAGCTGGGCACCAGCCAGCCCTTGTATGCCGGCACTGTGTTCAAACCAATACAGTAACTGTCCTGAAAACACAGTGCTGTGCGAACAGAGCTACTTGATTTTCTGATTGTAGCTGTCTGGTCTTCAGCCAGGTCAGAGCACAAAGGAACCAAATCTAGATCTGTGTGACAATTCTGTATATGCAGTTCTGTGCCACTAACAATTTACTGATGGAGACTTGTAGATTAATGACATTTCATGATAGATTTAAGAAATTACTGTACACGTGCAATGGAGGACAAAATTGGAGGAAAATGATTTTGAACTTTTTTCAAGCAAACGTTATACCATTCTTATCCAGGATTGGCTGCATTTTAGGTATTTGTGAAGCTTTTCTTTGTTAGCTATTTCTGCTTTTAAGAGAATTAAGGCAAGAAATATTTGTGGTCTTCAGAGATTACTTTAGAAATGTCCTCTGTTGCATTTAAATTGACTTGCTTTATTTTCCTTCTGTCCCTTCTGTTAGTATATTGTATTAAAGTCCAGCTGACTGGGTTTTTTTCCTTTCTTGAAACAAGGAATTTTTACAGTTTGTTTGTTTGGTTTTTTTTTTAACAAAAATGTACTGATTTGGTGTGATGGGCCAGCAGCTAAGCACCACACAGCAGCTCGCTCATTCTGCACCCTGCTGCAAAGGGATGAGGGAGAAAATAGGAAGAGTAAAAGTGAGAAGACTCGTGATAGAGATAAAGGCTAGAGATAAAGAGGGTTTAAGTGAAAGAGGAAGAAAAGAGAAGGGGGTGGGGAGAGGGAGGGAAGTCAATGACTTACCACCTCCCACAAGTAGATTGATGCCCAGCCTGTGCCTGAGCAATGGCTACCTCCTCAAAACCCCTCTCCCCTCAGTTTTTATTGCTGAGCATGACATTACATGGCATGGAACATCCCTGTGGTCAGTTTGGATCAGCTATCCAGGTTGTGTCCCCTCCCAGCTTCTTGCCCACCCCCAGCCTACTTGCTGGGAAGGCAGAGCAGGAAAAAGAGAAAGCCTTGACACTGTGCAAGCACTCTTCAGCAACAGCCAAAACACTGGGGTGTTATCAACAGTTTTAGTCACCAGTACAAAACACAGCACCATATGGGCTGCTATGCAGAAAATTAACTCCATCCCAACCAGACCCAGTACATTCGGGTGCATAATTGTCGATATAGTAAAAAGCCTCCCCCTGCATTCTTACTGAAACTTTCTTTAGAGGGCACTAAAACCTGTGAATATGCGTGCAGTATTGGTAGGTGTCCATTCCTCTTTTTGTTGTACAAATAGTCCCTATTATGACAGTAAGTAAAAGACTTATGTGTTCTTAAGCATCAGTGTGGAGGATTGCAATAATTAACATAAGGTATGGCTGTAACTTGAGAAGCTGTATGTTACTATTAATTTTTATTATTATGTTTATTAATATGAAAAGCTGTATACTTTCTCATATCCAAAGAATCTTTGGTTCTTATGCAGATATTGACACCAGGCGTAGAGCAGCTTGTGATCTAGTCAGAGGCTTGTGCAAATTTTTTGAAGGACCTGTGACAGGGATTTTTTCTGGATATGTTAATTCTATGCTGCAAGAATATGCAAAGAATCCATCTGTTAACTGGAAGCACAAAGATGCAGCTATTTACCTTGTTACGTCTTTGGCATCCAAAGCTCAAACACAGAAGGTACTTTTACATTCTATTTGTTTTAATCCATATGCATTCAAATATTATAGTGTACATGAGGACTGCGATTCATTTTATGCTGCTTCAGCTTGGGAGTAACTATTTGTAGTAGTTTAATGTTGATAAGATTAAAAGTTGTCCATTATAGAATCCTATCACAGTTTGTAATTTGGTGATATCTGATCTTGAGATAGGTTGGGCAAAGTCAACAACCATGTGTGACCGTTTGGCAGGTCTTATTAGCATGTATGAAGCAGCCATATGAAGAAACAAAATTAGCTTGATTCTAGAACCTCTGAGCATTTAAATGGTACTGAGCCAGAGTTTGTAAGCCATGGAAGGCCAAATTTAGCTTTACAGAAGATGATCAGAAGTGTTAAGCAGACTAGAAGGAATTTAAGTGACTCTTACAGTTCTTGTCATTATATTTCCCAATGTTTCCTGTTATTTGAGTGTTTATGATTTGGAAATGGCATGTGAATACTAATGATGGCTGGAAATGGATCTCATTACTTGTTTGGAAGAAAGCAACTAATAGGCTGGATACATTGAAAAGCCACACCTAAGCTAAACTGTATTTGGAAACTAGCATTGTATCAGATGTCCTACAGACAGATTTTAATATACTAATAAATATTTTAAATGTTATTACAGTTCAAATTTCAGTGGCTTTACAAGACAGATTTGAGGCAAACATAGTAAAACATGTTGTACAGCGTCTTTATGCAATTTTGCTGAAGGTTCTCAGTCTTTTCCTGAAACTCTAGTTGTATACTACTGCACAGCAATTACCTGTAAGTGTTGCATAATGTGAACCAGAGTCTTCTAGCAATTAGAAAACTGCTAAGTTGTACATCTTTCTTTTTCTGTGCTATTTCGTGGCAAATATGGGATAACGTCACTTAGAACACTTGATTGATAAATATCCATCTGAAAATCCTGGTTTAAATATCAGTTGCATTTTTCATAAGAGAAAACTCAGTAGTCATTATTTTGCTGCTGTAATTCAGAATTGGAGTGTGACTCCTAAACTTTTCCTTTTTAAAAGGCCTATCACAAAAAAAGTATCAAGTTAGTAAGATATTTTCTATCTAAAATTTTGGTTGATTATTACTGTGTTACATGCCATTATTCCTCAACTCAGAGCTGGTGACTTTGAACCTCAGTAGAGCTACAGCTAAAACCTAGATACTTAAAAACATTAAGAAAAAGAAATTGGATAGCTCTCTATTAAAGAGGCAGTTTCAACAATCTCATCATGTGCATGCACATTTCAGATTCCTTTTATTAAAAGCACATAAAAATGAGTAAGAAAATGAGCTGAAGGTCAGCATCTAAAAACAGAGTTGGTTTGGTTTTTGTTTTTCTAGCATGGAATAACACAAGCCAATGAACTTGTTAATCTGACAGAATTCTTTGTGAATCACATTCAACCTGACTTAAAATCTGCTAGTGGTAAGTTAATGTTAATTTTGATATGGCGTTTTTTTGTGATATATCTACAATCTTGACAGTGACCATTGTTTCTTAAGGCACAAGCACTCGTATATCAGCATAATCTCTGAGACAGAAGACTTTACTTCCTGTGGGTCAGGTGTTACTCAAATTTTTTTGGCCAGCAATGAATGAGCTTTTAAACAAAGGTGGATTACCACATGCTGTCTGCAAGATCAGAGCGTGTACACACATGGTTGCTGTCAGCTATGTGCTTAAACTTGTTGAATCAAAGTAATTTGATTTCTGTATTTGAGATGTTATGGCAAACTTCTGTACTATACAAAACCCTGAGAAGTTAAAATACTAAAGGCTAGGTCGTAGCCTGTATCAGCCCATATTGGTGAGATTATGGATGTCTAGATTTAAGCCACATAATTTATTTTATGCTTCAGCAATTATCTTATGATATTTGGAACGTAGTGGGTTGTCTTGGAATATGTAATTGGAGGCTGTTAAAATCAGAGCCAGAAGGAGAAATTTAATGTGAAAGAGTTGGACTCTACACTTAATGGTGCTGGGGTGTGATTTGTGCCTAAAACTGAGATTCTGTCTAACAGAACATACAGTGCCCATACAGAAATGCAGAAACTAAGCAATGTAGAAAAACATTGCGTGTGTTATTTTTGAGGGGGAAAATCATGACTTAATGTCACCTCTATATATAGTATATGTTCAGTAATCGCATTTATATGAAAAGGATCAACAAAATTCGCATATTTTTCTATTGCAGTGAATGAATTCCCTGTGCTAAAAGCAGATGGTATCAAATATATCATGATTTTTAGAAACCAAGTAAGTTTTTCCTTTACTCTTATGGTAAAAACATATTGTAGTTTGTTACTTTATACTTGCCAAGCCTAATTTATCTTACTTGGCCATATGTTAACTCAACAGGTGTTTGATAGTCATATATAACACTTCATGCTGAATTTTCAGTTTTGAAAGTGAATGATATTGTTATAAATATCCAATTAGCATGTAGTCTATATGCTATCCATATGCTGTGGGAGCACTGAACATCTTAGCATGCTTAGTTCTGTGACACACTCAGACTTTTTTTCAAGTGAATGTTAGTCTAAATATACTTGATTGCTCGTATCATTGCAGTAGTTGTTAAAGAGCGTACAGCAACTTTGTCCTTTACCTTTTCTGGTTTGTGAGATGCAGTAAGAAATTATATTGTGTATTATTTCTAAATTTTAGATTTTCTTTATTCATCTCTTAGGGAATATCTGTGACTTTTTTTTTTTTTTAGAGCTTGATACTTACCTGATAAACTTGATTTACTTTGTCTTTCTTAAGACAAAGTAAAATGGAAAAAGAAATATGCATTAGGAATATATGCACTTACTGACAATCAAATGTAACATTGATGTTTGGGGGAAGTATACAGGCGATGACAGAAATAGGTATCTCTTGGTTGTCAAGGTGTGATTTAGCAACTGGAGAAGCCTTCTAAGATTTCTTCCTCTGACAAGCTTTCAGTTTGTAGCTGATGAGCTGAGAGTGGTTGTGCTGTAGTGTTGAACCATCTGTATTTTTATGTAATATGTATAATTTGTTGCTATATTTTTGTAGGTACCTAAAGAACAACTGTTGGTATCTATTCCTCTCTTAATCAATCATCTTCAAGCAGAAAGTATTGTGGTCCATACCTATGCAGCCCATGCTCTTGAAAGACTGTTTACCATGAGGGGGACAAATAATACTACCCTGTAAGTTTTCAAGCAGAAACAAATTCATTGCTACGTAGGTTTTGTCCATTAAGGATGAGAAATATCTGCAGGGGATCTTTTATTTCTTATTACAATATTGTAAAATGCTTGAAGTTTGTGAATATCTTTAATCACTAAAGAGCTGTGTTTTACTTAACAGCATTACAGCTGCAGAAATGGCACCATTCGTAGAAGTGCTATTAACAAACCTTTTTAAAGCACTGACGCTTCCTGGCTCATCTGAAAATGAATATATTATGAAAGGTAAATGCTTTATGAGTTCTGCAATATAAGAGTAACTTCGTTGACTTGAGGTAAAGGCTTATAGTTAGAGGGTACTGAAATTTTTATTTGAAAAGTCTAATTTATGCAAACATCCTAAAGAGGTATGTGCAGCCTGCAGTTATTTACCGAGCTATATTAAGTCATCTTTGACTAAATTTATGGTACCAAAGAGAAACACTAAACCTAATGGTATTGTGACAAATTATTTCTCTAATGGTAGTCTTTGTAGTCGGGACAGCTACCTGAGCAGTGTCAGTAGGAGATCTGAGTGGGTTACGGCTAATAGTATGCCAAGATTTGAGACTTGCCCAGGATAAATGATGGTCTTCGCAAAGTTGCTTAATCTTCTGTGCTCAGTCAATAGAATGGAGATAATGAGGCTTTGTTTTATCCTTTGTCATGATGATAGATTGATTGCTTTTGCAGCAGATGCTCTTTCTTACTGTACCTAATTCCTTGGGCTCTGATTTAATAGGTATTTTACTTTCAAAGGTAAAGGATTTAGGCATATAATGGATGACAGAAGTGTATGTTTGTCTCCAGAAGATAATACTTTTAATTTATTTGCAGCCATCATGAGGAGTTTTTCTTTGCTACAGGAATCCATAATTCCATACATCCCTTCTGTCATCACACAGCTTACACAGAAACTGCTGGCTGTCAGTAAGGTAAACAAACAGGCTATCTGAGCAAAATGTTCACTTTCACCTTTTAGAGTAGTCTTTCTAAAGATTTATGTATATCTTGTTGTTTGTGTTCTGTTAGAATACTGTAAATTTTTCAATATTTTCTGACTAAGTTAAAACAGCCTTCCAGTGAAGTCCTGTTTTCTTTCTAGGACATACTTTCAAATCATTCTCCCCTGCTCTCATCTGAAATTTGGAAACAGTGTATGAAATCTTTCTGTAATACTAATTTGTTCTAGCATAAAGGTTTGCTTGTGCAGAGGCCATCATGGCAGTAATCTGTTTTTCTCACAACTCCTTTATTCTTTCTCCATGAAGCTTCTGAGGCTAATACTAAATTTAGGCACTGAAATGTAGGAATAAATTAAATAAATTACTCTCCTGCTTTTGGTGGGTAAAATTGTCTTAGTTTTTTGTTCAGGCTGGGCTAATATTCTTGAACATTGACAGTAGGGAATGCTTGAGAATACCTTCATCAACTATCCAAAAAACTTCTACTATGTATAGTTTAAACTTAGCTGCAGAGTGTAAGAGTCTAGTCAATTCTTTATTGAATGCTATTTACAGGACTGAAAAATAATTTTTTCCAGTTTTTGTTTTGTGATACTTCAACTGCTTGCTAGCTTATATAGAGCTGAAAAACACTTCTTTAAAATATTCATAAAAGTCACCCCTCCTTTATGCTTTAAAGGTTTTTATGCTTGCTTTTGTCTATGGAATTAATTTCATTAGTATATTAATAAATAAATCATAAGTATCCTTATTCCCAATTGCTACTTTAGACTTCAGTTGAAATAAAAAAATATGTGTTGCTAAATAAATGACTTGGCTGCAAGTTTGGGTTGATTTATCTGTTTATAACTTGTTTTTAGAATCCAAGCAAACCTCACTTTAACCATTACATGTTTGAATCAATATGCTTGTCGATAAGGATAACGTGCAAAGCAAACCCTGATGCAGTTGGAAGCTTTGAAGAGGCTTTGTTTATGGTGTTCACTGAGATACTACAGAATGATGTGCAAGGTAAATTAAAATCAGTAAGTGCTTGTGCTCTCCATTATAATTGGTGGCTATGATTTACCTCATGGCAGTTTTTCTGTAACACAGGAAATCCAAGTGAGAACACAGCATGTTCACAGTCCTAATAAACACTTTTAGTAAGTGTCTGAGTTGTTCCATAAGGTACATCAACTGTATTAATTTTTTTTTTAAACAAACTGTATTTTTAAAATACCTAACAATCACTACTCTAAAGCCTCCTATTATTTTTCTTAATTATATTGTATTGTTTCTAGTGGTTTGTTTTCCATGTTCTGAAACATTAACAAATAGAAATTGCATATATACAATGCTTGCAAATTTTTTGAATAATTACATTTGGGAAGCCATACATTTCTCAAAGGTTTTATTTGTTGGAATCGTTGTGTTAATATCATAAAATTGTAGGTTCAGTCAATAGATATGTGGTTCCTAGGAATTGACAGTGACCATATTTGTTGAATTTGTAAATGTCATCAATTCTTTTCCAGAGTTCATTCCATATGTGTTTCAAGTGATGTCCCTACTTCTAGAAATGCATAAAAATGAAATCCCATCATCCTATATGGCATTGTTTCCTCATCTACTTCAGCCAGTATTATGGGAAAGGACAGGAAACATTCCTCCTTTGGTCCGACTCCTGCAGGCTTATTTAGAGCGGGGTGCCAATACAATAGCAAGTGCTGCTGCTGACAAAATTGTAAGTTCGATTGATTTAGTCACAGTGCATGCCTCCAGACATGTTGGTTTAAGATTAAAAATTATGAGGAACTTTCTCCTTCAGTGAATAGCTGGATTTGTGCAGAATCTGTGCTTATACTTTTAATGGTGCTTATGTAGAAAGACAAAAAAATACTATGAATGCAGGCTTTTTGGATGCTTTTCCATTATGCGGGTAAGATAAATCCTAGACTGTCACGCTTTTGTCAATTAAGATGTAAAATTCCTGCACTTAGTTTTTGCAAGTAGGTAAGTTTCCGCAATTTTCCTGTCTCATTTGCCTCATGTTGAACACCTGTGGATCAGGAAAACTCTGAGAGCTTCTGTTCAGAATAGTCTTGAGAAGAGTGAGTGAGGAGGAGCCAAAATGCTGGGAGATGTGAGGATTAGTGAATTCAGTGGGAGATTTATTCTGCATACTTAACTTCTGTTATTTCTGCTGCATGATCTGCTATAGTCAGACTTGATTAGACAATGCCATTGATGAAGCAGACATGCATGTTCGAATTGGCTTTGGTGTTCATTTGATCAAAGTTAATCTTAATGCTCAAAGGAACATCACTTGGTCCCAACAGAAATCTGTCTTCCTTGTCCTTAACTGCAGAAACAGAATCCTGGTTTAGGTTATAAAAGCTTTTGTGTTGGCTTAGATGGTAAGGGCCAACTTTCTGGTAGGTCATGTATGAAGAACTGTTGTATAGAGTTTTATATCTGCTTTGCTTACAGCCTGGATTGTTAGGTGTCTTCCAGAAGTTGATTGCCTCTAAAGCTAATGACCATCAAGGATTCTATCTTCTAAACAGTATTATAGAGCATATGCCTCCGTGAGTATGAGTTGAAATTACATTCAAAACTAATTTCTGTAGACTTTAATATTTGGTATGTTTGTACACTTCATAGTTAAACAACTGAAAAATGTCACGTTTATCAGTAAAATAGATTTGAACAATTCTATACATGTGAAGTGACATTAGTAAAATCCTAGTATGAATTGAATAACTATTCTTTTAAATTTCCAGTGAATCAGTTGACCAGTACAGGAAGCAGATCTTCATTCTACTATTCCAAAGACTTCAAAATTCCAAAACAACAAAATTTATTAAAAGTAAGTTCCTTGCTATGTGAAGAGCTTCAGTGCTGGTGAGGGCAACAGTTTGGAACATGCGGCTGTACTGAATAAGTATCTTATGTCCTGTGATTATGCGGATGAAGGGATACTAGTGACTCTTAGCATCAGTGGCTTGCTTCAAATTATTTGTGTAATCAAGGGTGACATATAGGGCAGTTGCCACAGCAGGTGACACTTACTTCATGAAAACTGAAGGAATAGAACTAAAATAAGGGAAAAAAAAAAACCCTTGTGTATTCCTCTTCCTTCTTATTCTGCACGATATCATTATCTGAAAGTGTCTCCATTTAATCTTCAACTAATAGCAGCAAACTTTCACACAACACAGTAATACTGATCGCACTTCCTTTTGTTACATATAGTTGTTATTACTGTTAAATATTCTATAAATTTGTGTCATTCTGCCTTAATATGACTTAAGTTATTGATGAGGTTTTATGTTAAACTAACAAAGCTGTGACAAATTATTGAAATGCATATTCTGGTTATTCCTGCTGTAACAGGAAGATTACTGTCATACTGATTAAATTATTTTAATGATACTATTGCTACACAAATTATGCAATGTCTATTACTTAATCCTATAAAATCTGGTTAATGCCACCTGATAGGAGCAAGAAAGATAGGATTGCTTATAATGGTCTTCCACAAACAAACTTTAAGTAGTGCTTTTAATGCATTGCATCTATGCTTTGGTACAAAGGCCATGCAAAGGGATTCACAACTGATCTGAAAAACTGCATTGCATGAAGTTTTCAGCTAACCGCATTGGGGAGTTATTTTGGTCCTTGATCTGAAAAATTTGCAGATGGCTTTTCTAATGCTTTAAAACTGCTTTAAGAGGGAAAAGGACTGAATCTTGTCTTAGTTGTCTTTCTGCCATGTTTTAGTGCATTGCAGTATGTGAAAAGATCAGCAGTTTTTAGGCAAACTTCAAGGTAGAAAGTCAAATGTACTTCACTAAAACTGAACATTTATAAAGACTGCCATTTCTATACTCTTGAAAAACTTGTTAGAATGTATTTTGCTGCTGACTCTAAAGCTATTCTTCTGGTTTTGTGTCAAGTTCTAATTTGACCTTTTTCTTGTTACAGGTTTCCTAGTCTTCATTAACTTGTACTGCATAAAATATGGAGCATTAGCTCTGCAGGAAATATTTGACAGCATACAGCCAAAGTTAGTATGATTATATTATTGTTTATTATTATTATCATCATCATCATTATTATTAAGACTGGTGTGTAATTTTTACTTTTAAAGTAGGAAATAGTTGTCTCCTTCAGCTAAAATTACAAACTGCATTTGTCACTAATTTGACTAGCCAAATGTTTCTTCTAACGTGATTGACTTATTTGTCATCTAGCAATTTTTCTGATTTGCTGCCCACAGTTCCTCACTGATAGTTCAAGATATTAATATCCTAAGCAGGTCATAAAAAGGAAATAGTGATGTTTTTATTCCTTTCCCTTTGTGAAAAGTTTGTATGCTCAAATTTCTACTAGGCATCCACTGCAACAGTGAATTATCTGGTTTTCTCTTTTTCCTAGTGATTCATATTGTTTCTGGTTTTCTTTTGTCACCATAAGGCTGATAAGGCTTTCTAATACTTTTTCTTTTAATGTCATAACAGGATGTTTGGAATGGTTTTGGAGAAAATTATAATTCCTGAAATCCAGAAGGTGTCTGGTCAAGTTGAAAAGAAAATCTGTGCTGTTGGCATTACAAAAATATTAACAGAATGTCCTCCTATGATGGACACTGAGTACACCAAGCTGTGGTATGTAGAACACTTCTTCAAGTTCTGTTAGTGAGGCTATTTGATTTTTTTTTTTTAAAATGCGAGCTATCATCAAAATACATTCTTCAAATAAACTCCATTGTGATTTCTGCAGGCTTGCTATTATGAGGCTGAGTTTCAGGCTTTTCTTACCACTTCCTTTTCTCAACAAATAAAACTCTTCTCAAAGCGAATGCCAGAACTGGTTTGAGATTTTTGTGATGGAGGTAGCACTCATTGGGCTAGCTAGGACCGCATTTAAGAAAATACACTACTTTCTTTTAGCTTGTATTCTTTCTGAAAAGCTAGGCCCAGGTTTGTCTTGTAACGGTTCTACTAGTCAGGAGACCTGAGCATACTCATAACCTGACAGAGAGACTTGTAAATTCTCAGCTTGACAGTAGAATTTTGGGGAAAGCTACCTGGGAAGATTGTAAGCCAGTCAAGGATGTCAGGTAGCCTGAATTTAATGACAATAACTGGATGCCTGAACTAGAACTCTTTTTTTTTTTTTTTTTTTTTTTTTAATTTACTTAGAGAAAAGGTGTGATCTGGAAAAAGAATTGCTTTTCTTAGGTATGTTTCATGATAATTTGACCTGATAAAAAATAAATACGTTGTTCATGCTTTTAATGTGAGCACCTCCATTATGGCTGTAAAATACACAGATCCACAATTCTTTAAGTCCAGCTTAGATTGGGCACTTAAAATTTCAGTAGCTAAGCAAGTACCTGCAAGGGCTAAACTGTAAAGGGTTCCAAGTAATTTGAACGTTTGTGTAAAATACACCCTGTCCTAACGTATTTTAAGCACTCAGGTTTTTTCCTCCCCTTTTTACATATAGGACTCCTTTGCTGCAGGCCCTCATTGGCCTCTTTGAACTGCCTGAGGATGACACTATCCCTGATGAAGAACACTTCATTGACATAGAAGATACTCCAGGATATCAGACTGCATTCTCTCAGCTAGCCTTTGCTGGAAAAAAAGAACACGATCCTGTAGGTCAAATGGTGAACAATCCTAGAATCCACCTGGCACAGTCTCTTCACAAACTGTCTACAGCATGCCCAGGCAGGGTAGGTGACTTTTATACATGGCATGCTAATGCTAAATTCTACAGAGAAGAAATGCTTTTTTTGATAATGGGTCTCTTTTGCTAATGTTTGATAATCAGCAAAATGAAGTATGTCATAACCAGAATTCAAGGTATTGCTCTCTTTTATTCTTTAATGGAATATAGCTTTTGTAAGGTTTTTTTCCCTAGTAATGTTAGAAGGGCCATATTTTCATGTTACTTATTTTAGCAATAAGCTTAAATATGCCATTTCTTAAATGAAAATTTATCCACTTGTTGGTATATAACTAGTACTTATCTCCAGCTCAGTTGTATGTACTCAGGAAATTTCAGGCAACTCATGTTAAATTAAACAAGTTTACAGTTAACTATTTTAACCTGTAGGGTCTTCATTTTGTTCATGACTTTGGTAAGTAAAGATTGCCTGAGATCTGATGTCTGCTGCATCCAAATATCTGCTTTAATAACTGAAGGTTTTCTCTACTCTTCTTTCATATTTGATTCAGATAAGTAGTACATAAAACTGTCAGCATCAGGAATTGTAATTCCAGCAACTGCTTTCACAATGAAAAACTGCTGCTCTCGGGATGTCATTTGACTTTGTACCATATGTTGACACAGTGATTAACAGGTTATAGCAGTAGTTTAATGTATACACACATTTACACTTCTGCTTTATCATGTTTTAAGGTTCCATCAATGCTGAGTACTAGTCTGAATGCAGAAGCATTGCAGTATCTCCAAGGATATCTCCAAGCTGCAAGTGTGACACTGCTCTGAATCGCATATATTTCACAAGCAAGATCAAAAGCTGCAGAAGGTTGACACTGACTTTTTTTATAGCAGAGCTCAGACAAAATGAAAAATGCTACTTGAAAATGTATTGCAGAATCCATCTTGTAAAAGATAAATGTGGCTTTAAGCAGCAACTGAAAGAATTTGGTGGTTTGTGTACTCATAGATAAAAGGTGACTAACTTCCATTCCCAGTTTAATTTCAAAGGGAATAGTTATAGCATTTTGTTATGGGATTTATTTGAAATCTGCATCTGCAGTGTTTGGATAACATTTTGAAATGTATGGAGAGCACTGGCTGTAGAAACTCACTTCGGTCACTAAAATTCCTTTTCATTTTGATGTTGTCCTTTGTATTTCTTTTGTCTTTCCTTAAACTTTATCTAAATTGTGAATAAATAAGAAGTACTTGTTTAAAATGCCTGTCAATGTGCGCTTACTGTTTTAGAAGAATGTAGTTGGTTCAAAAAAAGGTAATGCTTTAAACTTAGGATAGAATATAAAATAGTGGGACTGTGAGGATTTTCTTTATCTTAAGTAATAGTTTAAATACATTGTAGGATCATACAGAGCAAATCTGAAACTTTGGCAGAAGATCCAAAGCTATTAGCACTCTTGATATTCATCAACAGGTGCACCCCTTCTCTTTGAACAAGACATGTCAGTATAGTGCAGTGAAAGCAAGTAATATACCCTCTTAGAGCGGGTATCGGTCTCAAAGTGGATTTTTAGTGATGTATTAAAACTGAAGCAGTGATCTTAGACTTAAGTTTAACTCAGATGTTCTCCCTGGCTCCTCATAAATATACTGATTAGGTTTGGTAGCCTTGAATTCTAAATGCATCAGTTTAGCTTATAGTTATGGCTGTTTAAGTGACTAGTTAAATGCCTGAGCCTGCATTCTCAGATGGCCTGGGCACCAAACTACTAGACCATAGGCTTTTAGAGCACTGGTACTGCAGGGATATAAATAAATCTAATTATAGAGACTGAAAAACTCCTGAGTAGAAGTGAAGGCTCAGACTTCTGTGGTATCAAGCAATTTCATACAGGACAGATTTTTTTAGTTACTTGTCCACAGAAATTCTGCAGATGACTTGAATCAGGACTGTTTTTTTGTAGTTAGAATGCCTGTTGAAGCTGAGCCTTCTATCAAGAAAGTTACTGAATTTACTGAGGGTGAAACATAGGGCAGAATCAGCTGTCTTTCAGTTCTTCCTTAGTATCTGTGGCTGCTGTGTGAGTGCATGCTGGCCATACCTCTTAATATATAAAGAAATGAGTTGCTTGTTAGACAATGGATTTAAACTACTAAGTGCCTAAAAATGTATTAGAGTCAGCATCAACAGGTTTTCTTGAATCTGGTCTGTTGTGCACTGTCAGACCCTCTTCGTTCATAGGTATGAAATGAAAGCAGTTCTCAAGAGTGAAATAATACAGTGGTGATCATGAAAAGCATCTGCCTTAATGCTGATGAGAGAGACTGTGATGCGTGTTAAAAGTTTGTCGAAGTGCCTTGCAGAATGCATTTCAATAGACAGGCTGAAACCACATGGGAGATGTCTGACATTTGCAAGGAACTGCATGCCTACCTCGAATGTCAGTGTTAATTGAGCTGTGGTCATTCAAGACCTGCAAGCCAAAAGGATACTCAGAACTCTGACTGCTCTGCAGCTTTGTCTTTTTCCTTGGATAATAGGGAGAACAATTCTAAAGAACTTGCAGACCTTTTTTTCCTGTCAGCCTCAAAGAACCAAAATTAAATTGGTACTGGTGGTCATGTAATTGTAATCTGACATGCTACCTTTGCATCTATTCGAGTAGACAGCCTGTCTAGCATACATGCATAATAATCTTGTGCTGAAATGGGGTTCTTCGGCACTATGCAATGTGAAGGGGCTCATACTAGACCATCTTAGTTTTGCAGTTCTAAGCAAGATTTCTTTAGGGGACAGGTTGCTGAGATACGTAAGTGAACAGATGTTTCTTATCTCACCAGTACCAACATAGATGGAACTGGACAGGATTTACACCAACAAGCCAGAACCTTTTTGAGAGGTAGCCAAAGAAAAATTGGCTCTTCTGAATGGAAAATCATTAGTGAATCTTGATTTTCACTATCTTGCACTCCCTGCAATGTGTGACTTTTCATTGTTGGACAGACATTCTGTGTGAATAAGTGCCTAAGTGACTTCAGATCAACAAATACTAGTGGCATATTTGTCCTTTAATTCAGTCAGAGTTGAGTAACTTAGACTTTGTAGATGTGACTGTGGCACTGTTATGTAGTCCTGACATATTCTGCAGATTTCATAAGGCATGCAAGTGTTTATATAGAGCACTTACCCTTTCAGGGAAATGAACTTTTCAAATGTAGTGCAGGCAAGCAGATGCATCTCTGCTTCAGAGTACAGGCAAATGTTATTGGCAGTGCCCTCACCTTCAGTTAGGTGGAGACCTTATTGCTACTTCTGACACCTCCTGTTGCCAAGATTCAGAAGGCAGCACAACGTTCCAACTATATTTATCTGTTAATTTTAGTGGAAACTGATGCAAGCCATGTCGTAACAGGTTTTTGCAAGATTGCTGAACTTCTCTAGGCCACCCTTGTTAAACAGTTAGGCAAATACCAGTTTCTACCAGCTAGAAAGCTCAGGCTGGAAACACCTGGTGTCAATGGATCTTCTGAGGACTTGGGACCATCTAATTTAATGTTAGACAGTTAGCTCCTGCCCATCACCTGAGATCTTCTTCTGAAACACTTCTGAAAATATGTAGCCAGTTCTCCCTTGCAACTGATAAAGGTAGAAGATTATTCAGGTTCAAGGGGAAAAAGATTACTACTTCCTTTCTGAGTATAAAGTGGGCAAAGGGACACCTGTTTTGGGATCTTCTGACACCACAGAACTCTACTACTCTTGTCTACTGTCCTTTTTTGGACCCTACTGACTGACTTGTGGTTGTCAGCTTCTAAATGGTCTGAGGCTTTTGTAGCAGAAGAAATACCTTATGGTTGGTTTAAGAAAAAAAAAAAAAAAAACAACCAAAAAACCCCAAAATGCCACTGCCCTCAAGACCAGTATGTATTCTTGTTTTCTTGGGTTGTGAATGGGCCACAATACTAACAGCATTCCTGCAATGTTGGCAACACATACTAAAGCGAAGTTCTGTTTCTCTATTTCTTCATATAAGTATGTGCTAAGATAAGAGTTATCCTCTCATTAAGCCAGACATTTAATTCTAAAAATTCTCTGATAAGGCCAGAGCACATTCTTTCTCTCAGCTGACTTCTGCTTTCCGAAAACTTGATTTTCTTTAAGCTCTCAGTAGCTTGCTTGAATGTGCCTTCCATCAGGCTGCACTTCTTTGATCGTTGCATGTACTTTTGTACTCATTCCATGACCTTTCCACAAGAACAGCCTTCCTGAGAGCTGTAGTATTGTCAAGAAGGGGTAGGCCAGATTAAAGCTGTCAGAGCGTGTCTTTCTACTGTCACCAGCACGAGTTAACCATAAGGCATTGTGTGAGATTCCTGCTCAAAGCTGATCACAGCAATCCATTTGTTTACAGTTCTTTACCCTTCCCTGAAGTTCACTCATTCTTGTACAGAAAAGGTTTACCATTCAGTGAGCTTCCCTTTATCAGGCCCAAGAGTGCATGTTTCAAGCTGTCAAAAATGCTGCTAAAATGCTGGTGAATCACGTCGAAAACATTTTGACAAAACTTTGGAAGAAGTTTGCAGCACAGCATCTATACACCTGCACTAGCTTGGATAATAAAAACAGCTTGGCTGTAGCAGTATGGAGATTTAAGCATCCAGCTATATTTGGTGGAGTAAATTGTCTCGCATGACAAACAGAGCTGCCTCTGCCAGACTGCACACAGTAGTTCATGGAAAGCTAGTATGGATACAGCTATACCCCGTGCTCCAAAATGGTTGGGCGGTTTCCTTGTACCAAAGCTCCTCAGTGTCAAACCTTGATTTTTGTCTTAAAACAGCTTAATCCTTTCTTCATAGAAACAATAGTATTTCTCAATACCTGTTACCTGTTTTGCAGATTCCATCAACAAAAAAAAAAACTGAGAGGAGTCATGCATGTTCTTCTAGCCCTCAGCAGAAGTATTACAAAGACATTTTCTCCTCTTTCAAGCATTTGCTTTTAAAGTTGTGCAGTTGTTAACTGACAAAGATATGCTCCAGGCATGACTTCTCTGAAAATTTAAATCTATCTATAAATCTACCCAGCTATCAGGAAGTAGAATAAATGCTTTACTTGCCCTTAGCTTTCTACCCTTACCTATTTAAATGAAGCCATTATTGCCTTTAATATAATTTAGAGGAAAGTTGAGGTGTTCCTGGGGAATATGGGCTATAATAATAGGTACCAGCTAACACATGAAAAGCTCAGTGACTTCTGTTGACAGCTAGTTGCAAAGTGACGATAGGCTTAAAAACTTTCTCTCAAAATAATAATCTTCTAATTCACATGAGGTCAAAGCTTATGCTGGACTTACTGTATTGTATTCAAGATGAGAATAGAAGAAAGTACTTTAATAATAAAGTAATAAATCTTAATAGAAAGTAAGATATTTGTTACAAATGAGTAACATGTCAGAAAAGCAGAATAAAGGGGGTTTAGCACATTTAGTTGATATATTTAGCTTCCTAGTAAAAAGCTTTCATTTTTAAAAGCTGCGAAGAGAAATTCACAGTGGTTTTGTGCCTGATATAAGGGGTATTTTGAAGTATTTAACAAAGAAAATATATTAATAACATATCAGATTTCTACATGAACATCTGAAAATACTATAATTACATTATTGCTTCCTTCATAAAAGAAGATGAAAGTTTCAAATATTTTACAAATTATTAGCTAGAAATAAGTCCTTGTTTAAGCTGCTGCATAAATAAGAGTGGAAAATTTCTGTAACATTTTTGAATAATTAATAATCATACACATAATAAGAGGAGTAAATATACTCCAAACGAAAGGACAAATGTGTTGGATATTTGAGGTGGTGTGCCAAGTGTTCCTCGGACTTTTCAATTACATAAGTATTTGCTTAAATTATGTTCAACTTTGTCATCTGGCTGCGCTGACTTTTTGTCCCAGTCCTGCAGATTTTACACTTATCCAGACGTTCATGATTTTCTGGAAAAAGAAAACACAAAACTGAATTTTTAATGTAACTCAATCTGGAAAAAAAGAAAATTTTGTAATTCCCTGTCTCCACCTAACTTTCTACAAAAAACCTGCACAAATGTTGTTTCTGTTATAGCCAACATTAAGCCTTGCAGTAATGATTACACGACAGTTGAAATTTCATTTCCTTCTGAAATGTAACTGTTGCTGGCTTGGAGTAATTAAAGCATCTAACAGCACATATTATATGCAACAGACCACAAGAACATATAAATAGGTGTTTAAATGTGATATGGGATATATATCTATATACTTATATACTGGAGAATGTCTTTTAAATGCTATATTGTCAGTTGATTTTAAGTGTATGATGTATTTTCTTTATGGTATTTTTGGAATCCATATCAGTATTAAATACAGAAATGGATATGGAGCTTTAGGTATATTGTTTATTTCTAATTTGGTTTTGCTTAGATGTTGTAGTTGTGATTCTCCCCACTAAATATGAAGGCTTTTGCATTTACTGTAGAATTAAGTTACATGTATTCGGTTAGTAAATGTTGTAGGCTGGATGACACTTTTTTTGCTGAACAATGGCAGAAATTACTGACTTGCAATTTAATGGTGCCATAGGGTTTAAATGCAACCTTGTAACTTAAAATGTATTTTTATCTATTAAGAAAGATAAAATATTTCTAAAACAAAAAGTTCTCATAGTATCTTTCTCTGACAGAAGGGATTGACCTATTCTAGCAAAACTGCTGGGGACTCTTTAATATTGTACTGTAATTTTTGTTAGCTTCTTTGCTAGTGCAGATTTGTTATAAAAAGCAGTTGTTTATAAAAAGCTTTAAGAAATCATACAGGTTAGGAAAAGTGTTGTCTTTAAAATACTTAATGATACTTAAGTTTAAAATAATTGATGGCATTTATTTAAATCTTGTAGGGGATTTCGATTGCTACAGTGACCCAGGAAGGGAAACTTCTGCCATCAGAAGCTCACTGGACAGCTGCATGCTACTGTTAACATAGTTTTCACTCTTCTTTCAAGAGCTACGGTATCTGAAGCAACATAACAGTACTTGAAGGCTCAATTTGTACGAAAAGTCTAAAATTACTAGAAATTATAGCCTTCAGTAGTGGCATGCTGGAATTTTTGCTTTCTTAATGTAAAATAAATACATTCATATCTTGGCTTTGACTTAGCTAATCTACATGGATTCACTCCAGGTAGTAATTTCAACAGTCCAGCAGAAACAATCACAAAATTGCTGAGAGCCATGGTTACGGTAGTGCAGCTGAGTGGGGACTTTGGGAAATGGGGGATAGATGCAAACAAGGCAAATTAAAGCTGTGCATAGGAACTAAGCAGATTTCCCTTACGTACCTGTTACATATACTCTTTAGATTCAAGTGTAGAGCTTGACTTTAAGTGTACCTCAGTTCGCTGCTGAGTTAAATAATGTCAGTTGGGTACAGCTGTACACACAAGCTGTGGAGTTTTTTTCCTGGGCACTCTCTGTTGAAAGGATTTTGCATGTATGTAGTTACTGTTTTTACTTCTGTCTCTTCTTGGGTTCAGCATGATTTTTCCCTCCCACACGCCTGTGTTTTGAAATTTGAGATTTATTTTTTTTTTAAATACTCTTCCCTAGTTGTGTTGGCTGACATTCGCTATCGACTCCCTACTTGAAAGTAACTTTACACTGACGTTTCACCTGAATGCACCCGTGTTGAATGCAGGTACACCTTCGGCCTCCTTTCCTCTCTCCGTGAAGGCAGACCAGGTTTCCCGGGGGGAAGCAAGCAAGTTCTGCCTTTCTCTCGTGTCACATTCTTCCTTTCCCAGAAACGCAGGGGTGGAAGTAGAAAACGGGCATTTGACGTACGCGTCTGTGCTTCGCCTAAACCGAAAGGAAGGCCAAGCGCCAAGAGGGGCGGACGGAGCGCCGAGCCTCGCAGTGCCGGCGGGCGGCTCGACCCGCACCGCTGCCGCCCCGCCGGCCTCCGGCCGCGCCGCAGCCGCCGCCGCCGCCGCCTCGTACGTGGCGGCTTTCCCAACGGCTGGACGGTGGCCTTGCCCCGGGCTGGGCTCCGCTCCGCTCCGCTCCCCCCGGGACCTCGCACCCGCCCTCGCGGGCGCCGTCGGCCGCGGCCCGGCCGTGCGAGCGGCCGCTCACAACGCCCCTCAGCCGCTGCCGAGGCCACGGCCCTGGGATCGCCCTCGTCCGCTTGAGCGAACGGGGCTGCCGGGCCCCGGAGCGGGAGGGGAGGGGAGGGGAGGTGAGCCGGGCCCCGGAGGAAGGCGGCCGGCGGCAGCGGCCCGACCCGCTGCCTCCCTCCGGCGCCTCCATCTTGGCTGGGCGCGACGGCCCTAGGCGCGCGCGAGGCACGCCGGGAGCTGTAGTTCCCCCCCCGCCCCGAGGCAGGCCGCTGCTCTGCCGCTGGGCACGCCGGGACTTGTAGTCGTCGCGAAGGAGGCGGTGCTCCCAGCCGGCCCCCGCGCCCGTTGGCTGAGAGAGCGGAGGGGGGCGGTGCCCGCGGGGGCTCGGCCGCCCTCGACTGGCTACCCGCCTGCCCCGCCTCCCTGTGCGGTGCCGTCACTTCCTCCCCGGCCGGAGCTGGCCCCGCTCATTCTCTTTAGTGTTTGCCCTGTGTCCGCCGCCTCCCTCCGCTGCCGCGGTCGCCCCCCGGCCCCCCCCCGGGACCCGGCCCATGGACTGAGCCGCCCGCTGGCCCGCACCACCAGCCGGCCCGGGAGCCGCAGCCCAGGCAGCCAGGTGAGGGGGGAGGCGGCCCGGGCTCCCCCCGGCGCCGAGGCAGCGGGGCGGGGGGTGGCGGCGGCGGCGGGGCCTAGCGGGGACCGCGCCGAGCCGTGCCGGTGGGGCTGTGGGGAGGGGACAGCCCCCGTGGCGGGCGGGCCCGCCTCCCCTCCCCTCCCCTCCCCCCAGCTCCTTGCTCCCCCCCCCCCCGCCAACCCCCCCGCCAACCCCCGCCGCTCCCCCTCCCCCCGCCCGGGGCTTTGCCCGGCTCCCGGGGGCGATGGCGGGCCGGGTGGGCAGCCCCCGGCCCTGTCCCCACCGCCCGGCGGGGGCCCGGCGCGGGGGAGCGCCCGGCGCGGGGGGGGGGGGTGCGGGAGGGGGGGAGCGGGGCAGGTCGCGGCGGGCGAGCCGCGGAGCCGTCCCCGCCGAGCCTCGGTGGGGCCTCTGGCGGGGGCAGCGCGGGCCCCTGCCCGCCCGCCCTCCCTGCCCCAGCGGCCGCGGCGCCCCCCGAGCCCGCGGGGCGAGAGGTGGGGGCGGCGGGGGGGACTTGGCCGGCCCTAGCGAGAGAAGTGACAGCGGCGGGGCTGGGCTCCCCCGAGGCCGTGCGGCGGGGCGAGCGGCAGCTCCAGGCACCCCAGGTGCTCCAGGCAGGTGATGCTGGCGATCCCGCTCTGCCCAAAATCCCTGCTCCCGGCTCGGAGGGTGACAGTGGTGGCTCCGGTCGTCCCCCCGCCCCGGCACAGGGGTTGGTGGCAGCACAGCTGGTTTAGGCTCTCCGAACCCCTTGGGGGAAAGTGGCTGCAGCCATCCTCCTTCTCCGGGTTGCCCAGAGTGGGTGACAACAGTCACAGACTTCTGCAAAGTCTCAGGGGCACACGATCTGGGTGGGAAAACTCCCGAGACTGAACTAGACTTGTCTGACTTCTGATAAAAGGTGGAGATATGGTGACAACAGCAGGAGACGCCCCCAGCCTTCTCCTTGTACAGATTACAGTGCAAACACTGAGACAGCTGGTATTAGCAGCATTAGCTTTCTTTCTGAACACTGGCATCATCACACTTTCTCCTCATTGCCCACTGGCTTTGGCAGCCATCACCGCACCAGGCTCACTTTTCTTTTCACTGTGTTTTGATCACCACACTAGTGTTTCAGGAGGCATAACGGCAACAAGTTCCTTTTAAATCTTGACACTGCTTCTGTCTGTCCTAGAGGTTATACAGGGTTTGATTTGTTTGGGTTGCCCATCTAGGTGATGCTATAGCTAGTATATGTTGACAGCCATTTTTCTGATTTATTCATCTGTTGGGTATTCTTGTCATTGCTTTTCTGGCAGGTTTAAGGCAAACTTGGGAGGACCATCATTTGGAATGTAAATGAAGGCTAGGTGTATATATATAGCAGTGAAATAAAATACCTGAATGAAGTCCTTTGTCTGCTTTTGGAATAGTATATTTATAAAATCTTTTCTCTTCTAACTAGAACATGCAAATGTACTACATAGTTCCCTTGCTCAAACTGGCAGAAATGTATTTTTTTTTTAAATACTAGTGAACATCAAAACTTGATTTTTTTAATGATGTAGCTATAGCTGTGATGAAATAAAGTGATCTCTGATTTGTCTATTTATCATCTCGTATATGCAACAAATTCGTATGTTCAGACTTTTACAGAGGTATTCACTGGATGTCTGTCACATCTTAATGAAAATTTAAAGAGCCAATGGGTAGAAGTTTTTACTATATTTTGTATTTTCTGATGTTGGATCAGAATCTAATTTCAAAACTCTCCTTAAAGGATGTATGCAAGATACAATTCTTTTTTTATTATTATTTTAAGCAGCCGCTCTTTCTTTGTTTGAAACTTTTCATAACATTTATCATTAATTGTTTTTTCACTGTCAGTACCAGTCAGTCAAAGTATTAGATATTTTGTAGCAAAATTAAAGTATTCATAGGTTGAAGTAAATTTCGGGTGATGTAACTGTACAAAGTTAGAGCAAAACTGAAAACTGCTCTGTGCCTTTCAGATCTTACTGAAGAACAGCAACTTTATTCTGAAGTCATATGAACTTTCAAAAAAAATTTTTTTTAATCGCTTTGTCTAGGATCCCTGCCGAGGGGTTGATTATTTTATAAGAGTTCTTGAAGATGCAGCTGGAACAATAGAGGAGATCTGTGCACTGATTACCATGTTAACTGTAATCTGTATCAGTGGGCTTTTTTGACCTGTTCTACTGCAGGAAAAAAAAAAAAATTCATTCAATATTTTGTCACAGTACTAATTCAGATAGAAGTAAGCATTTAAGCGTTTATTCATGACTGACTTATCACTTTCTGGTTTATTATTTTGCATTATGTTTGGAACTGTCTGGTTTATGTGTACATCTGCTAGTTCCCTCTTTTCCTTCAGATTTTACTTTCAAATTTTAGCTTTTCATCACCTGTTCTCTTATTAATAATCCATGTTTTCGCTCCCGAATTAATTTGCTTAATATTTAGTGTTTCTGCCTTTGAAAATTCATCTTACTGGTACTCGAAAAGAGCATCATCTTTTTCTACAGTCAGTGTTGCCTTTGAGATGTACCTTGTCTTGCCCAAATATTATAGACAAAGATTTATCTAAGAAGAAAACATTGTTCAGCTAGTGTTTTACATTTTGTGTAAATAGCCTTAAGTCTGTAAAATTTGTAGTCTTTTTATCTTGATTGGTAGTGAATTTTTAATTAGACTTTCCAATTGTAAATAGTCAGATGTTGTTCTTGAACACTGTTGCAGCAGTCAAATGCATTAGAATTTTATCCTATATATTACAAAGCCACCACTGATGTGGCTTTTTCAAAGGTATATTAGGAAACAAACCGTCCCAACAAACCTCCTAGAATTTGTGGCAATTTGTTCTTCATGCTCCAAAATGGTTGAGTGTGGGACAAAGGAGCCTCAGCCACCACATTTGAGTTATTTAAAACTCCTTTAAAAAAAGGGAGGAGAGGAGGAATCTTTCTAACCAATATTTTATCTAGGTAATGAATGTCCTGTAATATTCCCCAGTCTGCAAACAACAGGTGAAAATGTTGTTGTTGAACAATGGGTCTGTCTTTGATGTGACCATAAATTCTGATTTGAGCTGTGGGGGATTGGCCTCCTTCGTCAGACCAGCTCAGCAGATTGTTTCTGCGTGGCAGATAAGCGCTACTGCAATGCCGCGCTTCTACCCAAATGCGGGTTGGTTGACATTGAGTGGCAATAGAGCTACAGGCATGTAAAAATACAGGTGACAGAGGGGTTAGTTAGTGAGTAAATGTTGTGCATTCCACAGTTTGTTTAGTTGTTTCAGTGCTGCCTAGCCCCCACCTCGGATACCTACATCCCTCTGCAGGGATAGGGCTTGGGTTTTGTGTTCTAGTTGCCCATCTGTGAAATAGGGATAAATGAACTTTCCTGCTCTGAGAACAGGGTTTGTTGTTGATAAGGAACAATTAATCTTCCCTGCTATGTGACTGAAGGGTCAGTAGCTGTTCAGATGCACTGTGTTATGAAGCATCTGCTTTTCAGAAATAAATTAATGCTTAATTTAAAACCTCATTTCCTATAGCTAGAACTTTTTGTTGGATATTGTTTATGACATGATTTTTAGTTGGCGATGTCAAGAAGTCCTTGTAATTTGAATCTTGATGGTTTTATCTGGTATCTGTTCTGTTTCTCATTCTACTCTGTTATCGTTCTGTAAACAGCCCTTCCTGCCTGGTGCTGGTGGTTCATGAATGAATGCAAAGAAAATTTTAACAGGGTACACATGCAAGTTCGTAACACATAGCATAATGAGAATGTCATAACTTCCAGCCTTCTGAATGTGTGCATCCTAAGGAACAGGACAACTTCCCATATTCTGGTCCTGACAATGAATAAAACCTATTTCTTTGAGGATTTAGTCTCTCTTGTATTTTCAAGTCGTTTATCAGAGTTCAGAGCAAGTCTGTGGTAAGACCCATGTGAGATCCCCCTTTTTGCTAAACCTGTTGTTTAACAACAAGGCCGTTGTCGTCCTCTTATCGGAGACGGAAATGTGCTGTTACAGTCAAGTACACAAAAGTGTGTTTGCAGTCATGGGAATCCAGGCTAGGAGGGACTTGAGGGAGTGGAGTAGTCCATCCCTCTGCGGTGTCAGGTATGCCAGCCTCATTCTAAATGGACGTTTATCAATTACTTAAAGTTTGCCAACAGTGAAGTCACCTCTGTTGCCCAAAGCAGTGTAGTTCATTGCAACCATTACTATAGGAAAGCATTTTCTTGATGCACTTTTAAGCCTCTTGCCTCTAGTTCTGTTGCTTTAAGTATGAAGAACAGGTTATTCTCTTCCACTCCAAAAACCTTTTATGTACTTGAAGCCTGCTGGTTGTCAGGCCCCAGCCAGCCCTCTCCTCTTCAGCATACACAAGCCCAAATCCTTTAGTGTTTTTCTTATAGGTTATATTTTTCTAAAGCTGAGTGTTTTGTGCTTTTCCTACTTTGTTTTTGCTAACTGGGTCCACGTCTGTCTTGAAGCATGGTACCCATATGTGGATGCAGTGCTCCAGCTGAGGGCTCAGTAATACTGAATACAGAGTAGGACTACTGCAGATAGCTCTCAGGCTATTCTTCCATTTCTGCATCTTGGTATGATGATTGCTTTTTCTAAAAGAGCCTGTCAGCATTGGCTTGTGTTAGGTAATGATGTTATGTTGGTTGTAACTCTTCTCCCACTCTGCTGGTGTCAGTTGGTGGTTTTTCTGTCCTGTGTTTGATCAGCAAAGTGCCTGCCCAGAACCTTGCACTTGTTCCTGCTGAGATCAAGTGACTCATTTCTGAGCCTGGTTAGACCACCAGAGATGGCTGAAGAAAATTCAGGGGTCTTTACACAACTTGGTTTTGGTCCCGTCTGGGAGTATTATCCATTTCCTTGTTTTCCAGGTGCTTAATTAAGCCTTCAGAAAAACTGCTAGAAGAGAAGTTGAACTGATAGGACTGTAATCCTCTTGTCTCCCTTCTTCACTCTCCAGATGAAAAAATAGGCACGATGTCTGCCTTTTCCAGGCTCTGTATCCTCATCTGTTCTGCATGGCTCCTCCAAGATAACTGGTTATAGTTCTAAGATTCATTGTAGGATTTTGAAATGGCTGTCTGAAGTAAATTCAAGAGCTTGTTTATCTACATGCTCTTCTAACCCTAATCAAGATTGAGATCTTGCCCATTTTGTTGCTGGTAGTAATGTTGCTAGCATCTGCGTGCAGTTGGCTTTAGTCATGGAAAAGAAGGATTAAACACTTCGTGCTATATTTGTAAGCAGAATAAAATACATTTTGATTTCCATTTAGAGCAGTCCATGCAGTGACAGGTTTCATATTCAGTACTGAAACAATTTTATTCTAAAATGGTTTTAGCTAGGTTGATTTTTTTTATATGCCTATTTATGAGTGAAATCATTAGACTGGAAATGCAGCCAAATGGTTAAATTTATATCAGATTTTTGCAGTTAATAGCTGCCAGAGTTTCTCAGGTTATTGGCTTGCTTTTGGTTTGGCTTTGTGAATTAAGGTCTGGGTCTAATTTCAGTAGCTGATTTCTAGGGCTGTTAGGACGAAGGTTAACTTCAACAGAACTGGAAGCCTTACTACAGAAAGAAAATTTGCAAATGACTCTTACAACCCTGCAAAGAGCACTATTGTGAGATTCCACTGTTTGTGTAAGAAAAATCACTTGGCTTTGGGGAAAGAGCAGGGAAAGAAGATTCTTGGATCAGGTTGGAATTTCTGCTTGGAAAGACGTAACTCCATTAAGCAGTCTGTCAGTGAGAATTTAATAGTCATACAAATTCTTGTCATCCGAATGGATGAGGCAAACTCAATGTAGTGGTGAGGCATTTGCTACAGAAGATCTTTTTGTAGCTTTAGGAAGCAGAATGCTAACTCTCTGTTTTTCCTTTTAGGCATTCTCCATCATAAATATCCTATTCAGAACTAAATCCAAATCTTCACTCTCTGGATCTCCTAAAGGTACAGGAAACTTTCTTAAAACATTAAAGTTTCTTACCTTTTATTTGCATTGTATTAAAGAAACCACAAGTTGTGGTAAAACATGATTATCCACAGGAAGTGTCGGGTTTTTGTTTGATCCTCTGGCTTATATCTTGAATGCCTCTGAGAATTATAACACAAAAAAGCCCCAAGAGAACTTTTATCTGAAAATGCTACATTCTTTCTTTTATATAGGAAGATTTTAATTTATTTTTGGCTGAGTGGACTGAGACTATGTTCACATCTTTGTGCATTTCTTTGTTTGCCTTTTGGTTACCTTCGTGACTTCTGAACTTTGCATTTTAATGTATTCAAAGGTTTCTGGGAATTTTCCAGGCATTGGTGTGCCAAAAGAAAATAAAAATCTAAAAACTGGAGTGGGGAACAGTGCTCTTTCATCTGAAAATCCATCTCCATTATTGTCCATAGGTCATTGAACAGTTTGATGGCAACCATTACCATCCTGAGGATAATATTCTAGTGCAACACTGTCTAAATAAAATTTAAAATATTAATGTCTGAGTTAGCGGAAAGTAAGTGTGGAAGGGTGGGAAAGGAGTAAGTTATGTGATTAGCTGCTGGCTAAGATAGTATGAGTAAAACATTTGTTCATTCACCTATCTTTCGATGTTTGAGTGGTTTTAAGTTCTAGCAATGCCTCGAGTATTGTATAGGGGTCAGTTATTTGTGCTAGTATTTGTCTTGAAAAGTTTGAAGTAGCTAACCCCTGATTACATGGAAAAATCATGTGAAATACTGGCATCTCTGTTTCTCTATCCACTGAAACAGCCTTTATAAGTTGTTAGCCTCAGCTTTCTAGATCATGGTGCTTTTTCTCAGATAGTTAGGATTTTGTAAGCCTGTTATAGGGTAGAGGGCATATTACTTTGTAAAAGCACTGGAAACTCTTTTATAATCAGCGAATAACCTATAATTAAGTGTGCGCTGATGGACAGTGAGTTCTTATACCCTAGTGAAATACTTCACACAAATCAACTACAGTATCATAAACTTCACAGGTAGCTGAAAAAATACAAACAAAATTCCAGTTTTTGTCAGACTGTTCTTTGAAGTTGCTTGTAAAAGTATGAGCTAAGTGTTTTTAAAAAGAAAACATCATATATATTTGTATATATAAACTTGTAAAGTATAATCTTGCAAGTTACTACCTAGTGTCTAAAATTGTCAGAAATTTGTAAAGTGGAATTTCAGCATTTCACAAGATGTTTTTAATGCCTACTTAGCTTTGGTTCTGCCTAGATTCAATCTAATGAACTCTGAAATAGTTCTGAATTGGTGATAACTTACAGGATATAGATTTGATTTTGATCTGAATATAAAAACATGTGAGATGTGTATTGGCGAAGGAGAGAGAAACATGATGATGATGTAGCAATTTACGCAGAAATGCTGTAGCAATTTATGTAGAAACAAGCATTATATTCACTTAGGTTAAAAATGATACATTAATTGGAAAAGTTTTATTTTCATTGCAATTCAGTTCTCTTCTGGATAATAAATTTCTGTTCAGCTGTGGCGAAAGAGCGGCATGGCCAGATACTCAGCTACTTGAATGTCTTGGGGATAAACCTTGAACAGCAGTGTGTTCTACAGGTTTCAGATTTCTATTTCAAGAAAAGATACAGCTTACTGACTCCTTAAAATTTCTTTTTGGTTAGGCATTGCAGCTTTTCCTTCCTCCACCTTTAGAAACAGTCATGGAAGGGAGCACTCACACAATCCTGTTGAGTGCATCTTTTCTTTCTTGCTAAATTAATGGCTCCAGAGGCCAGGTATTTCTATGGTAATTTTGGTCATCAAATCATGGCTACACTTGTAATTGCAAAGCATTTTGCAAAGAAGGGTGGGTGGGATTGTTACCATCTTGCAGATGCATAAAATGAGCTGTGCTTAAGCTCTCAATACTTGGTTTCTTATGAGGTTGGAAGCCTTTTGGATTCCCAGAAGGTACATGAGGGCTGAACTCTTGCAGTTTGTTGAAAGGTTGGGGGAGGGCGTGGTGAATTCCAGCGAGGTGTGCTTCGAACACTTTCCTAGGTCCTTACTAGTCCGTTTAGATGTGACTGAGCAGCCAGACTGCCAAAGAAGTTGGGCAATTGGTCTCTATGCTGAGAATAAGCAGGTTATGAGCTATGGATGTGTCTGCAGCAATTTTTTTGTCTGGTTGTCGAATGTGCACAGCTGAAGTCTATTTGAAATTGGATCGGTTTCCAAACCCTTATTGTTTCAAGCACTAGGATGTGACCTCAAGTCTCCACAGATTTTCGTGAATAACGGCTGAATTGTCTGTTAGAATATTATTCTAACCAGAGGTGTTTGAAGAAAAGCTTTTTCAGGCTGAACACTGATGGCTGTAACTGTTGATGGAGAGAGAGCTGGGTGGAGAGCAGTCTGAGCTGTACCACTGTGAGGTTCTGTAGTACTCTGCTGTAAATATAGCAAGTGAACTAATAATACCCTTGTCAGGGACTTCCCTTCTTGGGAGAAAAAAAATTACTAGGGATTGGTATACTGTTCTTCTCTGCATTGTATGACTAGAAAACCACTTTAACAGATGTATTTTGGAGCTGAAATTCTATGTTCCCTAAAACCAGGTGATGGCAAATAAATGGAGGATAGTGCCTTGCTTTAAAAGGAAAGTACTTGTAGGCAGAGTTTTCTGAAAAGAATTTCAGACTTCCTTTCCAGCATGATCCAAAAGATCCTGATGTTACTGACTTCAAAATAAAAACTTTTGGTGTCATCTTCTCAAAATGTGTGGATTAGAAACTGTTTAACTTCAGTTACTTTGAAGGGCATTGCACTTCAGCAGGAAAGGAAAATTAGCTTGCTTTATTGCACTGTGAGACTTTATAGTCTTTTCCAGGCAATTATTATTGTTGTATTATGTTTAAAAATTTTCAGTGTTTCTAGTGATGCTCCTGGGAATGAAACTTAGTGATTATAAAATTATTACCCTGGAGTCTTATTCTACATACTTTTCATCTTTGTCTTACAACTTCTTGGATTTCCTTTAGATAGACTCCCTAATACCATTTTCACAGTTAGAATGCACCCAGTGTGTAACTTCTGCAAATTTAGTAGTCAAATACAGGATTTGTTTTGAGTATAATCTGTATATAGGTCTTCTGAACTAATTTCGCTCTCTAGTAAAAAACAGTTACTCAACCAGTAGTATGATAAGTCTGACATGTTTATGTTTTTTCAAAGTAAAAATTTTCCAGATGGTAGATTTGTTGGTGTATCTGTTTCCTGGTAGCTTCTTTCCTGTTATTTAATAAACAAATAAATAAATCTTTGTACCCATGAATGTATTAACCTGGGTTCTCCTCTTAGGTTTGTTTTGTCAGTAACTAGCTAAAAACTTCACTCTGACTCATTGCTGCTCCTCCTACATTTGGAAGTCCATTCACAGGTTCAGAATTTGAAGCTTACAGAGCACTAGTGGAGTTGTGTTGCTACTAATAGCTCCCTGGTGGTATCTAGAGCAGTGATTTCTTTTCTTTTCATCTATAAATTGCAAAAGAATAAACCCTTGTTTGCTGCCCTAATAAAATCTGTAGGTGACCAGTGTATGTGTGCATGCCTTTCTGTGCAAAATGTATTTACTTGGTTGTAAAATTTATTTTTAATAAATAAATTGATATGTGGATCGTAAGCGGATATGGGCAGCTGAGCTCTGGCAGCAATGATAGCCTTCAAACTGGCAACCTGTTAGTGTATATTTAGGTTTAACTGTCTGAGCATGAAGATAATGTTGCATCCATGTGTAGGAGAAATCTAATACTAATTTGTCGGTGAAAGACAGACCTATCACGATACTTCATATTGACTGGTGCAGGTTCATCACCTGAAAGCGTTTTTTCATAAATGACCATGGATGCCTATGAGAACTTTCAACACTTGTTTACAGTGTTGCAAGGCCAAATAGCTCTAAATTGATGCTTGAACTGTGACTGAACATGTTCTGGCTTAAATAGAGTAACCTTCAAAATGCATGTAGCTTATAAAGTTTATGAACTCTTACACCTTCACTTTTCCCAGCCATAGCTACTTTGGGATTTTCTGCTGGACACCAGTTGTGTTCCCCTCATAAATGGCTAGGCATTCTTCTTGGTGATCCTGGGGAGGGAAAAATATATGATTATAATAAAGGTTGCATGCTCTCAATAGTTGTTTTGTAAAGACTGCATTTATTGCTTGCCCTTCCAAGTTAAAAACTTAGACTTCAAATGGTAGAATGCACGAAATGTAATCTGTTCATGAAAGTTGCTCTTTGTTTAGTATATAAGCAGTGGCTATCAGTTTAAGTAACTGGATATGCTTTGTAAGTGGATTCAGTGAGGGGAAAACAGATGGATAGTTATCTTGAATGAGCAAGCATAAATAAAGCTTCTATACTACTTCTCTTTTATAAATGAAAGAAATTTGAAACTTAAATGATAGGGCATATAGATTGAAATATGCTGTTAAAACTGGATGCATAAGTGACTTATTGCATACAAAATGGAAACAATGGATGCTTGAAGGAACGCTTTTTCCCCTTTTCCCCTTTCTGCTGATGGAGAAATAATTTCAGTAGATTGTTAGTTAGAGAATGCTAAATTTTTAGTATAATCTTTTTATCTTTATATTTTAGGTCAGCAATTTGGCTTCATCACACTGAGTTTGCCTGCATTCAAAGCTGTTTACCTACAGTAATTTGCTCTGGTTGGAAGTAAACATGTCTCAAGTTCAAATTCAGAATCCTTCTGCTGCCCTTGCAGGGAGCCAAATATTGAATAAAACCCCATCTCTTTCACAGCCTTTGAGTATTCCTTCTACTACTAGTTCTTTGCCCTCTGAAAATGCAGGTAGACCTATCCAAAACTCTGCTTTACCCTCTGCGTCAGTTACATCCACCAATGCAGCTGCAGGTAAGATTGAGTGTCTGTTAATAAGTGTATATATTCTTAGTGTTTATACTTTGGTATGATATATTCCTGATGTCTTGCACCTACAAATACTTTAAAAGTGATATTTATCCAACTGCAGTAGCTTGTGATGCTTTCTCCCCATTGAATGAAATCTGTTTGAGACAGAAGCAAACTTTTCCACGAAGTTCTAATAATTAATTGAAATGTTTGTAATAGTAAAGAATATTTAAAATCATATAACACTGAATTTTTAAAACATTGCTATCCATCTTTTCTACAAGTAGCTTGTTTTAAATATAAAAAATGTGTTGTTTGAAACAGTTTGTTTAGTTCTATTATCTTTAGTTCTTTTATGACCAGTTTAATGATAAATATATTGTGCTAATACAATATAATAGAGTGAGTAAAAGGTAATAAATAAAAAATAGATAATAGGGGAAAATAGGAGAAGGAAAAAGAAACTAACTGACTTTTTGAAATTATTCAAAGCAAGTGACCATGATGAACACTTAGAAGATTTGCTCTTTGAAATGTACTACATAAGATGCAAGCTAGATGTGGGAGTCTCCTAACTTCGTACTTCTGGCTTGCATTAAAACATTAAATTTAATGATGATGTCTTTTAGGCATGCACATTACTTGGAAATCCCAAAGTTCAGTAGATTGTTGCCAGTTTGGTTAATGAGCAGAGCTGTCTATTCCAGCAAATCTTCTCTGAGAATCGGTGTATTGCAGACAACTAAATGCTAAGCCAATGAGATTATTTATTTTTAATTAAAAACTGTAGTAGAGTTCATAGCTACCTGTTCGTTTATCTGATTTTATGTAATCTTTCAGCTCCTTCAAACATGGCAAACCCCAAAGAGAAAACCCCAATGTGTCTTGTGAATGAGTTAGCCCGTTTCAACAAGATTCAGCCTGAGTATAAGCTTTTGAGTGAGCAAGGTCCAGCTCATTCTAAGGTAAATATTCATATAAGTTTCTTATTGCTGTTGTTCATGCTCTTTCACTTGCATAAGTGGAAAGGCAAAGTATATGTTTTTGGTGCAACATAATACAGAATAATAGAGAGGAATGGGAAGCTCACCAAAGTACTGATGGTGGGGAAGTGTGGAGCTGTTACATGTGTACTAAAACGTTGGTTTCCCAAAGTACATAAAAGTTGAACTTATCTGTTAACTAAAACTACTTAGCTTTTTTGAAGAGTTAGTTATGTTAGCTCCATTATGAGATGCTTGACTTTGACTTGCATTTTATAAAGCAAGGCTTGTCCCTTGCACTCTTTGCTAAAAAATTTTGTATTAAATATGGATGATCTTTATACAGTCACTTTTCTGGTACGATGTTAAGCTTTTGTTCTACATTTTGCCTGTTCTGCAAATTTTCTGTGTTCTTCCTGTGGTGCATTTTAATATTTTGAAATTAATCCCACCAACTTTAAGAGATTAAAATAGTTTCTTAGTCCAAATTATCCTGTGAGATGCAGGAAGATTTATGGCAATTATGTTTCTTTAGGAAAAATGCTACATAAGGAGTTGTAGTGCTTTTGTGTCTCTGTATTTGGCAAGATACTAATCTATATTTGTTGTTATGCCTGGAATAAGTTTTTACTACTTAAAATTAAGAGTTCTTCTCTCTTATCCACATCATAACTGAATGTTGCTTTGCTGTTGTTCTGTTTTAGTTGTAAATAAAATGAAACTTTCTATCCTAATTGCCCGATATTTGGAAAACAAGGATCTTGGTATATGTTTTCTAATGCCTGAAGTACAGTATGATTGAACAGCACTAAACATTCATCTGTTCTGGAACTCTTACTTTAGCAAAAGAATCTTTAGTTCTTCACAGTGGGCTTATAAGAATGCCAAGGGTAGACCAGCATGTGGTGTGCATCCCATATGATGACATATCTTTTACAGTGCATCAAAATCTTGGTAATACACAATTCCTTTGGTGTTCTGTTCGTATGCAGACAGATAGTTTTTCAGGAATATAGCAAATATACAAGCAGTTTGTGTTAATTCAAAGAACATTGAAGAAGGGAGTTTTAGCATTATTAAACTTTTTAATCCTCATTGAAGATCTCTATTTTATGAGAACTGAGGTCAAGGCGTACAAGGAAAATCAGCCTGGGATGTGTATATTTAATCTGACATCATCTCCTTAAGGTGTTTCCTGGAATAGTGCTTGTTGTATGTTAGACGAATTGCCTTAGAATTGAATAATATTAAGAACTAAAATCTTTTGTCCAAAGTATGTGTAATGTCAGCTTCAATGTGCAAAGGAGGCAAGGTTTGCCTTTACAAAAAGTGTTGGAATAACATTCAGAGCATCTGTTCGCTTGTGTTTTCATTCTGATTGAAACTAAATTTCATTTAATTACCAGGAAGACCTTGGTTTGCTGTTGTCTGATTAATTTGTGAAAATTTAGGGCAATATATACCCTTCCTTACCCCACACACTTAAAAAGAAGAGCCACAGAGCTTTGCTCTATAATCAAATAGGCTTCTGCTCACCTGTGGACATGTTGGAGCTTTTATGGTGCAATGTGAACTTACCTGTCTTTAAACTGCTGAAAAATATCATTAAAAAACCCCCACAGTATTAAAGCAAGAATTGAGTTATGTGGAATAAAAAGTCTGAATTTCAAGGCTGCCATTCCAAGTAATGTTGGCATACTAGCTATCCATGTAGCTGTCACCTCTATACACATTGTGTCTTTTGGTTTTTTAGCCTATATGATCTCATGCAGTATGCGGGATAGTTGCTAGCTACAATTGTTGTGAAATTCTTAGTTCAGTAATCAGGGAAGTCCTATCGATGTCCAAGTGTTCAAAAAATCTGGAGATGACATGTTAGTTGAGGAAGGCTTTGATATTCTCAACTTTTGCATCACTAAAAGACTCATTGTTTTGTGTAAGAGGATCTAATAAATTATGTGAATTCTGAAGCAGCTTGTAATAAAATTCATGTTTTCTATTTTTGAGGTGTTTACAGTGCAACTGACTCTTGGGGACCAGCACTGGGAAGCTGAAGGAACTAGTATTAAAAAAGCTCAACATGCGGCAGCTGCCAAAGCTTTAGAAGGGACAAAATTCCCTAAGCCTACAGCTCGTCCATCTCGTAGTGAAGGCAAGAATCCAGGTATTTGCCACACAAAGTGATTAAAAAAAAAAAAAAAAAAAATAGAATACACCTTTCTGGTTTTGGTATGTATTTTAAAGTTGCATAGGGATGAATAAAAACAGTGATTCTGCATATTTAACAATGGCAATTGTCAGGTTTTGTGGGAACATCATCTTGATTTAATCTTTGATTGTTGTAGGCAACATGATAAGAATCATCATATCAACAAGTTAAAAGTATGGGGTTTTTCTATCAAGTCAATCAGGCTTGAAGAACCCACTGCTTAACTTACTGTTTATTATTATAACACCTGGTGAAATCCTGGAAAATAAGTTTATCCTAATCTTAAAAAAAACTGAGTAAAAAAAATACAAACAAACAAACAAAAAAGAAACATGAGGAATTTGTTCACAGCAAAGAATAATCTTTTGCATGGGCAGATGAATGTGTTTGGTAATTCCGATAGGATAATTCAAAAGTTTGACAATAAAGATTTCTTTGGAAATGTTTAATTAAAAAAAAAAAAACAAACAAAACTTAAATTTGTGTTGAGGGATTGGATCAGAACTTTAGAATTTGTATCATTTGTACTTCTTTAAAGAGAAATAAATGTTGATTTGTATAAAAGTTGTAGTTTGCTATGTTTAGGGAACTTCTTACTTTACTAAGGTTGCTTTTAAGTTATATTTAATATATAAAATTAATTAAGAACTAGCTTCACATCTCAGCTGCACATGTGATTGTTTTGCATTTACTCTTAGTCACTTGAATTCAAAACTATTGGGATAGCATTAGCGTGTTCAGCAAAGATTAAAACTTATTTTTTGTGCCAGTTGTGTTCTGCTATCACCTAAATTCTTTTTTTAGAAACACTTTGTACAGTCAACAGTGAAAATATTAGAAGCTAGCAATAACTTATTTTGTCTGTGAATCTGTTCCATAATTTCATTTTCTTTTGACAATTGCCCTATAAGAAAACACTGTTGTACTAAAATACACAGATTTTTGAGCCAGTGAGGCCTGTGATAGAAAAACTTAACATGACTGTTCTTTCTCAAATGAGAATAGTCAGGGAGTCAGTTCTCATCCACACGATATCTGCATTGAGAGAAATGTTTATAGCCCTCAGTAGCAATATACCTTCCTTTTGAAAAGGCCAGTTACAATTTGAAAGTGAAGAGTCATAAAAACCCTTCTTAGGTCATTGAGTACAAAGAGAAATGTTTGATCATTCTCAGTAAACAACAGACATGGAAGGTATGCAGCATGTCTGTTAATTTAAAAGTATTTTTTGGGAAAGAGGAATTTCTGTTCTGCAGACCACATTATTAGATACACTGTAAAAATCAATAAATTGGTAGCTTCACAAGTTTAAAGCAAAATAAAACAAAACAAAACAAAAAATAAAGGCCCCAGCAAATTCACTTTTTTGTAACAGGATTTGTCACAACCCCACTAGGCTGCTAATTTAATATGCATCATATAGACTTACTTTCTTTGTGTTCATTAGCATTTCTATTCAGAATTCATTCATTTAAGATACTGCATATGGCAAAACTTGAGCTCATTTTTCCCTGCTTTGAGACAGCATAAGTGTTTAGATTGTTTCAGTTCCTTGTGACAGTTGGACTACTCTCTTTATATGCCTTTTTATTTAGACAGCGTAACCCCCACAGTGGAGTTGAATGCACTTTGCATGAAGCTGGGAAAGAAACCTATGTACAAACCTATCGACCCTTATACAGGGATGAGATCCACTTACAACTATACTATGAGAGGTGGTACTTATCCTCCACGGTATGTATTGTTTAATTTTTTGGTTTTGCAGTCTCCTATCTTTGAACATCCGCTCTCATCATCTGAGTGCTTTGATGCTATCTTCTGAAAACTAGCTAAAAATACAAGGTCCCTTAAAGGGATATTCAGCTTGAAACATAGCCACCTTACGAGGCAAAGGGTTTTGATAAGTACACCCCATTAATATCTGTAATTTGTCTTATTTAAGGGTTGGTTTTTTTTTTCCTTTGGAGGGGAGGGGAAAGGGAGGAAGAAGTGGTTTTGAGGGCATTTGGTTATAGCCAGCTTCATGAAGTGACTAGCTAAATATTAAATATTTCTTGCATTTCCTTTCTGTGTAAAGGCAAAAGTGAAGAAAACAGTTTGATGCTTTTCTAAAGCTATTTAAATTAAAGCTTCCATTTAAAGAATTTTATATGGGCATAGGAATTGAGAATTCAAAACTTACTGGCCGCCAAGTCTATAAAAACGAAGTTACATTGTCTTTCTCTGTTCTAGTTGGTTAGAAGTGTGTTGGTCTTGTAAAACAAGAAATGTTGATACTCTGTTTCAAAGGCGTCCCCCTAAAATCTTTTAGACTTTAAATCAAAATTTGGCTTTTTAATACTAGTGCTTCAGTGCTCAGTCATGATTACTGATACCCAAGAGATTCATCCACGTATAATTTATGTTTCTGTTTACTTTGTAGGCCAAACTATTTGCTTATTTAAATCTCTCTCTTTGCAGGTACTTTTACCCATTTCCTGTTGGGCCCTTACTTTATCAAGTTGAGCTTTCAATTGGAGGGCAGCAGTTTCATGGGAAAGGAAGAACAAGACAAGCTGCTAAGCATGATGCAGCTGCTAAAGCACTGAAAGTACTGCAGAATGAGCCCTTGCCTGAGAAACCAGAGGTGGGAATTAATCTTATTGTTGTAAGCATAAATTGCTGTGATAAACTGAGATATTGTTGTAGATTTTTTCCTTATTGAGAGGAAGATGACAGTTGTGAAATTTAATTCTGTGTAGTAGTGTTGACCTACTTGTGTCAATAGCAACACTTTGATTTAAAAACATAGATTTCTATGGAACTAGAGTTTTCCCAAATGAAGTTATATTAATTCTTTTGCTGTCATATTTTTCCACAGCAATGCTATAGACCTCTGTCAGATATGAGCACTGGAAGCGTAGATAGGAACTAATATCTTATCAGGTACAGATCATATACAAACTTCTGAAGAAGTGTGTAAATGGGGTGCTTGCATTCTTGTATGGGCAACATAGAAATCAGACATGGGTTTGCTTGCTGGGCAAAATTCCTACATGATTTTGGAAAGAACCATGGAAGTTCTGGAAAAGCAGGAAGTTCATTGAAGTAGTAAACTCATACACATTTTGATATGAATATAAGAAGCAAATTTTTATCCCTCCATATATTTACGGCTGCCCAGCACTTTCCTTTCCAAGACCCTGTTATTGGTTTTTTTTCATGCTTTTTTGTTAAGTTGCATTAGGCAGAAGGTCTCACTGTGTGCACACAAGTTACTTGTAGCCTCTAGGACTGGTTGACTGTGTGCACCTTCTCTGTATTTTGGCTGACTGCTTTGCCCAAAGACTACTAGAAAGAGCATATTTAGTCTTTCATTTATGGGCTTATTATACCATTTTGTCTGAGTTATGAGGGCTTGATGTTAGAACTAAGAGCAAGAGTACATCTATTGATGTACTCCACACTGGAATCTAGATTGTGTTGAGGAGGAGGCCATGCGATACAAACCTAGAAGCAAGAGAGACTAGGACATTGCCAGAGAGGTGAGGAACAGGATGTGGAGGTTAGACTGGTAACTTAGAATCAGGGGAGCATGAGAACTTGCTGGATACAGAGTCTGGCTATGTGCTGAGAAAGAAGGAAAATGAAGAATTGGGCAAGAAGGTAACAAGGGGTCTCAGACTGGGAAAAAAAAAATAGCTGGGAACTACCAGGAATGGTAGAGCAAGAGGTTTGAGGAATGTGTTGTGAAGCCAAGGGACATTGAATTAAAACTTCCAAGTGTGTTTGTGGGAGAGAGCATTGCCCAGATAATTAGGCAAAACCACTGGATCTGATGGTTCAGGGAAGAGGCCTAGGAGGCACTGATGGTAGTGGTTCAGGTAACAGAAAGCTCTCCTGGAGGTATGTAGATTATTGAATGATGGAGGCTACTAAAAGTCAAGGGATTACAAATGCTATTGAGGAGAAGAGAGTAATGCTGGGAGTAGAAGCTGAAAGAGTGGAGATAAGTTCTGCACTGAAACGTAGAACTGTTGATAGGCAGAGTGTGGTCAGGGACAAGCTGGAGGTCTTCATGTAGGAGAGGTCAAGCCTGAAGGGGGTGTTCCCCTTCAGTGCAGGGGGACCCCAAATTCCTGAGCATTCTCGTTCTGTGTCAGTGATGTATAACATCCTCCTTTTGCACTCACCCTCCTAAAAGGTAACCTACTGTCACCACCCATTTTTCTGCCTCAGGTAGCAAAGGTCTGTGTACTGGACCCAAGGAGTTCAACTCTGCAGAAAATAATAGGATCACATGTAACTGAATTCTTTTCTGTTCACTTTTTTAGAAATGCTTCTGTACAAGTGACTTTCTGAATATTTATAGAGTTGTGTTTAAAGTTGAGTAATGTGAGGTCTTCAGAACAAACACTGCAATTGTCTTTCTATGGCCATGTATCCTTTTCTATAGGATGTCTCATTCGGTGCAAGGGGTGTAAATCAAGAGGTAAAGGAAGTAAACCTACAGAGTCTCTCCTTTTGGTTTTTTGTTTTGTGGTTTGTTTTTTTTTTTTTAAGGACATAAGGGAAATACTGTTGTGAATGATGCAAGAGACTGCAAGAAGGGAGAATTATTTTATGAATAAAACAGTTGCAAGCTGGCTGGGAGCTGAATGCTGTCTTGACCCTGCTATACATATGCTGGGCAAGTCACTTAAACTTTCAAGAGAAACATGGATTTGTCATTTTATTTTTCTATTTATGTTTGACTTGTCTACAAAATGAACAGTAAGAAATGCAGCTATGCTTAAGGAGAGCAATCCTTTGAACAGAGTGTGCTGTTTTATAATAAGTACTCGGATAAATCAGATCTTAATTTAAAGTTTGGTAGATAAATGCTAAGTTCATTAATATTTGTGGCTTTCAAATGTTGTAGCTTTAGGAAAGTCTGAGGGAATTGCTGTTTTTGTAACAGCATTTTGCACTAGACAGGATGAAGATGAAAAAAGGAAGATTTTACAACTAAGTGAGCACTGTTCATTCTTCCATTCAGTGAGGCAAGGTCCTTGAATGATACAGTAGCGTAAGATCATAAGAGGTGCTATTATAATGTGTGTATACAATGGAGGCAAATTAAGATTTCACAAGCAGACATAATCCTGATACTTCCTACCTGTTATTTGATGTTGCCAGTAATTTTCCTTTTAAATGTGGTTATTTTTGTGTATCCCATTTGTGTGTGTGTGTAAACAAAATATGCTTAAGCTTGAACTCTTGTATTTTGGGGGGGAGGGGGGTAATTTTGTAAATTTTTTAATTTTACAAATTTTTGTATTTACAGGATTTTACTCTTGTATTTTTAAATTAGAAAATATTCAGTGCTTAAGAAGAAATAATTTAATAAAATGATTAGACTTTAAGGGTAAGAATGACTGTTTCCCACACCTTCTCAGACTGCAAATCTAGCAGCAAGTGGCAGGAAAAAAAATTTCATAATATTAGCTCTCAACTGGACAAAGCCCTGCCTGAACAACCTAATTTAGTTTTAAAGTCTGCTCTGCTTTGAGTGGGAGGCTGTGGTAGGAGACCTCCAAAGGACCCTTCCCACCTAAATTAAGATGATTGGAGTTAAGACACGCTGATAAAATTGCAGTATGGGGTTACTTTGCATATTCAAAGACAGAGATGATAAAGCATCAATTTAAGGCTTAGAAAACCTAGAAAGCTATGCTTTCTAGCCCAATTCTTAAACAGAAATTCTAACTTTTGCCTGAAAGTACCAAAACCAGAATTGTTTCTATGCTTTTTGCCAACTTATTTGGTAAATATCAGCTGCTCTTTGTACCCTTAACATGGAAGAAAATAGACTGGTACCTATGTTGAAATCAATGTAGTTCTAATCAGCCACTTGACTGGTTTTCATAATTTGCTTATAAGCAGTCTTCGAGGAAGTGCGTGTTGAAAGAGTTCCTAGAAAACGGCGAATCCCTCTTAAAGGAGTCTATTACTTTTACAATTTGCTTGGGAGTTTTTTAATCTACCACTTTTGTTTCCTTTTGTGACTTTTTTTCACTTGTTAGAGATGGATTTGAACAACTTGATGAGAGTGGTAAATGCTTATATTCATGGTCTCATTCTGATCTAGAGGCATAGGTTCCTTGGAGAGTTTAGTTTATGCACACATGCAAACTACTTTAAAAGCAGACTTTATAGATCATCTGCCTTGAGGTGTGCAGGGAAAGAGAAAGAGGGAGAGCGTGTGTGTATGATTATTTCTGAGTTATAAAATAAACTGATCCAGAACTCAAGTAGAGGCAGAATAATTGCTAAAATAGCTATAGACTGTTAATTGTTATTTTGCTATTAATTTACTCTTTTTAGATAAAGGTATTGAAGAAAAGTACCTGTGTTTTACACCGTGTGAACAGACTTGGAATATGTCAAGAATATACACCGTAATATGGCAAATAATTCCATACTATTTATTTGTATTCTCTTGAAACAATATTAAATGGGAAAAATCTAATCCAATAAAGAGAAGTCCTGGTCATCTTCACAAGGAAAAATGTCAGAATTCGAAAAACTAGAATATATCTGAAATTACAAGGAGGGGACGAATTTTTGTAGTTGAAGTGATTGTGTTAATGTTTTGATAGTAAGGGTAGTGACAGGTCATTCCTAGAGGTGCTGGTAGTAAACTTGCTGTAACACCTAGACTGTAATAAACTAAGACCTTAGTAGTTCAGATATTTTTTTTCTGGGTATATGATGCTATTCCTTTTGAACTTACCAATTGCATTTGAAATAGGTTTAGAATATGATGATCAAGACTTTTGACTCCTGTATTCAATCTTGGTTTTGCCAATTTTTACCTGCGTTGTGCCTTCTGCTGAGGTATAGTATGGTTCCTCTAGTGTAGGTGCTGCCTCCACGTTTCTTATGTAGTCTAATGCACAGGGCATCTATCTCGCTCCTGTGGGAGTGGTGCCATCATGTGGTCTCAGTTCTTGCAGACCTGAAGATTGCTCTATGTACACCTCTGTGTAGAGGTTGGAGACTGGATGTAGTAGTGGGATGAGAAGTATCAGATGTTAGCATTGTAAAAGGATGTTGGGCTATATGTGCTCTTCTGAAATGTTTGCAACTCAAATCTGAAATACAAGGTCAGCCCATAAGAACAGTGTGAAATCTGATGGGACAGTGGGAGGAATGAAAACCACAGATTAATTTTACTAATATTTTTTTCTGAGATGGGAAGAGGCTGCTTTAAGTGGTGGGAAAAAAAATTTCCTTCATGGTTTAATCTAACTTGTTAGTAACAGACATTGGGGATGCTTGATACTATCAAAACTAGTTTTAATCAATGAGAGCTCTCTAGCATATTTCCACTGCTCCAATAAAATATTTAAATCATTTTTGTTACCTGGTTGCATAACTAGTATTGTGGCTTGATATAATTGGTGAAATTGTTGCTGTTCATCTTTATCATAATCTTTCCAATATCACTGCTGGACACTTAGTCTTAAAATTTCTCTGTTGCTATTACCATGCCTCTTAGTTCATGTTGATCCCAACATCAGTGAAGACATTTTTGGAATCACAATCAAAATTTTACCTGGAGATACGTAGAAGTGCCTGTAGGTAAGCTTCACCTGGCACTGCTGTCCTCCTAGCAGGTGTAAGGTCTCAGACATGTACACCATTTGATTTAAGGCAAGTTCCTGATAGTATATTCTTCAGATGAGAAAAAAATCTGTAGATGAAGCACTTACAAGGGAGCATGTTAAAAGGCAGGACTCTGCCAGGGTCTAATTAGCCATCCTTTATTCACATTGGTCCCATTCTCAGAATCTTTATTTTTCCTGCCCTTTCTCTTATCTGATACTGTCTTAGTGCTTTTGGTACAAATGTCCAATCAGTATATGAAAATTGTATTTCATAAAGGTACTTCCATTTGGAAATCAGTTCATTTAACACTTCAGTTTGTTTTTCTATAGATAGATTTTTAAACCTATTGGCCCTTATCCCATTTGTTCTTTCCTGTAATGAGCACATGAAAATGTGAAGGTTTGCTAGCTTTTACACATACACATTAAATGAGCTTCTTAAGTTTCCATTCTGTAGTATGTGTGCTGCATTTCTACACATTCATGTAAAATGGCAGTAAAGGTTAGACTACTTAAAATTTTGAGAGTTCAGTAAACTGGTTGGATGGATAAAATTCAATTTAATAGGATCTTTATTTTAAATAGAGTATGCTTCTTTTAGGTTAACGGAAAAGAACCAGATGATGAAAATCTCAATAAATCTGAAATAAGCCAAGTTTTTGAGATTGCACTTAAAAGGAACTTGCCTGTGAATTTTGAGGTATGTTTATTTTACAAGCTCTAGATTTGTTTTTATTAGAATATTAAGGGTACACATTAAGTTGAGTCTCTCCTAGATAACCCAAACAACTGACTTTTAACATGTCTTGTTAGTTGTGAATACACTTTTACCTTTGACAGTCACCCTGATTGTCTCGGAGTTTATATGGTGAAGTGAAAAAAAAAAAAAGAAAAATCCACCTGTTCACAAATTCATGCACTAAAATCATAACATGAGTGAACAGGTATGCTGTGGTTGTCTGTGCAATCTTTTTTCCAAGCTTTTTGAAAAATCAGTATTACAGTGAAGAAACAAAACACAACCCCACGTTAATGGTTAGAACATTGAAGTGCAGAGTCAAGGCAAAAGAGTATAGCTCACTCTGAAAGACATTTATGGAAGTATTTGCTTAATTAAGCACTGATGTGGACTACCCGCAAGTTGCAGAATCTCACAAATAGGTTTCTTTTCTTGCCATGAGGTGACCTCATGTGCATCTTACTTTCCTTTCCCTTTGGCCTGGCTGCTTGCTGCCTCTTTGCCCCTCCTTGATCATTTTAGTTATCTTAAATCAATAGCTTCCATAGGAGCATCTCTGTTTCATTAAAATATTAATTTATCATGCTGCTTTCCTGAGCTGGCAGAGTAACATTTAAGTCAACTATCTGAATTATTATAGTAAGAAAACGCAATTGTGTGTAACTATATTGCTTCTGAAACCATTCTATGAAATTTTACGTGAAGCTTTCAATTATTGCAGGTTAGCCTGAGCATCACTGGTAAAAATATACTGTTACACAAAGCCAGTTGTGGGTGGAAGTTCTTAATTCATTCTCACTTTTTGACTTTATGGATATTTTGAAGTATGATGTGTTATGAATGGAGTTAAAAGACTAAATCTGTAGTAGGCAGCTATCTCTTGGATGTCTCCAGAATTCTTGATTTCTGAACTAAAATGCTGGATGCTAAAGAACTGCTTTCTCTGTAATGTTCTATTACTGTAACATGATGTATTTAATGAGGTGATGTTAACTGTGTGGAAGTACACACTGATGAAACAGAACAGTCATATTTTAATATTGAAAGAGTAAATCAGTAAATTAAATAAGATGGATTAATGACTTATATGTAAATACTGTTTACTGCTTGCTGCATCTGATCTTTTTAAAGTATATGTTTATTTGGGTGGGATTATGTTACTGGAGTGAGTATGATTTACTTCTCTACTTTCTGGATTGTATGAGAATCTAAAATCTCTTTATCCGTAGTTCTTGAGAGAAGTTTGCTATAAACAATGTGCCCTACCATTTTTAATAAGTGTTTATCACGCTTTCACTCAGTTTTTCCCTCTGAAACAGGTGACCAAGGAAAGTGGTCCTCCCCATATGAAGAGCTTTGTAACTAAGGTGTCAGTTGGAGAATTCATGGGTGAAGGTGAAGGAAAGAGCAAGAAGATCTCAAAGAAAAATGCTGCAATAGCAGTCCTAGAAGAACTGAAAAAATTGCCACCTCTTCCTACGGTTGAGAAAATGAAGCCACGAATCAAAAAGAAAACAAAATCAATAGTGAAGGTAAGACACAAACACATTGGAAATCTGACTGTTATAACTAATCATCAGATGAGAGGCGTTTCTGAGTTAATTATAAACACTCTTCAACTGCTCAACGTTTATTAGCAGTTTGGTACTACAAATGAAATGACATTTTGCTCCCACTCTAAATGGGGTTCTGACACCACTTTTACAACAGTTATCAGTAAATTCAGCATGAAAGAGAAACCTTATAAAAGAATGAGCGGCACGTAAAAATCAGGCTCTGACTTTTAAGCCTTAGACTTTACAGCTTCAGGTTTTGCATGATTTTGCTTGTGCAAATTCTCCTGCAAGCCTGTCCCTCCTAATATAGCAGGATTAGAATTTGTAAAACTGTTACCAGTGGTAGGTTATATGTGGTCAACTGTGACAGCAGAGCCAAATAAATTGAGTGTTTCTCTTCGGCTGTGACAGTGGTTCATTAAGCAACTTTTTATTTCAGTGTTTTTAAATTCTAGAGATTAATTAATTCAGTGGCATGCTGCATTTTGTCTATTAAACCAAATATTCACAAATTTTGGTTTATTTCCTAAACATTGTTCTACATAGCTGCAGACAAGTCCAGAGTATGGTCAAGGAATGAATCCCATTAGCAGACTTGCCCAGATACAGCAGGCCAAGAAAGAGAAGGAACCAGAGTACATGCTCATCACAGAACGTGGTCTTCCAAGGCGCAGGGAGTTTGTTATGCAGGTTTGTATGTTAATTTGAGGAATCTAGTTGCATGGCTGTGATGCCCTTTTTTTTTTTTTTTTTTTTTTTTTGGCTTATGGTAATCATGTTGTCATGATGATGTACAAAGTTAACAGGATTACGGCCAAATTTCCATGAAATTTATTAAGAAAATATCTAGTGGGATACATTCAAGGAAGATAGAAGTTCAAGAAAAGTGATCTGAATCATGTTTAAAAACAAATTGCATAGGGCATCAGAAGTCTATGTTGTAACTGCCTAATGTTTTAATTAACAGGAATATTAATACTCTCTTAAGAGATACTGAGCTTCTTATATTTTGTAATGTAGGATTCATTAACACCAACCTGGGTATCCTTCATTTCCTCCTTCCCCTGAGCTTTCATGTGTTGCTTTAGAGTGCAGCACTTTCTGCACTCTGCATTGCAAATCCCAATAGCATAGTAGTATTTTTAATACTGAGTATCTACTAGCCTCTAATAATTAAGTGCATTTTCCAGACCTCCCTCCTATCCTGGCCAAGACAGAAAAGTTACTTGCTTTCTTTCCATTACATTAGTAAATCTACTAAACCTGTAACTTTAGCTTGGAAAATTTATATCTGCTGTGGTACCAGTTTTGAGCATTTAGGCTGTTGACAAGGTGAGATGATGAAATATAGTTGTTTGTGTGACTTCTGTTTGGGTTTTTTGTGCTTGGAAGCCAATGATCATTGATAATAAATGACAACTTGCTTAGAATGATGATTACTTGAACTATTTTGTGACTCATAGTGTGCTCGAGACACAGATCACTAATAAGTGAATCCTCATACTACTGTTTAAGAATTGATTTGTTTTTTCTTCCTCTTTTGTCCAGGTGAAAGTTGGTGTACACACAGCTGAAGGAATGGGCACGAACAAAAAAGTTGCTAAACGCAATGCAGCTGAAAATATGTTGGAACTTTTAGGTTTCAAAGTCCCTCAACCTCAACCTCCAAAGCCAGCATTAAAGACAGAAGAGAAGGTAAGAGTCTTTAAGAATCAACCGCTGTTTAATACTATGGCAAAAGTTGAGCTGAAACAATAGCAGCTTTGCAAGGCAGTAACAGTGTAGTAAATTGATGCTTTCTGCCCTAGCCAGGAAGCAGTTGTGTTGAGGTGACTGTTCACTAAAAAATAGTGCATTTTGGATACATTAAGGGTTCAATTTTGCAAGTAAATCGAAGTCTCATCAGAAGGCTAAATGAATGTATTTCTTCTTTATAGAATGGCTCAGAACCTGTGATAATTGATGTATTGGTCTTAGAAACTTGCAGACATGTAAGTTATAGGACTCTGTGGTAGCAATAGTTTTATATAGCCTTATCACCAACTGCAGTCAAAAGTTTGTTACAGGTCTCTTTCTTTGGTAGGTCCCTTAGCAGGGAAAGAGCCTTGCATTCTCCTGTTGATTCAGCAAGTGTTACTAGCAAGTTAAAATAGCAAGTCTGGTTTTAGTTTTCTCCTTTTCATGTACATGCTCATTTGTGTCCAGTATGTTGTCCTCAGCAATACCAATAACTAATGTTAGTTTAACTGACTTTATAATGGTATCTAGTTCTCAATATCTGTGTTCTTAATACCACTTCACTGGTCTGTAGATAGTTTTAGTCATTCAGTGAATAAGAATCACTGAACTTGTCTCTTCTTGGTAGCTTTGTAATAATTGCAATTTTTGAATAAGAAGTTTTTCAGTAAAATTTTGACTAGTCAGATCACCTGCATCTTGAAAACTTTAAAACGTGGCGGGGGGAAGTTTTAAAGGGATATTGTGTGTTTGGCTTTTTTCCTTCTATTTTGAAGACACCAGTGAAGAAACCAGGTGATGGAAGAAAAGTAACCTTCTTTGAGCCAGGCTCTGAAGAGACTTCAACTAGTAAGTACCCTTACTGAAAGAAGCATGGCCCTGTTGGGGTGTGTGTGTATGTAAGATATGTTTCTCAGTCCCTTCAATAGTGTCATTTAACACGCTGTAATGAGCAGAGGTGTGCAGCTGCTGGCTTGCAAACTAAATCTACCCCTTGGGAAGGTTTTATTCAGATCCTGAAGAGCTTATTCCTCCCGAATCATACAGTATTCAGCTTGCTTGGCCATCTGCTCGGTGAAGGGAGTAGATGGCTGAGCCAAAAGCATGTGTGTGCTAATGGGTCAGTCGAGCAGTTAGTGGAGGTGCAGCTGCTGCTACCTGTGTGGTGTCTGGGCTTGTCTTACCTCAATCTGAGGGATCTTGGCACAGGCTTTAATCTGTGTCTAGGGCTTTCTAGGACAAGAATGAATGTTAGGACTGAGCTTGGTTCTGATCCAGGGACCAGGCTCCTTCAACCAACAGCAGGAGTGAAGTGGGGGCAATTTTTGTGGGGGAAAAGGTAGGGGGAGGAGGAGAGATCAGCCTCTTTGGCTCAGCAGAACATTTCTCTGGTACAAGGTCCAAATGAGGATGGCAGCAGATTCCCTGGGAAGAGGGTTGGGGTTTCTGCCACCTGGAAACAGCCTTCTAGATTTGGAAGAATGGTCGCAGGTTGGAAGATTGCCCCAGAAATGTCGCTTTAAGCCTGAGGCAGAGTAGCAAGGGGAGGTGCTGAATTTGTTGAGGCAGAGTTAGCTGTGTTAAGTTTGGCTGTATCACCTTGCAGATGTTGAGGGAATAACTGCAGTACGTTGAAGACTGTTCCTGGGATGAAGATGAGAAAGGGTGTCAATACTAACTGAAATCGGTCTTCCTAAAGCAGAGTTGGAGAAAGAAGGAATGGCCCTGTAGTACAGAACAACCTCTTCGTCTGTGCTTGGTCTCTAATGTCTGAGAGCAAGGAACCGTGCCTGCATTTATTTCAGACAGTTGATGGTTATAGTGGTCAGATCCACAGGTGACTGGCTAGAACAAAAAAAAAAACCAACCAAACCTGGCCACCAAGTATACAGGCATTGGCTTTCTCTAATGTAAACTGTTGGGAGGAGTCATTATGGAAAGTTTGTCTATCACAACATATTTCTGTTCTGGATAGTATGTTTCAGGTGCTTTATGTGTTTAAGTATCATTTTGTTGTTTAAATTATAAATAGTTGGGATTGACTTGGACTTCAGTAACATTTTACTGCATCCACAAGATCTTAGGTAAACTTCCTGACTTCTTATTCAAACTTTGCTATCCCTGCTTTCTTCCATCTACGAATTTTTACTTTCATCCTTTAGACTTGAAACAGCTCAGTCCTGCTGAACTTCATTTATCTATTCTGCTATAATACTGACTCCTCAGTTTATTTCAGTGGCACTGTCTTCCCTACCTTTCTTGAGCACACCTCTAATTTTTCTCCACAGTTCTGTGTATGTGAGTTCCCCATAAAAAGCTGTTCTTATCCCTCTTAAATCTAACTTATGCCATAATGCCAATGAATTGCTTTCAATTCACTGTGGTTGGATATTTGCAGTAAATAGTCATTCTTGCTTCTTCATACTGTGCTAACATTACATTTAACCTTACCTACCTGTTTATGTTTTCACAACATATATTTTAAACTTTGTGGACTATCTGTCACTATCTTTACAACGGTGAACAGTGGCTCTCGCCATTCTACGGTTTCATTATTTGCTCCTACAGCTTAAATGATGAAATAAAAATTTCTGAAACCAAAAGATATATCTTGAATGTGGTTGCAACTGAGGTGTCTGTAAGTTTGACTAACCTGGAGAAACTGTTCCTGGAGGTAAAGGTGCTCCTTTTGGCAGAAGCAGGTGTTGCACTGAGTCATTTATTCAATAAGCAAACTCTGCCTTGATGATGCTGAATCTCTGACCCACCAAAGGCGAATCAAGCTTGCTAAGTTTGTTAGTGTTTCAAAAGTAATTTGAAACAATTTTTTTTTTTTTCCAAAAGTGGCTTTTGATGCCTATATATGCCTTCATGTGCCAGCAGAAGGCCTCATAGAAATAGCTAGCGTTTGTTTAGTATGTACCTCTCTCTTCTCAGGTAATAAAGAAGATGAATTTAGGATGCCTTATCTCAGCCATCAGCAGCTTCCTGCTGGAATTCTTCCCATGGTCCCTGAGGTTGCACAAGCTGTAGGAGCCAACCAAGGACACCACACCAAAGAGTTCAATAGGGCAGCCCCAAATCCTGCCAAGGCTACAGTAACAGCAATGATTGCTAGAGAGCTATTGTATGGTGGTACTTCTCCTACTGCTGAGACCATATTAAAGAATAACAACTCATCAGGCCATGTACCCCACGGACCACTTACTAGGCCCTCTGAGCAGCTGGACTATCTTTCCAATGTTCAAGGAATCCAGGTAAATGTTCAGTTTTGCAAGATTTCTTCCAAAGCTATCCAAACTGGTCCAACCTGTTGTTCTAAAGCTTTTTAGTTCTGCTGGTGACTGATGTATTTATTCTGAAGCTGCTTGTTAAGCTGAAATTCATGTAAATGTTTACTTCACCTATGAAATGTACTGAATTTTACAGCTTTTTTATTTAGTTTTCAAATGTACATTTCTATACTGCATCCTCAGCCTTAATTCAGTGCTGCTCTGAAGTCTTGGAAGAATAAAATTGAAAGTAGTATTTTCTGAAAATTGTCACGATGTAGGAACATAGTATGAACTTGAACTTGGCTGATCTGAAATCAGTTTTTTTAATAATGTTTCATACATTAACATTTGCTTTAAGCTGTACATTTTCTTGTGTTTGGTCCCTTTAATCAGAATTGCATGTAAGTTCCTATATTAATATGTTAAAGGAGCTCAGTGGATTAAAAAGTATAATAGGGAAAATTCTAAATGCAGATAGCTATGATCAGAATAAAGGTCCCAGCAACAATTCTTATTAAGTAGCCACTTTTATTCAGAAGGCTTGCAGAGCTCTCATGATTACTAAAAAACATTGCAAGTGAAGTCAAACTTCAAAGTAAATGGTTCTACTGGCTGACAATGATTAAAAGTAAGGTTCAGCTTCATACGTGGGCAAATAATCTATAGCAATTGTGATATATTTCCTGTACTTGATTAACTGAAAAGAACTAAATCCTTCTTTTTTCTTCAGGTTGAATATAAAGACTTTCCAAAAAATAACAAGAACGAGTTTGTATCTCTTATAAACTGTTCCTCTCAGCCACCACTGATCAGCCATGGAATTGGAAAGGATGTAGAATCTTGCCATGATATGGTATGATGAATATTGCTGAAATGCTTTCTCTTTGGCCTTCAGTGAACTAAGGGATGCAGCGGATAGACCAAGGTTTCATATTACTGCTGGATAGCAATGAATTAAATGCTGTACAATTCCCTGGCTCATTTTTTTCTAATATTTCACAGGTTGCTGAAATAATTGATTAATAATACCAGAATCTAATCTAGATAACCTTTAAAATGCTTAATATATGCTCACAATTTTGGTCTACAAAACCCACATTTTCTTTATCTTAATATTATTTGCATGAGCACATATTAAAGAAAAACATATGAAAAGGAACAGAAGAGCATATCAGCTTATTTTCTGTAACAGAATGGGCTGATATTTCATCATTATGGGAACTGTAATACTTGGGTTGACGTTACCAGACTTTCTGCTGGAACGGAATCCAAAATGGAAGAAATGCAATTCACCATTAGATAGCAGGAGACACTCTAAATCTGTTAAGCTCCCTTTAAAAATAACATCTTTTATTAACAGTAGCTGAAATATTTCTTTGTGGAAGAATGAGTCTTCTGGACTGTAAACTGTAAGGGACTTTGTCTATAAAAGACATTACATATTGCTAACAATAGGTATACAGTCTGCTATAATTTGAGAAGAGTTTTGTTCTTCTGGTATCCAGTGGTGACCTGAGTACTGACTGCAGACTAAAGTAATAGTTTGCAATATGTAAATACACTTAGGAAAACCTGATTTTACTGATTTTTATACTAAAAGAATTTTGCAGTAATTTTTTAATAGCTGTAATTTGATACAGATTTCTTTGATCTTTGTTGCTTAATTTTGACATTTCTCTACATCCTGCTGTAAAGTGCTCCTGTAAGACTAAGCACACAAGTCAGTGCAGTAGGTAGAAGGGAAAAGGACAGCCAGTTCAGAGCTTAAACATTGCGACTGGGCCAATGTGAGAACCTTCCTCTGTTCAGATATTCAGCTTTCACTAATGCATGTGTCATAACTAATCAGGGATATTCTGAAAAGGTGCACCTGAAATTGATCTGAATAAAGCTAAAAAAATTTGTCAGTTCTCAAAGGAGGTGACTTACTTTTGCATTAGCCATGTCACATTGACTCTTCTTTTAAACAGTCACACATGCCCTGCGTTGTATTTTTTTATTCTTGTGCAGCTTGTTTTCATTTTCTGCAAAGGACTTTTTGGTTCTGTGTACTTTAATATCCTTTGTCTTAAGCTCTGTACAGTTGAAGCCATTACTAATTTAATGTCTTTTCCCTTGATATTAATAGTACTGCTGAATTAATTTTCCCCCATTGCTAAAACAAGTGCAATGGGAATCCCCTAGCCATAGCACCATTCTATTTTTTAATGTAGCAAGGTGAAATTCTACACTATTGCATATTTTTCCACCATAATTATTCATCTTAAAAAGTATATTACCAAAATTAGAACATTTACTTTGTTTTAAGTGAGTCCCAGTCCTGCTTTCACTAAATTAATGAAATGGACTCAGACTGAATTGCTGAATGCTCTCTTTTCTTTAGGCTGCATTGAATATTTTAAAGTTGCTGTCTGAGTTGGACCAACAAACCACAGAGATGCCAAGAACAGGAAATGGACCAATGTCTGTGTGAGTGTGACCCATTGACTTTCCCTTGCATTAATGGAAACCTCTAACCCTATGATGTTGTTTAAACAAATAAAATGTGAGGGTTTTTTTCTTTGCCAGAAAAGTTAAAATGCCAAGGGCTGTTGGCTTCTTCAGAAGGATGAGAGGGTAGGTTTTATGATCAAGCTTGTAATTTTCATGTGTCAAATGCAAATTACTAAGCAGGAACAAGTGCATAAAACATAAGGGCTGTGATACAGAGCAATTTTGACTGTGATCCCTCTGCTTAAACTATTTTTTTACATATACTTGCAAATAGTGTGACTTTTCAGTGTGTTTAAGTGTTGTAGCTGCTCCTCTCTCCCTAGAAATCTTCTGTATGTGTTGTGGTTTAACCCCAGCCAGCAACTGAGCACCATGCAGCTGATCACTCACTCCCCCCCCCCCCCCCAGTGGGATGGGGGAGAAAATCGGGAAAAGAAGTACAACTCGTGGGTTGAGATAAGAACGGTTTAATAGAACAGAAAAGAAGAAACTAATAATGATAACACTAATAAAATGACAACAGTAATAATGAAAGGATTGGAACGTACAAATGATGCACAGTGCAATTGCTCACCACCCGCCGATCGACACCCAGCTAGTCCCTGAGCGGCGATCCCCCCTCCCCCCAGTTTCTATACTAGATGTGACGTCACATGGCATGGAATACCCCGTTGGCCAGTTTGGGTCAGCTGCCCTGGCTGTGTCTTGTGCCAACTTCTTGTGCCCCTCCAGCTTTCTCACTGGCTGGGCACGAGAAGCTAAAAATCCTTGACTTTAGACTAAACACTACTTAGCAACAACTGAAAACATCAATGTTATCAACATTCTTCACATACTGAACTCAAAACATAGCACTGTACCAGCTACTAGGAAGACAATTAACCCTATCCCAGCTGAAACCAGGACACCCAGCCAGCAACTAAGAACCATGCAGCTGTTTGCTCGCTTCCCCCCCGCCCAGTGGGATAGGGAAGAGAATCAGGGGAAAAAAAAAAAAAAAAACTCGTGGGTTGAGATAAGAACAGTTTAATAGAACAGAAAGGAAGAAACTAATAATGATGATAGTAACAATAATAAAATGAATAATAATAAAAGAATTGGAACATAGAAAAAAAGTGATGCACAATGCAATTGCTCACCACTCGCCGACCAATGCCCAGTTAGTTCCCGAGCAGTGATCCAACTCCCCCCAGTTTATATACTGGGCATGACATCACATGGTATGGAATATGCCGTTGGCCAGTTTGGGTCAGCTGTCCTGGCTGCGTCCCCTCCCAACTCTTGTGCCCCTCCAGCCTTCTTGGTGGCTGGGCATGAGAAGCTGAAAAATCCTTGACTTGGTATAAACATTACTTAGCAACAACTGAAAACATCAGTGTGTTATCAACGTTATTCTCATCTTAAATCCAAAACATAACACTATACCAGCTACTAGGAAGAAAATCAACTCTATTCCAGCCAAAACCAAGACAGTATGTAAAATGTAAACAATGTATAGGTTTCACAGCTTCTTTTCAGCAGAAACATGGAGGGGTTGCAAATTACTCCCTTTGAGTAGGGAAAAAAAAAAGTTTAGCCTCTCATTTAGATAATAAGCTGTCAAAATGGTAGAATTAACAAAGTGCTATTTAATTAAAAATGGAGGCCAGTTATATGGAAACAAATTGTTATATGCACCTCAGATTCTTTGTATCTGATTTAGAAGCATTGTATTTGTGGAAATAGTCTTTTATCTCCTAAGTGACAGGTGTTTTCTCATTTGTAGATGTGTGAAACAAGAAATGGAAAGTGACCCTCTTCTCAAACCGGCTAACTCAAACACTTTGGGACAAACACTGGACAGCACTGCCTAAAAAAGGCTTTTGACTGGACCCAAACCTGAAAGCACCAGAGAAAATCAAATGCTTCCTATTAATGTAACCTAACTGTTTTAGAGTGCTACAGTCTTTACAACCTACTGTAGTGTCTAAATCATAACCGTTGCTTTTTCTTCAAACAGTGATAAATTTTTAGTTTCATTATGTTGTTTTGATTGAAATGACACTATAAATTTTTCATTTAAAAGTTTCTTAATTGTATCTAGAACAATAGCACAGTTTAGAAACTTTGTCTTCTGAGACTGACATGTTATCTGTGAACTAACTTGGGAAGATCATATCCATGTATGTGGTTATTTTGTTTTTATTGAAATAGCAAAGTTTCACTGGAAACAAATTGTGTGCCCACCATTTTAAAAAGTCCAATATTTTCGCAAACCTAGCTTAATTATCCAACGGTTGAATAAATTAAAACACTTTAGGAATTTTAAACTTTGTTTGATCATTTTTGGTTAATTTCTAGTTTTCTTGAGCGGGGGGTAGGGGAACTTGAATGCAACATGACTTTAAATGATCTCTGATCTATGTTTTAAGGATTGTGTGTATAGATGGCACACAGCTCACTACATTACAGGATATGATCTCAATGTAGTGCATATAAAACCGCAGATTGATTTTCCTTGAGTGCTTTATACTGTTTAATTACATCTCCATGTAGGGCTGAAAAAAATTACCTATGTTTATATATAAACTGTGTTGCTTTTGATGTTGTGTTATTGCGCACTGAACTGTGCGCAATAAAGTTTTTTGCATATGGTCCAGGTAAAGCACGATAGCCTTGCAAGTTAAGTACTGCTTCAGTTCATTGTTTACGCTGGAATTTTTTCTCCCCATGGAATGTAAGTAAAACGTAGTGTTTGTCACCAATAAATGGTAATACTAAATTTTTTTGGTTAATTTATTCTTGTATGCCACTACAGGGGCTGCTTTTTTATAGGATTTGTAATGCTTGTGATATAGTATGGGCAGTATTGTAAAGCTATGGAGTAACTGTACAATGGTTATCAATTACATATAAATAACTACTATTTAGTAATGTGGAAGATGTGAAAACCTGGCAAGGTCAAGGAAATTCAAAAGTAATTGTGGGTACATTTTGTTATTTGTGCCACAGTGTGTTAGTGCAACTGTATTAAGGGGAGCTTAAACTGAAGTTGTGATTATGACAAGAAACCTGGCACAACAGGTTGGTATGATTTCAAAGTTTAAGTCTCTACTTTTAAGTTTCCTTGTTTGCTTGTAATTTGAGTCATAACCTTGCCTTGCACTTAGTAATTTTGGGGGGGTAGTACTTTTCAAAACAAAACAAAACTTTCCCTCTAGAAACAAAAACTGGCACCGTAGACTGACACATGACAGTGTATTATTTGGATGTGAACTACGTTCAGCGTGTGCTTAACTGGTAATCTGTAGCAGCACTTCCTAAACACCTGTTTGCAGTGCGTGTAGTAACTCTTGTCATAGAAAGCAGTTACTGCATATGCTGTGTCTCAAAGCTAAATGTCTCAGCCATTTCATTTGCATTATCAAAAGCAATTGGGCCACATTAACTGCATACCAAATTTTATTGAATCAAGTTGGTTTTGATCATTATAAGTGAAAAACAATTGTAAATTTGGGGGGGGGTGCTTTTCGTTTGTTTGGTTTTTTGGTTTTCTGGTTTTTGGTTTGTTTGTTTTTTTTTTTTTTTTTACATTTGTAGAACTAAAATGCTGTACATTTAAAAATTAAAAGAAACTTGCTAGGCTGAGGCTTTGTATTGCAAATTCTTACAACTTAGACACCGCTTACCAAAGAATTTATATTGGAAAACAGATACCACATTGATAGCGGTGTAATTGGTGTCCCTACCTTTATCTGCTGCTACTTAGGAGTTTTCTCTCTGGATGGGAGTAGAGCCTATTCTTCTGACTATTTTGCAGCATTCATTTGTTGATAATGCCGTGTTTCATATGAACCTGAATTAAGGTACTTTGTTATAGATGCCTCTGTTTTCAATACTCTTAAATACATCTATCATCTTGGAGGTGCTATGTAAGAGAAGGTTCTTTTGTGAAAAGACCTTGTAATCACAGCCTCATGATGGAAGACTTCGGGTCACTATGTGGATTCTAGGTAAGCCAAAGTGAGTTCTAGATAAAAGTGTGTTTTTCCTACAGCACTATAATTGCTTGCTTTTTCTGTTGTCTCCTCTGTGCTTAGTGCAGCAAAGGCTAGGAAGAATGATTATATATTATATGTAATCACCTGAAGGCTTTATCTGATGCTTTTGTTCAACAGATACTGAAGTGTTCTACAAAGAATACAAATATGAGAAAACTGAGGTGAAGGTGAAATTCTCTGACTGCAGTAGTCTAGCAGGCTAGTACTGGTATAAAGCATACATTTCTGAGTACTAGCAAAGTGTTGTCTGCAAGACACCTCACCTTTTTGGATTCTTTCTTTGAACTTTTGTTTTTGATCTTAAGAAACCTTTTGATGGCAAGTGAATGAGCTGGAGCTTCTGCATATGAGTATCAGTGTACATTAGCTCAGGCTTCATTTCAGTAATGATCCCATTATAGAAAAACTGTAAGTATAGGGCCTGTTCATATTCAGATCTTAATTGGTTAGGGTTGTTCTCCCACAAGCACATTTTACCAAGCCTTTTTCTCCCCATTATCTTATTTGACTTTGCTTAAATTGCCACAAACATTTTAGTAAATGAATGCATTTTCTCCTATGTTTCCAAAAGTATCTGGCAAGATGGCAGTACTAATTTGAGTGTTCCAGGATCTGCTGTACATTTAGTAAATTGTGAAATTCTGCACTCAAAATACTGAGTTCTGTTCAGCTACAGAGAACTTCCCTTTAATCACTTTCAAATGGGAGTAAGGGGAACAAAGTATGTAGTCCCATCTATCAGGCTCATTAACTGTTGTGCTAACAACTGAGATAGTGATCTTGTTTCTTTTCAGAATTTACCACATTATTGTCCCAGCCTCTTAAGTTTTATAGCCAGTGTTCTGCAAGTAGGGCTGCCGTTAGGCCGCTGCTTCGAAGGGCAGAGAAAGGAGGTCTGATCCTAAGGGGCTTCCACTCCTGATTTAGTAACTTGTAACTGAGGGCGATTCCCGAGGAGGCAGGTCACTGGGGGACAGCAGCTGTCATGTGCCAGAAGGAGTCATTGAATTTCAGTGCATTTCAGTCTTGTTCATTTGGACCTTTTTTTAATGCCTGCCCATCCTGCTTCCAAATGTGGAGCATACAGGCTTAAAGGAAGTAGCTGAAGAGTTTGGAAACCAGATTCTGGAAATAGTTATGTTCATTTTCCAGTCATTCAGCTTGTAAATAAGATCAGCAGAGACCAGACAGCATAGGTAATACATTTTCCTTCACCAAAGAAAATGTCCTGTCTGCCTGTACTCCTTCACATGTCTAGACTTTGAGAGACTCCAGTCTTCATGTTATTTTCTGGTATTGGAAAGATAGCACTCATTACTGTTTTCTCAAATTTTAAAGCCTTAAGCCAACCTCTAAATTCTAGTAGCTTTTGTATTGCTTTCCTTCAAGCCTTTTCTTACTCAAAACAAGTATACAGCTATTCTTTAAATAGTGACTCTTGTCAAAAGAATGATACTGTGCCAGTGTTCTTTGAAGAGGTGCAGTCAAATGTCTCGTTGCAATGCCCCTGTATAATGTGTAAGAACCTGAAGAGTGGCTTTGTAGATGTGCTGGATCTGAAACCTGACAAATGAAGCTTTTGCCAGTGCTGGTTTACCAAGCTTAAAGGCTGCTGCTCAAGTCTCTTAAGTAACAAGTTGCACTCTGAAGTTGGTGTACAAGAAGGAAGGTAGCCCGTGTTAATCCAGGGATTTTGGAATATTATCTGCTTTCTTGAATAGGTCAGTTTGCTATGCTTGAGAGAAAAACTGCATCACATAAAAGTTAAAGGGGAATAATGAAAATTGGTCAGGAATTTTTTTTAAAGCAGAATATTTTATTTGTTAGTAGGAAGTCCTGGCTCCCCAAAGGAAGAAACATGACTTTTCATGATCCATCATTCTTGGTTACAGGTTGGAGATCGTAACGAAAAGAAGGATTTGAGCAAAATTTATTTTTGGGAATGCTGACCTATAGGATAGCTAAAATGTGTCTACAGAATGAGAAGCAACCTGGATTCACTGTGATACCTGTTTGTTCCATAATATTAAAATACATTCCCATAACTTCTTGTTGGGTTTTTTTAGGACATAGACAGCTGATATTTCCTTAGGATAAATCCTATCTGAAAGGACTAGCCGAGTCTGGAGTCAGCAGGGTAGTTACTCTTGTTCTCAATTCTCTGGCCAAATTTTAGTAACATACATCAGAGTTAAATGTAGCTGTACTTGGAGTTCCACTGCAATTATTATGTTACCTAAGGATCAAACCAAAATTCTGTTCTAACCCACTGATCAAAGTTAAAAATAGTTTTATTCTGTCCTAACGTATAGAGACAAATGGTGGAGGTTCCAAAAGTGCCTAACTGCAGGAAGGGATAGGATGTGTGTATAGTGCTTCACTAATCTTCTGTTATAAAGAAACCATGTAATGGTTTACTGCTTTTATTTTCAAAGTCTGCAGATAGAAACCAACAGAAAAAGCATGAATCAATGTAATATTGTCCTTAAGGGCTTCTATATTTAAGTGATTTTATTTAGACAACTCCTCTGTTTAAGCTCAAAGAAATGCTATTCCAGGGGTGGTTACAAATCTGAAAATACTCAGCTTCATCTCTGTGGCTGTGACATGCTGTATTGCTTCCCTTTAACTGCTGATTGGATCCATACACTTAATTAATACTCAGGAGCTTCTGAGCAAGAACCTGAACATCCCATGGAAGGAAGCTGGGGAAAAGAATTAAGTTGTTGAAGCAAATTAAAATCTCTAGGGTATTCATTTAATCTCTGGATTAGAACTAAATAAAAGCATACAGATGGCAAATAATACTTATCCAAGAGTGTATTTTATTCTCTGACAAAACATTATTTTGTATAGGCAGTATCCTAATGCAACAAAATTGTATTTGATTAGAAATGAAAAAACTATAGTGCTTTTAAACTTTACTCATAAGCCCACTTCAAATTTCATATTATTTTTTAACATCCTGCTAGTAGATGTTTTAGATTTTAAATGTCCCATGTTAACGATACAGAAAATATTCTTCGGAGTATGCTTTCAGTACCTTCCTCTGCTACCACTCTTTCATGTATCTTTACTATTTCCAACCAAAAGATAGTCTTTTATGTTTAAATGCCTTTTTTTTTTTTTCTTCTCTCTTCAGAAGGGAGATTAGCGCTCCCAAAGAAGGCAATCCCAACCCTGTGTTAAGGGACAAAACCTCTGATGTGTTTCATGTCAAAGTCCAAATGCAAAATCTGTTTGGGGACAACTGGGCATCTCTACAGACACTAATCCTATTTCCCATTTTTTCATGGGTGCAGTCTCTCAAATTGCTCTTCCACCATTTTAAAGCCACAAGCAAATACATCACAGTAGGGATATATATTGTGGTCTGATTGCTAAGTATGGCTTTCATTGTTTTCACACAGTAGCTTGGTTTTAATCAAGACGACTATTTAGCTCTTGCCTAGAAAAAACAATTGGGAAAGGAAGGCATCACTGGAAAAATAAATCTATTGGTAGTTTGTTGTAAATAAGATTTGGTATAACTGTCCTACAAACTGCCACTGCATTTGCATAAGAAGTTTGTAAATTTCCTTTAAAGCTTGTTAAGTAGATACAGAGGAGCTTATGTATTAAAATGTTGAGACACCAAGTTATTTTAATTACTAAAGTGGATAAAAACTTGAAGAAAATATGCTACTTCAAACTCACAAAGGCTAAATACATTTAAATAATTGTCTCTTCTAAGCATTCTTAGCAATAACTCTGTTGTGCTTTCCCTTGTACTGTACTTCAAAGGTAACTGGTGTTTTAACTTCTTGTATTTCCATGTGCTAAAGGGCTGATGTAGAAATCCAATGCTGATTTTTATTTAAAAGAAAAAATGTTATTTAAGAGCTTTTACTGTCTAACCCCTCTCCATTCTGCTGGTCCATAATTGTATGCAGATAGGGAACATGTACCTAGATTAAAGTGATACTTAAACTGGGTCAAATGCAGACCTCTTGTCATTCATCAGTCAGCTGGATATAACTTCAGTGATTTTAACAGCCTTTTGCCACATGCTGAACATGGTGTGGTTTTGTTTAGGCTGGATATTAAAGCTAGTCCCACTTCAAACAAGCACGTGACAAGTGTTCAAACTGTGAATGTGCACAAGCTTGCACTTACAGCGTCTCGAAGTGCTTGAGCCCATGGTCCTCTCGGCTACCCGGGGAGGGAATGAACCCTGTGGTTCACAGACGGATGTTTCCAAATTCCCTGTGAATGCTCCCATTACTCCCCATTTTCTTGTTGGTATTTTTTGTTGACACTTTCTTCTGGGAAGCTAGTTTAGCCTTTAGCTGTGTGGCATGCTCACCCCTCCCTTCCTGCTAGTGATTTTACTTCATAAAGAGGCTTACTCTCTTACTGGTGTCACACAGCATCAGAAATTGCTGTATCCTTAGTACAAAGCTGTTAACAAGGCAGTTGCTCATCTAACAGGCATTTATTGTTTCCACGTTTTAAATGGTTTATCTGAGCTTGGAAATACTGTTAAAACATTTTGATCAATTTTAAGGCTAAACCTGAACAGATGCATAAAAGCAGCAAAGGACCCAGTCCTGCAAGGTGGAGTGCTCTGGCTCACCCTAAGACTCACTGCAATGGTCATACCCTAAAAATCTGCAGCATCCCTAAGGAAGATTTGTGTTCATCAGAAAATGAACGCTGGGATCTCTCCGTAAGTGTGCTTTGTGTCCCTGGTGATCCATAGCTACTGACCTCTAAACCTGCTGCTGTAAATAGGCCCAAAGTTCCTGCTACAGTCACAGTGTAGCTGTGATCCATTTCTATAATTTTTGGAAGGAAACCCGTGACAGTCTGTAGGAAGAAAAAAAAAAGAGAACGTAATTTATGTGCAAAAACGCCTATTAAACTTGTAAATCTGAGTACATGTTCCTGCTGGGTCTCTTTTCCTGAAACTCAGCTGGGTCATTCAGTCTTCCTTTGTTTCTAGTTTTAGTTGCAGGCTAGAAAAATTCTGGCTCCACAACTAAACTATGGCAGTTTCTTTCTTACTGCCCTTTAATCCATTCTGTGAATTTTGTGTTTGGCATTTTTCATATTCCAGAAGACGAGTGTGTATGATTTGGCAGATGCTCACAAAGATTCTTTTCAATACCCTGTCAGTGTGCTGTTTTATTTTGATTATCATAGTGCTCCATGGTGAAGTTGCTGACCCAACAGTTCAGAGAGATCTTTTCATGGCTTTCTTGATGCATACCTTTTTTTTTTTTTATTCTATTACAAAATTTTATGCTGGAAAATTACAACCTGTATAAGAAATTTCCTGAATATTGGAGGCATCTGGTGCTGGGTTTTTAGTTTAGGTTATTATGTCAGGAAGTCAGAGATTACATCCCAATTAAAGTTTAGATTTCTTCATATTCGGTTCTTACTTAAAAAAAACCCCTGAACATAACAATGTAGCAGTTAGATGCTGGCATGTAAAATATTTAATCATCCTATGAGATTAACAAGGTCTTGTTTAGCAATTCAGAAGCATTTCTTCATTCATCAGGTTTCCCTGTCCTAGAGAAAAGAATGATTCTGTGCTAGCACTCAGTGTTAGCATTTAGAAGAAGCTGAAAATGTGTGCCTGTGAAGGCTGGTATATAATACAAAAGCATTCTTCAGAAGTTGTGGTACTTTTAAAAAAATGCATGTGACTGCCTTTTAACCTTTTACCTTCACTTTGGCCACTCTTGTAAAGTTAGAGTAACTGCTCCTGCATGACTCATACAAGAGCAAACACAGGGACACAAGACTGGAGAGGCCCAGCCCAGCATGCTGGTGCCTGCGGCTGCAGTGAATAACCACCTTGTGCAAGAAAAGTACGTAGCTGTCCTGCGGCCAAAAGTCCTGCTAATCGGCTGTGAAGCAAAGCTTTCACATGCTGGCTGCTCTGGCCAGCAATGCTCCATGGAAGAGGTCCCTCCACAAGCAAGTAACAAGGAGAATTGGGAGTTGAGTATGTCCTGACTTCTGCCACCTCTTGAGGAACTTCCAGAGTTCAGTGAGGCTTGCTACGAGTCCTGACTGAGTTGAAGAACTCATCTAGCTAAAGAGATTTGCAATGTGGTTCTGCCAAAGAGAATAAAACCCAGGGAAATCAAATAAATTTGATACTAAGCTCTGCTGCAGCTGTTTAACATCCCTGACCTTCCCATTTTTCCTTCCTTGTCAAGCTAGGCAACACAAATCACATTTACAGTTCCTTTTGCGTTGTACATGTGACATGGGTTTGCAGTGTAACAAGATTAGTTTTCCCTGTAATCCTCTTAAAATGTCCTTCCTTTGATTGTCTTTTCATCTTTTGGTGTTCTGGAATTTGGATTAATGGGATCGAGATTTATTCCATAAGTCCTGTTTGATAAGCTGCTTTCAAGAATTAGTTGCCTACAAACACATTTAATTTGGAAAAAGCATTTTAATGGTAGCTGAATTATGCAGTGTTATGCCAAACATACTATAAGGCCTATATATGTACATGCAGTATGTATGTCTGTAGATACTACTAGACAGGGAGGTGAATAAAACAAGACAGGCTTACTCATTTCAGGGTGTCTGAAATCCCTCCTGTGGCTTCTCCAGGCAGTTTTGCAGAGCCTTGGCTGTATGTTTGCAAACTAGCTGACAAATCGACCATGTGCCTTTTCTTGTTCTCATCACATTTCAAGCACTATCCTTCAACTACCCCTTCCATTGGTCCCACAGGATGTATTCACCTTGCCATCAGCTTGATCTGGTCCCCTTGTCACTGAATCCCTGTTTAATTAGTAAAAGCCTGATACCAAAGTAACAGCTGGATTGCTGAAGCACTGATGTGACAAGTCACACAATTGTCGTAGGCAACTCCCTCTTAAGGGGGACAGAGGGCCCAATATGCAGACCTGACCCATCCCACAAGGAAGTGCTGCCTCCCTGGGGCCCGGGTAAAAGACATTACCAGGAAACTCCCTGGTCTGGTTCTGACCTCTGATTATTACCCATTGCTGGTTGTGCAGGTTGGCAGTGATGAGATTGCAGAGAGGAATCCAAAGGCAATCAAAAGGGATTTCAGGGCACTGGGACGATTAGTAGAAAGATTGGGAGCACAGGTAGTGTTTTCCTCAATCCCTTCAGTGGCAGGGAAATACACTGAAAGGAACAGGAAAACACACCTGGTTAATACGTGGCTCAGAGGCTGGTGCCATAGGTGGAATTTTGGGTTTTTTGATCATGGGGAGGCTTACACAGCACTGGGCTTGCTAGTGACAGATGGTGTCCAGCTATCTCAAAGGGGTAAGAGAATCCTTGCTCTTGAGATGGCAGGGCTTATAGAAAGGGCTTTAAACTAGGTTTGAAGGGGGAAAGGGATAAAACTAGGTGCACCAGAGATGAGCCTGGGGGCAGTGTGCTGATGTTAGGGGTGGATTCGATAACCCAGATCAAATGCATCTATGCCAGCGCACGCAGCATGGGCAATAAACAGGAGGAGCTGGAAGCCATTGTGCAGCAGGATAGATATGACTTAGTGGCCATCGCGGAAACATGGTGGGACGACTCCCGTGACTGGAGTGCTGCAATGGATGGCTACAAGCTCTTCAGAAGGGATAGGCAAGGTAGAAGAGGTGGTGGGGTGGCTCTCTATGTTAGGGAATGTTTGGACTGTACAGAGCTACACGATTCTGATGACAAGGTGGAGTGCTTCTGGGCGAGGATGAGAGGGAAAGCCAATAAGACAGATATTGTGCTGGGAGTCTGTTATAGACCGCCCAACCAGGTTGAAGAGACGGATGAGTCATTCTACAAGCGGCTGGCAGTAGTCTCAGAATCGTGTGCCCTTGTCCTTGTGGGGGACTTTAACTTTCCAGACATCTGCTGGAAATACAACACAGCAGTGAGTAAACAATCTAGAAGGCTCCTGGAGTGTGTGGAAGATAACTTCTTGACACAGCTGGTGGGTGAGCCAACCAGGGGAGGAGCCTTGCTAGATCTGTTGTTTACGAACAGGGAAGGACTGGTGGGAGGTGTGATGGTCGGAGGCCGTCTTGGGCTTAGCGACCATGAAATGATAGAATTTTCAATTTTTGGTGAGGCAAAGAAGGTGGTCAGCAAAATCACCACTATGGACTTCCGGAGGGCAAACTTTGGCCTCTTCGAGGCACTGGTTGAGAAAGTCCCTTGGGAGATGGTCCTGAAGGGCAAAGGGGTCCAGGAGGGATGGACATTCTTTAAGAAGGAAATCTTAATGGCTCAGGACCAGGCTATTCCCATGTGCCGCAAGTCGAACCGCCGAGGAAAACGACCGGCCTGGCTGAATGGGGAGCTTTTGCTAGGACTTAAGAAAAAAAGGAGAGTTTATCATCTCTGGAGGAAAGGGCGGGCAACTTGGGAGGAGTACAGGGATCTTGTTAGATCATACACAGAGAAAATTAGAAAGGCAAAAGCTCAGCTAGAACTAAATCTGGCCACTATTGTAAGGGACAACAAAAAATGTTTTTACAAATATGTTAACAGTAAAAAGAATCCCAAGGAGAATATCTATCCTTTAATGGATACAAAAGGGAACGTAGCAACCAGTGATGAGGAAAAGGCCGAGGTACTTAATGCCTTCTTTGCCTCAGTCTTTAATAGTGAGTCCAGTCATCCTCAGGGTACTCCACCCCTTGAGCTGGAAGGTAAGGATGAAGAGCATAACATACCCCCCCTTAATCCAGGAGGAATTAGTTAGGGACCTGCTACGCCATCTGGATGCTCACAAATCTATGGGACCAGATGGGATCCATCCAAGAGTACTGAGGGAACTGGCAGAGGTCCTTGCCAAGCCACTCTCTATCATCTATCAGTGTTCCTGGTCAACAGGGGAGGTCCCAGAGGACTGGAGGCTTGCCAATGCGACTCCCATTTATAAGAAGGGTCAGAGGGAGGATCCGGGGAACTACAGGCCTGTCAGCCTGACCTCGGTGCCGGGGAAGATTATGGAATGGTTTGTCTTGAGAGCACTCATGTGGCAAGTCCAGGATAAGAGGGGGATCAGGCCCAGTCAGCATGGGTTTACGAAAGGCAGGTCCTGCTTGACCAACCTGATCTCCTTCCATGACCAGGTGACCCGTCTAGTGGATGAGGGAAATGCTGTTGATGTTATTTTCCTAGACTTCAGCAAGGCCTTTGACACTGTCTCTCATGGCATACTCCTTGAGAAGCTGGCGTTTTGTGGCCTGGATAAGTGCACTCTTCACTGGGTGAAAAACTGGCTGGATGGCCGAGCCCAGAGGGTTGTGGTGAATGGGGTGAAATCCAGCTGGCAGCGCGTCACAAGTGGTGTTCCCCTGGCTCGGTGTTGGGGCCAGTTCTGTTTAATATCTTTACTGATGATTTGGATGAGGGGATTGAGTGCACCCTCAGCAAGTTTGCAGACAACACCAAGCTGGGAGGCAGGTCGATCTGCTTGAGGGTAGGAAGGCTCTACAAAGAGATCTGGACAGGCTGGATCGATGGGCTGAGGCCAATCGTATGAAGTTCAACAGGGCCAAGTGCCGGGTCCTGCACTTCGGTCACAGCAACCCCATGCAGCACTACAGGCTTGGGGAAGAGTGGCTGGAAAGCTGCCTGGCAGAGAAAGACCTGGGGGTGCTGGTTGACAGCCGGCTGAATATGAGCCGGCAGTGTGCCCAGGTGGCCAAGAAGGCCAATCGCATCCTGGCCTGTATCAGAAATAGTGTGGCCAGCAGGAACAGGGAGGTGGTTGGTCCCCTGTACTCGGCACTGGGGAGGCCACACCTCGAGTACTGTGTTCAGTTTTGGGCCCCTCACTATAGGAAAGACATTGAGTTGCTGGAGCGTGTTCAGAGGAGGGCAACCAAGTTGGTGAGGGGCCTGGAGCACAAGTCTTATGAGGAGCGGCTGAGGGAGCTGGGGCTGTTCAGTCTAGAAAAGAGGAGGCTGAGGGGAGACCTTATCACTCTCTACAACCACCTGAAAGGGGGTTGTAGTGAGGTGGGTGCTGGTCTCTTCTGTCAGGTGGCTGGAGATAGGACAAGAGGAAATGGCCTCAAGCTGAGGCAAGGGAGATTTAGGTTAGCTATTAGGAAAAATTTTTTTACTGAGAGGGTTGTCAAACATTGGAATGGGCTGCCCAGGGAAGTGGTTGAGTCACCATCCCTGGAGATAGTCAAAAAGCGAGTGGACAGGGTACTTCAGAACATGGTTTAGGAGGCACGGTTAATGGTTGGACTCGATGATCTTGAAGGTCTTTTCCAACCGAAATGATTCTATGATTCTATGCTAACACCTCATACCAGTCAGAGTGAGCAAGTGAACACCTATGCCTGGTGCCTTGGTGTAACCAGTGTGTATTTTACAAACAGAAAAACCCCAAAGAGTGCAGCAATTACACGATTTTGAGCTAGCCTAGCCCAGAGCTGCTTACTGCAGAACACAGCGTTGCTGAACTCCTGTGTTTAGCCCAAAAGACCACCCTGCCTATGTAAAACTGCGTATGGCTTTGTGCCTTCCCCTGCCTCTTACATTCTGACTCCGTTTCAACCCCATCTCTTTAGTTGGTCTTATTCTAGTGACAAAAGTTCCCACCTTCCCCAGGAGGTGCTGGGAGGGTGGGGTCATGGCTGCAGAACATTTATTCCTTAATCATACGGTGGCATTCCCTGCTATACAGCGACCACTGGTGAGGGAAGAAATGCTGTGCTTGGCTGACCTCTCTGAATAGATGTACACACCCTGTGTGAGTGTAGGGCACTGAAAATACCTTCAATGTGTATTCAAGGATGTCATGTGGCAGGTCTCCACTAGATATGGATGACTGGATTCACTCTCCAAGGTGAATTTATAGCTATAAAATCACTGTGCATGGCAGTGCTTGGGTTACCAAAATCACTGCACATGGCAGTGCTCAGGTTACAAGGCAGGCTGTTCTCATTCAAGACACATCCTTTGCCCTCTATTCCATTCCTCGTGTTACTCAGTGGCAAACTACTTAACGCAACATAATTTGCCTGTCTAGGGCCACCCAATAGTAAAATAACTGCTACTGTGATGTGATGGGTCCCCCAAACTGCGGTAGGCATCCCCCCAGCGACACAAACCTGAGCTGAAACCCAGTTGCCCATCAGCAGGGAGCCTGAGCTGGCAGAAATACAGTGGTGTAAGTGGGCAGTCCTTGAATTAATGGTTTGGGGGCTCCTGCTCTGGATTAAGGTTGGGTCACAGGCTTGATGTTGCCACTGCATTTGCACATGCCTTTGGACAAGTCACTAAACACCTCTGAACCCGTTGGGTTTTTTTTTTTCTTTGTAAGAAGAAAACTAAGAGAAAATTAAATTTCCAAAGCCATACTCGACGACGCTGGCAAAGCACGGTAGACGTACCGATGCCCCAAGCGTGGGGCACAGGCAGCGCTTGCCCAGTTTCAATCTCCGGACCTCCCCTGCAGCGTGGCATACCGCGTGTACCGACACCCACACCGGGACCCAGTGCTGCCCCGCGGTGCCGCAGCCCGGCGGGAGGCCTGCAGCCGCCGGCCCACGGCCACGCCGCGGGGCCCACGTCCGAGCACGGGGACGAGCAAACCGGCCGCGCCCGCCTTCACCCGTCTCCTTACATCAAGCCCGGGCACACCACCGGCCCTGGGGCGGGCTGCAGGCACTAAACGCGCTCACCACCATGAGGTGAACGGGGCCAGCGAGCAGCGGCGCGGCCGAGCGCGCCCAGCGCCCCGTCCTGCCCTCCACCGCGAAATGGCGGCCCCGCTGCCGGGCGCACCTCACGCCACCTCCACCGGCTCCGAGCCCGCCGGAGCGCGGAATGAACGACTCACGCCATCGCCTCCCTTAGGAGCGGGGGCCCCTCCGCGGGGACAGGAGGGGAGAGAAGGGGAGGGGAGGGCAGGACAAACGACTGCTCCTGCCGGCTGCCCGAGCAGCACCGCCCAACATGGCGCCGGCGCCCGCCCTCCCGCCTCAGCGCGGGCGGGGCCGGGGCGGGGTCGGGCGGCCCCTATAAAGGCCCTCGCGCGGCGCTCATCGCCCTCTTGCTCCGGCGTGGCTGAGGTGAGTGCGGGTCCTGGGCTGGGCTCCGGGGGCGGTGGGTGCGGGCTTTCCCCTTCTGCCCTTTCCTGGTGGGGCCCCCACCCCGCCTTGTCGGGCTTCTGGCGGCCGCCGTCGTCGCCCGCCCGCTGAGGGAGCGGTGTGGGTCGGCAGCATGGCCGCCTCTTCTCGGGTCCGCCTCGGGGGCCCCGTCCCTAAGTGCTCTTCTCTGGGCTCCCGCCCTGTTTCCCGATGAGCGGCCGCCCTTCCCGGGAAGGTCTTACACGAGCTCACCCGGACCCGCCGGGGGAGGCGGGAGCGTGGCGCGGCCGCGGCGGGTGTGCGGCCGTGGGGCACCCGGGGACTCGCTGGTGGAGGTGATGACATTTTTTTCCCCGTCAGAGCGACAGTGTTGATTTCTCACTGTTCAAGCCAGATCGTGTCTGATGCACCAGAGGGCAGCGCCCGCTGTGTCCCACGCACTTGCGGGGCCCGATGCTAACTGTTCCTTGGGCTTTGCTCGCAGGACGCTGCCGAGGCGGAGGGTGCAGGGCCTGCGGGAGACCTGATGGGCGGCAGGGTCAGGCACGCGGTGAGGACACTTGCCCGGTTTGCTCTGCTGAGAGAAGGGGGGGTTAAGGGAATCTTAGTAGATAAAACACTGCTTAATAATTATCTAGATTGCTGTGCAGCCCAAAGAATCAAGCTGATAGATAGTGTTTAATGTTTTGCCAATTATTGTCTAAACTAACTGAGGCAAGAAGTCCTGTAGTTCCTCACAAAGGACAGTTCCTGATAAGAACTAGAGACTTGCCCTAAGAACCAGCTAAAACCGACCCTGCGGTTTGGATAAGAGCCAAGGAAAAACTGAGTCTGCGCAAGAGTAAAAGGTTACTAGCAGTGATGAAGAGGAGTCGCCTGCCTTCATCCTCACGACCCCCGACGACCACCACAAGGAGGTGCCGCGCAAGTGCAGTCGGGAGGAATTTATGAAAATGACTCCTTGGAACTAATTTTAATACGAAGTGGGGATAGGTCATGCATATGTATAGGCGTATTGAGAAATCTTATGTATATGTAATACTTGACTGTATAAATTTGGAGCAAGTTGCCGCATCAGGCGTGCACGACTTTGGTGGGACTAACCCCCCTGTGCTGCCCAGCGCTGAATAAACGTACCTACTTTACAATCTCACAGACTGTGAAATCTATTCTCCGCATGTCAGTTTGGCAAGCCAGGCAGGAGACTCTCTGCTTGGCTGCGGGATTGACTGTGGAGCGGACGCCCCTAGGCGCGCCCCAAGAGCTTCTCTCCGAGGAGCCTCCGCTGCCGGCCGTTCACCACAGCAGCAGAGAACCTTCTGAAGCCGTGGACTAAACGGCATGTTTTACAAGGGAAGCCCGTAAGTCATGTGTGTGGCTGGGGCAGCTGGTAAATCGCGCAGAGATGTCTGGTGTGCAGCATAGTCCCTGTATGAGAGGAGGGTACCCTGTATACTAACAAGGGGATTTGCTGACTGATAGGGCAGCCGCTAGCGATCTTGGGAGCAGATCAAGCAAATCCAAGGTCACTGCTGCATCCCAGTGCCGGGAGCCAGGATGGACCTGCCGATGATTGGTATATAAGAGGCAGGAGAAGGGTAAGCGGACCTCCTCGCAATTGCGCTTGGTGTATCTTTATACTTGCAGCTGTTGGATGGATGTTAACTCGGATGATAAATAGTATAATTTGAATACCCGGGAATTTTATGTTAATGTTTTTGTCTTTGTGTTTAGATAATTTGTGAATGCCTCTATATGTTGATGAAGGAACAGGGCGAAAGGAATCACTCCTTCGGTGGTTTGGACTTGAGCCTTGGGAGTATTTGAACAAAAGTGGACATTGGATAGAAAGGGGAAACGAGCAGTATTATTTAAAGGGAGCATATATTACTCCTGTGGGGTGGAAAGTGGCTTTAGACTGGGAACAGCCTTCAGATGTCTCTATAAGTTCTAGTGTTGGTGGACACATAGGGGTAATTCCCTGCTTTACATGTGGGCTTGTTTTTAGGCTATATGAAATTTGGCACCAAGCTTGGGTTTTGTTGAAGTGCAAATTTTGTGGGAAAAGGTGGTATTTTATATCCAGTAGGTGGAAGGCAGAGTGCCCTATGTAAGTGCTTTCCCCAAACCCCACAGTTTCATAATTGGGAAAGAACCCAACAAGAATCTGAAATAGTGATGTTGGTGTGTGGAAAGGAAAATCTGATCCCAGAAATCTGGGATGTGTGGGAAGAGGACTGGGAGAAAACTATAAGGAAGTGTAAGAAGCGATTTGTGTGGAAACTCACTAAAAGAACTAGCAAAAGCAAAAGTGAGAATCAATAGAAGAATTTATAAAATGAGTAACACTCAAGGGGGAATTTTGAAGACGAGTCCTTTAGGGTGTGTACTTGCTCATTGGAAAGATATTGTCGGGACTGGAGGCACGGAAAGCAAGAAGACCATTATTAAATATTGTAACCAGTGGTGGCCTTTGTATAAATTGGAAAGCGAAGCTAAGTGGCCACTCAATGGGTCAATTTGTTATAATACTCTTTTGCAATTGATGTTGTTTTTAAGGAGAGAAGGAAAGTGGGGTGAAGTCTCATATGCAGATATGTTTTTTTACCCTCCGAAATCATCCGGAGTGGCAAAGGGACTGTGGGATGGTACCACCACAGGACCCCATGGTACTTGCACTTGAGCAAGAAAATAACAAAGAGCTTAGAGGTAAACTGAGGTGGTGTTGCTTGGCATGTAGTATTGGACAAAGGTGTACTAAAGCAAACAAAATTCACCAGGTACCAGAACAAGATCTAACCGATTTGTTTAAGCCTCCCCCTCGACCACAGGGACAGGATGCGGACTCGGACAGAACTTCCACCCCCCCCGGACAGTCCTGTATCTTCCTGTACTAGGAAGAAATCTGCCCCAACAGCCTTACAAGCACCTCTCCGAGAGGCAGTAGGGCCTGATGGCGGGACGATGCTAATCAAGGTACCCTTTTCCACCACTGATTTAGGGGAATGGAAGAGGGCTGCAAAGGATTACAGGAGTGATCTGGTAAGTGTAACCAAACATTTTCAGTTTATTGTAAAACAGCATAACCCTGATTGGAAAGACATATAGCTATTATTAGAATATATGACTGAGACAGAGAAACAACTGATTTTAAAAACAGCAGGGAATTTGGCTGAAGATCATTATAGGATTACAGGAGGGGATGTTAAGGAATATTTCCCTCTCCAAGATCCAAAGTGGGATGTTAATAGATCTGCGCATGTGGAAAAACTGCAGGAGTATCAGGAGTGGATCTCAAAGGGAGTGGAGAGGGCAATCCCCAAGACTATAAATTGGTCAGCTTTATATGCAGTCAAACAAGGTCCTTCCGAGTCCCCATCCAAACTCCTGGATCGACTGAGGGATGTAATGTGCTGCAGCACACAGCTGGATTCTGGGTCAGAGGTAGGGATACAACAATTAGTCTCCCTGTTTTGGGGTCAATCCACAGGGGATATAAGGTGCAAGCTCCAGAAGTTACACCCTATGGAAAGTAGAAATTTGGAAGTATTGTTGGATGAAGCATGGAGGGTATTTAGTAACAGAGAGGAAAAATATAGACAAAGGCAAAGGAAACTAATGGCAGTCATCCAGGAAGAGGAGGAAAAGAGGCCTAGACAAGACATGTCCCGACTAGGCAAAGATCAATGTGCTTTGTGTAAGAAATTTGGTCGTTGGAAAAAGGAATGTCCAATGAACAAGGAGAGGGGGTGAAGCAATCAGACAGGAAGAACGGTAGCCCATGTGAAGGAAGATTGACGGGGACCTGGGGAATCTACCCTAGCGGATCCACTGGTTATAATTAAGCTAGGGAGCAAACAACAAGAGGTAGAATTTTTGGTTGATACAGGGGCAACATATTTGGTTTTGAATCAAGCCTTGATGCCCCTGGGAGACGATTATGTCATGGTAAAAGGGGCGGCTGGCCAACGTGAAAAGGCATATTTTTGTAAGCCTTTAGAATATAAATTAGGAAAACAATGGGGCATCCACAAATTTTTGTATATGCCTAACTCCCTAAAGGCACTTTTGGGAAGAGATTTGTTGGAACAATTGGGGGCAAAGATTGTATTTGAGAAGGGAGAAATTACTCTGGAGGTAAAAGATCAGCAATATATCCAGATATTGAGTCTAACTTTTACCAGTCTCCCCTCAGAAGGAAAAATTAGCGAGGAAATCTTAGATCAGGTATACCCTGGGGTATGGGCCACCAATGTACCTGGAAGAGCAAAAAATGCTCCACCTGTTGAAGTCAGGCTCAAGGAAGGCTGACAACCGGTAAGAATTAAACAATATCCCCTAAAGAAGGAAGACAGGGAAGGAATCTGGCCGGTAGTAGAAAAATTTTTGCAATTAGGATTATTAAAAGAGTGTGAATCTGATTTCAACACCCATATATTACCTGTTCGAAACCCGACGGGTCATATTGGGTGGTCCAGGACTTATGGGCTGTGAATAAGATAACTGAGGACCTTTACCTGGTAGTGGCAAATCCATACACCTTGCTGACTGTTGATAGCCTAACTAACCTGGTTTACTGTTTTAGACTTGAAGGATGCTTTCTTTTGCCTCCCTCTCCACGAAGCCAGCCAAAAATTATTTGCATTCGAACAGGAAAACCCCAAGAGTGGTCGGAAGACCCAGCTCACTTGGATGGTGTTGCCACAAGGATTTAAGAATAGCCCTACCATTTTCAGCAATCAGCTTGCGAAAGACTTGGAATCCTGGGAAATCCCATCTGAGGACGGAAAACTGTTACAGTATGTGGATGATATCCTGATCGCTACCAAAACGGAAAACGAGTGTGTGACCTGGACGGTGAGTCTGCTAAATTTCTTGGGGCTCCAGGGGTACCGGGTATCTAAGAAGGCGGCCCAGGTGATGCAGCCCAAAGTGAATTATTTGGGCTATGAAATTAGTGCTGGACAAAGAACTTTGGGACAGGCTCGCAAAGAAGCAATATGCCAAACCCAGAGACCTCGGACGGTAAAAGAGTTACGGACTTTTCTGGGGATGACTGGGTGGTGCCGACTGTGGATCTATAACTATGGTCTGCTTGTTAAACCACTGTATGCACTAACAGCCACTGAGCAGAAACACCTTGAGTGGAATAAGGAAACGGAACGAGCCTTTGAGCTACTGAAAAAAGCTTTGATGTCAGCCCTGGCCTTAGGACTCCCAGACGTGAGTAAGCCGTTTTTTCTTTTCTCTCACGAGAAGCAGGGCGTTGCCCTGGGAATATTAGCACAAGATCTGGGTCCATATCGACGGGCAGTTGCCTACTTCTCTAAGCAGTTAGATGCGACTGCAAAGGGTTGGCCTGGATGCCTGCGGGTGGTTGCAGCTGTGATACTGAACATACAGGAAGCCTGGAAGTTCACTCTGGGCCAGAAAATGACTGTTTTGGTGTCCCATACAGTATCAGCAGTACTGGAAGCAAAGGGTGGACACTGGTTCTCTCCACAAAGATTCCTGAGATATTAGGCTATACTGGTAGAACAGGACGATGTGGAAATCGTAGTTACTAACATTGTCAACCTAGCTTCTTTCCTCAGCGGAAACACAGGAGAACCAGTGCATCATGACTGTTTGGAAACCATCGAAGCAACATATGCAAGCTGCCCAGACCTGAGGGACAGCCCTATGGAAAATGGAGAAAACTGGTTCACAGACGGAAGCAGTTATGTCTTAAGTGGTAGGCGACATGCGGGATACGCCATTACCACCAGTCAAGAAGTAATAGAGTCAGGGCCATTGCCCATGAATACCTCTGCACAGAAGGCAGAAATAATTGCCCTGACCTGCGCCCTGGAATTGGCCCAAGGCAAAGTTAAGAATATTCATACAGACTCGAAATATGCCTTTGGGGTTGTACACGCACACGGAGCAATCCGGAAAGAAAGAGGATTATTGAACTCTCAAGGGAAAAATATCAAACACGCAGAAGAAATCTTGAAGCTATTGGAGGCTGTCCAACTTCCTGAGAAAGTGGCAATCATGCACATTAAGGCACACCAGAAAGTGAGCTCAGATTCAGAAAAAGGAAATGAGCTGGCGGACAGAGAGGCAAAACAAGTAGCTAAAACAGAGGTAAAAACAGAAGGGGCTCTAGTCCCCGACAGGAGAATCTCTCTAGAAGGTAAGCCAGAGTATACCAAGGAAGATCAGAAGCTTATTACAGATCTAGAAGGGTCATATAATGAAGAGGGGTGGGCTCATACCCCACAAGGGAAGCTAATCATTCTCTCTTGCCTACTATGGTATCTAGTACGGGAGGAACATAGGAAAAGGCATTGGGGAACAGAGGCTTTGTATAAACATTTAATAAGAGAAATTGTGGCCAGAAGTAACTAAAATATTGGTACAAGAGATAAATACCATGCTTTGGAGTTCCAGCAACTATATCCTCTGACAGAGGACCACATTTTGTCTCAAAAGTGGTACAACAAATTAGCCACCATTTGGGCGTAGATTGGCAGCTTCATACCCCATATTGCCCTCAGTCGAGTGGCCAAGTGGAAAAAATGAACCACTTGATTAAGCAGCAAATTGTGAAATTAGGACAAGAAGCAAACTTTGCCTGGCCTCAGTCTCTTCCTTTAGCCCTTTTGCGCATGCGAACAAGACCAAGGGCGAAGGAAGGACTGAGCTCCTTTGAAATCTTGTATGGACGACCCTGTGGAATACAGAGAGGGATGTCCGTACAAGCCGGGAACGAAATTATGACTTCCTACATGGTGGCATTGGGCAAGCAGCTCAATAGAATCAGAAAGCATGTGATTGGGACTTGGGGGAGAGGTTTAGATGGACCTGTGCACAATATACAACCTGGAGATTATGTATATATAAAGTCTCTTACAGAAAAAACTCTGGAACCACAGTGGGAAGGACCGTTCCAGGTACTCCTCGCCTCCTTTACAGCAATCAAGATCAAAGAACAGAATGCCTGGGTACATCACACTAGAGTAAAAAAAGCACCACAAAAGGTTTGGACCTCTGAAGTCCAGGGACTCCTGAAGCTCAAACTGCAAAGGTAGAATGTGGATTAAGATTTGCATAATCCTGGTAAACCTACAGGCGAATAGCGTAGCTGCTTGGCGAGAGAATTCATATGTACAATTGACACAGAACATTACTCAAATTATAAACAAGACTGATGGTTGGGTTTGTACCCAAATGCCAAGGCATTCTGGTCATGGAGTGCCCTTGATAGGTGTCCCATTGCCATTGAATGTCTCTTGGACAAATGTTACTTTCTGGAAGAATACCACTCTCAGGAAAGATCCCCAAGCCAAGTGGGGCCAAAGGTTGGAAATGAAAACAATAACGGCCAGTACCTCAGGCAACCGTTGCCTGGTAAGCTCAGGGAATGGTACGTTTGTTTGGGAATATTCAAATTGCAATAAATCCATCTCATTGAACATGACAACTATTGACCCAGCATTTCAGTTACTTAATTACACTGGCCTCCCTGTTCCGTTAGGAACAGGGTGGTATTAGTTATGTGGTACAGCAGCCTGGAAGACTTTGCCTCTGGGGTGGCAGGGAGCATGTACTTTAGGTGCCCTGGTCCCCAACATTACTATTATTGATAAAACAACACAGAGTCCCATGAGAAGAAAATGAAGAGCCACTCAATCAGAAACCGAAGGATGAGTAACCCCTTAATAGAAAGGCCGACAGGCTATCATAGCTTCGTGCGATGGCTAATCCTATCTCTGAGGGTTAGCAAGTTAGAAGAGGCTATAGTAAACATCTCAGCTGTAATAGAGATAATTGAGAATAAAACCATAGATGCTATCGGAGCGCTCCAAGAAGAAACTATTGGTTTATTGAAAATAGTATCACAAAATCGTATGGCTCTAGATTTATTATCAGCCTCACAAGGAGGGGTATGCACAGTGATCAATGTTAGTTGTTGCATGTATGTAGACCAGAGTGGGTGAATTACTGATGACTTACAGGAGATCAGGAAACAAGCAAAAATCCTACATGAAGTAACTCAAGATGACACCTCTTGGGGATTTTCTGAGCTGTGGGAAAAGCTAACCTCTTGGTTACCAGACTTAATGTGGTTAAAGTAATTGTTTGTCACTGTGATAATAATCATCCTTTTGTCTATAATCCTTTGTATAGCAGTTCGATGTGGTTTATGGTGTTTTCAGAACACAGGAGATTCCTACAGTGAATGGAAGAAGAACCAATTATGATGGAAACTTGAGTCTAATATTTTGAGAGAATGCTAGATAGGGAAACACTGTATTAGAATTAGGTGTAGTAAAAGAATTCACTACTTTTCTAGAAAAGGGGGGACTGAGAGAAGGGGGGTTAAGGGAATCTTAGTAGATAAAACACTGCTTAATAATTGTCTAGATTGCTGTGCAGCCCAAAGAATCAAGCTGATAGATAGTGTTTAATGTTTTGCAAATTGTATAAACTAACAGGCAAGAAGTCCTGCAGTTCCTCACGAAGGACAGTTCCTGATAAGAACTAGAGACTTGCCTTAAGAACCAGCTAAAACCGACCCTGCGGTTTGGATAAGAGCCAAGGAAAAACTGAGTCTGCGCAAGAGTAAAAGGTTACTAGCAGTGATGAAGAGGAGTCGCCTGCCTTCATCCTCACGACCCCCGACGACCACCACAAGGAGGCGCCGCGCAAGCGCAGTCGGGAGGAATTTATGAAAATGACTCCTTGGAACTAATTTTAATATGAAGTGGGGATAGGTCATGCATATGTATAGGTGTATTGAGAAACCTTATGTGTATGTAATACTTGACTGTATAAATTTGGAGCAAGTTGCCGCGTCAGGTGTGCACGACTTTGGTGGGACTAACCCCCCTGTGCTGCCCAGTGCTGAATAAACGTACCTACTTTACAGTCTTGCAGATTGTGAAGTCTATTCTCCGCATGTCACCGCCATGCCAGAGCCTCTGGCAGGTGGGAATGGTAAGTCCTTAAAGTAACTGTTCCTCATTGGTTTAAAAAATATAAGTATATCTATATTTTTTCTTTGAAAAAGAGTTCCTGAGTTGCTTCTGCAATGCTTTTTCAGGTTGGTGACCCTGGAGACTTGACAGATGTGTAGGTTTGACTGCTGGCTTAGATACTGTGCAGCTGACAGCAGAGAGGGTTTCCTCCTGCAGAAGCCTTGCTGCCAGGCCCTTTGTGCCTTGTCTCCCGTTGTGTGCAAGGTGGCAGGTCCAGTAGGGCAGGAAATCTGCAGCCTGCGAGGGGTGGTGGGTTGATGGCTCCAAGCCCCTGGCAGGTGCCCCGTGGCCGGAGGGCTGGGGACCAGGCCATGCTGGAGACACGATGGTTGGTGCTCTGCTGCAGGCCTGGCATGGGGCAGAGCTAGCCTGGCTGTGGCGGGCCCTTGGAGGAGAGATGGGTTCTGGAGTTTTCCTGCCCCTTGCTGGTAGGTGGGCAGTAGCATTCGCAGCGTGGGCCACGCAGTGTTTGTGGCCAAGCTGTTCCCTCTGCCTGGGCTCTGGCAATTGCGTGGCATTTACTGCTGCACGTGCGACCTCCTGCCTTTGTGTTGGGAAGGCGGAAGCCTCTCATGGCCATAAAGGCTGGGCCTGCAAGAGCGCATAACCTGTTATCTCTGCCTGCCTCCCCTTTTTCTGTCCATGTTGTGCTCTGTTGCAGAAACCCCATCAGTGTTTTTTCTCTGGGCTTTTGCAGTATTTCCCGTCACATGTACTCATTGAGCATGCCAATGAGCCAGCTCTTCTTGGGGAGGGATTTGCGTGAATTCACTCATTGCCTGTGGGTCTGCCGGGCAAGGTGGGAGTGTGCCGCAGCTGCTGTGGGTGTGCAGCCACCTAGTTCCTGGGGACTCGCTGGTGTAAGTGATGACTGAATTTTCTCCCCACCAGAGCGACAAGTGTTGAATTCTCACTGTTCAAGCCGGATCATGTCTGATGCACCAGCGGGGAAGTGCTGCTGTGTCCCACGTGCTGCCACGGCCTGGTGCTAACTGTTCCCTTTGGCTTTACTCGTAGGGCGCTGCAAAGGCAGTGGGGGTGTTGAGCCTCTGGGAGACCTGATGTGATGGCTGTAGGTGGCAGTGATGAATTGTGCGATGAGGGCAGTTGCCTGGTTTGTTCCACCATGCCTGAACCTCTAGCAAGTAAGAATGTTAAGTCTTTGATCCGCCTATGTACACTGATTTAAATAAAAAAAAGGAAAAAACCTTTCTGTAAGGGATTTGGTTCTGCAATGCTTTGATGGGTTAGTGTCCCTGGAGATTTGACAGATGTGTAGATTTGAGCATTGCAACAGGGGCCCTTTTAAGTGTTGTACCTGATTATTAACACTTGTTGAAATACTCAAGTTTCCTTTTGCCATCTTTCCTGCAGGGATTAATACCTTGTCAGTTGTTATGGACATGAAGATTTTTCAAATGTAATTGATTGCCTTTTAATGTTCAGCTGAAGAGCATCTGTCATGATGACTTCAGACTTTTCCCCACTAGATTGGCAATACTGATGCAAACTTCTGTTTTAGCCAGATTGACTGATTCCACAGATGCAAGGTGCTTCAGTTCCTCATGTGGCTCCATATTGAGGCTACATGCCCTTGCTTGCACCTCTGTTGCAGGGAAACTACATGTATGCTGCATGCTTTGAGGGCAGGCAACACTGGAGGGTGCTGTCTGCACATATAGTAACACTGGTTGTATAACACTAGCTGACATGCGTGAAAGACTTGAGGATCAAAAGTGAAGGAATTCTTGCTTTCAAAAGATCTCGAGTAAATGGCAGAGAGCTCTGACAGGTTTCAATTTAACTTTAACAGCATAAGCATAGCTTTTTTTTTTTTTTTGTCTTGCCCTATTTAAGCACTGTTAAAATGAGGTGCTTCTAACAGGGAGCTTTTGTTCTTGATATTTTTTTCTTTTTTTGGGGCGGGTATTTTTTTTCCCTTTGAATGGGAGGTTCTCAATGCCTTGAGGTGTGGATGAAAGTCAATTTCCAGCAATGTGTCTATTTGCAAGAGAGGGATTGCTTTTGGTGTTCCTTTTCTTCCTTTTTTTTAATAGAAGATCAATGATGTGACATCTTCTTTGATTAGGATTTCACTAATGCTCTAGAAAATGTGCTTAACAGAACTTCATGGGATAAAAAGCTATTGTCACTGGCTTCATTCAGTTACAGCCTTCTGTTGCTGTTCAGGTGCTTGTTGTGCAGCTATAGAATCTCCAAGGAGGCTGAAATCTCCTTGGTAGCCTGTATCTATGAAGAGCATAAATGACCTTTTTATATGGCACTCTTGAAATCAAAAGGAGCATGAGTGGTCTGTGTCAGATGGTGAAGCTGTAGAGCTGACCAGATATGTTACTCTGGCACTCTCTGCTCAGTCAGCTCCCCAAGGCTTTTATGAAGTACTACTCTAAAAGCTCCCACCATGCAGTTTTATGAGTGCATCTATTTGGAGTGCCTGGCAGTGAGGAAGTTTTTGCTGTTTGCAGAGCACCCCTTGCTGTCTAATAGTTTTTGGGGGGAATTTGAGAGCTATATACTTGCTGTTTCTGGTAGAGTAGACTGACGATGTTGGCTGTTTTCTTGACAGGTTGAGATTTGTCAGAAGTTGACCTGGGATCTGCTGTGATTTCAGTGTACTAGCAGAAAACTGTCTTCTGCTAATGATGTCCCTCTCCATGCTACTGCCTGTGATCGCTTGTCCAAGCTACAGCATTCACATCGTCCTGCAACAGCTCTGGTCTTTTCTCAGAGCTAGCAGGAATGATAAACTGGTGTCCTGCCAACTTACAGATGGAGGGTGTTATTTTTCTTGGTATGAGGCATTTAACTGTAATGGATCTGGAACTTGCTGCATTTTTAGTGTAATTGGATGCTTTTGTCTGCAAGGGCTGCATTCGCCACCTGACAGCTAATGTTATACTACCATAATCATTAAAAGTAAGGAAGCCTTTCCTTAGAGAGTGACTGTCAAGTATGGGAGGATGGCCTTCTGTGTAACGAGAGGGGGGATTCAAGTCTTGGCTCTGCCCTGTCATCCAGAAAGCTTTAGTAATGTATCATTGGCAGCCTGTAAAGTGGGAAGGGGCATCTTGGATGCTGCAGTGCAGTGTGCGTTTCTGTACTGTTTAGAGTCTTATTTTCAATAAAATCTGAGTACTAGGTGAATTCAGCTGGTGACTGAAATTCTCTTTACATGCTTTTAACAGCCAATTTCTGGATCTCGTAATGGTTTTGGGGAGTTAGATGGCAACAGTGCTTCTTTGTAGTGATTGCTTACATGGGGCTGCCTGCTGCCTCAAGCTAGGAGAAAGGGGCGTGATCTCATGGCAATATAGCTTCTTCGGATACCCTGAAGTAAAAGTGCTTAGCTGAGACTTGTGGCTGCTGCTGTGCTGCAGGAAGCATCACTAGGGCACAGTTCTCTGTATGTAAACAGCTGGGTGCTAAAGTTCGACAACAGGTCTGTCTTCTGGACAAAAGGGAAAGGCGTAGTCTGCACTTTGTTTCTGTTTGGACAAGGGCTGTCCCTCAGCTTCTCCCTTAGATCCTGTGTGGGGAGCAGCTGGTGTAGAACATGAGTCAGTTGGGATTTTAGCTGGCTTGGTAAAAGGTGTGGATTAGCATGTTCCCAGGTAAGTCACTGGCTTTGCAAATTCTTCTGTACATGAGTCTTACAGAAAAGTGACAGCAGTCTGGGAAGGAATGGAAGCTGATGTCAGCTTCTGTGAGGATATGGACATTTCCCTTGTGCGGTGTGTTCAGCTCACAGGAATGACTGCTTCTGGCTAGAGAGACTTGGTGACAGATGTTCATTCAGATCCTGCAGTCTTCCCCTGGATGCTCTTTGGCAAACTTCCAGGTTTGCAGAGCAGGAGAATGAAATAAACTGTACATACGTGCTGAAGTAGGGAACCACTAAATGAGAAGAAGCTAAAGGCTTTTCTAATACCTAATTTCCTAATACCAGAGAGGTAGTCAAGAGCCTGAAGATGTATTGCTTCCTGTAGCTCTGACTTCCATATCCCATATCAATTGACTGTACACATCTGGCCTCAGTAGGGGTGAAAAATCTGGGTCAATGCACCTGTGCTGCACAATGTCTGCACACATAGAGGGGTTGAATGGTGGCGAGTCTGTTCTGCAGGGAGGGAGAAGGCATCCTCCATCTGCTGTGCCCATTAGCCTGGCAGTCAGGAGTGGTGTCTGCGTGATGTAGTCAAACAGGCCTTGGCAGATGTCTCATGCAGGTCCTGGTCTGGTAGCATTTGTACACCCCACTGGCAATACAAATGAAGTAAATTGCTCCTTCAGATAAAGCTCATGAGAAGAATTGGGATACATACTAACCTGCAGTGTCTCAGACAGCAGGTTCAGATTCAAACCCCAGGCCTAATGATGGAAGTAGCTGTTCCCCATGTGCTGCTGTTGGGAAGTAGCACAGCAGGTATGTGCATTAGGGATGGGGTTAAAAACTAATCCCCCTGCAGCCTCATTAGGTTCCTGAGGAGCAGGGCCACATGGCAGCTGTTGAAGGTTCCTGTGTTGCTAGTTCTGGGCCTGTGGAAGCCTGTAATTGATGGGTTGTCCATGCTAAATGCCAACCAAGGGGCTGCTACCTGAAAGAAGCTGGGTGCACATGCAGGGGCTGCAGTGAGCTAGCTAGCCCAGTGGTGACAATGCAGCTTGAAGTAGCTGAAGGGCAAAAGTGAGGCATGGATAACAGGCTGAGGAAACATTTAAGGAGTGATTTCCTGCAGCATTTGAAGTATTGCTGTGTTATTTTTACTGCCCGATAGCAACAGCCTAACTAATACTGTAATGGGTTGGAAGTTATTTACAGCAGTTACAAGTTTACAGGGTATTTCTGCTACTTAAAAGCATAAATAACAGTTTCAGTGGTTACAGGAGGGGATCTGGTATCTGAGCTGATAGTGGCCTTTGGCATGTATGTTTAGTAGGAAGCAGCAACAATGGAAAATTAGCTATTCATCAGCATTCAAAGCAGTCTTCCATTAAACTGGGTAGAGATTTTTCTCATTCAGTTGATGTAAGGAGCATGATCTCTTGAAACAATATATTGATGAGGGATCAGAACTGCTGCTAAGGTAATTACTTTCATAATGAGCATACTTACCAGCAAGTGTAATTCAGGAAGTGGAGAGTGCTGGTTGTCCAGTGGGAGCTGTAAGGACAGATGTAGCTGGAACATGTTCTTTGCATGTTTTATTACCTGCCCAAGAAAAGTTGCTCAGGCCAGGATTCAAGCACTGCTGCTATTGCACGTGTGCATAGGGATGGAAGACAAAACTGTCTGAAGATAACTGATCCACTGTAGGCAACCCGTAAATGCTCTCTAGTCTGGATGCAGAGGCTGGTTGGAAGCACTGAACTGCGTGCGAAGAACTGAATCTGGAGGTCTCCTCTGACCCGGCAGCTGTAGGGGGTGCTGTGTGCATGCGTTGCCCAAAGCTTAGTAAGGGCCAGATGGAGTTTCTGCATCAAACGGTTTGTTTGAGTTGTTCCCTGTGTGTATATAGTTAAGATGCTTTCACCTTGTCACTATAGCGGTGTGCTGTAGTAAACCTCTGGCCCAGTGGTCATTAGCTTATCTGTAAGAACAAGAAGTGTGACAAAGTGGAGACAGACACTAAAAGTAACATCTGAACTTGCCAGAGGCTTTTATTTAGAGGAGTAGAGGTGGAGGAGTTCTTCTGTACTGATAGGCTTTTGTTTCAAAGCTTTCATCTGCTGGAGTTTCTGATATGCCTGCAAACAGCCAGGCACCTTAGGTGTGGCTTCATTTTACATCTGTCTCTGATGTTTTTTCTGGAACTAGTTTGGGTCTAGAGAGCATCCTGTCCCCTGGCACTCCTTCCACACCTTTGCTCCAAATTCCCACATACCATGCTCAAAAATGTGATCATGGCTGCCTTTACCAAAACTCTGTCTGGGCAGAGTTTCAGCAAAAAGAGGGTAAATGGTAGGTGCAGCTGGTAAACACAGGCTGGGGGTCATGTTCTTTAGTAGTAGAACATCTTTTTTTTCTGTAATACAGGATATCCTACCTTCTGCTGCTTCTCCAAACACCCTTGGTAATGGAGAGCTGGCTGAACTTGGCTGTGGCCAGCTATGGGCTCTCAGCAATGTGGTATGCTATGAGCTCAGGTAATTTTCCTGTGTGTAACTGTGAGGTATTAAAAAACTTGAGCTGCAATGGACTTCCTAGTACAACTGTGTTACAGCCAAGTAATGAAGTATGCCTCCCAGTTAATAGAGAAACCATCAAACTTTATTGTCTGGATCAAGCATGGAAGTAAGATCACCCCATTTGAAAATCTCTTGATACAGCCCTTTGATAAAAGATGGGGGTGGGGGTTGGGGGGTGTGGTTTAACACTGAATTTAAAGCAATTTGCAGCTCAGCTTTCTTCCTCAGAGCTGTCCTTGGCATTTGTTGCCCCATTGCTTGCCTGACTTCTGCAGGCACTGGTCAACTCCTGAGTGTGTCTGCTGGGTGTTTTGAATGAGGAGATGAGGGCCAGGAGGTATGTTTTGGACAATGGCTGACTTAGAGCTTTTTCTGTGCACAGACAGCTCCCTACTAGCTCTCAGAGGCTGGCAAAGGATAATCACAGTATGTCCAGAGCTTATATTCTGCTGCTGTGAAGTGGCTGAGCGGGACAGTGGGGATGAAGGCAAGAATTGTCAGTTCTGTCAATTACAGCAGGAACAGATGATGCTGTATGTACTTGTGTAACTTTCTAAAACTGAAATCTGGAGTCACTCAGGGGGCTGGTATGTTTAAGTAAATGTTTACTTTTCTCTAACAGCTCTGTTTCTTGATGCCATGAGCATTTGAGAGGAAAATAGCACAGATTATTTCTCTGTCTGATGTTGCTTTTAATAGGCATGTTTTCATACACAGTGAGAGGTTTAACATCTGTATTCCCAAAGACCCAGGCATCTTTTTGACTGCATGGTGATTATTACATTCCTTTTAGACCCACCTGTTAAGTGGCTGCATTAGCTTATGGGATAGCACGGTCCATTTATTCATCGCATTCATTGCTGCTTCTACTCTTTGCGTTATTTCCTCTGCCTCCATCTCTGCTCAGTGATAGATTAAGTTATCTGACACATCAGTTGTGTTGACAGGCTAGATGTTATCATGGACAGCAATGAAGGAAAACTTGGTTTTGTGATTGCCCTAGGAAGACCCATGTTTCAGGACACTCAGATTGCCCCATAGGCAGTAAGGGGAAGACTTTTTTTGAAGCAGATGGTTTAAAGGAGTGTTTTAAAGAGATGTTCTGCAGCTATAGACTTCTGTTCATCTTCCACCCTTTTTGCCAGATCCCTTGCAGTGGTTGGGGTGAAGCCAAGTGTCTTGGTGCAGCCCAAGTCTCTGGTGCTGTGGGAACTGCTGGTTTGTTATAGCACCTAGGGTTCCCAGGCACTTTCCCTTCCAAGCATAGGGCACAGGGTGCAGATAGTGCTGATACCCTTTGGCACTGCCCTGGCTGTCTTCTGTCAGCCTTCATCTTGCAGAAAACTGCAGTTTATGTCCCTCTGCTCCCTGCTGTGACTTTCCTTGCTCAGACCACCTGGTTGATGCTCAGGTTCAGCTTGCTGTGTAGAGGGAGGCCTGGTGCTCTCTCTGGAGCTCTGGCTTTCTGCCAAGGTTCCCAGCACACACCACCAAAATCTCCCCTTTGCAACATGATACCTACCAGAGACAGGTGCTAAAGCCTTCTAGATTGTTCCACAGTAAATTAAACTCTAGAGAAAAGTGCTGGAGATGGTTCTTTTCACATTTACAGAAACAGGTACTCTGTGGTCTGAAGAAATTATCTTCACCTGTTTCTCTGCTCAATGCCAATGTGAGGCTAGCAAGGACTGGATGCAGCCCCTGCCACAGGGCTTCCAGTGACTGAAATGGGCTCAAGTCCTTTATGATGTGGATGGGAAGCACCTGGCAGCTTGCAGGTAGTAACAGAGTTGTCTCGGTAATGGGTAAAAATATTCATTGTGCTAGACCATATTCATGGTGTTTGTAAATCGTAGCAATTCCATTATATTCCCTAAGGTTGATTTGGGTTCATGGAAACAGGTTCAGGGCCATTTCTGTCTATGTTACCTGAGAATCTGCCTGATTTCTTCAGTGTTATATTTAGAAAAATGTCCACTGGATAGTCTGCAGTTCACTGTGCCTGTCGCTTGCTCTGTTCAGTTTTGAATGCTGTGGCTGGGTCACCTTGAAGTCTTCCCTCTAGTGCTGAGAATAAGCTTGACTTCCCTAGTCTTTTCTCAAAGCAAATATTAAAGCCAGGGGCTGTCCTCATTTCTCTACTTTGCATAGACTCCCTTGGGTTCATGTAACCTTTCTCAGCGAGGATGTCCAGGGCCAGACAAACTTTTGGAGAAGTGGTCTCAGCATTAACTGCATGAAGAAGCAAGGCACATTTCCCATCTCTGACAGTGGCAGGTGTCCTTCTAGTGGGCTGAGGAGGCTCAGCTGGTGCATGAGGGTGGTAGGTAAGGAGATGTGGCCCCATGTGGTGCTGCTTGCCCAGATGGATTCCCTGAAGCCTGTTCCTGGAAGCTGCTCTCTGAAGGTGGGGCAGTGTGTCAGCACCCAGGGGCTGGCCCAGAGCAGCACACATGCTTTCTGCTCCACACATGCTTACATTTCCCGCTGTGGGTGGCCGCAATGTCTTCAAGACCATACTGCTGCTGGTTCAGGGCAGCTCTTTAACTGAAAGGGTGAGGCTCGTGCTTTTGATCCTCCCACAGATAGTGGAATGCTTGCACGTGGGTCCAGGATAGAACCTGGCCTGTAGGCAGCAGCTAATTTCTGGATACCATTTCTCAGTGAGAAGAAATACTAAGTTGTACCTCCGCCCTTGTTTAGCAGCTTGGAGTATGTATACTTTCTTTGTGCTGCACAGCTGTGCCAATGGTAGACATTGCCTTACCCTCACCAATTTTCCCAAATCCAGCTGGAGAATTTAATGGCCTGCTGATGAAGAAAGATTGTTGCTATCTCATGCAAATGGTTGCAAACCATCTGCAGGCACACAAGGGTGTTGCTGTAATTGTTACATGTTACACTGGCTTAGTCTCCATTCATGTTTCCAAGAATTTTGTCTACCAAGAGGAGATAAAAACTTATTTTTTCCCTGAGATATAGCACTCATGGAGGAAGGTTTGTCTTGAGAGTGAATCCATTTTTCAGTGGGTGTGGATCAGGCCCTTGACACCAGCAGTTCAAAGCAGACTTTTCCTTTGAGTATTCACTGTCACTGTTTTATAGCAGGATATTTATAGGTGCAATTTTCTTCGAAATCTACAGAGGAGGACTGGAAGTGTCTGAGAAGCTTTGTTAGTCAGCAATTTATGTTGCTGTGGAAACACCTTAGTAGGGCTTGGGAAAACCACCTGGAGAAAAAGGTGGCTGCCAAAGGTGCTAACAGCAACGTGCATCTCTTGTAAGCTAGGAACCAACCTAAACCTGTACATCAGGCACATGCTTCACAACAGCTACTGTTGTGTCATGAGGGTGACACATTTTGTGCTGCTGGTTATGATTTCCTTCTGTAAACCCTCTCTGTCACTTCTCCAACCTATGACCCATAACCTCTGCCGGTCTGTCATGGTTTAACCCCAGCCAGCAACTAAACACCATGCAGCCACTTGCTCACTCCTTCCTCCCAGTGGGATCATAGAATTGTTTAGGTTGGAAAAGACCTTTAAGATCATTGAGTCCAACTGTCAACCCAACACCACCATGCCCACTAAACCATGTCCCGAAGTGCCACATCTACATGTTTTTTGAACACCTCCAGGGATGGTGACTCAGCCTGTTCCAATGCCTGACAAGGATGGGGAGGAGAATTGTCAAAAAAAAAAAACAACAAAAAACCATGGGTTGAGATAAGGACAGTTTAATAACTAAAATAGAATAACAATAATAATAATATAACAATAATAGTAATTGTAATGAAAAGGAATATAACAAAAAGAGAGAAATTAGACTCAAGAAAAGACAAGTGATGCACAATGCAATTGTTCACCATGCACTGACCAATGTCTGAGCAGTGATCCGTCCCTCCCAGCCAACTTCCCCCAGTTTATATACTGAACATGATGTTCTATAGTATGGGATATCCTTTTGGCTAGTTCAGGTCAGCTGTCCTGGCTATGTTCCCTCCCAGCTTGTGCACCTGCTTGCTGGCAGAGCATGGGAAACCGAAAAATCCTTAACTTGGGATAAGTGCTATTTAGCAACAACAAAAACATCAGCATGTTATCAACATTATTCTCATACTAAACTCAAAACAGCACTGTACCAGCTACTAGGAAGATAATTAACTCTATCCCAGTGAAAACCAGGACGCAGTCTTTCCTCTGGCCTTGGATGATATGTTGGGTACCAAAGTGGCGCTGAAGTCCTTGTGAGTGAGGTTGCTGGCTGTAAAGGTAAGTAGCAACATTGGTGGGGGTGAGAGGGATGCTGATCAGGTCTCAGCATGAGTTACAGTGACTTGGTGAATGTATTTGCATGCAAACCTGGCTTTTTTTCTAGCAGAGCTGACCAGGTAGACCTGCTGTTGCATAGCCCTTTGGCAAGTGGAAGGCTTGGTGAGAAGGGGTCAACTTCTGAGTCATCTTGTTAGTTTATAAAGCAGATACAAATCTGGTCCTTGATGTTCTTTTCCTGCCCTTTTTTTTTTTCCCTGCCCTGGAGGAAAGTACTTGCAGGACTAGAGCAGAGAAGGGGGGAAGCACAGATGGATTTTCTCAGTGATAGAAAGCAGAATCAGGGCTCTGTGTGACTGCCAGACTTGTGGCATAACTGTTGGGTGCAGGGTTCACCATGCTATGTGGACTGGATGCAACAGGCACAAAGGATGTCACAGCCTGTTGCCTGAGAGATGTGATGCAGCCTTTTCCTTCCAAGTGGCAAGTGGGTGCCTCTCTTACTCTGTGTTGCAGGATTCTGGAAGTGGCATTGGTGGGTTCTCCCTCCTGCTGTTTTTCTCTTTTTTTTTTAATTTATTTTTATTTTTTCTTTAAAGAAAATGGAAAGGTCACAGTCTCCCATGAGCTGCCTTCTCCCTGTCTGAATTCTGACAGGGTATCTGGTAAAGGCACCTATCCATGGATGAGCCTAATGATTTTCCCTCACACTGAAGACGAAAGCTCACCCTTATCTGGGTGTTGTCAGATATTCCCTCTGTCTGATGGCAGGAGTCTGTCTGTCCATCACAGCATTGTTGTTCCCTCAACTGTGGCTCAAGAGGTGGGAGAATGAAGATATAAAGCTGCATGAGAGGTCTGCAAGGCTAAGGGAAGACAGGATCTTTCAGGCCTTCAGGAATGCATCACTGGGTTCAGCCATGGGTAGGAGGCTTGTTGGTGAGTTGTGGTTTTCTGTAGGTTTGCCTGATCCTTAAACCTATATAGGATCCCTGAGAGCTGGTGGGGCTAGTAGCCCTGTAAAGAGAATTGTAGTGGTGAAAGTGTTAGGAGCATCTCACAGGGTTTATTCATCTTCATTTCCCTCATACTGGGAGCAAAGACCTCAGGAGCTGGAACAGTAGGAACAGTCCCCATGTCCTGTGAGATCTGTATGCATGTGCGTGGTGCTCTAGCTCTTGGCTTCTGCAGCTGTAACTCATCCAAGTTGCTGTCAAAGTTAGTTGTGAGCTGTCTAAAGCAGATCAGTTGGCAGTCTAACTTGTAGAAGCAAAAATGGGTTTTGGCCCCTTTGGACCATGTTGCAAAGGACTGTGTACAACTGGACTGTGTAGTCCTGGTAAGAGATACTACTTGGGTCAGCTGTGTTTTTATAATAACGTGGTGCAGGTTTATGCTGGTATAATGGTGAGTTAGAGCCTAAGTGGTAGCAGTGTAAGAGGTGATCTCTCCAGGAAGCTCAGTAGCTGTGTAAACCTCTGGATTAGAGGACAGCTAAGAAAAATTTTCTTTATTACAATAGTGAATCTGGCCTCTTAGCAATAGCCTTATAATCTTCATGTCATCTTATTCAGAGACCTGTTATTATCAGAGCACTGAGCATGTGGAGGTGGAAAGATCTCATGGGGTGAACTTTTGTTTTGTTTTTGCCTTCAAGGTGGTGGTTAAATAAACAGCAGTTACACAATTTTCCCATAGCTGAGCTTTTTGTACCTAAGTCAAGGTGGTGGTTGTAGGCAGGGGTTGCTTTCATGCTGAATGTTGATAACATGTTTTACTGGGCAAATATAATCCCTGGGTGGCCTCTTCTGTCTGATCCTGGTTCACTGAGGGTACAAATAAGCTGTAGCTCTTAGTCTGAACTGTAACACCTTATGCTTTCAGTTCTTTTCAATTTTTGGTGTTCAAGGCAGTGAGTCCACTGGAAAAGGGAATGTGTAGTCTGGAAGCAAGTCCTATAAATGATACATAAGGCAAGAAGCAAAACTGAGCTTCAGACAACTCCTGTCTAACAGACTGACCACATAGGCCAAATATTGCCTGCTGAAAGGCGTCATCTATTGTACATCTAACATACGTTGCCAGTCTGTTTGCTGTTGCATGGACAACCAAGTTATTTAACACAAACATACATGTGGAAACTGGTAATAGTTCAAGTGAATTAGGTTTTTGATTGTCCATATATTTCTGACATCCAAGGAGACTAAAGCTTCATCAGGCTCTCTGTCACAAGGGTGTATGGGGGTGGAAGGAGCTGTGCACTTGCTATGAACCGAGTTGAAGTCATTGGTTCAGTTCATCATGGCTGGCAGAAACTGTCAGATTTTTTGCCATAAATACGGATTCCTCAGTGTCTTGGCCACATCCATTAAAATCACCATGCCCAGCCTCTTCAGTGAGGGGATGGCATACAAGCAATGTCTAGTGGCTACAAGCTGGCTGCATGGATGGGGCCAGGCATTGGAAAAGCCTTCGCGGATCATTTTTCATCCATCTCCCTTTCCAAAGCGCTGAGTATCACCATGGGTTCAAGACGTGATTATCAACATGATTATAATTTTTAAAATCTGAATTTCACACATGGAAGTTTCCTCAAGATTTAGATTTGTGGTGCTTGTGAGCTGGTTTTGTGGCTCCCTTTCCTTTGGCAATGTTGAATACTGTTAAGCATTATTTTCATTATGGGCAGAGATACAAAAGGAGTATTCAGAGATAGTATTGAGGTGATTTGGGCTTATAATGCCAATTTCTTGGACTCATTAGGAATGTTATTAAAACTCCCTTCAGAATGTAATTATTTAAAGTGTAGTGACCTCTTCTGTCATCCAGATGTCTACTCCTGGCTGTTTTTTAAGGCTGTGAGTCAGACAGTGTTGATAGCAATGCTATGCTGCAGATGGAACAGAAATGTACAACACTTCTATTAATTTTTAAAGCAACTTGGCAGGGTCACATAGGTCCATGGAAATACAGTTTTGGGAAAAGAAACCAAAAAAGCTCTTAACTTGTTTCTCTGTGACGCGTTAGGAAAAAATCCTGGTCCAGCTACTGAACAATAGCTGTGAGGTCTGTAGGCAGCTCTAGTCATTCAGCAAAATGCATTCCTTTACCATCCATAGCACAATTAATCTAACTTGTCAAAAATTGCTAGTGATCTCTACACTGTAGAAAATATGTAAGGACTCGTGGCCCACATCCTGCAGGCAATAGACTAAAGGGCAGATCCTACCAGAAGACCTGAAGAGTTGGACTCGGTAGTCTGCCTGTGTAAACTTGTTGTGAGGTCCCAGGGCAAAAACAGTTCAGAAAAAAACAGAAGGAGAAGGTGCAGTTAACCCGTTCTTCCCAAATCTTAGCATCCTCTGCTTGCATCACTATTAAAACTTCCATGGTGACTAATGGTGATTTTCATCAACAAAAGAATGCTCCTGCTGATGAGAGAATAACAGGAAACTCCTCTTTTTGTGCAATTATCCTTACTGATAAGAAATAAAGGACTCCCACACTGCAGTCTTCTGAACATGCTGTCTAGAAACATCTCCATCTGCTGAATTGTTTTAGATCAAACTTTTTCTACCCCATATCTTTCCACAAGGCACTAGGGGGTCTTTAATAAGCTACTTTCCACAGTTACTGTAAGAAAAATATAGCAAGTTTCTTAGCAATGAAAACTAAATTCCATTGGAAATACCTTAGTGGAGTTTTACAGCTTGTTTATATAAAACACTTTAATAGCGAAGGGAAAAGAAATGTTTTCCTCACAAACTTAATTTCTTTATCTTGTTGTTTACAAGATTTTTTCTTCATGTTGTAATTTATGGCATCATTTTTCATGGATCTGAGTAGGAGCCTGGGTATTGAAAAGAGGAATGTGCTTTGAGGAAGTAAATTAAGTTTCTCCCAGAGTTTTATAATTCAAACCTGGGTACAGCTGAAATAGTGTTGAAATAGTAAAAAAGTTAATTTCTAGAGGAGAGGGGAAAAAAAATCAGTGCACCTTATTCCAGGTAAAATAAAGCAAAATCTCTTCCTCTTTGCATTTACTAAATTGCAAAGTACAGAGTGCCCTGGTGACTTGGTTTTGCCCAAGGGACATGAATGCTTGACTGGTCAATGCCTTCCTGTGCCCATGACAGCTTCTGCTCTCATTTAAGAAAATAAACATGACCATTTCTGTCATGTCGATTGTATCAATTGAATAAAGCTGTTAAATAGGTGAGGTAGTGTTACAGGTTCTGTTTATTTTCATCTCTGCTATTACTGCATGCTGCTTCCTAGTTGCACTCAGAAATGCCAGTCACAAAAAGGACCCTCTGTGCTGAGAGGTTACTTCTGTGAGTTTGGGTCAATGCTTTGGTTTTTAGCTCTATTTTTCATCAAGTTTCTGTGCTGCTTCTTAATGTTCTGTGAAGTGTTCAGCTATCATCTGCAGGGAGTGAATTTGTGCATGTGGGTGGCCTTGAATCTCTTGTGGAAATACTAATTGTAGAGAAGGCCTCTGGTTTCATCACCTAAGTGGTACCCTATTGCAAATAAACATCTGCTTCTTTATAGATTAGCTGTAACTTTATTAATTTACAAGGGTCAATTTACTACCTTTCTCCTGTTAAAGCAAGGGGAAATGGGTACATTTCAAGAGGCAATGTAGCTCCAAAGCTGAGGAGGGGCCCAGAAACTAGGACTTACTTGTTACGGGTCTAGTCCTGCAAATGCTTGGTCAAGTGAGAAGACGCAGTGACGATGGGAAACTGCCAGCACAAACAAGGCCTACTCGGTAGATAGGACCCAGCAAGATCAGGCTTTGCTTACAACATTGAAACAGTAATTTTCATGCCACTTGGTAGGCAGATTGCACCAGATGTGTCTGACTCATTGCATCCATGAGATGCAATGCACTCAGATTATCTCTGCCAGGCAGAAGTGTGGATCAGACCAGGAGTCTTCCCCTTTGTGGACTCCAGGAACTCTGCACAGCAGAGATTAAACTGGGGTCTGCGCTCTGGCCTCTTTGGCTTCTTGACAATTTGACGTGTATAAAACAAAGTCAGTGTGACTGTGTGATACAGGCAGCACCTGGACCGCAGATTCAGACAGTGTAATCAGAAATCAGTTGCTCTTTCTGTTAATGTAGTTAGCAGTGTCAGCTAAAAGCTTGGCTAATGTTGGCAATACTCAACCATTTTCCAATTGGGCAATTTAAATTTCTGAAATGTACATTGGTACTAAACCAATTGTCTTTCAAATTTCACCTCAGTCAAATACTAACATGTGTTCAGTTTATTGGAGAGATTTATTTAAAGCCAAGGTTTCTTAGGATGTGCAATGAACTTGCAACTTAAAAACAGGAACAGTAATAGTAAGGCTATCTGCTTTCTTTTGCAGCTTGTATAGCTCATTACAGAGCCTAGTTATTCAAAACAGTTATGTCTGTGTGCAGTGTAGTATTTCAAGTACTGTATTTTAAGCATGCTCTTCAATTTAGAGAGACACCTCAGTGTCCTGTTTAAGCAGCATCTATAGCACTTTAGGATTTGCTTTCCATTTGCTTTGCTTTTCTGCCTAACATCTGGGGAGAGATTTAGCAGAGTGAAAAATGCATGGCCTGGGTGATAACTGCATTGAAGAAACCGTACTGAAGACTATTCCTAACTGTTCCTGTGTTGTACAGGGTCTGTTGCGGGGGTAATAAGAGAGAGGAGGGGTTTGGATTGCTTAAAGAATCACCTCCAATTGTATTAACAATAGAAAAATGATTTAATAGAAATTTATATGAAAGTGCAGCTTCACAGAATTCAATGTCAAGGTTTGCCCTGTTATTTAGTATGTGGATGAAATACACTCAGGAAAATTAAGTTAGAATCAGACTAAACTTATGTATATAGAGACCAGAAATGTAATAGGGTAAAAAGAAATATTACAAAGAAAAATTGAGTTAGAATTAATTTCTTGTGATTTGTGCAAAGATCGGGAATGTGGAAAAGTAGGGGAGACTGTCCCGTTGAGTCATGAGGTTCAGAGAAGACCCCCTTGCTTTCTAAACTCCTGTTAGAGTCTAGGTGTGGCTGGATTGACTCCTAGTCCCAGACTTGGTCAACGGTTTATATCTAAAGGGATTATGAGTATAATAGCAGCCTAAAATTCATTCACATTTGAATAAGATTCACAACAGTAATTTAAGTATAAATTTGAAAGTAATAACTTATGATATACTTGCTATAATATACTTACTATAGACTATGCAGGCTAGTACACGTGCATGCATAAAGACACTAAGAGACATACATATAAGAGAGTAAAAGAGGTATACCTGTTAAAAATTCCCCTTGAGGTCACTGAAAAGATTCAGCTCAAATGCTTTGGCATCTTTCTCAACAGGCGAAGGGTCGAGCCTCAAGGAACAGAGAAAATCAGCCCGGGTCATGTCAGCTGTCGGTGATATACCTCAGATTTTCAAAAACAGGAAAGTTTGTGAGCTCAGAGGCATCCCACTCAGAGGGAGATGCTGGTCACAGCCCACTGCAGTCCAGGAGAGCTCAAAGGGCATCACTTAGTACCACTGTTTATAGGTTCGGGAGATGATTGACTTTTGTCATCAAAAAATTGGTGGAATCCCAGCTGCGCTGGTACCATTTCACGTGCAGTTAAGGAAAGCTCTGAGGCTGTCTGAGAATAACTTAAAACATAGATACGGGATGCTCCAAGACTGTCAGGGGAGGACTGTAATGTCTCAAGGTTGTTATGAGAGAGAACTGGCTATCTCTACTCCTGTCCCCTGCCTCCGCCGGGCAGCAGGAGTCCTTGAGCCGCACAGCATAACTCCCTGTCTCAGCTGTGTAAGAGTTCGGGGCACAGTCAAGGGTCGCTTAACTGCCCGACTCATTACACTTATGCTAAGGCCTAGTGAGACTTCCCAAGTTTGTAAATCATCCTGGAGAGGGGAAAGAAATTCACCACCACAGGGTCCCAGAGGACAAGTGGTACTCTGTCACCCTGGAGCCTGATGCTGCAACTTGCATGTGGCCCATTTGCAATTGCTGACTCATAAAGCAGCTCAACTGACTTGACAATTCGGTAAATAAATAAATGGGGTTTTCTTTAGCTGTGGGTGGATTCATTTATCCTGAGTCTTATGCTGCATGGAAGGGCAATATCTATTTTTTGTTGTCCCTTATAGGAAAACCATTGTAAAAAAAACTTTGATGTTTCTTTTAGATTTATCAGTTACAGAAAATGAAGATGTTTTAGCTATTTCATCTTAATCTTATCAATAGCCACTTGTGAAAAAATAAAGGTGTCTGGATTCTGGCCTATGCCAATTTGCAACTGTTGTCTTGTGACTAAAGAGAAGGAGAAATGGTGGCCCAGAGTCCCAGACTCTTACGTTGAGAACACATTAGTGAAAGTGATCAACTTAGGTGAGACAGGATGATCTGACAGTGACTGGGAAGACTGATTTTGTGGGGTGTGAACTGGGCTGCTGTTTCTGGGATATGCGTGCATTTCTTATTTCTTCTGTACCATCTCATGCACACTTGGAGATTCCTCATAGGAAGGGCATAAAATGGTCTGTGCTAAAGAAGACAAAAAGTTTCACCCTCTAGGTGAGCCACAGGTTCTTTGGAGTGAGGAAAGACCTGCTGGGAGAAGTCCCTGGCTGTATTATACGTGTCCCTGTTGATCTCTTCCATCCCTAAACACCAGCAGCAAAATCCCACGGGCTATAGAAGCAGGAGGCACTGAGCTGCAGCCCGAGTCAGTGAAGGGAGGGAAGGCTGCTGCTGTCTGCTGCTCCTGGAGCCATCTCACAGCGTGGCATGGGCTGCAGGAGAAGTGTTGCTGGAGGAGGATGCAAAGGTGCAAGGGCTGAACGAGGAGGCAGTTGTCTGTGGAGGCAGCTGGTGAAACCATGAGAATGGAGCTAGTTTGGGAGGAATCTGAAAAGTGAGGCACTGCTTTTGATTTGATGTGGGAGAGGGTCATGTAGCTTGTGGAATTGATACAGGTTTTTAGGCATTGTGTTCTTTCTGCTAGAGAGTGTGCCTTGTCATGGGGTTATTCTGGATTTAAAAGATTCCCAGTACTGCTTTGTGGAGTCAGGTGTCACCCTGGGCTTTCACAGACTAGCGGAAAATTCCAGGTTTGACTTGAATGCAAACCTGTTCACGGCTTTTCTTCTGCTTAGGGTAAGGAATATGGCTTACGTTGTTTATAGGGTCCTCTCTCATAGCTGAGAGTCTCACAAAATGTTCCTTTATTTTCTCTTAGGAAAAGAAAACAAAGTGCCAGGTTCAGAAAAAGTTGGCTAGTTTCCTTTCCTCTTCTTTGGGAACGCAAAAGACCCAGAGAGAAAACCACTAAAAGCTTTTTATTAAAGTATTTATCTTTCCTATTTTCTAAATAAGACTTCTGGCCACTTTGAACCTTCTGCAGCTTTCATTAAAGATAATAGCTTTTTAATGACAATGAGTTTGTTTCCTTTATGCCCTGGGGTGAGTCATAGCCCTTTTCTCTCTGAAGAGGCAGTATGTGATGGGGTTGTGTAGCACCTTTTGGCAGAGGAGAGAAGGCTAACACCCGTGTTCTTTGTGCCTATGGCCACATCTGAATGAGAGGAGCGGAACTTCCCTACTTCTCTTCTAGCCTGACTTTTGCCCATGGTCTTATAATGCAGCATTTTATATGAGAGAGTGTATTGGCTTTGTGTGGCAAGGTTTTGGTAGCGGGGGGGTTACAGGGGTGGCTTCTGTAAGAAGCTGCTGGAAGCTTCCCCTGTGTTCGAGAGAGCCCATACCAGCCGGCTCTAAGATGGACCCGCCGCCGGCCAAGGCCGAGCAAATCAGCGATAGTGGTAACACCTCTGTGATAACATTTTTAAGAAGGAAAAAAAGTTGGGACAGAGGTAAACGGCAGCCTGAGAGAGGAGTGAGAACATGTAAGAGAAACAACCCTGCGGACACCAAGGTCAGTGAAGAAGGAGGGGGAGGAGATGCTCCAGGCGCCGGAGCAGAGATTCCCCTGCAGCCCGTGGTGAAGACCATGGTGAGGCAGGCTGTCCCCCTGCAGTCCATGGAGGTCCACGGTGGAGCAGATATCCACCTGCAGCCCATGGAGGACCCAACGCCAGAGCAGGTGGGTTCCCGAAGGAGGCTGTGACCCCGTGGGAACCCCGCGCTGGAGCAGGCTCCTGGCAGGACCTGCGGATCTGTGGAGAGAGGAGCCCACGGAGCAGGTTTTCTGGCAGGACTTGTGACCCCGTGGGGGGCCCACGCTAGAGCAGTCTGTGCCTGAAGGACTGCACACCGTGGAAAGGACCCATGTTGGAGCAGTTCGTGAAGAACTGCAGCCTGTGGGAAGGACCCACATTGGAGAAGTTCATGGAGGACTGTCTCCCGTGGGTGGGACACCACGCTGGAGCAGGGGAAGAGTGTGATGAGTCCTCCCCCTGAGGAGGATGAAGCGGCAGAAAATAACGTGTGATGAACTGACCGTAAACCCCATCCCCGTCCCCCTGTGCCGCTGGGGGGTTGGTAGTGAATCCGGGGGTGAAGTTGTGCCTGGGAAGAAGGGAGGGGTGGAGGGAAGGTGTTCTGAGATTTGGTTTTATTTCTCATTACCCTACTCTGGTTGAATTGTAATAAATTGAGTTAATTTTCCCCAAACTGAGTCTGTTTTGCCCATGACGGTAATTGGTGAGAGATCTCTCCTGTCCTTATCTCGACCCACAAGTTCTTTGTTATATTTTCTCTCCCCTGTCCAGCTGAGAAGGAGGGGGAGTGATAGAACAGCTCTGGTGGGCACCTGGCGTCCAGCCAGGGTTAACCCATCACAGTCTTTTTGGTGGAGAATGCGGGCAATGTGAGGAAAAGGCAGACTAAGCAGATCACACTTCCCATGTGTTGGAGTCTGCTGTTGGAGACACTAGTTTTGCCATGTTGAGATGAAGCCTTTAACAAGGGTGAATGCTTTTGGGGTTTAAATCCAAGGAGGTGTTTGCTCAGCGGTAACTGCTCTGCCATGGTGTGGATTTTCTCGGCAGTACCTCGAGAGTCTATATCTTGGGGACAAAACTGGTGAGCTGAAAAACAGCAGTTGCTTTGGACCTCGCTGGTCATACATTAGGGCTCTGGAGAAGACTTTTGCCCTCTTCTAGTACTCTTTATGCACTCTGTCTGGGAAGCTGATGTGGTTCTCTTTGCTGAGGGTGAGTTTTACAAGGGTGGCAAAGGCACATCTGAAGAAGCGTGCAGCAGTTGCTGGCCTCCTGAGCACATGCAGAAAAGTCCAGGTCTAACAAGAAGGGATTTTTGGTCCCTGGGTCAATAGCCCAGTTCAGGTGTGCTGACCAAACCACCCTTCAGTCCTAATGAGATCCTATCCCTTTGTCAGAGTATAGGACTGTTCCTGGGTGGGCTTTGTTCGCACGTGGAGTTTAGGACTATTTGGTTCAATGTTCTTCTCCACTTTGGCAAAAGACAGAAGAATCTCAAATACATGGGCTCATAATCTGATTTTTCTTCAGATTTTCTTCAGGTAAATCTCTGAATCTTGCTTGGTATCAACTCTTATCCCATGTCTCTGTGTGCTAAAAACTAGCAGATGTGTACAGAAGGGGAATGATGTTTAAAGGTCTTTTTACTTCTATTCTAACATCTCAAAGGACACTGAGAAGGAGAGAATTGCAGTGCAGAGTTTGAAAGTCCTCCAATTAAAGCAGCATGAGGATCCCTGTGGATGTATTCTTTGCTTACTGGTCTTGGTAAAAGAAAATTCCACCTGAATCTTTTCTCAAATAAGCCTTTTTTTAAGACTCAGTGCTTGGTCTTCCTCCCTTTCCTGACCCCCCAACATGTTTTTAATTATGGCTTTCTGCACGGGGTGCCTGGAGTAAGCAGGCAGACAGGCATTTTAAGAAAGCAGGAGCAGGTGTGAAAGTAAATCAGCCAGCTCCTCTAGTGCTTACTATTATTATTTTGAGTTTTTCAAAAGAAAGAAAAAAACCTTAATTCTTGCATTAGGATATTTTCACACATAAGACTTCTCTTTTTCTGAGCACTAAGAGCTTGTTATCTGCCTGTGTGAATTTGTTTTCATCTTGGCCTTAAGTGCATTAATTCATACTCTGAGTGGGGTGCATGGGAAAGCAAGACCACATCCGCAGCAGCGATTTCTTTTGTTGCCAAAGGTTAGCTAACCTGAAGAAGGACTTGAGAGAGGCAGGACCTGTGAGGTGAGCAGGTGAGGAACTGGATGTTAGAAATGCAGCTGTGGCAGAGAGATCACAGCAGAGGAGCTGCTGCAGCAGAGTCTGGGATGGTGGCACCTCTCCCCAACTCAAACTGCTGGCCAGGCAACCCTTCCTGGCAGGGTGGTTCTTCAGCCTGCAGGAAAGATGATTAAGGGACAATTCAATGGAGATCTATAAAATCCCAAGTGGCCTTGAGAAAGTAAATGAGAATTGATTGTTCCCTGTCCCTTCCAATACAAGAACTAGGGATTCAAATTAAATTAGCTGATGGTAGGTTCAAAACAACTTCATGCCCTGTGTAGCATGGCATTCTGCCATAAGAGACTGTGGATGCTGAAAGTTTACATGGGCTCAAAATGAGATGAGAGAGAATTTGTGTAAGACACGGACTGAGGCATACTACTATACATTCAACCAATCTTATATTCCCTCCTGGGCATCTACTATTAGCCACAACTGAAGACAGATACTGGGGGAGACAGGTCTTTGTTTTGACCCGATGCAGCTTTTCTAGTCGATGAATAAATGCGCAGCTTTTTATCAGCAGCAGTCTGAGCTCAAATCCCAGTTTCTGCTCTGGTATGGTTGGATCAGCTCTGAGGAGTCAAAGGACAATTTGCAATAGCTTGTGGAAAGGACATCTTTGACCTGTCTTAGGAAAGAGCTGTGTGCACTGAGGTAATTTGTTGAGAGCTGGGGCTGGCAAGACTAGGACAGCAGCATCCTCAGGGTCTAGGATAGAATGAAGGTCTGAGATGCTTCAAAGATTTCCTACTGCCAGGGCGTGGGGAAGGGAGTTAAACACTTTAATGAAACAAACAGTAAAACCTCAGGTGAATGGCTTCAGTGGAATAGCCAGGCAGGGAAAATCCTCGGAGACAGCCAGGAGTTTCTCGCATGTGTTCCCTGCTTTTCCTGAACTGGAGGCTTTTTTTTCTTATCTGCCACACAGAGGGAAGGATCTGGGATGGGAAAACATTCAGCAAACTACAGAATCAGGTAAGTGATGTGAACACAAAAGAACAGCAGTTGCTTTGGTCTTGGCATGAGGCCAGCTTGCCCCTATTCTGCCTGAGCAGTCAGGCACAAGCATAATGGAGAGTTTGAAAGGGAGAGTTAGTTAAGAATAACGTGGGGCAGTTCGGTCTCTCTTTGGATTTATGTTGGTGGTCCTCTCCTCTGTTGCACTTTGCCTCCAGTTCAGGCAGGCAGGGCATAAGAGCAAATGCTGCTGCTCAGCCAGAGCAGCAGCCTGAGAGGAGCAAGAGGAAATGTAGGGCTTGTGTCTGAATATAAATACTGCTAAAAATGAAACAGCCTGCTTCAGAGGATGCTGAAGCATTATTTCATGAAGGGGGATATCCCCAGAAACAGGATGATGGGATAGGAAGGAAGGGATGGAAGGTTTTTACATAATTACAAGTTAGGCACTCAGCTTCCAAAGGGTGGAGGGGTGACGAGGGCTGGCATTCTGTTTTGATTCATACAAGTGTTGTCTGCGGTTAGAGCAAAGCCCCTGATTATCAACTATCCCAGAAGATCGCAGGCGCTTGCTGGGTTTCCTGGTTTTGGAGTTTTGCTGCTTCTATCTGATTAGTTAGTTGTAGGAAGCTTGACCATTTGCCCCAGCTTTTCTTTGAAAACATTAAAGTTTCTGAGGGGTTTTCTGCTTCCCTGCTGATATTTAAAAGCTGAGAACAAAGTTTCTATGTGCAACTGGAATGCCTCCTGTGCTCCTCTATGCCCAGCAGGACGTAGTCTATTTAGGACCACATGTGCTAAAACTCTCACCAGCAAAGCCTGGAAAAGTGTGCCCTTGCATGCTCTAGGCGTGAGATAGGAAAGGCAGCAGACCACAGAAAAGACTCTGCTGCAGAAATTGATTTTCAAGTTAGTACCTGTTCACAGCAGGAAAAGTATAGGTAGAAATACTGACCTTTGCCTTCTTGTGAACAAGTATCGTTGCCATTGCTGTTGATTTGCCTCATGTTCTGGAAAGCTCGTGTGAACTGGTGTTGCTTCTTGCTGAAATGTAATGAACAAGCAGAGCATCCCTTGTGATAGCCTTGGAGAAGGGTTTGAATGAGGTGGCAGCCAGCTCTCCTGTGGCTTTCACATATCTGTAGAAATCAGATCACTTGGTTGGCTACTTTCCTTCCATGCTTTTACAGACTTGGCTGTGACAATGGAAAGTAAAATCAGACACTCCAAACCAGAAATTATGTTTTTTTTGTCCCGCATAGTGATAGCTCTGTTAGTTTCCTTATTGCTGGAATGCACAGGAATCCAAGTCCTGCACAAGGCACATAAAGTGCAAGGGGCTGTACAAACACAGAACAAAGAAAATACCGCTATCCTAACGTATTTGCAATGTATATATAAATTATCAGGTGATGGGGTGTACAGGCAAAGGGGCGAACAGTTGGGAATAGGGTAAATCCCATCCAGGCTACATAATCTTTTTTTTTTGGGGGGGGGTGGGGTGGTAAAGTTATGGCAAAATAAAGTTTAAGAAGGGGCTGGTATTGGACAGCATTCCCCATTCCACAGATGGGTGGATCAGCCTGTGGTGAAGGCAGGGACACTGATTAACAATCCAGAGTGAAAGTGAGAGTAAGCTTCCCTTTGTCCCTTGGAAGGGACTTTCCATCTGCGACATCCTCCCACCCCTCAGAGTTAACGAAGGGAGCAGGAGGGCCTCTGGGAACTGGGTCAGTGGCAGCTCCAGCACAGTGCAGCTTAATTAAGCAAAGGAAAATGAGAGGGCAGGAACCCCGTGTGGCCAGCTGGGAAAGCAGCTGGGTTTGAACAAGCAGATAAAGCTGCATTTCCCTGTGCCCTAGTGAGCTGCCTCTTGATGTTCCCCATAGGTTGGAAGACACAATCTCCACTGCCAAGGACAGCCCTGCAAGCTGTTCTGCTCCTGAACCTCTCCTTATAAGATGGACTTAGCCACATTTCTTTTCTGTAAAGCATACTTGCTTAGCTCCAATATTCCTTATAGGGCCAACAGTCCCACTTTTAGACTTGGCAATTGTCTTGCAAGAAAACTGTTGCTGGGCTGATGTGGTCCAGCATGGCTTGGGCCATGTTTTCCTTGGCTGCTTTACCATCTTTAGAGCCTGTCAGGGAAAAAAACCAAACCCTAAAAAATCCCCTAGGGCTATGTCAGACCACAACAAGGGAGAACTTCTGCTTTCAGACTGGGAATGTGAGATGAGCAACAAAGTTTGCTCCCAAGAGCTTCAGGTGGGGGTGGATTGAATATAAACCCTACTGAGATGCCTGGACCCAGATCCAATTTTCCTAACAGCACAGGGTCAGTCAAAATTGCAGTCTTTATGTGGATGCGTTGCTTTCTAAAGCTAATTTTCAGCCAGTCAGTTCTGTGTGTCTCAGAATAATGTGAAGGTGTTCCTCCTACCTCAACAATTCTTGGCATGGGGACTTGGAGCATGCCAGCATCAGCGCTGGAAACAGAAACACCCAGGAAGCGTTCTCTGTTACTGATCCTCAGTTAATTGCGCAAGAGCTGCGCAGGCCTCTGGTTTGTGTTGACTAATTAGCTGAGTAATGCCATCTCCTTTTGAATGTTCTTCCTGTTCTAGATCAAGAATGAGACATACATTGATTAAATGACTTGTGGTCACATAGTGAGTGACTCATTGGCAGAAGCAGGAATTAACACCTGGTATTGTTAGATTCCTGCTTCCTAGACCCCATGGCCTCTTATTTCTAGTGCTCTTCTCTTTCCTCTCCTGGCCTTTTTGTCTCTTGCCCACTTCAGGATTTGCTGGATGTGCAATTTCCAAGGTGACAATATCTGACCACTGCCAAGAAAATGAGACATCTATCCTTTGCTACAGACATCTGTTGATATACAAAGAAGCGAAAGTTCCTTTTATTTCTTATCTTTTTGGAACATTTTACCATGTTATGCTTGAGCTGGTACAGTGCCAGGTCTCCTCTGCTCCCATGCCTCCAGCATTGCACATGATGAAGGTGTTAGCCTATCCTCTAATACTATTTTTCTGTTTTTCTAGAAGCATCTTTGCTGCAGTCTCCCTGAAGTGGAAACACTCCGCCCATACCCACTGTTAGCACAATAGCATAATCAGTTCCAAAAAATCGGTGGGTGGGTTTTATAAATCCCAGTTCGGGATTCAGCAAGGTATAACATCTGTTGTGATCAATATTTTAGAGCAAGTCTGTTTGACAAAAAGTTACAGTAAAGCCTTTAGCTTCCTACTGAATAGCTAAATAATTCACAGGAGTAGCTCTAATCACTTTAAGCTTCTTGCATTTGAAAGTAAGCAGAAAATTCAGAGTAATTCTGGAGGGAGGCAGTATAGCCAGCTGGATCGTGTTTCTTACAAGCTGCTGTACTGGGAATGAAGTACCTTCAGGTTTTTAACGGCTCCTGAGGTACGCGGGAGTCAAATCTGGCACAAAGTGGTCTCTTTTATAATTTCTTTTTGATGGTAATCTTTATGATAATTCGGCTGGTGAGTGCTAGCGGTCCGTGAAGAAATCATACCCTTTCGTTTTAAAAGTCTGCAGAAACGGAACTATTGGATGCACAGGCATCATGAGATGCCACGAAGGTTAAGGCAAAGAAACGTGATGGTCGGGAAAATACAGGGCACCCGTGTAACGAGCGACTGTTGCCGTACGCCCGTTGTTAGGGCCCTGGCTACAGCTGCGCGCGCCGCACAGCTCCCAGGGCCAGCAGCCCCGGCGCTGCTCCGCCACACCTGCCTCTGTACAGCGGTGAGGAGCGGGCGCTCTGCCCGGGATGCGGCCGCCGCTGAGGCCGAGCGGCCCCGGGGCTCGCTCCGCCGCGGGGTCCCGGCCCCGCCGTCCGGGCTGGCGGCACCGGGGCTCCGCCCGGCCCGGCCCGGCCCGCCCCGTCGCCTATCCCCCGTTCAGCGGTGGGGCCAGGGCGCGGGGGAGGCGGGCCGGCGCCTTCCCCCCTCAGCGCCCGCTCCCGGCGCCTTTCAGCCGACGACCGGGCCGGGCCGCGGGGAGCGACGGTCGGTGAAGGCGCCGCGCCGCGCCGCCCCGCCATGGCGGGGTGTCCCCGCTGGGCCGCCCTGCTGGCGCTGCTGGCCCTGCCGGCCCTGCCCCGCCGCGCCAACGCCGGCTGCGCCGCCCGCGGGCTCTGCTGCCCGGGCCGCGACCCGGCCTGCCTCAGCGTCGGCTGGCGGCCCGACGGCTCCCACGGGCCCTGCTACTGCGACCAGGCGTGCGCCCGCACCCTCGACTGCTGCCACGACTACGCTGAGGCCTGCCCAGGTGAGTGGCCGGCGGGGCTGCGGCCGCTCCCGCCTCCGGCTGTCCCCGCCGGCCCCCGAGCTCACTGGCACCTGCCTGCCCTGGGGGCTCCGGCTGGCTGGCCGCATTTAAAAGCGCCGCCGGGCTCCGCTTGGCTCCTGGGGAAAGCAAGAGGGGGCAGGCGGGGGTGCGGGTGGCCGAAGGAGGGATGCTGCGGACGCTTCGCTCCCGCCTCGGCAGCGGTTCTCGGAGGTGCTGGGGTTCCCCTGGAGCCGGTAGCTGGCAGGGCACGTCAGGATGGGATGCGGCGTGTTTGTACGGGACAGAAACGTGAAATGGGACGCTTCCTGACTGAATCAGGGTCCCCCAATCCCTTTCCCTCTTGCGGATTGAACTATTACGGATGGGATCAAATCTGCTGCTCCTGTTAGGCTGTGCTTCCCTGCAAAAAGGCACGGACAGCTGCAGCGCCTGCCTGCAGCTCCAGCGTTTGGTCTGGCGAGAGCCTCGACCGCAGTGCCCGTGCAGCTGCACGCCGGGGTCCCCGGGCAGCGCTTGCCTTCCCGGGGGGGACAGCAGCCCTCCCTCCATAAATGTCTTGCGCTAAAGTGTGGACATGAATTAAGGGGATAAGTTATTTTAGTTAGTGGTGCAATCTCGTATTCCCTTCCTATGAACAGCATCCTCAAGGAGTCTTACCCGCTCACATAATGCCTTTTTTTTTTTTTAAACCTGCATAGCTGTGCCTTAGCAGAGTTTTGCTCTAGGCAGATGGGCAGACATTCCTGTGATTTAATTGCCTTTTTCCTTTCAAGAGAGAGCTGGAAAATGGGTGGGAAATAAGTTCGTTCCAAAGTGATTTAAACAAGCTATGTCTGTGAATGCGGACAGGCTGGTGGGTCTGCAGACCAACAACTCCCAGGTGCAGCAGAGACCAGCGAGCAGAAAAGTGCTGCCCACGGGATCCCATAACCTGCCTCACCCCTGCCCTGAGGCAGGGCACCCCAGGTCTGCAGGGAGGGTGCAGCTTGGCGCTCTCTCCTGCTGTTGGGGCTGTCAGGGAAGGGGCATGTTGGTGCTGGATGTCCCAGTGCCTTTGATGTCTGAACACGGCTGGGCTGTTCAGTCCTCCTTCAGTACTGCTGCGTTTGAATCCTGCTGCTCTCCGCGGTCATGAGGGATAACTGGGATAGACAGGAACCCCTCGTGTCTGTTCTTAATATTACCGAAGAGTAATAAGAAAAATGTATTTGCAGGCCCTTGTTATTCATTGTGAGGGGATAGTAAAGGGTGGTTGTTGCTCCCTTTCTGTGCTGGGCACCTTTGCAGCAGTACCGGTGTCACAGCTGCAGCCCCTTGCTGCCAGCCCGGTGCCATCCTGTGGCTCACCGGAGGAATAACAGCATCCTGCTTACAGAGATCAGGCGAGAAAGCCGATTTTGTGCAGGGTGAGGTATTTCTGCATTATTTCTTGTGATTCATTTGTGCTGCATGTAAGGGACCCAGTTCTACTTTGACTTGTAATGCATTTGTAGCCTGGCCTTTTTTCAGGAGTTTTCTTTCTCCTACCACTAAAGAGCTACTTTATCAAACTGACTTGTAAAGCAAAATATTAAGGCAAAGGCATTAATATCTGACACCAAACAAAACTGAAGAGAGCAGAATATTCCAAATAAATCAGATGCACAAAAGGATTATAATGTTGGGTAGCCTACAATCCAATGCACAGGCTTTTTTTGTGGTGCATTGCTGCATATATGGAATTTCTCAATTACTTAGATAATTGATTTAATTCCTAATCTTTGAATAGGTCTAAAAAGCTGTTTGTGGTGACTTTAGACAAAGAAGAAAAGCAATAGCGTTTGAAAGATCTTCCTAAAGTTCCTGAAGACAAGGGCAGTTTCAAATGAGGTTAATGCAGTAATTAGGGGTTATCTGTGTTCCCTGGGAGAATAAATTGAAGTATCAAGCTTGAGCTGCTCAGAAAGGCTGGGATTCACAACAGCATTGAGCAGCTTATGTCCCAATGAAATCAGTGGGGCTCAGGCTTTTGAATACCTTTGTAAGTTGGAGTGCAAATGTCTGTTACTGTAAGGTGCTGAGCATAGTGGCTCTTAATCGATTTGAATGGGCTCATCCACATCTTTAAATTGAGTGATAGGTTGGTAGTGGAGCTGGACTCAGAACCAAGGAGTTCCTTGTGCCTGAGGTCAGCGTCATGGGTCAGTGTTTCTGTCCGTGGGTAGTTTGCCTCTCGAGTACTCATAGGGACTTTGGTGGAAGATATCTTGCAAGTGCAGCCCTTCTCTTAGTGTACGGAAGGTGGTGCGTGCTGGCCTTTAGCTGGTCACTGGGTGTGTGAGGTACCCAATGGCCAAACCAGCAAAGTAGGAAACCTGATAAGACACCTGTTCACTGGTACGACTGAAGTTTGAAGTGCTGGTGTGGTGTACTGTCATATACTGGCCCAGCTCAGTCACAAGATACAGAAATGCAAGGAGAGGGACTGTAGCCAGCTAAGAAAATTTTTTTGGGGAAAAAAAAAAATGAGTCTAGGCTGACCTGCAAGTGTTTTTCTCCAAAGGTATTGTTCTTGATGGTTAGGTTGTGTTGGTTAAGTAGAACTGACCAAGTATATCATGGGCTATGGTTGTAGGTTGCCTTTGAGAGAGACCAGGAGGTGAATGCTCTTGTGCTTGAGTGATTCCTGTGTTATTCTTGATAGTTCTCTCCAAAGATTCAATCCTATGAAACTCAATTATGGGCATGGTCATGGGGAAGAGATCACAAAAGGGGATATGTGACACAGGGAGTGGTACCAGTGTGTTTCAGACCGAATGAATGGGATGTTGAATGCTGAAAGAAGATATTTCTTTAGCTGCATGGAGGCCAAAACTTAGGAGTTTAGCACTGTGAATACTGTGTGAGAACAAGTAGGGATGCTCAATGATGTGAAGATTTTTGAAGCATTACTTAGTGCAGGTTCCCAAAATTTAAAGTCGTGAGTCACATCCTCAGAATATTTTGGGATTGGTTCCAACATGTACAAAGTAGAAGCCATTGTATTTCATTGTGATTCTTGAACTCAGCTCCAGCTTGCCATGTGATGGTCCAAACTCCATGGCTGGTCATCATTTGCTGTGTGGTATCTCACAAGAGACGTCAGTAAGATTTCAGGCCTTATCTGCATGAAGGCTCTACACCCTCCGTTTCCTCCTGCTCTTTATTCTGCTCTTCCCCTACCACTCAACTTGACCTTGTCTAATTTTAAAATTTTTCTCAGTTCATCCAGTGCAGGTCCCAGCTTGAGGGGGAGGCTTGCAGTGGTGTAGGAAAGGGAGGTGACCAGCCCCACATAGGCTAGCCTGGATGACTGGAGCTTCTGGGCAGGTAATTTCCTGGGAGCAGAGCTGGTGGGAACTGCCCAACACAACTGTGGGACAGGTGTGAAATAAGGAAGGTTGTACTGAGCGATGTCAAGAAGTGTCTTTTCTGGAGAAGGCACATCACTGGCATCATTTCTGTAACCTTCCACATCCCTGTTTGTTACTTTTCCTCCAGTTATCCCCTGTGTCGTATCTCAGTGGAGTGTCTGGAGTGGCTGCGCAGAGCCTTGCAAGACAACGTATCGTGTTCGGAGGAGGCACGTCATCCAGGAGCCCAGGAATGGAGGAGAAGCATGCCCTCCTCTTGAGGAGAGGGCTGGCTGCGTGGAGTACTGGACTCAGCAAGGAACAGAGTGCAAACAGTCCCTGAGTAAGTCCACTGAAAATGTAAGTGTCTGGGTAATCGGAGGGAGGACTCTTGCTTGGGTCAGCAGAGCTGATCTTTCTTTACTGTGTTTGCAAAGGGTTGTTTTCAGACACCAGCATGTTTGCTCTGGGCCTGTCTGGTGTAATTGAGAACTGAGCTCTTCACACAGGGCCTTAGAGATATCCTTCCCGGGACAGTATTTGAAAGTAGTGCCTGCTGTTTGCTGTGATCTGCTGTGTTTCAAAAGTGAAAAATTACAGGCCTGTTGTGATCTCGCTTATACAAGTGTAAATCTCTGGTGATTTTGTTAGAGTTGGTAGATTTATGCCTGTTTAAAACTTCCGTAAGTGGGTGTTGAGCACTTTTTTTTTTTCTTCTTTTTTATATTTTTTTTTTTAATTTTATGAGTCATCTGCAAAAAGTCATGAAGGAGCAACACTCGTCAAAGGCAAGATATGAATTCTTTGCACTGGAGCAGAGTGCAGGCAGAGATCTCCAGCCAGTTTCTGGAGAAAACGCCTGATTTCAGTTTGTTCAAATCAACTTTTCCTGACATACCTTTACTGATTTTTAGAAGAATGGCTTGTAATTTTTGCTGGTATTTTGGTGTCAAAATCTGTCCAGTCTGGATGTTGGCTACAACCGACTCCTTCAAACCTATGGGGAGTTAGTATTAAGTGAATATTGCCTCCCTGCTGTCTTTTGGGTGTGCCTGATAAGTAGGCTTACTCTGCTCAGGCAAAAATCTGGCAACAATACAGATTCTCTTTTCAGTGAAATGGTTGATGGTCACGGATAATATGAAAATACAAAGTTTGAACTGTTTTTGTTTCCTGCTGAAGATAAAACCATATGACATTAAAGGCCTATCGTACTGTTTTGCAGATGTAAACAGCCTTAGCAGTATTGCCACTTACACTATGTACTCTTTCTCTTTGATATACACAGTCCCAGCATTAATAACAACAGGAGGGTTTGGAAAAGCGAGGAAAAAAAGAGCTGCAGCTGATGGCAATGAAAGAGCAGGGTAAGTTGGAGGCTCAGCACAGGGCCTCAGGCATAGTCCACCTTCAGTGTCTGTCCGGTTGCAGTTTTGGGCCCAGCTTTTTGCTGATCAGAATTGGTGTTTTCCAGCAGAAGGGTGGCACTTCACTAGCAGGGTGCTGCTCTCCCCTCAGCGACAGCAGTATCTGCTGTGCATCTGAAGGTTGTGGGTCTGCCTTGATGCAAGGCCAGTACAAGACTGAAATTCAGCTCTTTGATGGCATCACTGCTGTTTAAGGTTGTGTGATCAAAAAGCCAAAGACCATTCACTTCAGCTCTTCCCAATGTGGAATCTGGTGCAGTTTGCACTTTTTTACTTAAATGGGGTAAATTCTCAGGGGGCAGAGTTTGCTATCTTGTTGCATGGGAAGCACATCGCTCTCCCATTTCAGTGCCCCTTGGCTGTAACACTGCCTGTTTTCCCTGTAGCACTGTTCCACAGCACAGGTACAGGCAGGGCTGTGTGGAAAGCTCTGTTGCATTTTACCTTTTGAGACACAGCCATCTCTGTGTGTGCTGCTCTGCCTCTGGGCTGGTGCCTCAAACACAGGGGAGCTGGCATCAGCCTTCCCAGTCCTCCTCTTCCCCAGTTGGGGTCATCGCTACCAGCGACGCAGTGCTGATGGGAAAGGTTATCTTCCACCCTGTAAACCCTCGTACACAGCTTCGCAAGATAGTTATTCGCCAGGGATTCTTAGTGCAGTCCCTGGTGGTTTGCCTGTTTCTTGTCGAGTGCTGCCATTCCTGTAAACACTCTGTGGAGTTTCCCAGAGCTGCTCTTGCAGCATGAAGCAGCCATGCACTTGTTGATTTATTTCCCCACATGCTGTTGTACATATAAGTATTCCCATAGTGCGTGGGTGCATCCGTCTCCCTCACTTAAGTGTCTGAAGGAAAGAGCATCTGTTCACCCTGAGCCTCCCTTTGACTCCTCATTAGTTGAGTCTTCTTGTAAAATTAAAAAATGTGAGCATGGGTCTATTGCACGCATATTTATCCTTGCTGTCTTTCCCTCAGATAAGACAAGGAAGCAAACTGCTCACGTGGTTCAGTGTGCTACTTGAAGGTGTTTGGAAATCCCCGTGATGACTGATGCAGAACCAGACTAGACTAGAACCCAATTCTCTTCTGTGTTTATAGACAATTACCAAACTTCCTTGGTTTTCCCCTCCAAACAAGGCCAGTTCTTTTGGGCTTTCCTCTCAGGTTTGGTTAAAATCAGAAGCACAGAAAAGTCTGGGCAGGGCAGAAGTGCTGTGTCAATCTGGTAGTCCTCCAACTGAGATTTGACAAGCTCACTCTGTCTCTTAGAAGGGAGATCATCACAGGGAAAACCTCTACAGACCGAATCTTAGCTCCTGTCGCAAGTTGCTCTACAAAACCCATTATAAGTAACTGAGAGAGATGATAGAGAAAGTGTGGTTCAGCAAGTGGATACGAGGCTTGGATTCGGAATCAGAAAACCTGTCCATTGGGGTTTTTTGGCTTTAGTCAAATGCTTGACCAGTATGTGTCTCTATCTGTAAAAACAGGTGCCAGTAATACCTGATATTTTTTGATATGTCAGTTGAAAACAGCAGCAAAGTAGTTTTATTCCCCATTTAACCTTGTCAAAGTGCAGGTACGCCATATGTTCTGGTTTTTATGACCTTGGGTGTGGGTTTTTTTTGTTTGTTTGTTTGTTTGTTTTCTTGTTTTTCTTAATTAGTGGTCTATGGTCACCTGGTTTAGTCTGGCTCTTCCAGTCCCGTGGAGGGCTCTAATCTGGTTGTTAAACTAACCTACTGGGTTATTTTGGTTGCAGGTACTGTGTTGAATTCCAGCTTGTGGCTATCACGCCGGGCTGCTTGCAAAGCCACCACTCGTACACTCACTGGATGCAGTATCTCAGGGAGGGCCACACTGTCTGCGTGGAGTGTCAGCACCCGGCTTTAGACTCCAGAAGTCTACATTGTTATGGGGATGGCAGTGGAAGCAAAAAGTAAGAGTTTTAGGTTTTGTTTTCGTGTTGAATTTTTCATTCTTCTCCCTTGATCTGCTTGTCCCAGTTTCATAATGTGCTGCACACAGCTCTCTGGAGCACTCTACATATATTAACTGGTGTCTGTTGCACATCATGAGTTTCTTGCAGAGATGAAATGACCTGGTGAAGCTTACATATTAAACCAGTGTCAGAGCCAGGACTGAAGTGTGGGAGCACCTGCACTTAGTCTGCTAAGTCTCCCTGACTTTTAAGTGGCACAGTTGTGGAGGTTTTTTGTTTTATAGACACTCCAGCCATGCTTCTGAGGTTAACAGTTCTGTCAGATGTCAAATAAAATAAAACCTCTTTCTGATTTTTAAGCACTGGGGACTTTGTTTCTACAAGTGACCCTTTATGAGTATTTCTGGCAAGTGGCAGCTGGCTTAGGGACTTGGGGTATGTGCTGGCGCCTGAGGCTGGATGGAAGTACTGTTAAATCTTTGCACTTTCAGCATCCTTTCCCTGGAAAGCTGAAGAAGCTTTGGGGTGATTGATGGTGACCACCCAGGCTGTACAAATTGGGCAGACTCCAGCAAAGGTGAAGGGAACGGCTTGAAGCTGTGAAACGCATCCATGGCAGAGCCAGCAACGGAGGAGTCCTGGCTTCCAAGCCTCTGCTGTTGTCACTGGAGGCACAGCTTCTGCACTGCTTTTATCCTGATACTCTTAACCCCGTTGTTAGTTTGTTAAAGGCATCCTCTGAAACTGGTTAACAGCCCTGCCTGAGAAAAATCATTGCCCATCAGTGCCGGGCAGGGGTATTTTTAAAACTTATATAAATGTTGAAATAAGCACGTTCATTTGAATGAGAAACTCTAAACTAGGATTGTCAGGCCTCAAGCACACAATGTATTGCACTACCAAGACTGCCAATAATGGCAGGGGTTTTAGGCAGGGTTTTTCTCAGGCTTTTAGTAAGAGGAAGTCATGTTAGAGTCTTTTCCTTCCCTGCCTCAGCTTGTTATGTACAAAGGTTCCGAGAGCTTTTAGATAAAGAATCAAAAAATCTTAACTGGTGTGGCCAGAAGTAGCTCTTACTTGCATTTAACATGTAAATGATTATAAAAGCTTACAATAATGTTATTTTACTAAAACCCTGGAGCCAGACAGGAACATCAGATTAAGCGAAATAAAAAACATATTCAGGAATTCATTTCCTCATTAGGCTGCAAAAAGAGGGGGGCATTTTCCTTCACCTGATCTGGTGAACAACACTGTATGTGGAATGGAAGCACAAAGAAAATGGGACTGTGTCCTTTAGGAATGATGATCTGATTGTCGGGTGTTGGCAAGCTGAAGGCTGGAAAGCAGTAGCTATAGTGGAGTTGGGGTGAACGGTGACTGGTTCACTGAAGTCAGGACTCAGCCCATGTCTCAGCAGATGGTTTGAATCCATCCCCATTGAGCAGAGCCTAGAAATTGTTCCCAGAGTCTTGTCGGAGGTCTGTAAGGTGAACTAGTGGGTCCGTTTCATTATAGGCATGTGAGAGCTAGCAGGGAAGCCAACTTTTAACACAGTGAGCTTTTACCCCTCCAGCATTACTGCCTATAATGTCAAATGAAGTCACGTCTGTGGCATTTTCTAGACAGGTATGAGCTCTCTGTATGTATGCCAAGCAGCCGTACTGTGCGTGTTCACTTGGGTTCATTGCCAGGGTAGTAACATAAGGCTCAGAGGACAGTCAGGGCTGGCCTGAGCAGTGGACAAAGCTCCTGTCTACAAAAGGCAATGGAGATGCACTTTAAGCCTCCCTGAACCAGCAGTGCTGGGCAGCTTTGTCAGAGATGGATGTGTGACTGGCAGGTTGAACATGAATGATGTCTCTGGTCTGCAGCTTCCTCATCCTGTGTGTGTGTGAAGCCTCCCTTACATTTCACATGGATCTTTTAGATAACTCCCATGTGTCCCCTAGACAGTTAACCACCAGGGCATGGTCTGGTGTTCTTTATCACTATTTGACCTTACAGTGGTGGGTCAAGGAGATTGTTGTCCAGGGCTGGGTATCTTCCTTGATTTTCTTGATATGAACATCTCAAGTGCAAGTATTTACTATAGGTATTCTTTGTACGAACAGAGCTATCTCCTAATTTGTTTCCAGAAATAATATACCTTTTTTACCAGGTTGCATGGAGGAAAAAAACTGACCTCTGTGATCTCTGAGAAGAAATTGGACTGTTGGTGGGGACAGCCATTGAGTGGGATGAGGGAAATGTCTGTGAAAAGGCTTCTGCCTTCTGTTAGAGGAAGTGGCCGTATCTGAGCATGCAGGCTTGCAAGGGAGCAGTGTTCTGAGGGGGTTGCATGGTGAGCTCCTCAGGCTAGGATTTGCTGGCCAGATATGGAGGGCATAAATGTGATGCTTGTAAAGAAAGGTGGAAGAAGATGGGAAAGCAACTGCTGCCCTGACGAAGAGGATGGTGGGAGGCCAAAGCTGATGCCAGAGACTAGGATGCAGTGTGTGTTGAGTTTGCCTAGATCTGCTCACAAGTCTCTGGCTGTATACTCGGTTCACCCTCATTTTGAATTTTTGCCACTGTAATTCTGCCAGGAGACGTGGACAGTTTGTGGTAACCTCAGAGCGATGGTTATACTGGCTGACCTGTGCCATCGTGCGCTGGCCCCGGTCTCTGGGGCTGCTGGTTGAGGCTGTGCGGGGAAGCAGGCTCAGCTGCTGCTGTCCCACCCACGCCGTGCCGGCGCTTTGCTTCTCACCCTGTCAGTTCGGCAGCTTGTGCCAGCGTTTAGTTCCCTGAGATATTGTTCCAAGAGTGACTCTCAGGAAGGAAAACATCTGACAGAGTTTAAAATAAACTCAGTAATGCTGGTATATTTTGATGAGTATTTCCTAATTATCTTCTTGTGTCTAAGTGGAGTCTGGCTTATAAATGCTTCAAGTTAGAGAGAGATGCTTGTTATCTGTGCCTTCCACCTGTCTCCCACTCTGTAGAAGATGCTAGTTCATTTTAACCCATGTTATGCAAGCTCAGGACGTTTCCCAAAGTCCTTGATATATGGCCAGATCTGTGGCCATCAGGTGAGGATAGCTTGCTTTGGCTTCTTTCTTCTAGAAGGTTATGAGATAAACAAGGCAGAGCATCCAGCCGGGAAATTGATCTGTTAATTTTGGATCATCTTCTGAAAGATCTACAAATAAAGCACAGACTTGACATCTGTGAAATTGTTACTCAGCCTGTGCCTAGGAGGATCAGCTGCTCTTCGTCATCTGGAGCAAGATGTGGCAGTTGTAGCACATAAATGTCCAGGCTGCAGCAGTTTATGCCTATGCTCATGGGGCAGAGGGAGAGAGAGGATGGATGGACTTGATTTATAGCAAAGTCAGTATTTGCCTTCCCCATGAGCAAGATGAGAGTAAGCAAGTTTAGCTTATGTGTTTAAGGAGTAAAGCCTTTTAAAGGTAAAGCTGCAGCCCACAGTTTTGAAGGTAAGGGACTGCTCTGTGCACAGCCTGCTTTATCTGGCATCTTAATCCTCCCTGTGCAGATTCTGGTATTTTGAAATGACCCCAAGCCAAAAGAAAAATGCAGTGAGCCTTTTCCAACCACGTGTGATGCATAAAACCCTGCTCTGGACCATGACATCTCATTAAACCAAGGGCAGGGTTATTTTTGTGGAGCTAGAGCAATAATTCCAGTTTCCACAGAACTATAAAACAAGCAGAAGTTAGGGGTCTGTTGGGCTATTCTGTGGGCACCTCTCTGCACAGGGCAAGAGTTGATCCAGTTGTGGTATTTGTGCTTCTCCAATGGTCAGGGATGCACTGATGTGAGGAATTCCCTTAAACCACTAAATGCTAAAATCTGGGAAGGGTCACAGTGCTATAGCAAAATTTCCATTTCTGTGGCCGTTAGGCCAGCATTGCTTGTGCAGCCACTGATTGTGAAAAATGGCCTGTGGATCTGCTTGGTTGTTTTACTAGGATATTTCTCTGTTCAGTTCTGGTCAATGTATTGATGGACTACTTTGGAGAAAAGGTGGTTGGTTGGTTTTTTTGTCCTCTACTTGAGAGGCCTGTGAGTAACCTTGTTCCAACACTTGTGGGTCTGGTACCTCCAGCCAGCTGCCATCCAGAAGCTGTGTTAGTGTGTAGCTCTTAGCAAGCCAGAGAAGCTTCGGCAAGTGTTCCACTAACGTGGTTATCCAGAGATGCTCATGTCCCTGCACCTGCTTGCACAGACATGTGGTGTGTATTGCGTGCTAGGTACTTATTCAGCATCTCGATGGTGATGGGTGGCAATAGAGCTCTGCCTGCTGAGAGGGAGCATGGTGTTACAAAGAAGAATGGAGAAAGAGGTGTTTTGCCCACTTTGCAACCTGTCAAGTGTTTCAATACAGGAGTTACGGGGATGCTGGTGTGCTTTGTGAGTTGTTGCATGCAATGCTGGGCACCTTGAGGGAATGGTTCTGTGAATCCTTTTGGACTTAACATCTACTTAACATCTACAGTGTGTGCTGCTCTGGATTCCTGTGTTCCTGACTGACTGTGGCTTTACTTCACACTACTATAATCCTGTGGGGGTCACTGTGGTTGCTGCTTCTTTACAGTGGTAGAAAGGCAGAATTGGGTCCATAGAGTGAAAGTGAATGTTAGCAAACTAAATGGGATTTACTGGGTGATTTAAGCCCTCGTTGTACAAGTGACTGCCCTGCAGCCCAGGTGCAGCACATTAACTTTCTCCCTCTTATGACTGTTTTTCAGGAATCAGCTGTTGCACTGGCAGGCGGTAGGGAATGCTCAATGCAAGGGAACCTGGAAGAGAATTCGCCAGCTGGACTCTTGCTCTTGTCCTTCTGTTCACAGCTTCTTGTTCATCTAACTTCTCCTGGCAGTCTCAGCAAGCAAGTGCTGTGATGGCTTCTCTGGCACTAACGTGCAGCAGCAGTAGGAACCAGAACCAAAACAATGACTTCTCCATGTCAGTAAGAGGCTATGCCACTTACTTTCAAGAGGTTGCTGACTGTACCGGGACATCCTGAATCCTCTCTGTCCACGTGTACTCCTCGATTTCCAAAGAAATCAGGCTGGCTGTGAAGTGCCAATCTCTTGCTGCCCATCTGTCCCTGAGAGAGGCCTGTCTGACCTGATGAATTCTTGCAAATTCCCTCTTTCTTGACAGGAACAAGAATTCACCAAATAAGAAATTGGACAAAAAAGGCCATATGAAGCCAAGTTTAATTATTATTTTTCTAAAGTCTCAATGAAGAATCAACAATGCAAAATAAATTAACTCAAGTGCCTTCTTTCCATGGCAATGGCACTTCTTTGTGGATGCTTCCTGCTTGTGCTTATATATCTTTTCCTTTTGTTTTCACCCTCCCTGGTCTCATCATTTCATATTGATCCTCAGCCTTACAGAGGGTTGATCTTGCACTGCTGAGATAATGGCAACACTTAGAAATGAGCCTGTTCAAATCTGTGAGAATAGAAGGTACCAGGGATAAATGGGCCCTTGGACTTCAGGTTTCAAGGAGCAACTTCTAGTTGCCCCAAAATGCAGTGCAGTCCTGGGGCTCTAAATAGGAAGTCATCCCAGCTGTACCAGGAGGGCTAGTTATCGCCTTGTATTTTTGATTGGAAAATATTTGAAATATTTTCTTTATATTCTGCTGATTTATATTCATACTTTTCTGTAAATGAAAATAAAGGAGACTGGAGACATTCTCCCAGTGTGTATCTATTTGATTAATCTGTGTAGTGCCATCTCTTTAGCTCCTGAACCTGCTTAATTTGTTCCAGCCAATCTTGCCACTGACGCCTCTGCTCCAGCAGATAAGACTGGAGGAAAAGTTGCTGCTGTCCAGTTCCAGAACTACTGAGGATTTACAGATGGAAGTTCAGCACCATGACCTACCACTATGCAGAAATGGATGTGATATTTCTTTTAATATACACATACTTCTGAATTTGCTTAAACAAAATTACAGAAAGGACTTACTCTTTGTGGCAGAGCGCTGCAGTGGTGAGCATCTAGGTAATTAAATTTGTCAAAACCCAGGTGTGTGGCTGGAGGTGGCTCCAGAATTTTAATGCTCAGGTCCAACTCTAGTCTAGATTTGGATCATGAAACCCATCTAGTGACCATGTTGAGGGTCTTTCATTAAAGTGCACTGCAGATACGTGCCTGAGATGCTTAGTGGCGTGTGTAGTATGGTGATGAGAGGTCTAAAAGTGCCTGATGCCTCCTGGCCGGTACAGTAGGGATTTGAGAGCAAGGCTCTGCTTTTCCTTGTATGTTACAAGCTGTCTCTGTGGATTAATGACTCACAGTGGGGTGATCTCATCCCAGAGTAGCAAGATTTTAAGGGGAAGAAAAAAAAAAAAAAAAAGGCTTGTGCTTCACTGTCTGACATAATCTGTAACTAACTTGTGGCCTGCTCAGCAGTACTCGCTGGTTTGTGAGCAGAGGGATGTGATCCCTCTGAGAGATGGTTTGGGAATAAATAACTAGAGTACATAATTTTGTTTTTTGCAGCGAGGAATTTCTGTCAAGCTCTAAGCCAGTTTCATTTTCTTGGTGGAGGTAATCATAGTAGCATTTAGTCATTGGAAGGTTTTCTTCATCCTGCAGAAGCCCCATATTGGGCCACAGGACCGTAAAGAGGCAGCCGGTCATTTCAGGAGCAGAATGGAGCCAGCTATTGGAAACATTTTTCATTTTAAAAATCTACCCAAACTTTTGACAACATGGAACCCTGCTCTTATCAGATGCTTTCAGAATTGAGTACTGAAGCTATAGAGGATGCAATTTTTGCTTAATAATGCTTAAAAAACGTAGTCTTCCACAAGTCGCGTTCACACCAATGCCCCACTCCTACAATGTCAGAGCCAGTCAGGTAGGAAAAGGCTGTATTGCAAAGTTATAAATGATAGTGTCAAGTGGGAAAAGCCTTTATTGCCATCACTGAAACCATGTGGCACCTTAAAGCACCTTAATTGCAATCTCTTTAATTTACTGGGTACTTAAGTGTTAGCTGTATTGTATTTACGTGTAAGACTTTTATTAAATTGTCATAGCACTTGCTGTCTAATATTTAGTCCTGACATTAATCCATTTGGTTTTGAACCTTTCAGGGTAGAAGACTACCCTCCTGCTTCAGTGTCTTGGGAATAAGTGAGCCTTAAGAGAGGTTCTTTTGATAATACTTCATCCTATTCTGGCAGAAATGGTAGGAAACTAGCCAGTTTTGATATAAATTTGATGTGTAGGAAGTTTGCAGGATCAGTCTCTTCGGTGAGTGAAGGTAGCTGTTGAGAGTTGAGAAGTTCGAGAATAGGCTGCTCAGAAATAGTATTCTGGGTCAGATCACTACAGAATCTGGGCTTGATTATATTTTTTGGAGGCTCACAGTAAGTTTGTAAAATGCATTTTAGGTTGACTGAAACTGCTTGTGAGTTTATGCCACATTTGATGATTAATTCTCATAGATGGAGACAGAGGAAAGAGGGAGATTTAGAAGTGGTGAAATGTTTTTATACCTCCTAAGTGAAGTGTTTTGATCTCTGATTTTGGAATTTTATTTCAAAATTGTTTCAATCTGAGTCAAAATATTTCATTCAACCCCCTCATTGTTTTCAAGTTTCTCTTTTGAGGAAAATATTGGAGGAAAAAACCCTCATTTTGAATTGACCAAAATTATTTATTTATCAGTAGTGTTCTCTTTTGGGTCCTGCTTGTGAGACAGCCGTGATGCTAAATTAGTAAGCACAAAATAGTCTTTCCCTATGGCCAACGACTTGATGGTCAGGGTTTTCTTTGCTGTTGCCTCATCCCTGAGAGCTGATGACGTGAGGTCCTAACGAGCTGCTGATGGTGGCATGGTAGGACTTGCAGTCTTTTGCTTCTGTCACCGTAGCTTGGGGATGCAGGAGTGTGAAAGAATTAGCCCCTGAGGGACCCTCATAGTAGCTGTATTTCTACGCAGGCTATGTCACTTGATGAAACAAAACTTTGCAAATGTCTCAGTGCATCAGCACATCGTAAAAAGGGCTGTGCAGTGTGCTGGCTTCACCTCCACACCTTGGGTGACTGTACAAACAAATCCTGTTGGTAAATTCCTGGGGGAAGGAAGGAGAGTTGCAAGTGTGTGTGTGTGAGAGAGAGCTAGCGTGAGCAAGAGTGAGCCTTTTAAGTAGAAGATGATAATGAAGCTGTCAGATCACTTTCCCTGGAAGATTAGCTCATAGCGTAGACACATACTGGGTCCTGCCTGTTTCTCTCCAGGGGCTTTAGCACCATCCATCATCATAATCTCCATAGTTTCTACTGCCTGAGTTTTGGGAAAGATAAGACTATTGGAAATCCAAGGCAAAATATTCCTGAAAAATGGCTTTGTACAGTAAACAAGCAAGGCAGCCTCACATTGAGGAGAGGCTGTTCACCGAAGATGACAGCCGTTCCTATGACAACGCTAAAAACCTTTCACCATTGGGTATCAACAGGAGAACATCTCCCACGGCAAGTACATGAAGCCAGGAGCTTAGTCAACATAAATCATTCTGTTGGGCACCGATAATGAGGAGCTGCCAGTTGTGCACACGCAGCTCCACCTTCTAGGCACCAGCCTGGCTCCAGATGAAAGGAAGAGCAAATAAAACCAAAGCAACAGTGAGTTGGATTTATGTAAAAGGAAAATTAAGCTCAACTGATGTTCCTACACTTCCCTCTGCTCTCCAGCTGAGGATCTCAGTATTTAAGGATAAAAAGCCAAGCAAAAAATCCAGGCCATTTTACAAACTGCTGAAGAAGCCATGTGATTTCCTCTGTTGTAGAGAAATCTTCCATCGTCATGGGATGGAGAGAGAAGGAGGCCATGGGAGAATTCTGCTTTTCTTCACCCTAACCCTGTAGTGTCCAGCCTGTGATTCAACAGTTTTCTTCTGCATTTGAAACAGAAGGTGGTAAAAGACCATTTTTTGCCATGGGATCTTCATTAGGCCTATCAGGTCCCTGATGGTCATGAAATGCGGGATTGCAGTCATCTGAATGTATGAGGATCTGCTTCCTTTCTTAAGGAGAAAGCCCTTGTGCATTTGGAAAAAAAAGATAAAATATGCCTAGAAAGCTCAGGAGCCAAAGGTAAAGAAAAAGAACAAAAAAGAAGTGTAATTTTCTTAAATAGCCGTGTTGCTCTAAGGACAAACTATTTTTTTCTTTTGCTCAGTGGCCAGGGGAGTTGAGCATGTTCTGCTTGAATGGTAGGAGTTTGCAATAATTCTCCATAAATGAGACTATTCTGTTATCTTTAGCTTTTCAAACCTAATTTTTTTTTATCCTTAATTTTGAGTATTTTGAGTCTTTAAATATTAAAATCACTGACTGGTTTGGGGGTTTGGGTTTTTTTTTTTTTGTGAGAAAGTTTTTTTTAAGTCCTTTCCAGTTATAACATTAGTTGCTTGGTGATAGTCGTGATACTGCAAGTGGAGGAGTAGAGGTGAGAAAGGAGAGGAAATTCTGAACCAGCAGAGATTATTCTGTTCTGTAAATATATCTCCTGCAGCTTAAAACTACAAACCCAAATATTAGCAAGATTTTATTTTTTTCTTTTTTAAACACTCTGGTTGTCCCATTCTCAAGCTGGGTGAAATACATTCCCATATAAAGACTGTTCTGTGTATTCTGCAAATCACCACCTTTTTAAATCCACAGGGATATGCAGGGTCGCCAGGCTGCGGGTCTGTTGTACCCCTAGTTGCTCTTGTCCTGTAACGCATGTGCACAACTCGCTGTGACACTAGTGGGACCTAGACACGCATTCAGGACAGGATGTGCTTGGCTGCATCTTGTAAACATCTTAAATTGATATTGAAAAGGGAGAAAGGTGGAACCATGGTGCAGTTTGTCCATGTCTGCTGATAAATATCACAATATTACCCTTTTTTCATGAGTTCAGGTGCAGTGTGTGACCCCTAAAGCCGTGAGTTCCACGCCCTGGTCCATGCTGAATAGGAAGTGCAAGGTTTCATCACCATTCCCTAATCCTCAGGGCTGAAGAGATGATCCTGTGCTGAGACCTGTGCAAAGGTCAGCATCGCTCTGTTTCTGTGCATTGTTTTTTTGCTGTTACTTGCTGTGTTCGGTGCTTGTTTTACTTGAGCTCTGTTGTGGCCTTTCCATACTACTAATTGTGTGCTTCTGAATTACTGGGAGGGTGCTGTAGGGTGATGCCAGCGCTAACGGGCTTTCACCTTCCTCCGCTTTCATAACACTCCTCAGACCAATTAACCAATTCTCGATTTATTCCTTGCACCATATTTCAGCTGTTAACAGGTGGAGCAGAAGCTGTCTGAAAAACGGGAGTTGCTCAGCTCATTCTGCCAGTGGTGAAAGCTGATGCTGCCCTGGCTTGCCTAATCCTGTGCCTTTTTTGCTCACCCAGAAGCTAAGGCTGATCTATGAACGCTCGGAGCTCCTGTTTGAGAGCACAGAGTGCAACTGGACATCTTCCCCCTCCGAGTGTGAGTGTGTCTGTATCCATGGTGGGCTCCCCTGAAGCAGCACCCGTGACCCAATTCAGCATCCTGGCTGCTGGGGCAAATGGTGGGATGTAGGAGAGCATCTCCCAGAAACAGTTGTCAATTGTGTTAGAAGGATACTCGCTGGAGAAACTGGGTTTCTCTGATGTGACAAGTTGCTGTTATTTTTCCTCTCTCTGTTTTAACTGTCTAGTAGCTGGATGCAATGTAGAAGCAGATCCCTGAAATGCTTTAACAAGGAGGGTGGCTTAAGACTCGATTTCAATTCAAGGGGGATAAATGAGGTTACAAATGACGCTCAGGCACAATGTGAGTTACCTCACCCACCTCTCCCCCTCAGCTCCCTGCTGGGGACATCGACTGTGCTCATCTGGGCACAGCAGTGTGAAAATGCAGCCTGTAATCACTGGTGGAAAGAGCCAATCACATGTAGTTATGCAATTCCACAGCCATGGAGCTTGTGTTCTACCTGGCTTTTCCCCTCGGTTTGTCTGTTCGGGGTGAGTCCTGACAGGTACGTGGGTTCGTGTGCTGAGCTCCTCTGCGTGCTGCACTCTGAATATTGATGTCATCTGCCCAACATAGGAACAAAGTGATAAGTCATTGATCTTTCTAAGGCAGGAAGAAGCTTAAATATTTCCAAAAAAAGCACCACTGTTTATTTTGCTGGCTAGGCTGGAAAGTCTTAGTTACAGCATGTACTGAGGACTGACAGCCAACTCCAAAAGACATAAGCACACGAGCCCCTGGAGCACAGCCACCACCCTGGGCGGCATGCTTGTATGCCGGGGAGAGAAATGCAGTGTAAGGCTGCCTCTTTTTGCCTCTAACAACTAAACAAATGGGAAAGGAGCTGTGTTGTGAGAAAGGGAGAGCACTCTGGGCAGTGGGGGGGCATATCAGGGCTTTATGCAGGAACAGGTTCCCCTAAAAATCAAGTTCTCATTAGCTGGGAGGTTGCCAAAATGAGTCGCAGTCTTCTCTGCACAAAATGACCCTTTATAGCCACAAGCCTGCTACCAGCACCGGTCTATGAAATATTAACGCTTCTGATGTAAGATGCAATTTCTTCTTCTTGTCTTCAGAGCTGCCTGGCTGCTGGCAGAGACACATGAAACTGCCCTTTTGCCCTGACAGGGGCAGGGTGTTATTGGCAGGCCAGACAAAACCTCCGTGGGAGGCTATCACCCTGTGAGGCACGGTTTAATAAGAAAAAGGCAGGGAATAAAGAAAGTAATGGAAAAGAAACTGCAAAATTTCCACCTTCTGCCACAGAAGAGTAGAGTGCAAACCACAGGATCTGGTGAACATAAACATCTCAGCTTCCAAAAACTGGTTAAGCTTTTGCCATCAAACAGCAAACGTCAAAACAAAGAAGTAAGTATATGTGCTAGCCTAGCCAGCCCTAGCAGTGCCCCTGTGTGTGTCACTGCCTTTTCATTACCTACTTACACTGCTTCCTTATATGCACGTTTTCTTTGAAAATACTGTATACGTGGAGAACACAGAGGCAGATGAGTTTTGTTTCCTATAAGGCAATGTTCATGCTTGCTTTGTTATGCTGGTCTCATCGTTTTAATAATCCAATAGATCTTTACCTGATTTTAGTTTTTGAAGGTCTCAATTTTAATGATTAAGGCCTTGAACCTAACGGGAATTTCTAGAGCAGTTCTTAAGAGCAGTTTCCTTGACTTTAACAGGACTGCCTACACTGGTAAAGTTAACCATTCTATCAGGTATCAACAGAAGCATAGGTCCGTCTTTGACAGTATCTCCCATGCATGCAGCCCTGGCTGGTAGCAGCTCACAGGAGGAGGCAGATGCTCTTCCCGAGGGGCCAGAGGTAATTAACTCTGAGCTAGTTCAATTTTCGATTTAAGTGGTCTCTATTTGCCAGCGGTAGTTCAAAATTTATATTGCTCTTAATCCATAAAGTACTGGGCAGAATTTACTGTGTACTTCTCATATCATGTATGGAGCAGCTGGCCTGCAAATCAGCAGTAAACTTGACAGAAGAAGGATCCAGCAGATAGACCATGCTGTTTGAGATGCTGAATGTGGGAGAGGAAAGGCTGTATGTGAGCCTGGGCGATGGGCTGGCGGCATAGGGCATCTCCCGAGCCTGTCCCTGCCTGGCTGTGCAGCTGCATTTGTGTCTCTTGTGGCTCCTATCACAATATCAGTTTCAGGAATAGCTGTGATCTTGGTTTGTTTATAATGTGGATGGGCTTTTCTTTCTTTTTTCCTTCAAATGCAAATGATGCCCAGGGTTGATAATGTTCCTCATGAGCGATGGCCCTACCTGTGTAAAATCATGAACACCTGACCATCAAACCTTGGCCGCAGGCTCACAGGGCACGTGTGGAGATTCCTCTAGCATAACAGCTGTGTGGCTTAATTTCTGTGTCAAAACACAGACTGATGGCAGATGGGAGCTTTGGGTTTGAGAATTCATTCAGCTCCATTAAGTTTGTTGGTTTTTTTTTTTTACATTTAGAATTGCAACATTAATGGTGGTTAACAGAGGTTTCCTGGAAACAGAGATGACAATTAAAAACCAAAGTACAATAAAATTGATGTGATTAGTGGTGTCACAGAGAGGGGAGTGTTTACCGTAACTGGAATCAGTAATTGATGTTACTAATGTAAAGGCATTGACATGGCAGGGTGCATTGCAGCTGCCCTGACTTGGAGTTTGAAGAAAGCGGTACAATCGCAGCGTGTCACCTGCATCCTTGAAGGAGAAGGAAGCACAGCTGGGGGTGAAGCAGGACAGCACATCTGCTCATTGCCTGGTGCCTGGGACAACCTGAAACAACAGCTATGTTTAAAGGTTCCTCACCACACAACATATGAGCCCTGAGCAGCACCAGGTTACAAGTAGTCACGGGAAGAAATTCATTCAATAAGTCATAAATGTCACAGGGAGTGATGGGCAGTGTCCTCTGCCTGCTGGGTGAAGGGGAGGAAGGATGCCTGGCTGGAACAGGCAGTCAGGGAAGGGCAGGAGCAGGGAGAGGAACTGCTCTGCTAATAGGTAGCAAGAGAAGCACTCTATAGTGTTATATATGTCCAGATGTGCTTCTGTCTGGCATTTCAAGCACCCAGAAATGGCTTCCAAAGCAACAACACTGGAATGGTTGCTACATTTACATATTGGAAATGGTTTATTAAACAGCTGTAATTGTGCAAATGCAATGGCAAATATGTTTGCTTTATGGTAGTACATTTCAGTAAAAATGGCTTAATGACTGTATTGAAGTCGTTTATTAGGAAATGCGGAAGCCATGCAATTAAGCAAATGCATTTTCCAGGATTATGATCATCCATTTTTTTATATATCCTGTATGCCCGCAATGGATTTATTCAGTCGTGTGCACCTTTGGTAAGAAGTGGGTAGATGTAACATAAATACAGAGTTTTCCTTCTAGCTCATCAATATGCAAAAGCAGTTTTTTCTCTTTTTGGTGTGGAAAGTAACCTCACTTTCATGGAAGAGTGCGTGGCAGGCTGAGGTGTCTTTAAAACCAGCCAAATCCTTTAACCCTCTCCACAAATGCACAGCCTTGGGCCAAACTGAAAGACAATGCACGTGAAGAGGTCCCTCCTTCTGTATCTCAAGCTGTTTTCTCACTTGCTGTGTGCAGGATTTGATTAAAAACCCTATCATCACTTCAGTGTGTTTGGGGTCTTGAAGAGGAGCTTGAGATGATTAGGAGAAGCAGCCCTTTACTTGAAATTGGGGGGAAAAAGTCTTATGTGGAATCAGTGTTGGCAAGTAGGTGTTCAATCTCCTGATTAGTGGCAGAGGTTTCTAGAGTGGGGCTGAATTTCTCCTTTAATAGTCTGTATTTTGCTTCGTGTTCCCATTTTACAGCAAACCCCACCACTCTCAGAAGAATCTCAATTGCTTAGACCAGAGGCTTTCCACAAAACTGGGTGGGAGCGGATTGTCCAAAGGCTCTGAGGCAAGTCAGGTAAAGCCAAACACTGAACTGCCTTCCATGCTTTGGGCAGCCAGCGTTGTGCGGGCAGGAACCCAACGGAAGCCAGTGGTCTCCAAGGGGGCTGCAGATGGCTACGTGGTGGGGCCAGTAGTGTCCACCCTGGACTCACAAGGGGTCTGGAAGTGTGTAAAATGGCCAGATCCACAAAAGGCTGTAGGTGCCAAGGATAAGATTAGAAACATCAAATATGGAAGGTTTTTGTCAGCATGACTCCATCGCCTATTGATCAAAGGTGAGAGGGAAGGGGGGTCAGAGATAATTTAAGATCCCAAACTACAGTCACACCTGCTTGGTCTCAGGTCTCTCTCCTTTGAGCACAAACAGAGGGAAATCAAAACCAGTTCTCAAATCAGCTCATGTTCCATCTCCTCCTTGACCTCTGTCATAGTGGGGGAGATGGTACAGCTTAATAAGGAAATTCATTTTGCACAAGATCCTGGGCCTGTAGATAGCTACGTTATAATTGACTGTGTTAATTTGTGTGCCTATTTTGCTCCTTTTTTTAATCTTTGCATCTATTAATTATTGCAGAACAGTTCTTACTGATAACTCCCTGGCAGTTTGCGCTGCTGTTCCAAAATTATAAAATGATATAGTTGGCAGAATGGGTACAGACATGTACAGTTAATTGGGTTTTTGCAGAAGGAAATTACACAGTATAATAATATGCCCAGGGTGCCATGGGAAGTGCAATTTCTTATTGCTTTAGTAAATAGGATTGGGAGAATATGAGCTCTGGATTATAAATTGTCTTGGAATTTATCCCAAAGTGGCGGAGGGTTTCAAACCCCTGTCACTGAGCCCTGGCGTCACAAACTCATTGCTGTGAGGGCCCCTCTTGTCGTGTGTGTGTGTGTGTGTGTGTCCCAGCTCTTTCATTTAGGTAACAGGTTTAGCTTTAGAGTCCCTGGCTCTCTGATCTGGTTGGGTGCTCTCTGCCTGAAGTCGCAGGAATCATGCAATTATAAAACAAATGGTGGCTCGTGGTGGCTAATGAGAGGTGAGCTGTGAAAACCCAGAGGTTTGCTGGGGGGGACAGAGCACTTCTGTTTTTCACCTCTTTTTTTTAGGAAGTAGGATTGGATAGAAGTCATTGAGGAGGTTTTTCTAAGTGAGAAAGGTTGGTGAGACTGAATGTTTTTCATTTCCTGCTACATGCAAGTCTCAAAACCAAGGCTTCCCCCCAAACCCCAACTTGAATGCATAGTCTTGGGTCAACTTGAAAGGTGTTACACAAACTGGGTAGTTTTTGTATCTGTGAAGACTTTCTTAAATAAAAGCATGAACAACTTGAAAGAAATTCGAAGGATAAATGGAGATTGAAAGTTTATTTCTAGTAAGAAGCCATTTCCTTTGAAAAGAACAACTCCCCCCAAAAGTTTGAGTAGCAAATCTTGATTATTTCTACCTGCTGCTTTAGCTGGAAATGTCAATAATTTGATATCAGCCTCAGCACTTTGATGTCTCACAAGTGCTGCCAGCTGCAGTACGGTGGAGAGACCTGGACTCTGATTTCCAGTTCAGCTCCTGGCGTCCTGCATGCCCCCAAGACTGCAGCTCTTCTCTTCTCCATTTCATCTTCTCAGCTGTCAAAGGGGGGGTCATAAACTTCAGCGTTTTTGTGAAGGGCTGAGAGGCCCTCAGAGAGATGATCTGGATGCGGGCAGCATGCTCATTGCTTCCTGTGTATATATACGGTGTGCAATCTCCTCCAGCAGTCTCCACTAATCTCATTAAAGCTCTGTTTTTAGGAGTTGGGGATTTGTAATTCTTTTGTTGTTGTTGCTGCTACTGCTGGTTTTCTGCATCACCACTCATTCTTATAATTAAAGTGACAGCTCTTGAACTAGTATGTCAAAACAGCACGGTTGAGGCAGAAAAGTACTGGGAAGATCATCTTTAATCAGACAACAATGATTCATGTTTAACTGGCTAGATGCTAAGTCCTAGATCTAGCTGGCTCACACTGAAGTTTCCCCAAGGACAGGGTGTTGTTAAGAGTTTGGCACAACTGTCTAGGCCCCACTGCTTGGGTTTTTTCGTGGAAACTATTTAATATGCAGTTTTTGTCATTGTGTCAGAGCTGTAGCTGGGGAGCTCTGAACCCTACCAAAGACTTTCAGACTTATTTTCTAGAAGCTGTACAAAAAAAGAAACATAAAGGGGATGATTTTGGTTTGAAGATCAGTTGAGCCCTCCAGCTTGATTGGAAATTCATTGTTTCCAGGAGTCCCAGCTCTTTCTTCCCCAGTCTCTCGGCATCACAAAGCCAGGTACGCTAATCCTGAGGGTATCTCAGTAGAGAAATCCCAAGTGTGGGTAACGTTTGTGGCTACATGAACTGTGCATCTCCCCTGCAGTGCATGGGGCAAGAGAGGCCCAAGGGCAGAGCAGCACAAGGCTGAGCAAGCATTCCGGGAGCTTCTGACTCACTGTTTGCTCCCACTCCCAAGCTTAATGCTTGGTCTAGTTCCACTCTTCCTCCTCTTTTCCTTGCTCTGTGCTCCCCTAGCATCAGCCCATGTGGCTGTAGATACCATTGTATACATATATATGTATTTATGTATACCACACATAAACCAGTCTTGCAGTCCTTTGAAGTTCCTTCCCACTGCTCAGTGTAGCTTCTTTCCTAGAAGGGTTTCTTTTCCTCCATGTGCCTGATGCAGGGCCATTCAATCTGCTGTAACCAGATGGCTGCAGTCCTTAGTATTTCAATATATTCCAGCTCCAAAACAGCTGGTAGGATCCAGCCAACAAGTACTTATGTTCCCTTTTGTACGCTTAGGCTGCCGACCCTACCGTTAAGGAGGTGCTATAAGATCCTGGGGGCAGCTGGGGATGCGTCAGGTTTATGTTAAGATGTCTCAAGGGCTTGTCTGGCCTTTGGAAACCCTGGGGCTGAGGAAAGGGGCTCAGCCTTTGGGCTGATACAGGGAAGACCCTGATCAGCTCTTGCTCTTCAAGGTTCTTATGTCTCTCCAGGTTAATAATGCTTCTTATTACAGATTTGCACCTGAAACTCTCCTCCTTCTTTGAATTTCTCCAACTTCTGCAAAGGATTCATGAATACATATGGAAACCTCGCTCCCCACCCCTGCCATGTGGTCAGCTGGGCCTGATTAACTGGGATCTTTGAGTTAGACCCATGGGAAGTGGGACTATCTTCATTGTTCATTTAAGATGTCCTTTGACTTTGCAAACAGATATCATGTTAGCCTGCATGTGGGGAGGCTTTTAAATTTACCCTGCTTACAATGCCTGCTCTCCAGCATCCTGATTTGTAGGGTACAAGAACTCTGGATTAATGGCAATATTTTTGTATTGCCTTACATAAACTTTCATTCTTGACCAGAACTTTGTACTTCATTACATTGGTATGTTAAATGCAGTATTTATTCGCAGTGCTACGCAATCTTACAATAATAACATTTGATGCTGCTTAAGATTAAAAGGCTCAGGTTTCAAGAGCTGAAAGGATTTCTAGCTGGAAGGAATCAGCCCTCCAGTGCTCAGATACCAAATAGCATGAACCTGAGCTAACAGTTCATTTTCCGATAACACTTCTAGTGCTGAAGCTACTGACTTTTGTGAGAAGACCACTGGAGTGATAGCCTGGTGTCGGTCCGGCACGGCAGCTTCTGTGTCCTGCGGTATTTTACTTCTGAGACAATATTATCTCTCTCTCTCCACATATGAATGAAATCTTTGATTTCAACACTCCTGATCGGTAAATTTATATACTTTAAGTGAAAAAGAGGAGTGAGTAGGTGGGGTGCGGCTGTTCTTTACACGTGCTGCCCTCTGAAGGTCACTGAGATGGGAATTTGGTCCTTAAGTGCAACAGCTGGGGTAGTGCAATGGCTACATGAGGACACTTTGGGCAATCTAAGTGCTGCTAGGATCTCTGCCAGAATGGAGATGAATATACATGACACACTTGTGAATTGCTCAAAGAAATTAGTGGGTGGGAGGGGAAAGAGAAGGGGGGAGGTGGGGCTGTCTTTTTCTCCTGCGCTCTCATACAGTGGAAGGCTGATGGCTGGGAGCTATTGAAACGGTTGTAATTGTCTCATTATGGACAGAAAATGTAATTAAAAGGGACAGCAATCTTTCTTCAAATTCAAAACACTGCAGTCTATCTTTGAAAGCAATTTTGGCTATTAGCACAAGTGGTAAAGTCCCAGCAACTGAACCCAATCTAATTTCAGTATCAAACTGCTAAGGAGAAAAAAGCAGTTCCCTTCCAGATGCTACCTGACACAGCCGCCGTGTCTGAAGGGAGAAATGTGAAGCAGTGTGCAGAGCTGGACGGGACGGGGTGGGACAGGCAGCCCAAATGTGGGAGCTCTTGAGCATGCGGGTGGGCACCCCCCACAGAAGAGCAGACGCTGTCGTCTTTGCCAGATCTGTTCCCCCTGTTGCTGCCTTGCCCTGAGATGGAGGTTTGATGGGTACACAAAGTGGCACACGATGATGCCGTCTGCAGATGGCATTGAGTGTATTATGTTTGCTGGGGATGAGCAGTTCAGCCAGGTGTTTTCCAGGACAATAAGCAAATCACTCACATCTTTGTCTTGTTTTGCTTAGATGTTAAAGCAGCTCCATGTCCTGGGAAAAAGGATGTTCCTTGAATTTGTCAGCAAAGCTGAGATGTGCATGAGAGAGACAGCTGGGTGAAAACATGCACCTTCAGTTGGACTCAGTGTGGCTGTTTCCCTCTCTTGCTTGGACAGGGATGGCTTCAGACAGCTGTGTCCCTTCTGTACGGGAAGAGGGAGTTTCTTGCAGCAAGCAGCCTGGGTAGGTGCAGAGTTAGTCCAGCACAGAGCTCTTTGGTGCTATTCAGGACTTTCAGAAAGAACTTCAGTTCTTCAGAGCCCTGAAACTGCAAGAAAATTAGTTTCACATTCCTCAGGCGTTATGAGTTTGAACAAAACATTTTTGGTGGAGTAACCAGTAGGACTTGACTTCAACTCTTGGTGTATTTTCTTTGAAAGAAAATCTACAAAACTCTCCCCTCTCCCTCTATCGTTCATTTACATGTGTTGCTTTTCTTCTGGGATCAAAAGCAGAGGAGCTGAAGTGCAGAGAGAAAATAATCTTCCTGGGTCTTCCTTGCCACATGAAAAATGGAGTTGTTAGAGTTACTGCAGGTAAAAGAAGTCCCTCTACCTCGGTCCCCTGTGGCTTAGTGCTAGGCTATGTGTCAGGGGGACTCTACCTTGGCTTTAGCAGAACAGACTGGCTGATCCAACCAGTCTTTTTGTATTTAGCTGCTGAGATATGGTGAGCACGCCTCTGGCAGCCAGAGGCCACCACTGAAAATTATCTACTGCTCCTCTGTTAGGTGGGGACTGACAGTTCAAGAAACCCTGCTCAGAAAAGCCTATGCATGAGTAAAGTATTACTAGGGGAACTAGTAGAAGGTACCATCTTATGGTACCTGGCGAAGAGCCATCTGAAATGTGTCTCCATGGTCTCTATCTTTAAGACTTCATGTCTCAACTTTGCAGCCTGGAAAGGGGAGGGTGCTGAAGGAGACTGAAAGGAAGGAATTAGAATTAACAAGAAAAGTAAAATAGCTAATTTTTTGTTTCATCTCCTGAGACATGAAAGAAGGTTTTTGCAGCTAATGAATTATTTCTGAAAACACTAGTAATAGCTGCAGGCAACATTAACTTCAAGTTTCCCAATGAACAAGCATCACTTATGTACTGATTTAAAATTCTGATGTATTTTCATTTGCAGTAGCTCGACTCTAACATGACTGGGGGTCTGGAAAGAGGCCAGAAGAAGTAGCCATGTTTCCAACAGTTTAGTAATCTCCTTAGATGCAGCAGTGGAAAACAGTGGCCGGAACCTATTGAAGCCTGGGGCAACCAATTATCTCAGCAGAGAGGCTCCAGAGCCCTTCATTAGTGCTGGGGACATGGGGAATTTCTGGTTGCTGCAAGCACAGCAGTGATTTCAAGCTAAGCATAAAAATCAGTTGTGTCATAGGTTAAACAGCTTTGCTGCTATTTAAAAATGCACGGTGGGACCCCAGCCCTGCTGAGAGCAATGCAAGGTTTGCTCTGGACTTCAGAGACACTGGGGTTTCTGCCTCCTTTTCAAAGAAACCCTACAGCCAAGCTGGAGTAAAAACCCAGCCAGGAACATGGACTGGAATACAGCAATCCACCGGTGTCTGATCCCCTCCCTGATTCCCCTCTGATCCCAGATGGGAAGGTGGTGATTTGAAGTCCCACCTCACACCTGGAGCTGAAGCTGGTGGCCATCGGGGGCATGGGGAAGAGGGAAGGCGCTGCTCTGGCTGAGTCTCCAGGGTTGGGTTGGCATCCCAGTGGCACTGCTCAGTGACTGAGGGATGTGTCATCCGATAGAAAAAGAGAAACAGATGGTAGAAGGAGTTACAGTGGGAGGAAAACCCAATTAGAAGTCCCAGCATGGTTTGTGGTAGGGATATGGATCTTATACCTTGAGTAACAGCCAGGAAAAGAGAGGCACCCAGCTTTTTCACCCATGGTGGAGAAAATTCTTGTTTCAGGCAGAGAATGGTGTAAAAAGCTTTTGCAAAGCTTTTGAGAGATTATTATCTGAAGGGAGAGCGAATAAGGGAGATAGATATAATAGGGGAGATGGATTTAATATGTCCAGAATGTGGGCTCATTATTCCAATATAGGGTTTTTTAGGTTCCCCCTCCTGGAAGGATGCTTAATATTTAAGACAGCAGCCTGGGAGTTGGAAGTCTGTAATCCTACCCCTGGGAATACCCTCAGCCCCTCCTGGCATAAACACCTGGTGTCTCTGAGGTCACTTGCACCCCTGTTTTGCCCATTCAGAAGTTAATTTTCAGAAGCAGTGAGCATTAGCATGAGCTGAAGTCGAGCAACCGGCACCTCTCGGCCTCAGTTGCTGTACAATTCCTCATCTGTGAAACAGAGTTTGTAACTTTTCACCGTGCACAGGGACCAGGCACCAGCTCGGAGGGGTGGGTATGCCAGGAGGCTGTTGTGGTGTGATTCACGGCCTCTGTGGTGGGCTGGGATGGGGTGAGGAGAGCCAAGCGTGGGTGACAAGCGCGCCTGGCGTGGCAGGGCTCCGCTCACTCCCAGCAGTGGGAAGACTGCACGGTGCTGCTAGCACGCAGGGTAACGCTCCTCCCTGCGAGGAGCAATGCAAATGCACAGTCTCTCAGAGTCCAGAGACCGTGAAAAGGCTAAAGAAAGCACATTTCATGCTCTCAACAAGTGCTTGGGGGATGCTGGACTCAAAACCAGCTGGGACAGTGACCGTGGAAGGGAAACTGTTCTGAACAGGGGCTCACGGACGGCTCTATGTGTCCGGGGGGGGGGGGGGGAACCACCCCCACCCCTACCCATTTGTGCATCTGGGTGTTATTTAACTTGCAAAATACAAACCTTGAATTTCAGAAAATATCCCATCTGTGTTTTCCTGTGCGATTCTTGCATTGTCATCGCTTTGCTCGTGCATTATGCCGGAACACGACTTCCGCAGCCTGCCCCCAGCCATGCCCAGCCGCTGGAAGAGCAGGCGAAGGCACGACTGCTGTGCTGGTGCTTTCTAACTTTCACATGCTTGATTTGCTGTCAGAGCAACCTTTTCTTCCCATACAGCTCTGCAGTCGGTAGTGCTGTTGCTTTGCAGGTGAACTGCACAGTGTGTACTGAAGCATACTATTTATAGGAGGGTAAGGTGTCTGTTTAAGGAACGGGGTACATGTTCTGGGAGCAGGATGAGAAAGAGCAAATGAGCAAGAAAAAGCGAGAGATTTCTGATTTTAGTCCCTGACAAAAGGGCTAGGGAATAAAATCAGAAAAATAATTCCTGAATAACATGAGGTATGGCAAAGTTGATGTATTTTTGTTTATTCTTTCTCATTGTGAGCAGTTTTTTTTTCCTTGAAACTATATTCCAACCTGGTCCTGCACTCTTCATTATCTTGCTGAATACTCTAATCACTAACTAAATAAATTACTCTTATGAAATAGATATGTGTTTTCTCCCTGTTGAAGGGTGCTAAGGAACAAAGGGTCAAAGTTAAATATAGGACCAGAGCTCAGGCATTCTCAGGCCTCACCATTATGCTAAAGCCATCAAGTCATCCTAGAAGCTCATAATAGCAACACTAGTGGAAATGACTGCCCATCCTTGAAGCTTTTTCTTTACATAAAAAAGTCCAAGAGATGCTGTTCAGCAAGTTTATTCTGGAACTCTGTGAGAGTATCAATTGCACAAACTATTCGTGATGTAGGCATATATTAAGAAAACTGCAACACAGTATGGGATGCTTGGTATCCTGAAAATCCTCTTTAAGTACCCTAGTATGTCTCTCAAAATCTTCCTACAGCTCTGGGTATGGTCCAGTCAGCAGAGTATCCCATTTCAGCTTCCATCCATCCATCCTGACACCAGAATACCAAAGCATTTAGTTGGTAAACAGGCACTTGCAAAATCCTTCCTTCACTTTCTCTTAATTTTTGTTATATAAATTCTGTATTTCCTAGAATAGAGGCTCTGAACTGCTGAACTCAGTCTGAAGTTAATCCAGCTGACAAGCTCATTTATATTAATAGGAAATCAACTGTTCCTTTTTCGCTGGATTCCCAGTGGAGCAACTGGTGGTCTGCTTTTTCCATGCAGCCATCCTACTCCATACTGAAATGCCTCAAAAATATTTGTTTGCTAGAAAATGTTAGTGGAAACTTATATTGCTGATGTGAAAAACAAATAAATGGAGAAAAACCACAGATTCTTCTGGTCAATTAGACCTTCAGAAAGTGTCAAATTTGTTGTATACTATTAGATAGCACTTAATAGCTGTCTTCCAACAGCCTCATGGCTATTAACGACTAATCATAAAAGCCCCCAAAACAAACAGAACAAAACAGAGTTAGAGCTATGGTCACATTGTTTGTCAGGAGCTTGCCTGTAGGAGTTTGGATGTAGTTGCTATAACATATCAGACTATGATATCAGTTCTTTCCCTTACCTAGCCCAGCTGGTCATCACTGGCTGTTTGGGGAAGATGTATAAGAAAAAGCTACACAGGACAACTTATGGGTGACTCTATTAGTGGAGGAGACTGAATAATTTTTCCTTTATACCGTTAGCCAAAGGGTTTGTATACCTTCTCATTCATTGATTCTTCGTCTTGTACTGTGATTTTCTTTTCCATTTAGTTGCCGTTTGGAGTGTTTAAACCATTTGGAACTCCTGGGACATCCAGACTTGCCCATTAGTAGGGTGGGCAGTGCACAGCTGGTCTGAGGCTGGAGAGCCACTGTCATCTTGAAGGTGGAACAGGGCCCTGTGGATGGCCCAGGGTAGTGCTTGGATCCTAATGACAAGCAGATTGCACATTTGCATAATGATGCAAATGAGTGACCTGACCACAGCGGGAGTGGCATTTCTTTTCCAGCCCCTCGTTACCATTGTACAAGATTGGACATTAGCCATGAAGGTTAGAGAAGAAGTCATCTTCCCATGCTTTAACTAAGCCCTGCGAGCGAGACACTCTCTTGGGATTTGTTTCCTGCAAAATGGTGCCTGAGGTGCCATGCTGGGGCTGCAGGGGCCCTGGGCTCCTGGGTGGGGTGGTAAACCCTGTGGTCCGTTCTCTTCCTTGTTGTGGCTGCAATTACCTTCCTCTATGGCTCGGCTAGATGCCTGCTGTCATCCACACCATGTTGGCTGTGATGGGGTCACAGCAATGGAAGGTGGCAGTTTCTGCACAGCCGTACAAGCAGTAAGTGTTACCAGAGGCTCAGAAGGTCAGCACATGCTTGTGTAGCGTTGTAGGTATTTGATAAGCTCTGTCTCAGACTCCTGCACTTTGGGGACTTAATATTTTAAGGCTTTTTTGGCTTTGCCAGTCTCTCAGGATTCAGAAAATAATGTCTCCAGTTTATTGTATCATCTGCCTATTAAATCTGGCTGTAAAGAGGAGTAATCTGTGGGATTTATTTTTTGTTGAATAATTTAAGTTTATACTTTTTCATGCCTGGATCAATCTTCATCTCACTGTCCCCTAGTCGTCGCCTCTCCACCATTCAGGAGAGTGCCAGAAGCTGCATCACTGTGCAGTTCGTTTTAAGACTAATTATCATCAAGACATGAAAACAGCATTTTACATTATGTATTTTTTCTGTTCAGCACATAGACCAATTCATTTTAGCTTCAATTATTTTTAACCACATGTCTGCCAACATTATAAAAATGGCAGTGGATACAGCAAAACATAAACCCACCTTTGGATGAGCAATGTGGGTTCATTGTTCAATTATATAGGGATTAAATTGTATGATGCAATGTTGTGCAAATTTGCTCTTATTTTCCAAAGCTAAGGTTAATGCTCAGTGCTTGTGTTTCTAACCAGTAACCACAAACTTTCATTGGTGTGACACATTAGTCTCAGCTTCTGCCTGGATGGTTGCAGATGATACTCTGGGGCAAAGTTACCTCTAAATGCTCTTGCTTGCTGAATGATAATGATGTCGCATCTCTTAGTAGCTCAATTTCATTATGGGAAGTAGGAAGGAAGATAAGTAAGTAGAAGGAAAGAGCACAGAAGAATCTAATTTGTGTTTTATAAGCAGAGATTTTCCTACAAAACCCCTTGTAAATTATTTAAATTGTTACTGACTCTTCTGAACTGATCAAAATATATTGAAAAGCTGAACCTTTCCACATCTTCATCTGTGCTGAAATGCCTAAACATCCTTCTTGATTTTGATGCCACAAAGAATTAAAAGTAAGACAATAAAGTGCCCATGGCCAAACAAAGCATGGCATGCACTTGCTAGATTGTTCCCTAGTATGTATTTAACATTTGTGTTTAATTGTATGATGTAAAGTGCTACACAGTGCCGTGCTATCGGGCCATGGAGGCAGCTGGTGCAGATGCAGCAAGGAGCGCCCAGGCACGGGCGAGGGCTGCCTGTGCTCCATGCGCTGTGCTCCTGAGGCCGTGCTGCTCTTCTTGGGTCACTCTGCCCTACGGGGTGATGGGGAAGAGCTGGACGAGCCCCACCAGTGCTCGGGGGGGTTGCTGGGGCTCTTGTGCCCTGACTCGGGCTGTGCGCTCCCTCGCCAGATGGTTTTTGTTTGATTAACCTTTGGGATTATTGGCTGTCGCCTGGCTCGGTGTGTGGTGGACATTGGCTTGCTCTGGGTGTTTGGAAAACAGATACAGTAGTTTTGTAGGTGGTTTAGAGGATGGTGTGTAACAAAGAAACAAAAAGGTGCCTGGTTTAGCCTAAATAATCACAGGAAAATCCATCCAGGTAGGAAGGAAGAGATAGTGAGGTTATCGCTGATGGAGCCAGAGAGGAGAGATTGCGCTGGAGGAGATGAAGGAGAGGAGACTAGGAAAGTGAAAAAGCTGCTGCATTTCATTAATCTATATAAAGTCTGGAAAATGCTTTATGTTGTTGGTAGAAAAGTAAATCTACCGATGTTGGCCCCGGTAACGTTTGGCAGCTGGTGCCTGAAGTAATGTTGAGGCTGGTGCTGAACGGACAGTGACCGCTCTGCGGCCACTGAGCTGCCACCGGTGATGTGGGCTGGGAGGGATCCTGCTCTCCCCATGGTGCTTCTGCCTTGTGGTTTACTTTAACCTGCTAGTTAGTGCATTGGCTTGGCATAATGCACATGCGAGTTACCGGGCTGAGGGGATGTGGGGTGGAGGGTCTCGGCAAAGTGAAGAAAAGTTTCTGTAGTATATGTTAACTAGGACAAAAATATTTCGTATCTATAGATTTGGTGCACAATAATGAACCATAATGCCTCAGGAGATAGGCATTATTTTAATTGACGATAAAGAGAAAACCTCCTTGGACAGTATAATTACAGATACTGGATTATAACTCAGGAGCTTGCATGCTCAGGCTGGCAGGCAAATAACAAGAAAAGTCATTAGCAGAAAGTGGAAGAGGAAGACATATGTTATAGGAATTTCTCCACTTTCTAGTGCTTCATTTGTAAACTTCCCTTCAAGTTCAGTGCCTTCATCTTATTAGATGTCATTGTCACTGCTTGTTAGGAAACACTCAACTGATCATTTAGATTTTTCTTAGAAAGATCATACTAAACTGAAAATGAACACAAGTAAATGCAAAAACATGCCATTAAAATGCTATGCATGGACTTCTGTGAGATTTCTCCACTTGTGCATTTAACTCTCTGGTTTCCATTTGCAAATGTGGTGGCTGTGTAAAATAAGATGTGGAACTGTGCAATTAGTCTTTTTCATTTTATTTCTGCGTGCAGGAACCTGTGAAGGTGCATGGAGTGCAGAACCGTAGAAACAAGCAGTTGATCTGGGCAGAAATGTGTGCTTATGTGTTCTATTTTCAAATGGCCATAAATTAATGTCTCCATAAATCAGCGGGTTCCGATTAGAGCTCTGAAGACTCTTATAGACACTGCATTCCAGTATAAAAATTTTTTGATGTAATTAACTCAAAGAAAATATTCCTGAGCAGTTTGAATTACCCGTGCTCTGATGACTTGCATAATTTAACCAACCCACTGTTTAATCTAATGGAGAAGAAAACCACAGTGGCTCTAGCAGAAAGCCCAAATTTTTGCCTCAAGTAGCAGCAAAAGCAGCCTGTTTGTCTAGTTTTCACACCCAAAGCTCTTTGTCTCCAAACCTCAGCTGTTCTCCCATCTGCGTCTGGTTCTGCATCTGCACAATCGCACGATCAAGACGCGGATTTCCAGGTGCTGTGTGTGTGACAGGGATCTCCCCGTGTGCCGCACATCCCTGGTCCATGCACAGAGAAATTGGGAGATGCCCTGAGCCCGGCCGTGGCTATGGGACATGCGGGTGGATTTTGTCCATGTAGGGTGAGGACTGAAGCCTGCAGGTTTATGCACTGAATCCGTCAGACTTAAAAGAGGAGGTGTCAAGCTCAGCACTGCTTTCCTGAATCACGGCCTTATCCGTGAGCAAATAACATATGTCTAAACCTGCTGTCAACTGCAACGAGCTAAAGCAGAAACTCAGTGCCAGCTGATGGTAGTTATATTTTTGGCCAGTATATATGACCATGAAACAGAGCAAATAAAGGCTTTGGTTTTATCCATACCTTTTTATTTATTTCTGTAGTCTGTAGTAGGGGACCATTGCTTTAAAATCCTTAGACATTTGGACATATTTTACAAGACAGTACAGTTTCTGAATGTCACACATTGATCACAGTTTCATACTACTACATGCATATAAAGACACTGATTTTTATTTTTTTTTTATTAATTTGTTTACGGAAACAACTGGAGAGGTCAATAAACTTCAACAAAGAATGACTAAATCAAAATTAACAAAAAATGTAAGACTCTAAGTACACTAGTATATGGCTAATGTTGCTGTAACCACCCCAAAGTGCCAGGGTATTGAAACATTGCTTAAAAGGGGAGAAAACATCTGCTGAAGCATTGCCCCTTGGGTCAATCCAATATAACCTGATGAAGAGATTGTGCAAGACGTGCAGGATCTGCTGGGCTGTCGGGCAGAGGCATGAAGCACTGCCCTTCATTACAGACACACCAAACTGGATTCCCCATTGCTTCCCCATTGCACAGGTTAAAAAAAATAACTGAAGTGCAAGGCAATGGAGGAACCTGTCACATTCTGCCCTTTCTCAAGCTGGGTCACAGTCAGTTTCAATTTCCAGATACAAAACCAATTCAATCTACGTGTACTAGCAGAGCCACAGGAAACTTACATTTTTCCAGTTTTTATTTGTTGTTAAAATCACATTTTTCTTTCAGAGGGAACCCCACACCTTTCTTCTCCTTCAATGACGATGGATGCTCACCCATGCCCTTTGGAGATGGCACTGGGAAGCCCTTGCCTGGGCTGCTGTGCAGGTGCAGCGGCTGGCGGAGCTCTGCAGGTCCAGCAGCCGTCCTGTGCTTTTGGAGAAGGAAGACCTGAGGCTGTTCCCCGGTCCTTTGAAACGCTGAGCAGCCACGATGTGCAGCACAGCAACGGATTGCCCCGGTGTCCTTCCATGGGCATGGAGTCGTTATTAAACAGCACTTGCAACAGTGCCTCATTAAGTGTTTTCTCCCCATTCAGGAACTGCTTCACTGGCCTGATTAGAAAGCAGGATTCTGCTGCACTAAGTTGGGGTATATTTTTTTTAATGCTGATCTAGTTGGAAAACGAGTTTGGTTGGTAGCTGTGGCTGGCCTTTCTGATTGCAGTGTCATGGCTTCCAAGTTCAAAGTAACATAGAGCTGTTGCTCCCCCCCCCTCAAAACACACCAGTGGGGAATGTTGCAATGCAAAAGCCATTTTCTGCACCCACTACCAAAAAGCCAGAAGGGGGGGGGGAGAGGTTTTTATCTTTGCCACAAGCCAACAAAACTGATATAAACAAAATAAATCCCAGTGGTCGCATGAGCCAATGTGTGGCTAATGGTACTTAGAGGCAGTGAAACATAACGGGAAGAAGAGGCAAAAAGGGCAGAGCTCCTAAATGAAATACAGAGAGTAGAGAAGAACTAATGAATCCTAAAATGGTCTTAAATGTAGATTACCAATAGGGCCAGAGGTTGTGACACAATCAAAGGTAACCAATGGCCCATCTGCCGGTAGCGTCCTCCCAGCATCAGCAAGTCCCTGGACCGAGGGCTGAGACTGTTGAACTGTGTGGCTGAGCTTGTGGTCCTGCTGTAGGGACAGCCATCGGTGAGTTTGGGATGCCACTTGCGACATCAAGCCCACAAAGAGTGAGCTGACATGGAGTGATGCTCAGTCACGAGTGGGATGATACCATTGTCATCCTCTTGCCTGAAGGATTCCCTCCTCGCCCAGGCTTTCACTGACCTGTCTCCGTTTCCCATTCCCTCACCCCACTGGTTTCCTCGCAGGTGCTGTGGACAGACACCTCCATCCCTGAGGTCGTACAGAGCTTTTAGTTTTCCATCAGCTTTTAGAGATATGGGTCCAAATTCTTTACTGGGCTAAATGGGGCACAGCTCCATTGACCCCAATGGGCTTTTACTTACAGCAGCAAAGAATTTGGCATTTCATGCAAATTTGGCTCCCTGGCTTCCACAAGGCTCTAGTTTGGGCGGGTCTTTGTACCAAGCCCAGCCTGATGATTATTTTTTGAAGGTAGTGTCGCTATAGTCTTGAGAAGACCCCTTTAAAAATGTCGAAGGTTAGTCCTTGTTCAGTCCTACAGAATATCAATAGTATTATTTCTAGTTAAAAAGAAAAATGAAGCTTTCTCTTCTAAGCCTCTAGACTGAAAACTTCTTGTGCGATGAAGCCAGAATCAAGCAAAGCAAAATTCTGAGTAGTATTTACAGATATGAACACTTGTGGCACCCTACCGTTGGTGTCAAAGGACACTTATTTGTGGCTTAGGTAACACCAGCAACAAAGGGGATACACACCCTGAATGCAGACTTTCAGTTTTCCTTTGTCTGGCCAAGACAAAGTTTCAGTGCAAGAGCCTAAATCTGATCAGCATGGGGTGTGAAACACATGCTGGAAAATAAACATCTCTTCTTTGAAGGGCTGGCTTGTATTTGGGTTGTTTCTGTCATGGTGTGGGAGGGCTACCTGCAAGGGCGAATTAAAGACTGGTCTCACTAGAAGCTTTCTGTGGTTTTGTTGACTATGCTCAAACAAACTTACTGATATGGAAGGTGCCTTTTGAAGGGATTTATGTGATTGCTGATGACAGATATGGTGGGCTATTGCATTAATTGCTTTCAAAAAAAGAAAAATCCCACCCAGTTTTAATACCTTCCTGTGTAAATGGGTCTTGCTGATACACAATGACACGCAAAACTGTGTCTGCTGGTTATTCTGTTCATTCGGGTGGTATCTGGACTTTCTGAAACACGTTTTCCCAAATTAATTCTGTGTCAGGTTTATTGGCTAGTGAGGTGGGCATATAGGAAAAACACACAAGCAAACAAAAGGAAATGGGACCAAAACTCCATCTTTGGAAAAAAACATGGTCACTGACCAGACTGCTGGGCGGATTCAAAAGGAAATGTTTGTGCAGAGCTACAGAGCTGGTGCGAAGCTCTTTGTCGTGCTAAACTTTAACAGGCCATGAGATAGCTTCAAGATGCACATTCAATTTATGTGACGGTAGAGCTATAAAGGAGCAAGGAAGATCATTAAGTAAGTAGGTACACGGACTGACTTTACCATAACCAAATCCAAATCCGGTCCCTTTCTGAATGTCTACATTCAGGTTTTTTCATTCCCTTATAATTTTTTCTCATTTCCTGATTTTGTCTGGGACTGAAAACAGAAATTCCCAAACCCAGTGGGAAATGAAAGTTTTGACCCTTCTGTTTTTAACCCAGGAAGAACTCCCCCGAAGGCGGGAGCTTTGCCTGAGCATAGTCAGGTCACTGCCTTAAAATAAGAAGAGCCTGAATTTTGATGCTTATCCCAACCCCATCGTAATTCTTAGGACAGTCAGGTTCAAATCCATCTCTTCTTTATGCTCTCAGCTTAATCGACATAAATCTGGAAAAACACTGAAGCCCAGGCTGTGGCTAACACTGAAGCCAGTGGCATTTGCTGACATTTACACTGCCATAACCGAGGGCAGAGTCTGGCCCACTCTGTGTTTCTCAGAAGGATCATCTTAGTTTCCATAGCCAGTCCCTGGTTATTTTTAAGTACCACAAACAGGAAAATACGAAAACATGACAACATTAGACAGACTCAGTGACCTTTCGCAGACACACTTCAGGAGTGATGTTGCAGGTGTTTTTCAGAACAAAAGAAAATAACGACAACAAAAAGGTTAGGGGATCAGCTATGTAAATGAACGCCAAGAAAGCATCTAATATATTATTCTGTAATACAAAAAGAAGAAATCTGACTTGATTGCCCTATTATAAATTTGCTAAAAATACAGATATATATTTATATTTTTATATATATATAATTTTTTTTTAATCTGAACAGAAAAATAGACTACTCTGGAATGCATGAAAGTCACATGACTTTTCCATACATCAGATACTTATAAAGCCAACACAATGGCAAACAGGAGGTACAGAGGTAACTAGAACATCTGTACTTTATTCAAGAACTATTTAAAGCCATATTCTCCCCAAGTGGGTGATCCTAAAGCAACCTAAGGTAACACTTGTTCAGTCTGATTACCGTAAGCAGAAGTGACTGACCAAACATGAAGAAGTTGGAGCTAATTTGGAGTCGCCGGGGAAGCCCACCTCCCCATCTCGCTCCTGACTGAGCTGCACAGGAGGGCATCAGTGCCACACGGTCTCCGTTGCTTGGCTACTTTATTCAGTAATTCTACTATTTGCTTCAAAATGAGGTGTTAAAACTATTGGAGATCATGTTATGTGGAGCTTACCAATAGAGAGAGAACTTGGCTTTAGAAACCTTGTCTTTGCGATGAGTTTTAAATACCCTTGTTATTTACTATAAACTGTACCAGTCATAATTCTGTCAAGACATAAATATACAATAGGTACAAATATTAACAATACATTACAATTTTACAGAAGAGAATACGGTTTTCCTTAGAAATGTGTATCTTATTAGCTGCAAGGGAAGAAAAGGCTACAGTTTATCACAGCCATAGTTGCCAAAGAAACCGACCGCCTCGGATGTGTTTCTGCGTGACTTGCACAGACAGATATTCCCCGGCATTTGACACACGGCATGTTCAGGAAGGGAATGTGCGTTCCACGGGTTTTCTTTTCCTCTTTTTTTTTTTTTTCCTTCTTCCACCTTTATTGACTCTCAAACCTTTCAGAAAAATGTGGATTTCACAGGAGACTGTTTTGTATCTTTTTTTTTTTTTTTTTCCCATAAGTGTGCTTAGGTGAAGTTTCTAAGAAAAGGCACTGAGAAATCTACTGCAATGTGACTGCTGTTTTCCTCTGTTCAAGGCTAAAACTGAAAGGATCTTTGCCTCCTGGTTAAGAAAACTGCACCCATTCATTCCGCATATATATATATTTTATATATATATATATATTTATATATATGTATTAAAAACGATGTCAATAGCATAAGATACAAGCAAGCGCAGACATCACACGTACATAGTCCTTTCAGATATAATGTGTTCTGCAGCAGCAGGTGAAACTCTGTCAGCTTGCTTAATACATGATACACAGTAAATTCGCAGACCTGAATGCCAAATATCAGTGATTAAACTGCACGCTTTAGCTCAATGCAGGAGAAATTGCATATTTTCCCCAACGGTTATGTACTTTGGGAAACATGTATCAAACAAACTATAAAATGAAATTGTCTTTCTAGTGTCTATAGGATTTGGTGAGCATTATGTTTTCAAAGCACTGCCTTTCCTTTTTTAATGAGTACAGATTTAGTCTGCCATAGCTTTATGTTAGAGTAGATTTCCCAGTGCTTACATTATATATATGTGTATTATGCACACACACACATATATAGATACATAGTTCATATTCAGACTTTATTTCATTAAAATAAATTAAACATACTTCCTTTTTAACTGGGCACAGAATGAGAGCTACATCTTCATACACAAATAAGAAAGAAATGCTCTTCAAGCATATTATATGCTTAATTTTAAATTATTTGCTTTCTATAAGAAATCTATAGGACTTTGGCTATTCAGACTTAAAAGGTAGATTTTTAATGATACTTTTGAATTTGGCTTTCAAAAGTGACTCAATAAAATGCTACTTTAAAGGTAGGACTAAATAGATGATAGAAGGTGTGTGTCGTGAGTGATCACACAAGGCAGACAGAGGGCCTTTGGTTACAAGGAGAGTTGCACCAGTTGATTATCAGTTAAAAAATGGTAGAATTGTTGATCTATACATTTTTGTCAGTGCCATCTATAAACCAAATACATCAATTTGGATGAGAGTGTGGTAAATACTACACTATATGGCTATATTTAAATACGTTCACTTTCGTGATATGTAAAATATGACTTTTTTTTCCACATGAAAGCATCAGCTCTAAAAATATTTAACTTGGAAATCACTATTACTTACTTTATCAAAAAAATTTTCCCTGATTTTTCTTCTTTTTACATTTGTGCTGATGGCAGACATGAATGATTACTGAAACATAGAGATTATGTTAAGACTGTTCTCTTTAAGATTTCTCGTTGCCACTCTATGGCCTCGGAAAGCCACAGAATAAATCACTATTTAAAGCTTATCTGCTGGAAAGTCACTTTACTTTTTTGTGATGACTCAATCTTAACTAGTATCTCAGCAATACATCGGTTCCTCTAAGTACACTTGTATTTACTATGGCCAAATCCTAAAGTCCTTCACCAGGCAAAGAGCCCACTCAGAGGAACGGTGGTTCTGGCTGAGTGAAGGCAGAGTAAAAGCTAACGAACCTCAGGAATTGGCCCTGCCTAAGTATTCTGGAGAGTACCATTTGCACACATAGGTGCCTTGAACTGATTTTGAGTACCCCCCGTGTCACTCTGCATGGCACGAGGTCTCTTTCACTGCCGGTGGGCTAATTCGTGAGGTGGTGGCTCAGGTCTTACTCACGCCTTCCCCAGGGTCTTGCCTTGCTGGGATGCAAGGGTGACTTCTGAGCGGGTACCTTGGGCTGCATCCCACCGCCCGGGGATGGGGTCGGCTGAGCAGAGCAGAGCTAACTCCAACGCATGTACAGTTTTGTGCCAAGGAGAGACCTAACAAAGCTATCATCGTAACCCATAATAGTTCCTAAAACATATATGTGCTTATTGCTTTTGTCCGTACATGCTGCATTCACTATTATGGATTACAGACAGAAGTACTGTACAGCTTGGACGGACAGACATTTACATTCAGGACTAACCAACGGCTTTTTTTTTACAATAGGAAGGAACAAAACGCAGTGGACTCGAGCGGCTCAGGGTCTTCCTCCCGCCTGTGCGCCTCCGCTCCCGCGTCCCGTGTCTCAGCACGTCCCCGGACCTGCTGCGTGCAGATCGTTACATGCCCCGGCAGGTACTCAGAAATAGGTCAGGAAAAGCTCATTGACAAGAGTTATTTACAATTGAGTTTTACAGTAGAAACAGAGAACAACATAAAAGATTACCATCACAGTTATCACAGGACAGGTTGTGACTTGCTACAGGCGTGTAACAAATCACGGTCACGACAGGAGGCACAAATTAAAATAGTGCTTAGTTAAAGTGCTTGATTGTTACACTCTGCTATCCTACTCCAGCATCGCAACAACAACAACAAAAAGTCAACATAAAGTGCTTTTCCCCCCCCCGAGATTAAAAACCAAAGACAAATTATTTCCTACACAATTTGACATAACTTTATTGAAACAATAATATTTTAAAAACCTAGGCTGGTGGCTGCTAGTTCTATTCATTTAAAATGGTCAGATCTTTTTTTTCTTTTTTTTTTTTTTTCTCGTTTCGTTTAAAAATGACTGGATGTTATTAAAACATCAGGCCTGATTCTCCTGTCTCTCGCAGCTGCTTGGCGCCGCAGCTCTGCAGGAGCCGCTCCTGCCCGACCTCCTCGCGAGAGAGAGCACAGCCAGGCCCGGGGCGGGTCGCTAACGAATCCCTCTTTTTGCATATTTATGTAACACTTGCATATCTTTCACCGCGCCGCTCGGGCGCAAAAAGCTTCAGACCGACCGGTTCCTCTCCTACGCCAAGGGCGAGACTTGGGCTGACGCCTGGAGTCAGCATGCGGGCGGGAAGCGGAGGCCCGGGGAGCCGTCCCGGTACCCCCGGCACAGGCCGCAGGGGCCGGCCGCGGCGTCGGCACCACCGCCACGCCCGGCCGTCCCCACGGGGCAGGGCAGCGAGCGTCTCCCTTCCGCGGAAGGGTAGGGCGAGAGCCGAGCTCTCCTTCCAGCCCTATGCTCCCCGGCACCGGGAAGGGGGTCTGGCTGCGATGCCTCCAGAGAGTCCTGCTTCTGCATGGCTCCTTCTCGCCTCTCCAGCGTGGGCCATGGATCCCCCGAGGGCCATGTGCTGGCCCTGGGGCAGGTATCGATTTTTAGCAGAGGGCAAGTGCAAGTTTCACTATGTCCTAGGGGATGTTTGGAATCAGATACAAGTGGTGCAACTCACCCTGCTGATGTTTCAAAAGAAAACGTCAGGTCCTACAGGATATCGTATTGTTAAACACACACAGAGCATTTTAATAATTGGTTTCCCTAGACTGTTATTTGTTTTAAACGGTTTTTCACTTGGATTTTCCAATAATGCAAGTGTTCCCTGTTACCTTTAGACATAATATCCATCAGAGAAAGCTGTAGATGGGGAACAGCTGCCCTGAAGCAGTGAGCATTGTGTTTTTGATAGCTTTATACCAACCCCAGCAATTTATTCCAGAGTTCAGATCTGGCTGCCTTGGCATCCTTTATGGAACTAATGCAAATCAGATGTTAATAACTTCCAAAAGGAGCTCTAGCGTTCAAGGGGAATGGATGGATATTTGGTCACATTGGCTTCACTGGACAACATGAAAGGAGATCAATGTGTGATCATGATTTGCAATCCTTATTTTTGACTGATGTGGGCAACGTCTTTAGAGTTGTTTCAGAGAAGGACATTTTCACAAACCCACACTGGACCTCCCCCAGACTTTTAGAAACAGGTGGCTTGTTTCAGCCAAGTTCATGCCATGCAGAAGCTCTTTTTTTTTGTGTTGACTGTAAAGACATTCCTTTAAACTTTCAGTAAGTTCTTTTGGAGCCCGTCTCAGATGCTTTGATCATGTGTGTTAGCATGTCCTCCGCTGCCTGGTAATACATGGACTTCTGGGGAAATGTGATTTTCTAGTCTGACAGTCTCCTGATTGCTCTGGGTTCTTCCAGTGATACCCTCCATAGAATAAATGCAATTTTGCCCTATCAGCTTAGGGGAGGTGGGTAAAGCAGCAGCTTCTAGATGGTTCTTCTCTGTTCTATAAACATTGTCCTTTTGCTTTAGATAGCCACTGTTTGTAACATTGTACTTGGGACTCACATTTCCGGGCGGACTTGAATCATAAAGCAGCTGACCTTCATCATCAGTGTCAGCATCTATATATTTGTGTATACCAGCATCATGGAAGTTGAAAGCTATGGCTGTCTGCGTCTCTGGTGACTTTGGGGGTGTTCTCGCACTTGCGGTTGTGTAGATCGAGGTTTCTGGGCTCATGAGAGATCTGTCAGAGAGTAAGGAAGTATCTGTGGCAGCAGCAGCAGCTCCCCGGGTCTTGAGGGGGTCTGGATATATTCTCAGTACATTTGATGCTGGTACTAATGTGCTGGTGTCCTCTTCCATGAAGTTGACTTTCAGAGATCTTAGTTTTAAAGGGTTACTGGCCTTTATGGAGCTTTTTGGACTTTCTATGAAAAAAGCAGAACGGTGGCTGCCTTCGGAGCTTGGGTTCATTTCCACAAATCTGCCACCGCTGCCCTCTGGCCTGCTCTGCTCCTGAATCACATTAATGCCACCTTTGCAGGGAAGGGTAGCGAGCGGGCTGTGGGAAAACCTCCCGGAGTCAGGGAATTCAGCCGCGCAACTTATGAAGCTGTCAATGCTGGACATGCTCCTCATGTCAATGATCCCATCAGCGCGAGTCGTCAGCAAGGGCACCATAGGGCCGGGAAGGGTTTCCATTTCGAGCTCTTCCTTTTGCTTTCCAGGTTGACTCGATTCTTTAGTATTAAGGTTTGGCTGAGACTGAGTCTTTGCCATTTTGTTATACATGTCCTCTAGCTGTTGGACATTCAGGTGCTGGGGACTTGAAGATGACCTGGCTTTCTCTGGAGATCCTTGTTCCTTAGTTTCAAAAGATTTACTAGAGCTAGTTTCAGAGAGCGTTCTCTTGGTCCATTTCCATTTGCTGGGAGATAAATGATTGTCCTGAACTTTATCCTTTTTGGCTACGCTTTCTCCGTTCTTTTCAACCACAATGTCCATGAGTTCTATACTACGGGCAAACGCATCCTTCATGTTCATGGAAACAATACTGCCATTCCTTTTTGCTCTTTCAAGAGCTTCCCTGCGCTTAATGGCTTTCTCCTGCCTCTTCTGCTCTTTGTAGAACTCAGAGAAGTTATTGACAATAATTGGGATGGGAAGAGCAATCACCAGCACTCCAGCAATGCAGCACAGTCCTCCTACTATTTTACCTAAAAGTGTTTTGGGGTAGATGTCTCCGTAGCCTACTGTTGTCATGGTGATTGTTGCCCACCAGAAAGAAGCTGGGATGCTCTTGAATTTTGTATCATCCTCATCCTTTTCTGCAAAAAAAACTAAACTGGAAAAGATCATAATGCCCATGGCCAAAAACAAGATGAGTAATCCAAGCTCATTGTAACTCCTCCTCAGTGTAAACCCCAAGGACTGTAAACCCGTTGAGTGCCGGGCAAGCTTTAGAATCCGGAGTATCCTCATAATCCGAAATATTTGGACCACTCGTCGTACATTTTGGAACTGAAGTACACTTTTATTGGATTCTGTGAGGAAGATGGTGACATAGTATGGCAAGATAGCTAGCAAATCGATAGCATTCAGCGGGCCTTTGAAAAACTTCCATTTCTTAGGTGAGGATAGGAACCGCAAGAGGTATTCCATTGTAAACCATGCAATGCACACCGCTTCCACGTGGGCAAGTTGGGGATTATCTGTGGTCTGCCCAAATTCATCCATGCCTTGTAGTTCAGGAAGTGTGTTAAGGGACAAGGCAATTGTAGATAGTACAATAAACATGATGGAAATGATTGCCAAAATCTGGAAAGGAAAGAGAAAACAGTGAGTTCATCTCAGAATATATTACACTATCTATCACTGCCATTAACGCATGGCTGTATTTCCGCTTACCCATTTCAAGACTAATTTTGCTCTTAGGACACAGAAGTTGGATAACCAATGCATCCTGAGGTGATTTTATTTTGGAAGCTGCTTTAGTTATGTCAGATGCATAAAGAAGATAAAGCATCTACTTCAACTCCTGTGCCTTCATCCCTGTGTAGTCAAGGAATGTGTACCAAGCCGCTAGGATGCCAGGAGGGCTGTGAAGCAGTTCACAGCAGGAGCTTTTGTTATACTACTAATCAGGTGCCCAACAAAGCCCATCTGGACAACAGGCTCTGAAATCTAAGCAAGAAGGAATGCAATTGTGAATGCAAGATTCGAGTGGAGTGATGAACTCCATTCAGTGCATGGTTACATCTGTAATTTTGGGTGCCTATGGCTAATTACAGAAACGTGTGTACAATTCTATTACATACAAGCATACAAGTAATACGCTCTTTTTTAATGACTCATCTCTAACTTGAAACTTGATGGTTGTGAAATACATGAAAACTTTACCAAGCTTTCTAAAACATTTTCAGCTCTGAGCTACTCTACATGCAACCGACTGGCCATCCTAGCTCCCCATCACAATCAGGGGAAAGAGCAAACTCATCCTGGCAAACCAAACTGCACAACACTGAGACAGTCAAGGAAGGGCAGGTCCAGCCACTGGAGAGCTCATCCATTATCAGAAACCAGCTCTTGGGCTAGAGTGCAATGAGAGGAGAAGGGTCTGCAGTGAGCAGACAGAAACCAGCTCTTGGGCTAGAGTGCAATGAGAGGAGAAGGGTCTGCAGTGAGCAGACATAAACCTGCTCAGATCCTGGGCCACCGACCCTATGCAGAGCTAGAAAGCATGAAGTGCTAGATTAGCATGTTTGCAGCTTTCAGATAGTGTAGGCAGATTGTCCTTCCATACCTGTTTTATATAGACATTAATGCTATACTCTCCAGTTTTCCCTAATTACATCTTCTTTCAAAGTAATTTTAGGGAGGTTTTAGAGCTGACAGACAGTTTGAGGAGCATTTTTTTCTACTGGTGAGTTCTTTCTCTGGTTTGTTAATTGGGTGGGATTATATCTAGTTTCTTAGGTTACTGCCAAAATACAGTAATGATTTCAAAACACATGTATATGTGACTAATGTTTTATGTATTCATTTAAGTGTAAGCTAGTCCCTTATGCTTGCTTTTCTCCTGCTTGATAGAAAAGGAGCATGAATTCAATTGCAACATATGTGCATGATGACTAGATACACAATATTAAGCGATGAATTATAAAACGTATGACAAGTTCTGCATCATGAATTGCAAATCTGACACACTCCTTCCTTGCCCATATAACTAGATTTTAGGTTTCCTCACAGGGACCTTTCTCAGCCAGCCTCACAATACCAGAATATCCACAGTTACCACTTGGGGCACTGGAGAAAGAAATTCCTGCAGGATTTCTCTTCAGCTGAGCCCAGCACAGACATCCTAAAAGTCAGGAAATATAAGACTTCTGAACATTTATTCCCGAATGGACAGTCACTACAGTGGAACAAGCCTTACTGCTGTAGGAGAAACATGCAGATCCAATACGGTTCAGAAATACTGTGGTCTTCTCAAGAAGAGCCTCACCTCTTCTCCAAAGCTGAAAGGCAGAAATGGTATCCAAAGACTGGAAACTTCACTTGAATTAAATTCATATAGCAAGCTTAAGCTATGGCTTTAGGAGAAAAGCCCATATACCTTCAAAAAATGCAAACTTAAGGGAAGAGTTTAAATTCTGAAATTTTGATTTCAACAAGTGTTTTAAAGTCCACTTGCTGTTAAGAAAATCCCTTCCAAATCAATGTAATAAAATCATTTACCCTTTAACTCACTAAAATGTACTATATAACTTTGATTTGTACATGACACTGCAGACCTAGTAATTTAATCTGAAGAATAAGATTTGACTAGAAACAAAGATGAGCTTCATTAAACACTCTGGTTTCATTGTCTAAATTGGATTAAATGGAAGAAGTGAACGGTGTAAATAGCCTCCTGTGCAATGCTCTAGCACCAGGAATTTTAGAATAGCCTCACTTTCAGTTACTAAATTGTTGCCAGGAAAAATGCTGGGAAGATCCCTTTTCCTTTTTAAACAGGTTGCCTAAAAGAATGTTTGTTGTTAGCCGTGCTGTGCTGTGCACCCTTGCAGTGCTAGTGAACCTTTTACCTCCTCCTCACTATCCTCCCCTTCCATAAATTTGCTGCTGAAATACGAACAACACCACAACAACTTGTGCAAAGTGGGGTTTGCCTTGTTGAGAGACTTCTCAGGTCAATGAGCCAAAAAAGCTGTGGGAAAGACTTGGGGGTGCGCAAAAAAGTAGGAAGAAGCATGGGATGGAGAGAAGCAGAGAGGAATGCAGGGAAAGTGCTTGAACTGATGGCTTCGAGCTCAAGAGAATAAAATGTAAGTCAAGTGTCTCATGGTGAAGCAGGGAGAAATTTAGATGTTAACTACTTCTGCGTGGTTGGTTGTTTCAAAAGACCATCTCCTGAAGACCAGGTAATACTCCCGAGAAGCAGGGAGCCTGATTTGCTTTCCTAGAAGGCTCTTTTAGTGTTTTTGCTGTCATTTCTTTTTTTACAACTCAACATTTCTGAAGGTGTTTGGGATGTTTTCAATGGTAATTTCAGTTTTTTTGCTTGGTTTTATCTCTGCCCACTATACACAGAAGGCCTTATTTGTAGACTTAGATGTACATAGTGTGTTTTATCTCCTTCACTTTCAGTGTAAATATTAACACTCCGTCTTTATTCAGTGGATGGCATCCAGCAGCAGTAATTGGTGTCAAAGCTTCCGTTTCCTTTGATATACCTTCCTGCTTTGAAGATCAAGGCAATGCCAGATGAACATAAATTTGAAAACTAGGAGATATGAAGGTAAAATTTGTTTTTGGTTTAGCAGATTTAGCCATGGAGCTAAGCAATAAACAGAGAGAGACATTTATCATTTCTCCCGCAAGTTGCAGCAAGATGTCACCTGTGCTCCTAAGATACAGATTTTTCCCCTTATTGATCTACTGCAATCATACATCTTTGGGAATCTTGTCAGGCTAAGAAAAACTTCTAAATGTGAGTGGAATGTCCTCAGGTATTGAAAACACTTTTCAGTTGGAAAGTACAAAAAACTGGGAGATGAAATATCTCCAGTGGGGTTTAAAGGATCCTTCTCTAAAGCATACTTTGTCCTGGTAGATCCACCATCCAACAAAAACCATCCAAGGAGCAGTTGTCCACAGAAAACTGGATCCAGCTGCTGCTGTCAGGCATTAGCACTGCATTCACTGGCACAGGGCTCTATCCTAATGTATTTACAGTATGGGATGGCAGATTGTAGAAATCACTGTCTGTCTGTCTAATAAGGTTTCCTATCTTGGCCATACTGAACGTCTAGCTTGGCAGCTTTCGTATTTTCCACTGTCAGTAATGAGAGACAGAAAGCTGAAGGAAAGACCTTTATACCATCAAGAACACCTCTAGAGACGCTCTGTGTGGCAGCAGCTTTTTCATTCAATTCCTGGCCTTTCCTCCTTCCTTTCCCCCTCCAGGTTCACTTCTCTTTAACAAGAAAAGCCAATGGGACGAACTTGGACTTGAGCAGGAACGATCCCTCTGCAGTGAATGAGGCTCCAGCTGCTTAGGCTAGCGGTCACTGGAAAAAAGTGCCCGTTGTCCCTGCTCCAAAGCACTGACTCAAAACCTCGCTGCTGCATCGGCTGCTAACAGCTGCTTGAAATGGAAGCAAGCACGGGGAGAGGGCCTCCTCCTGTAGCACCAGTTTTCATGATTCCTTAAAAAACATGCAACATGGCCTTGTGCTGGTGAAAACTTTTGGACTGGCAATCAAAGAGCTGATGTTGAACAGGGTTAAGCACAGAAAGGTCCCTAGATCGCAAGCTTGGACTTGCAGAAGGAACAGGGACAGGAAAGTTAAGCGTCGAGGGTCTGTTAGATTTTGTAAGTGCTGCTCAAATGTGCATATTCCTACTTATGGAGCTAGCTGTACCCCCCTCTTAGGTCTTGCTCCTGGCTTATCTGCAATATGTTGACTTGCTACGGGGGCTGGGGAAGGCACCTCCAGTATCGCTGCAGGCACATCTAGAGCTTCTGACTTGGATGCCCCATGTCTGCAGTAGATCCTATAAAACACATAGCTAAAACAATCAAAAAGCTTGCAGCCTAAAATTTGGAGGCATAGGAAAAAGATTTGGAGGCACAAAAGGCTGAGATGACTGGCCTGAGGAAAGACCACATCAGTGGCAGAGGCAGGTGAGGGAATCCATGTACTTCTGGTGCCACATCCACGAGGGCTGTTCTCCACCGTCCTCACATTGGCTCCATTGGAGCAAATGACAGAAGCCCTGACAGGCCAGGTTTTACTGGGCAGGTATCCACAACAGAGCACCACAGACACTCCTTAAACTGCTCGTAAAGCTGACAGGGTTTAAGACTACTTTTTCCCTGCACAACTTTCAGACCACTTCTGCCAACTGACTGCATGAGAGAAGTTGTGAAGTTCCCTTCCTCTTTGCTTCTGTATTTACTCTTACATTTCACCTGTAGCAACACACCATAAATTGTGAAGTTCCCCGTCAGGTACTTTTCTAGGTGACTTGCAGAGGGTATTGGACGGGCTCCTAATGACAGCACTGGCTTGTAGTGCAAGTCTCAGTATGTATGGGCAGGATTCCAGAAAAAACTCCTTCTCCACTAAATTGACTGTTTCACAAAGATTTTTATTGAGTGAATCTCTGGATTGCTGCTATGGTTCCTTTGTGAAAGCTAAATAACCCAAGGACAGGCAGGGCAAGGTTTTGAATTAATTTAAAGCAGTTGCGTCAAAGTGATTAGCATGATTGTACATACATGCTGGTTATTACACATGCAAATAAGACAAGCAAGCTGATTATGTGAGTAAGTGTAGCTAGTTTGTGTGCAACTGCTGCTTCCTGAGGCAGGATGGATGTGCCATGCTTGCAAGCCAGTAATCCCCACCTCTCCAAAATGCCCTGCAAAACTAGGTAGACAACCTCTATCACACACTTTTCAGGAGATATCCACCTGTGCTGGGCCTGACCTTGCTTGCTGGGCGAAAGCAGCCCCAGGGATTCATCCTTCGTGTTGGCAAGGTCTGTGCTCATCCCTGGGAGGAAGGGGCCAGTCTGTTCAGAAATTTCCCATCTCTCTCTTGAGCTTGTGGTAGCAGCAGTTTGTGGGCAGCAAAACTATGCACGCCACCCCCCAGACAGGACAGAGCGGGGTAACTCTTAGGCAGCAGGGACTAACCCGACATTTAGGTTTGGTGATATTTATTGCTTGATTGTCTGTTCTTTGCACTGCTAAAGACCCTAACTAAGGTCAAGGCATAAGACCGGAGACTTTCAAGACCCTTAAAATTAATGACAATTGGCTGTCCAAATCCCATAGATGGCTCTAAAATCTCAGTGTAAGCATCTGAGATCTATCTGCTCATGGCAACATGCCCTATACTTTTTCTGTCTTCATACTCAGTAATGAAGCTGATATAGCAAGGAGAAGGGGTGGTGTGTGGGAGAGAATAGGAGAGTGTTTGAATATAGATTCAATATTCTTGGAAATATGATGAGGAAATTGTTATGTAATCAAGAAGTTTAATAATGGTTTTGTCTAATGCGCTTTTTTAGCTTCACCAAGGCCTGAAGAATAAACTTGGCATCAGGACCAGGTTTCATTCATATGCACCATTTACTAAGGGATATTTCCTGCAGCCCCCCTACTTCCCCAAGCAAACAATATACTTTGAGTCAGACTGTCCAGCTCCATCCTGCCATGCCTATGCCAGGCTCTGTCTCCCCAGGCTCTGAGAAGCAGAGAGCACAGTGTATTTTGAGCTATATCCCACGTGCTGCACAGTGCAGAAACAGATGGAGAGTTCCTTAATCTCCTCCCCACTTCGTTCTGCACGGGAATAACGTCTCCTGCTCATGGCAGCTATACATGTCTATGGTATTTATTGACAGGGACTTGTTTTAGGGAACATCTCTTCACTAGAAAAATGCCTATTTAATCATTAAGTGAAAGAATTCACAGAACATGGTCACTTCTGATGTCATGATTCTGACCGTTGGGCTTGCAGGATGTTTTTTCTAGAAAATGCTGTGGGCATAACAAAAGGTAACCCTTGCTTCTTGGATCATGACAAGAAGCTGAGGCCAAACCTGGGGATAGGGTTGCAAATGAAATATAGAGAACTTTTAATCCTCATTTTCATGTGGAAGGATGTTAAGAGGCAATGTAAGACCTTGAATCTCCAAAATCCTTAAGTCCCACTGATTCCTGTGGAACATAAACTCATGCTTAAGAGTTTTCCCTGGTCTGGCACTTTACATGCCACTTTTGCATCCTGCCCCAAGGGGGTCCTTGAGACACGTTTGCACCAGGAGGTATGTGGTCTGGAGAGGTAGGACCCTGCACACACCAGTTCACTTACATCCCTCCAGTGCCCCCAGTGACTGAATCCTCAGTCTGTCAGAATGTAAACTCCTATGCTCTTCTGTAAGAGTTACTACATAGTATGAAATCCATAAAAACAAAATCAAGATAAAACTGTTTATATTTTGCTTTAGAAATATACGAGATCTTCATTTTGACATTGCCTGGAAAAGCCCAGATTGAATAATAGTTAATTATTTGATTTCAGTTATAGCTGTAATAATTTTATCTGTTCAGAAAGTCTATTTGGTTTAAAAGGGGATACAATACTTCTGCTGATTATATGTCAATGCTTCGTTTGCCTACAGGCACCCAGAAAGCTGCAGCTACAACTGCTGCTGACTAAGCTAAAGTGGGCAGAAAAGTAGCCTTCAGGCATGGCTGCCTATAAATTCCTTAATGCTGTTAAGAAAATGTTTAGTTGTCAGAGAGCTATCAAGCCCCATTAAATGATAAATGGTGTCAGTCTTCCTTCTGAGCAAAGCCCAGATGCAAATGGTGCGTTGGAGAAGAAAATGATAAATGAATGAAAATACTGAAAAGGCAAACTTCAAAGGCATACACTGCCTTTAGACATCAGTGCAGTGATAGTGCTCAAGAGAGGATGAGAGGGGAGCATCTGTCCTATTTCTGCTGCTGCTAGCATGGGGAAAATCAAAAAAGAAAACAAATGCATGGCACATGGAAGCTCAAGTTTCCCATTTTTCTCCTGGCCTTGCCTTCTGCCCAGGAAGACTGCAACCCCAGCGAGCAGCGCTACTGCAAGGTATCCAGCCCCAACAGCACAGACCGACCCAAACTGTTTGCATGTCCTCCCTGCACATCCATGCAGACAAACCTTACTGCCATCCTCAAGCCATGGCAGCATGCTCTGCTCAGGCCTCGCGTGTCAGAAAGTGATACACGCTCCCAAGGAAGGCTCCAGCCATGCCAGTGCCTGGTCTCCCCAGCTCCCCGCCAGCCTGACCCAGGCATCTCCCTCACGAGCGCTCCTACCGTGATCCTTGCCAGCCCTCTTGCCTGACCCATTACGTCTTCATCTTGCTCGCACATTCCCACTCTTTGTGCCGTGCAAAATGCTGGTCTTGGAGCACAGAAGTGGGAACAGCAGTGCAGTATTGCACAGCCTGGTCTTTCTCTGGAAGACGACTAAAGAGACAGACCCTAATGGTGAACCCCCCCACACACAACATGCCACCTGCTTTTCGACCCTCTGCACCACAGCAAGTCATTAGCTGTTATCAGGGCCAGGCTCCAGACCACCTACCCAGACAAAAGCTTCCCTCCAGCTTGGTGCTTCCCTTTCAGGCACATCTCCCACCCCTACTATCTATCTTGCATTCGAGTAGGCAATGGTTTGGATTCAGAAAAATGAAAAATAAAAAAAATGAGTGCCTTAACCCTCAGCACTGGTAAACGCCTGGGAACTGCTCTTCCAGATGCCTTTGTGATTTTAGCCTGCACCAGGGAGAGAAAATGCTCGTGATCAACTCCCACTATCCCAAGCAGCCTACTCAGCCTCAGACACTATTTACAGGGGATGCTAAGCTTAAAGTGTTGGTGTTTGCTGGAGTAGTTGTGGAAGGGGTTTTTTTTAATGGTTAAATTCAATCAGGAATGTGCCAAGATAGCATGAAATCACCAAAATGTAATTAAGCAAAAACTATTAGCTTGATTGCTAAACTAGTCATGAATATGCATGAGAATAATTGATATTAATTCTTTTCAAATCTGAGGCACATTAGTCCTGCATAATATAGTGTGGAATTTTTCTGAAGATTAAACCAGTTCCACTGCCCCTTTCTCACCAAAAGGTATAATTAGTTTTACTGCAGGGAGATTTACCTAGTCATTGATACCATACTGGGTTGCCACATAGCAAGGAAATTAGAACAGTGCTCGAGTGATGTTTTGTCTGCAAAAATGGTGACTGAATATTTTTTCCAGAAACGCGTTAGGAGAAGCAGCAAATCTGGTTACCAGCATCAGCCACACTAATGACATTATGAAGAGGCAGGGAAGCCTGCAGGAGCAGTAAATCCTTATAGATGGAAAGGCAGTGGCAGTATTCTCTACCTGTTTAATATGTTTGATGCTAGCATAGCCCTGTCACCTGAGTGACTGAGCATTTCAGGAGGCTGTTCCTAAGGGCTGACTTTAACTTATTGGGACCGCTGCTCTTGGGCTCCTTCTGCAGGTCACAGAAGGTTTCTCCGGTGGGTTTCAGAGGGGTTTTTTTCCATTCACACTTGGAACAAGGTCACAAAATTTATGCTGAGGCACTTTTATGCCTCACAGACTGCGGGACATGTACTCCTTTAGGGAGACAAGTCCTCCTGTACTGTGGGTGCAGCCTTTGCCCAGGCTGCACAGCCCCAGAGTTTGCCCATACACTTACAGCCTGATGCAAGAGGAGTTTGGTGGCATATCTTGCACTGATGAGAAAGCCTTGGGCTCACACAAGGGATTACAGCTGTTAATTGCTTATTCCTTGCAAGAAACCTACAAAGAAATTGAATGTTAGCACCCCTCTTTTTGCAAAAGAAGACATGTGATGCCCACAGGTGGTGGGAAACATCTCTGCAGGATCCCTCCAAGCTCTCAGCACCTTCCTAATTCTTAGTCCTTTATTCTGCTAAAACCTCTTGTTTTCCCGATCAGCTTCTCTGCTCTCCATTACACCCACAGTTACCTTTGTGTTCAGCAGGCAGACCTTGTATCAGACAGAAGGGCTTTGATGCAGCGACATGTCCACACGTGGGCCCACCCTTCCCAAGCCTGGGTTCCCAAGGCTTTTCTTTAACTACAGCAGAGCATGGAGCCCTTAGTGAGGGCTTTGGCACAATGTGAATGAAGCGTTTTAATCTCAAGCACAGATGGTTCTTCCCTTTGTAAGCACTAAACACTGGATTAGATATCACATATTTAATAAATAGCAACAACTGTATACAAACTGTGTGCAAAAGCAGCTGAAAGCTAATCCTTGGCAATTAATCATTCATATGAGTATGAGGCCATAGCAAGTGGTAAGTAGAGACAGTGGATAGCGAATCTGTTTGAACACAAAAGAAAAGGCAGCTATACATCAGCATTTCGACAAGAGAGTTTGATCTCATCTTAGTAAGACAGTTTTGATGCATTCTAGCTATAAATATAGAGGATGAAATGGAAGCATGGAGATATGTACTTGGTTCTTTGTTAGGGTTTGGGGTTTTTTTTTTGTTGGGTTTTTTGTTTTTTTTTTAAACTCTATTGAGCTCAGAAAAAGCTCAAACTCTCTGAAGTGTCAGCAGGCAATCTGGGAACACTCACTCCCGTGCTTACTGACTTCTAGACATTGACAAAACAGTAAGCCTTTCCAAGTCACAAGAAATAAACACCTACTCCGGATAGCCCTTGGCTTTCTGATAGCTTTGAAATCTCTTATGATAGCCATTCCTATGTTACTGCACCCCAGCATGCTCCCAACAGACACTGCACAGGCAGGCCAGCAATGAGACACACATCACACATTGCAGTCCCTTCCTTCTCTCCTCTCCTCAACACAGACCTCTGAGATCACTCCACTACTATCATCGTCCCGGGGTGGTCATAAGCAGCAGACACTCATTTATGCTACCACGGTACCCGAAAAGTACATTTACAACAATAACTTATTTTTTCTTTACCATGCTTTTTGCAATGCTCAGGGGACTGCAGAAAACCTGAGCCAAATAGAAAGAAGAAAAAAAAGAAAAGAAAAAAAAGGGGAAAAAGAAAAAGAAAGCCACTCTGACCATTTTGATAGGGAGCAGAGCTGGTTTTTGTACTGTTTCTTGGGGTGGTTTGGTTTTTTTACTGGCTATTTTACTGGGTTTTTGTCCTTTACCTTAAAAAAAGTCCCCTGAAACTGTTTGGAAAATGCAGGTGTGCTGCCTTTTAGTGAATGTTTATTGAAGAGAGAGAAGGGCAGGGGGCAAGGTTTCCTGTAAATGGTAGCTGAATAGTGGTACATTGTATTTTAATCCACATGCAGAATAGCAAAGACCAGCTCTGAAGATTAAGGGAAATTATACACTTTACTGGGTTTTAGCACATTTTTCAGTTGCCTTTTTTTTTTATTTGGGGTTTCTGTGTTAATATAGGATGATACCGCGCTATATACTGGCTGGCAGAAATTAATCTTGTCACGAATGTACTTCTTTGAAAGGCTGAGCCTTCCTGAGCTCTTAATTTGAGCTGATTTGACTGTCTCATTATCATAGCAGCAGATTTTGGAATAGCAAAGTTGAACCTTACTTGAACTTGTTGGCTACATTAGCACTGTTTTTCTGTCTCCTCCCCACCTCCATCCATGAATAATAATACCCAGTATCACTTTTTTTTTCCTACTGGGGCCTCCTAGTAACTGTTTGCTAAACAAAGACACGCTAACATGACACGTTGGGGGAGAAGCATATTAAAGAGCCTGAGTTTTGTTTGCCAAAGATAGAACTTGTCATTCCAGGGAAACACATGGTTTTGATGTCCTGGGAAACTCAGGATTTTCTATCAGGCATGTGGTCCTGTTATCTGTTATCTTGCACATCGAGGAGACTGTGAGCACGACAGCTTTGGGGTTTGCAAAACACATACCGTGTGTGTGGACTGGGGCCAGGTCACTTCTTTTTTGTGTCTCTGTTCTGAAATTTCATTGCAGTTCAGCTTAACGGCCCTCGTCTGTGCCCAATGTTTTCCTCTCGGAGCGTGGCTCTGCTTGACTCATCCTGCTGTGGCTCCCAACTCACTGCAGGGAAGCAGCTCTGGCATTGTTCGGACGTTTCGATTAAGGCTCTGCTTGGCCAGCAGAAAATAACCTCTCCCTCTAAACACACGTGGGCTGTGACACATCTAACTCCCGAGTGCCACGGTCCTTGCAGCAGCAGCTTCTGTCCCTTCCACCTGCAATAACTTTCTTCAGAAAGAGAGAGCGGGTCTGCAGAGGCCGTGCCCCGGGGACAGGCCGTGCAATCCAGTGCAAGGTCAGATGAAAGCCACCCTGCGGGTTCCTTTAGCCACTGGATAAAGCTCTGTCTCTGATCAGGTTGCATTATTGCTAACGAGCTCTGGCAGACCTTCAACTCTCTGCTCTTCCATCAAGACAAACTGGTAAGATCCACCTTCCCGAGGGCAGTGCTTAACCCTTTCCATGTACGCTTTCTTGCCCACAGGAAAGCCCAGATATTAACTGGGCCCTCAACAAGGCATGCAAATTGCTCATGTGACTGCAAAATGCTGATTGCTGAACTGGGGGATTTACCCCACAGCCTCTCTGCTGGAAGAGGCGATCCCGGGGTCTCTCGGTGCTCCACAGGTCTGCAGAAATGGACACCTATTTCTGTGCTGCCATTTGTCCTCATCATGAGCGCAGCACAAAGCGCCCAAAATCCCCAACAGAGCAAGATTTGCAAAAGATCCTGGCTCCTCTCTAGGTATTAAAATATAGCTTTTTAATGCGTGTAATATACAGCATCTCTCATTGACAACACTTGTGACAATCATCTGCCTGATGTGAGCTGCTGGACCCGGTTTGGTGAGAAGTTGCTCAGTACATTTGGAAATGAGAGACAGAGGAAGCCCGGCACAGGTAAAAACCCACTGCTGAGTGGGAAAAATGAATCCAGTCTAAATTGGGAGTTGTTTAAAGGCGGCAAAATACTAAAAGGCAAAAAAACCCTCAGCATGCCAGGGAAATAAGTTTATAGGAATTACCAAGGGATCTAGGAATAACCTTTCAATGGTTGACATCTGGCACAGATGTGAATAAGAGTCCCTGGCAGCTGAGGGCTCTCTGTGTGTTATGTGGAGTGAGCTGGCAATTCCCAAGGCAGTCCTGAATGGCCAGGCTCATCAGAGGAGCTGATACTGGCTTATTGTTTTCCTTTATTTCTTAGAGAGGAGAAAGCATCCTAAGGGTAGTAATACTGGAGCTGTGTGTCCAATTAACCTGCTGCAGGTAGGGTCAATCTGCTCTACTGCATCCCCTTCAGAGGGCACAAAGCGTGTCTGTTCCCATGGCCACTGTCCCCTGGGAAAGACAGAGGAAGGAAAAAAGGTGCCACTCTATTTATGAGATGGTCCTGCTTTATGGTGCTGCCCTTCCTGCAGCCTGGCTGAATGGTCTGTCTTTTTTTTTTTTCTCTCTCTCTCATTTCTCTGTCAATTGATTGCTCACTGCCAGAGGGTATTATTGGCTTCAAAAGCTTCATTTTCTTGTTCCTGAACTGCTCATCTTCTCCTGGCTCATTGCTGCTACTAGAGGTCAGATCCAAGTACCATCTTGGGTTTGACCTTGAGAGCTTCCTTTGCTCACCCCAGCACATGAAAAGCCCCTTTGATCCATTTCAGACACACACTTTTAAAAAAAAAATCCAATGGCAACAGATTTGATTATTTCAGTGGTAGGTAGAAATACGCTGGAACCAAAACGTTCCCAGCCAGGTTTAAAGATCCAGGCACTGGGATCAGTGCCTGGGGGCGTTCCTGCTTACTGCAGAGCTGTGAGGCTGTGGCAGCACCCCGGCATCCCTGCACACACCAAAAACTTGCTTCAGTTCTGTAAACCAGCAGCAATTGTGCTCTGGTCCCAACTTTTGCTGTGGACCAATTCATGGGTTGCAAGATGCAGTTGTATAATTTGCCTGAAAACTACAGCCTGTTCCTGAAGGGTTTCCACCTGGTTTGGAAATTCTCAACCTGTAACCTTCAGTGAGTGGCCACTGAAAGCACAAGGGAAAAAAATGAAGTGGTGAATCCTGAGCTTCTGAACTGTGCTGTTCAACTTCATCCTGCCCAGCTGGGTAACCATGGAGAAGAAGGTGCAGTGGTAAAAATGCCTTACAGAAAACAATTATTTTCTTAATTTAACACCTTATATATTGCTCCCTGCAATATTCCAGAGAATTAGCTTGTTCTCTGCAGAGTTTTGCTAGCAAGGTCTCATGAGATTCAAATCTTTGATGTGAGATTTCTACTATCTTTTGGGCAGAGACATCTTTATCAGATTATGGAGTAGTCTGTGGACTTGTTTAGGAAATGGTTAGTTAGAGCATAGAGCAGCAGGGCAAGGAGCAGACACTTTCTCTGGGCAGGCAGGGAGATGGGCACAGGCTCTTCTTATTTCTGGGGTGAATAAGCCGGACATGGAGCTGCTACTATTGCGGCTAAGCTTGACTGAAGATGTGTGGCTTGGGTCTGTCAGTGTGTTAACTCATTTCCTCTAAGGCTTTGTACCTTTGCAGAAGGAAAAATGCTCTGTTCTGGATGGTCTCATCCTGTGCTGCTGTGAATGTGCCAGCGCGGGCTCCCAGGCAGAAGCTGTTAACAGAAGCCCCAGACAAGCCAGGCTTGGGTGGACTGTATCCGTGGCTCCATGGAAGACGGAGGTGAGATATGCACTCTGTGGACAGCTGGACTTAAACATCAACCTCCCCAGTTGAGGATCAGAGGTTGCAAGTGCCAGCTCAGAAAAAACACTGAGCAGGAACTAAAGCAAGGAGAGAGGCTGTTCACCCGTGGGACACAGCCAGGGACAGCCTGTGTGAGATGGTGTTTTGAGGAAAGGCTGACTTCTTCAGAATCGTTCTCATTTATGAACAACTTCTGTGAAGATTTTTAAACCCTTCACTTACTGAATATTCAATTCAAGGCAAAAAATAATAATAGTTCAGCTTTAAAGAGGTCAAAAGGAAAAGTCTTGATAAAAATAATTAAAATTTTAAATGAAAATATAATGGAAACATGAAAATTATGAAAAAGTAGCTTTGTTTCACACCTTCTATAACGCAGGCAGCTTCTGTGTGTTTTGCAGTGTTCATGTGGTGAGTCCCCACTCGTCATCTATTTATCTCCATGTACAGAGATGTGTCTGGAGCAGAGATGCAGTTACAGGATCCTGCTCCTGACACAGCTGAGGTCAGCAGCAGAAATCCCTTGCTTCAGTAGGGCACTATTTCACCGAGGGGCTTTCCTTCCATGCTATTTGCCAAAATACAATACAGGGTGGAGGCATGAAGTCTTTTTCTTACCAGAAAGGATGCAAACACTAGGTCCTGCAGTTGCTACCCTGGTGGGGCGGTTGCTGCCTGCCCAGCCATGCCCCACTGCCCTGATCTTGCCACCAGCCCTGCGAAGGGAGGCTTGACAACTTCCCATTTAAATTCTGGCTTTGGGCAAGTTGGATGCCAAACCAGACAAAAATGGGACATTCTGGCTGAAACCCTACTCTTGGAAATGCGAAGAGTTACTCAGGCTGTATCGAAGTTGCACGTAAGAGATGACACTATTGGAAACCAAATAAAAAATCGCGAATACTTTGTCGGCAGGGCAGGAGGGGAAGGGATGGCTCCTATTTAAAGATATCTTAATCAAATCCAGCCCCTTCTACACCTCTAGCTTTTACTCCGAGATCCAGCTAAACCACTAAGCTAACAAAGACCCCAGTTACCAAAGGGAGAGATAATGAAGATACAAAGGAAGAAAATTAGCTGGCAAAGCCATGCTCCTGGGTTATTTCACTGCTCCATGGGGGAGCCCTGAAATGCTGACAGTTTACCTTTCAAATCTCTCAAATAAAGCAACTCTTAAAAAATTGCTAAAATATTATTAACACAAACAGCAACATAGCAGCAGGGTCCCTTTCTCAAAGTGACAGCAAAGGCCGCGTCTCCCCATGCTGCCAGCAGCAGTGTCTGACAGCCACGCTGGTGGGAGGGTTTGGCTTTGTGCACATCTGGGTGCAGGATGCGGGACCCCCCAGTCTCTGCGCCGTCACACTCCCGTGAGTGGGAGATCATCAGCCTTGCTCATACATGGAGTGTGCTACTATTGCAGCCTGAGCAAAACTCGCTTAAACAGAGGATTTTCAAAGATTGTAGTATGTGATGTAATGAACCTCCACCTCTTTGTTCTGTCTTTTGCAAAACCTCCTCTCTCTGCACCAAAAAATAATTCTCAAAGAAATGATCTTGAAACTAGTGTGGGACCGTGCTTGGTCCCTATGAAAGGCAGCCTGGATGGAAGGGTCTGCCTGAAAGGAGGGATCTGGAGTGCCTTTTGCAGGGCTCACCCATCTCTTCCAAGACTTCTCCCTCCAGGTTTGGATGCTCAGAGGAATCCAGGTTGGACCTTGTATCCCCCTCCAAAGTTGCTGTTTGCAGAAAACAATTACAGCCAATTTCCCTCTATGTGAAGATGGTGGAAAATGTCAAAGAAATGGGAAATTTGGAGGGAACTATACAGTTACTCAAAGAAAAATGTCAAGTATTATCGTTAAAGAAAATTCTATTGAACAAAAAAATAACAATCACCAACTCTCTGCATTTGCAGCGCAGTGTCTGCTGCTTTGAAATCAGGCTATAGCTGATGTTATTTGGGGGAATTTAAGCCAGACTCTTGCTGTCACCATCTCAATGTTCTTGGCTTTGTTGCTGTTTCTCTGTTTTATTATTCTGAAGAAAATAAGTCTATTAGTGTTCTTTTTTTGGCAGAGGAACGGCTGCCTGAGCACCGAGTGGACGGACTCCAGGTGGCACAGTGGCTCAATGCACGGGTCCCTTCCTCCTGCTACAGTCAGGTGCAATGTCACAGGGATTTCCCTCTGCAGCACAGGGCTTTTATGGGCTCTCAGGGTGTATCCCCACATTAAGCACCTGAGCTGAGCTCCAGTCCTGTGGCCAAATCCTGCCAAATGGGTTGCGCAGCCTGGATGTGATGCTGGGGCCAAGGGAAAGGGGTGCACACGAGCGGGTGCCTACATGCACATCCCAGCTGGCCCTGGTCTGCACCATCCCTGCCTTCACAAGGGTCTGCGGCACGAGACCTGGACTTCATGAAAAAAACCCAATGCCAAAGTTAAAATGCTCCGTAAGGATCACTGTGCATGTGCGCAGTGTTAGTGAGCCTTTCCCCTGCCTCCACACGCACCGGGCACTGCTGCTCTGCGTGCACAGATGTGCTTGGTGTAAACAGACCCCAGCAGCAGATGTGACTAACCCGAGCACAGGCTATGAACCGACCTGGCTTCATCAAGCTGTTCTTAAGATCACCTGGCAATAGCCTGACAGGGAGCCAGGCAGATTGCCTCCCTCCTGATCGCTTTCTTTTAAGAGTTTATTAGTTGCCTGCTGGTATAGTAAAGCCTGGTGCTCTTACAGGCTTTTGCCTCCGAGTGCTCCTTAATTGCCCCCTGAAAACCCCACACCCAACAGGTACCGAGCTAATTTACCAGCCAAGTTTTGATGCCTATATTTAAAAGGGTGACCCTGGTTTGAGAAAGCATTTTTGGGGGCCAATCTGTAATTTGAAATGGTTTAAACATATTTTTAAGTAACCCTGTAAAATAACGTGCTGCCAAGCAAGAGCTTTGGGTTAAATTATACCCCCATGAAAATCACAGCATGTAAAGGCGGCTGCTGGAAGTTGACAGAGCCTTAATTATGGCAGCCCCAGTGGGCGATGTGGCAGCAGTACAATCAAGCCTCAGAAAACCTGTGCTTTAAGGCCACCGGTTAATCCTGCGTGCCTTGCACGCATCCTGCTTTGGAGCTGTGCTGCCAGTGCGGGTCACGAGCCCTGAACCATGTTTTCAAGGGAAATGACTTCAGAATCACCAAGAACATTCACTTGCTGGGGAAGATTTCTGTGCTTTTTCTTTTCCTAGTTCAGGCTGTTCCAAAAAATAAACACAGAAACTACTCTGCACAGTGTTTCTTGACATAAAGCCACCGCTCTACTGTGGTGCTTTTTGACAGCGGCACCATAAAATATACGTTCCTTGTGCTGCTCTACTCTGACATCCCCAGCTTGCAACTTAAAAGCCAACATATTCCCCCTCCTCAGGCCTCTCCCACATCATCTCCTACAGAGCTAGGAGTATAAAAACACTAAGCCTGGTTGCTAATGGCCTAAGCAAATGATTTAATCACAGTGATGTAAAAGGAGTGAGGAGCCTGTACGATGGAAAAAATGCTGGACAGACAGTAAGACTAATGAGGTAATGTGTAAACCCAGGCATTTTCTAACAGACGGGATGTGGCAGAGCTGACGTATATTGAAAGGGACATAAAAACATAGACAAAACAATAGCCTGGGTTGGCCATAGCTTGATTTATGCAGTGGAAACATTTTTTCCTCTGAAGGCAAAGGCAAGAAGCATAGAAGGCTCTATGCTTGGTAGTACAGTCACAGCATCGCAACTGGAGATGCAGAACGCCTGCACCCAAGCACACCCGGCCTCTGTGACTGTGGTGTGAGGCTGTCTTGAGCACTCATGCAACAAGTTTCCCAGGGCTCTGCAAGAGAAGCCAGCATTGCTGTCACCACAAGGAAAGAGAAGCCCAGACAATTCGTTAGACATCTCAGCACAGGAGAGTGCTGGTGCCATCACCAAAGCAGCAGGCTTGGTGCGCAGAAGCCAGTCTGCATTGCTCGTGCTGGTCACTACTTGCAACATAGCTCAGAAAGCAAACTCGGCTGCTCTGCAAACTGAAGGCCGCCCCATGTCATCTGTGCAAAGCAGAGGGTGCCCCTAATTCACGCCTCTGGCTGCCATGGGGTAACATCTGTGTGCAGACAAGCTCCCAGTTCACACCATGGTGGAGTTTGGGTAGCATGAAGAAGCGGGCGCTCGGTGATGCCTACGGGCACAGTGGTACCACGCCAGTCCCGAGGCTGGGATGAGACATGCTTCCTGAGCCAGGCCAGGCGCCGCTCGGCGAGAGAGCCAAGTGACACAGCTCCTGGGACTGCAAAACATATGGTGTGTTCCACGTGTGAGCGCTGTACATGCTTCTTAAAAAACACCAGCTGCTCAAGGTGAGAGCACAAGTGTTGGGGAGGAGAGGACAGCTCAGGGACATGAGCACGTGTGCCCAGTTTCACTATGGGATGGCTAATGAGGAAAGTCTGTATTTTTGCCTGCCTGCTCTTACTGGAGAAACCTCTTGGAAATTCCTGGTGGTACATGCAGAAAACCATGAAGCAAAAAACCCGAGTCATCTGTTTCAAACTCTCATAGCAGCTTCCCCTGTCAATCTGCATGACCCACTCAATTCTCATCCATTTTCTCCATTTTGGGGGAGTTGTGAAAAATAAATACAATCATTCTAGCTGAGTGGTTATAGCATATGCTCAAACTGCAGTTATTCGGCCAAATTCTCCTATGGCTGTACCACAGCTTGGGCTTTATATAATCCAGGCAATAACACCAGGCACAACCAGAGAACTTGGTCGGACTGCATTGCTGCTGTGCCATGGACAGATTTACCACAGTTCGGTGCTCTGCAGTAGCTTAGCCAGGGCTAAAAAAAAAAAAAAAAAAAAAAATTTAGTTATTAATGTCATTTTCCATTGAGATAGTGTGTGAAATCAATCTATCATGCTAAATCTACAAGTTCCAAACGTATACATAAGGTATATTAAGGGATTTGGAAAGATTAAGAATAGCTCCTAAACGTCTGTGTGTGTGTATAAGCACTGATTGTTTTATCTGTGAATTACCTGCTGCTGTGCAGAAAAGGCAAAGATAAGGAAACCAGCCTGAATCGGCCTTACTGGGAACAGCATTAGAGGGATTATTTGCTCACAGCTGAGCTCTGCCTCTGCTTCTCAGGATGATGTGAAAGTATCGCAGAGGGGTGCTGCTCTCCAGAGCCAAGGGAGCCCGAGAAATACCTGTGGCCCCTAAACCAGCTGGCATTTCTCTGTATGCTCAGCACCGTGCCTCTCAGGTCAGTGCTCACGGGACATGCCGGGTCCGTGGCCGGGTCCGGGCTGTGTTTCCACAGTGCTCCCCGCTCCCCTGCTCCAGCCCCGCAGACCTGCTGCCGCTGCCGCCCCGCAGCCTTGCTCCCTGCCCTGCCGCGCTGCCTGTCGCCCAGCCGGCTGATGTCCCCTGGGAATCGAGGTGTCCCCAACATTTCTGCCAACTGCCTCCTCCTCTAAAATCTCATTGAAGCACTGATCACCTCTGTGTTAAAAAAAAACAGCATTAAAAAAATACAGCGTTAAAATGCTGTAATGACTAGAGCCAGTGGAAAGAGGCCTCTTGCTTACAGCGGGAGCTAAGAGTGCCTGCTGGCACATCTCCTTCAGCTTGGTGCTGCCAGGGTGTTTTGGTGCAGGGGCAGAGCCCTCTCTGCGTGCAGCAGCAGCTCCATGGGCACAGCAGCTCCTGAGCAGGATGGGCGGCTGGACCGTGACGTGGGGCTGCAGAGCCCACCTTGCACGTGTGCCGCGGCTGCTGGGGTCGCTGAGCTGCCAAGCCTGCGCGGCCGAGCAGGTGGGTTTCCCGGGTGGCAGTTCTTTTGAAGAGCAATTGGGAGGTCAGGACTGGGCACTTTTAAAAATCCATCTTGTTTTCAGTGCAACTTGCTCTTCCGTGTGGCACAGATAACTACCAGGGTTTGTAGCTGTTCCTGGTTAGTGACGAAGCATCAGACTCAGCCTGGCTCCGCTCCCGAAGGACCAGCAGGGCTCTGGCTCTCGTAGGCAGTAGCCCAGGAGCCTTGTCTCTGCTCCTAATAAGACATGCAGATGAATTAGCCATTCACACACAAACACAACCCCGCTCTCGCCTTGTGACTTGCCAAATCTCCTGGTTCCCCCAGGAAGGCAGACATCCGCCTCCAGCAGCCGCTGGGCAGCTGCGCTCAGTGGTGCCGCGTGAGCCCGGGCAGGCAAGGTTCGCCGGGGCTTACCTGGCTGAAGGCACCTGGACTTTAGTCCCAGGATTAGTATCAGGGGAAGCACTTACAAGGAATGACCATTCCATGGGATAGCAAATACATGACTCGCATCGTTAGTAGCAAACCTCAGTGCGCCTGGCATGGCAAAACGTGTGCTATTCCAAAGTGGTTACCTGGGCTGGTTCTGGCAAACCTACATAAGGAAGGATACCTTTCCCCAGACACTCATAGCGTGCGTAACTGCACAGTTTATAAAAAGCATCCTCTGAAAAGATTTTCCTACTGGGTAAAGGTCCATTATGAGGACTTCCTGGCTTACGCGGCTGTATATAGCAGTGGTAATCCTATTATGCTTAGCTAAACTGTCCTCCACCGAACAGTGAAATGAACTTTACAGAACACTAGAAGCTTAATTAAGCCTCCAAGCCTGCTGCGAGCAGCACAGTTCTGCCTCTCTGCAGCCACACGGTCGTGTTATCACAGAAAGCACAAACAGCACACCTGTACCACACACACACCGAAGGCTGCTTCCCTGTCTTCATTCAGCTTGTTCACAGTAAATTGAAAGCAAATTATTTGTAGGAAGAGTTGTCCTACTAATTCTTTATCACCGAGAGCCCAAATCCACAACCATGTACATGTGGCAACAACGCTGCTCTTGCAAATAGCTGTGTTGAGGCTGAAAACTAGTTGCTCATGCACATGTATTTTCATTGCACAGCTGTGAGGATACATAAAAAGGGTATTGATCAGCCAGGCCCTGAGCCTGGCATTTCTGGAGGGGCTTTGCAAGTCTCTGAAGAAGCAATATTACACCTACAGCTAGGGACAAACAGCTGGGCTGCAACAGCCCCGGTGCCTCTATGGACCATTTTTGATGAACATCAGCGTGAAACTTCAGAGCACCCACACAGACTGGAGAGCTGAACAGCTGTGTCGGGCTGCATCATGGGTGTCGAAGCAGATTTGAATGGCCTAGCCAATTGGTTTCAGCTGCGTAAGATGTTCATGTTTCTCCCCTAACACTTTTTCACACTATTCACACTTGACAGTCTTTGAATTGCTCCAGAAAATGCTGAATGTCAGTGAAGCTCCTGGGCAGAAACCAAAGGGATGAGCAAGAGCGTGCAAGCTGCAGCTGGGAAGGGCTACATGGGCAATTATCTTGAAACTTTAATATTGCTAACTAATATCTTAAATATTGCTTTAAAAACCACAACACAACTCACAATCCTACAAACAGCACATCTCTGACTGCCATGGCAGTCTGTCTGTGCAATGCATGCCCAGTCCTGCACAGGACAAGACCTGACCCAAGGACGTCACAGCACATTTGCAGCATAGCAAGAGGTGCTGATATCACCCCATGCATGGCCAGCATGGCTTAACTGCTAACCATCACTAAACACAGATTCCTGTGATCTTTTCATACCTTCCTCGTGCCTTTTGCTAATGGAGGGCACCTCTGAGGTTTAGCTCTAGAAATTACTATCTTCAAATACTTGCTTTTTTGGTGTGACAGACTGAGACAGGCTAAATATTTTGGGTACTTCTCTTGCCCGGCTGGTAACCCAGATACTATTAGTGAAGCACAACTGGGTCATGTGAATTAATATTAGCATCTGCGTTAGCTGCTTTATTTACAGCACTGTAGCTGTCAAAAGTTGTAGGTAGCTTAAAAGGAATATGGTTTATTCATGTTGACATTAGCATTAAAATAGCTAGATGAAGGAAGGCTGGCTCCTCAGGACCAAGAGGCCAGGCAGGGCCTGCGGCAGGTACAGGGCCAAGGGGGGTAAATGCCCAGTGAATGGTCCGGTCAGTGCAGGGTGAGGGGGGCAGCTCATCCCAATTCACATGGGCCAGCAAAAGACTTGGCCAGCAACACAGCCTAACAATGTCCACCGGTTTTCTCTATTGCCCAAAACCAGAGTAAGTGTTGTTGAAATAACAGAGGATGGAACGGCTCTGATTTTCCAAAGATCCCTGCTTCAGGCAAGCCCTGTCAGCACCATTCTGGCTGCTGCTGGATGCAAACGCATGAAATGCATGTGTCCTTAAGGCTAAGCAACAGGGATAGAGGTCAATACTGATTATTAAAAAGGAAACTCTCACGCTTCCTAAGCTAACTTCATGTATTCTGGGTGGAGATCTGTGTTGCCTCAAGATGTGGACGTGGCAGGTCTTCATCAAGGTTCAAGCTGAAACTTTACTTGATGGCTGGTCCATGGATCTGGTTGCTGCAAACTTCCTCACGTGGTGCTGCTGTCATATCGGGACTAAGGAACCCAGACCCTGTTATTCCCAGCTCTTGCTGTGGTGTGTGCCCATACTGGGGAAGGGGGAACCTGGCCTGCAGCCCCCATGGCACCCACCACCACCCATGTCCTGCCCTGTGAGCTCAGGTCCTCCCCTAGCATCTCACTGTGCTTTAGTAGTGCTGTGCCACGGCCAGGGCTGGATTTGAGGCATCAGGTAGAAGAGGTTAATTTTTAAAAACTCTGATCACTGTTTCAATATAATTAAGGAATTAATTAACTTTGCAGCTCAGTAATTATGGAAGCTTCAGCCATATGAAGTAGTGCCTCTTTCCATAGGTCCCTGTGGCTCTCACAGTGGTCAGTGTGTATCTGAGAATACCCTTCAGGTCCTGTTTGGAGTGAAGGGAGGTGGGCTGTGGGTCGGTGTTTGGAGGGGGACTGGTGTGAGTGCAGTCAGACTGGCATGAACCCGAGCGCACAGCATTTGGGGAGAGTACCATTATTATTATTTTTAGCCAAAGTCCAGAAGATACCATGAAGTGCAGGGTCAGTTACACCTCTCTCACTGATGTCTGCAGCCAGAAGCTCTCCGACATGCAGGCACTCAGTCACAGCTGTGAGCCAGGGCTTTGCCTCCACCTTAGAGCCTACTGCTGTGAGACACTGGGACTGTCATCTAGTGCAACTCCTGGTGGTCTCATTCCTGGTAGGTGGCCACTACCTTCTTGAGCAGATGCCGTGTCCCTGCTCCCTTGTTCTGCCCCCCTTCCAAAATCCCCCATGACCAAGAGCAATCCTGTAAACAAAGCCAATGCTGGGTTTTAATTTTATAGGAACTGAGGTAATGCAAATTTCTGGTTAATAGAAATCTCAGCAAGGTGGCATTTAAGTAACTGCTGGAGGGGTGCTTTTTATCAGCAGAATTCTTAGAAATGCTTTTTCTTATCAGTAGAAATTGTATCAGTTTATTTTTCCAGGCTGCTCTAAAAAACCTTGAACAAAGAAAACTAGAAAACAGCTTCACAAACCAGCTTTACTGGGCAGCAACACTGTTAATTCCCTGGGTGCCTAAAACTCATTTTAAAACAGCATAAAACAGCAGAGCAAACTTTGAGTGTGTCTGTGGGGCATAGACATTCCAGACAGGCAAGGATCTTGGGTCAAGCTCTGCTGGTGCACAACGGACCTACCTTTGCCTTGGCTTCAGGGAAGGGATGGAAAGAGTTTGGGAGCTACCAGGGAGTGCAACATTGCAACAAATATCTCCCTGGATTCCCTTAACCATCATAGCTGGGTGGCTTTTCATTTCACCACATGGATCAGATAGATCACCGTCTGTTCCAGCAACCTGCACCATGAATGCAATCGCTTGCCTGCTGAAGAGTCCAGTTATCAGTGAACTAACCAAAGCAGAAATGACATCCTCCCACACGGGCCAGAGAAATTACTATAATCCTCTTATATTCGTCTCAGTTGTTAGATGGATAAATTCTTAAGCCATTATATCACGACAAAAGCAACATCTATTTTTTCAAGTGAGCTAGTAAAAGCAGTTCTCCAGGAATTAGGTGGTCTCAGAGCCAGAGGTGGTGTTCTCTGTTGGATTTTGATACTACCGGCTGCTGAGTTTCTCTTTGCCTTCAGGAAGCACAAGTAGCCATCTGGAAGCTTCATCATACACCAAACCAGCAGCTGTAATTGTGCTTATCAAACAAGAGTCTAAATCTGTCCCAGAGAACGCAAAACTCTCCATAGGCACATGAATGCTACCCTGGACCCATGGTAAGCCTGACCACCCAGTAACCAGCAGTATACTGGCGAGAAGAGAAATTATGGCTGAAGCACAAACTTTAGAATAAGAGGGACAAGTCCTACTGCACTCAGTTTTGCTGGGTGTTGTCTGGTCCATACACTGACCTTATTCCTCAGGTAGCCAGCTTCCGTATAAATATTCCCAGACTACAAAAAACAGCAAAAGACAGGGGCTTTCTCTGAGTGCATTTAACATGGCAAGGTGCTACCAGTCCTTGGGATTATACTGGTCTACTTACGTTGACGTTGAGCAGAGAAGAGGCAAAAGCAGCCAGATCTTCCCCCCTACTTACCCCAATGTGTGAATTTGTTTTTAGGAGCAGTGTCTGCCCAATAGTACAAGGACAGCACAGTGCACTCTGTGTTTCACTTAGGAAACCACCCAACCCCAAGCAGATGGTGCCTGCTCCACCATCTCATCCCTGCTCAGACATTCCCCAAACCTAGATCCAGAAGAGCCCGAAGTGCACATCCAGTGGCAGGAATTTGTGCCTAGAGGCTCTGAGCACCAAGACACATGGTAGAGGGGAATAGCTATTTGCATACAATCAAGTGTGGCTAAACTTGAGAATACATTATGCCCTGAAACCTGTGCTATTTTTCACCCAGAGTTACACAATAGCATATTTTCAGTTCAACCTTTAGTTCCAGTCTAATTTTTAAGACTCTGATTCCTACTATCCTTCCCTGCGATACAAAACTCAGTTCCTTTTGCCTGATCAGCCAGTGTGATTGCTCTGAACTTGACCAGGTCAGAAATATTACAGCAACATTTGTGACAATAAGATCATTTATCAAAACAGAAACATTCTGGGAACAAGACTTGGGTTCCTATGGTCTGTTTAAAAAATATACGCGTATTTTTTCACATTCAGAGTGTTCCTTTTCAACAACATCTAATGAAAAGCTCTCTTTTGAGCTCAAAATGCCTTCTTTCCCTAGTTTGGTTAATTAGTTTTAAATAAATTAAGGATGTTTTGAAATATCCTTGTCTGAAATTACTGAAATAAAATATCTTGAATACTTAGAGACCCAAAATGTAGGATTTGGGGGGAAAAATGGTTGCACAATTTAGGGAGGGAAAATTTTCGAAGTATTAAAAATTAAGTCAGACAAGAAAACTATTTCCTGCACGTCCCCACTCTGCCACCTGTGCCTTACGGAGATCTGGCCCATTTCCTGCTTGGACCTCCTCTGCCTTCGGGTGGTTTGATATCCTTCCCAAAGGGACAAGACACAATCATGAACGTATCTAGAGATGCAGCTCCTGGGATGACACCCAGTGCGTATCAGCTTTTCTTACTGTATTTGGTGATGAAAAGTTTCATTTTTACAAGCAGCCTTCAGGAAGATGCAGGAATTTCAATGAAATTTTTGAGTTTCACCCAAATTAGCGTCTCCCCCATCAAACTCGTCAGCCTTATACCCAGATGTGTGACACCACACTGTGGCAGACCTGCTGGGTTTGTGCTAGAGCTCCGTGCTCATCCCTGCTGTAGCAATCCCATGAAAGCCTGCTGTCCTGGCCAGCCTGTCTCTCCTTTTTACTTCAGTAATAGGAAAAGGCAAAGCTTTTTTCCCCTTAATCAGCTGCTGGCTCCATAGGTGTTCCCCCATCAGTCATTTCCAACAGCAATCGCAGCATTAGCCTCTTCTTGTCTTGCACTAAATCGAGACAATTCCCTACCAGGCCTGTACCAGCTTTGCTCTTTGATCTCCAAGGGAAACCTGAAGTAATTGTGAAATTGTGCTTTTTTTTTTTTGCTGGCAGGTTTAACAACCCTCCGACCAGCTCTTTGGATGCCATCTTGCCAGCTGTCAGTCATACTTTGTAGAGGCAAATCCATAAATATCACCTCATCTTGTCTAAAAATCTCACAGAGGACTTTTTAGGGGATGATTTGTTGGTGTTGGCTGCACAGCCCTTGCCAGCAAAGCCCTTTGAGCTGACTCTTTTACAGATTACTATAAAGACAGGTTGTGAGTTACCACCTTCAGCTCTTATGGTAGTACTGACCCCAGCCATTGCCTCAGGAAAGGAGAGAGCAGCGATTCTGGAGTTAGTATAACTTGTGTTGTTTCTACAAATACATCAGTGTAAGACACCTCGTATACAACTTGCTCTTCCCCGTCTTTCCAGAAATCCCCCGATCCTCTTCACAGCAAACTGAATTTCCTTGAACAAGAAAGGCTTCCAGAGACTGAGGTGATGTTTCACTGCGTCCCCTCTCACAGGCACTTGCAAATCCCACCTAATGATTACACAGACACCTCTCCCAGCATTAAAAACTCCCAGGAGTATGAAGTAAATTAGTTTGGAAGACTTGGGAATAGCAGCAAATGCTGCTCCTGATTTGAGGAATGAATTGGAGCTGTTTCGTTGCTCTCTGCATTGCTGTTGAGGGGCCAAGAGGTTGGTCCAGGAGCTGCTCTCCTCATCCTGAGGTCCATGGGAAGGGAAGTGCAGGGAGAACAGAAAATATATGAAGAACTGGTGGAAAAAGTCACTCTGGCTGGTTATTTTTGACCGAGAGCTCTGAGCATCTGCTGGCTTTAGTTTTGCTAACTGTACTTTTTAATTTTGGCAAGGAAGCCTGGAGCCTAGGAGAGGAATGCACTGTATATATAATTATAAATCAAAATATAATATAATAAGTAAAATGAGCACTGAAAAATACACTCACTAACTGCATATGCCATCTACCTAATAGTTCCAGGCTGTGAGTCACCACTTGAATTAAAGAGGTGCAGCGAAGCAGCGGAGGGCTAGCTCCACAAAGGTAGTCGGGTTCTAACGGCTGTCTTGGCACCTACCTCTGGTTGAAGCCAACAGCTCCCAGATCTGACCTAACTCCCCTCCAGGGACCCTGAGCTCAGCAGTGTCCTACCTGGCTGCCCTCGCAGAAACCTCAGCACTGTACAACTCCTGCATTATATAGGCAAAGAGTTAAATGCCTGAGAAATAGGATCACAGACCTGACTAGAGATCAGCCTAAAGGAGCAAAAGAAATCCTGGGCTGGGGCAGAGCTAAACATCACCGTAAAAGGCAGACAGGAACTTTCAGGAGATGGACACCTACACCACGGCAGTCCTTTCCCACAGGAAAAAAGGGGAGAAAGAGAAGGTGTTGCTGTACCCTGAGGGCTGGGGCACATATCTGGGACTAGAGGAGCCAGTCCAGGCACTAATCCCTGCTCTGCCAGGCTGGAGCAAGCCTTGCAGTGAGGGAAACGATCTGATGGTGCTGCTGATCTTTAGTACTGGGGCATGGGAAGCTGCGAGAAGCAGGGTGGCTCTTCAGAAAAAGCCTGTGTAAGTGTTGTTTTTTTTTTAAGGGACCACTTAAGGCACTACAGAACGAAAATGTGAGGGTGAGAGGGACAAGGATGCAGATACAAGAGGTTTCTGCTGCTAACGTTAGTGCCCTGACCACAAGATCAAATTTGCATGAAGATCTTGAGCAGGAGAGTGGGTATAAAAGTCTTTCACATGTACATGAAGATCTTGAGCAGGAGAGTGGGTGTAAGGGTCTTTCACATGTACAGAACCAAATATTACCCTGTCTGCAGTAAAGCCCTCTCTTAACACATCTGCACACACACACACTTGTACACTGAGCTACAATGCCCAAGCAAAGCCACCAGCCAAGGGCTAGACCTTCTTGGAGACCCCCATGCCCCTGGCATTCCTGCAATAGATGCTTATGAACTTACAAAAAACAGCAGTGTAAAATAATTGAGTGCTGCTTTGCTGCGGGATGTCAGGATTCCATAATAATAACTCACAGCAACTTTAAGCCAGACAGTTTCCATCCTGCTGTCAAGGCCATGTGTCCTTGGCTTTGAACTGCTTTCTCCCCACTGGAATTCACCCACCTCTGCACTGGGACACACTGGGATTTTAATCCTCTAAATGATGGCATCAATCCCGGCCTCAGGGGCTTCCCTGGGAGAAAGGGACTTGCTGCACGATCCTTCAGTTCTGTTTCCAGACAATTAAATATTCCCAGCAAGCTGTTAATCTTTGAGAAATCAGCTGGGTTTTGGTCATCATTACTTAAATGGAGTGGATGGCAGAAGGTAGGCATCTGAAACCTTAATAAAAACCCTGGCCAAAAGGTGTGGATATTTCATTCCTCTACTAGAGCAGCAGCTATGGTGTGTGACAACGCTCTGATGGCATGCTGTCTTGCTGCTCTGACTGGCCAGAAACAGAAAAAAAAGCCATTTTGTGACACATTTTTCTTTACAGGATTCCAGAAAAGCTCTAGCTCTAGCAACGACCTGAGAAGACTTAAAGTATTTCCTTCACAGCGGTTTTTGTTCCTAAAGTGCTTTACATTTCTTACATTTGGGGGTGGCAATAACAATGATTAAAGCCCATAAATCTAGGAGTGAGTCTCCTAACCACCTTGTGTGTGGTTTAAATGAAGCAGATTTGTTTACGGTATATTAAGGGCACTGGGAGGTTTGAGCATTTTTACCAGCTGTTCCTTGTGATTTTTTGGCAGCTCTCAGGATGTCATTGTCATTCCCAACATATCTCAAGATGGCTCTCAGAAGCCCAAGGAATGGCAGCCAGGCACTTTGGCCCCCTCCCAGGAGGTTTAGCGTGCCTTGCACGCTCCGTCATGTTTGCTAAAGGAAAATGCCCCCATTTTGCTGTACCTCTGAGCATGAGAGGCCTGCAGGTCAAGAAGCTTCTCTCATTGAATGCAAGATGCAAAGATAGGGAGAAAGAACACTTTTTAAACCTTTTAGTCATTTTAAAGCTTCTCACTAGAAGCTTTTGAATTGCCGATAAAAAGGTATTAACTGTAATGCTGGAAATACAGCCCCTTGCCCTTGGGCTGAACCTGGACGGGGACTTTCCAGATCTCACAGCATACCTGGTTCATGCTGATTGCCCCTTACAGTTACTCTTTGTGATATTTTTATCCACATCTGTTTTCCTCTGCAGGAAATTAACTGCTAAGCTTGGTGGTTGCTCCTTTATCTGGTGGGGGATGGACCTTTATGGTTCTCATAAGACCTTCAAGATATCCAGGTTGTAATTTGGGTATTTTCTTCCTTGCACATTAAATTCACTTCTGATTTGCTTCTGCAAAAAATGCTAGAGAGTTTTTTGTGGTTTGTTAATGTATTTTCTTTCTTGATTGATAATGCTTCAAGGGAATGTGATACATTTACCTGCAAACTCTGGCAATATACCATACATTTTGTCCTGTGACAAGCCTCATCCAGTTAATGCATCAAGGAGTTAAAATTAACTCAGATACTGCTGATGATCATGTTGATGCAGTACCTGCTCTTGACAATTTCAAACTTGATTACAGGCAAAAGGGCCCTTTGCAAGGCTGTTGGGATAATCAGAGTTATCCCCACATTGACTGGGAGACTGGAAGTGCATAAGATTGAAAGACTTTAGCGTGTCCATAGACTGACCTTATCTCAGCCACAATTTAGGTTGATAGAACAATCAGTTCCACTACTTTACAGAACAAGCTTTTAAAACCCTGTCATTATTAAAGGTTAAAAAAAGCTGTAGTCTCTCAGGTAGCTCTTACCAAAGCAAAACAGAGCACAAATTAGTATAAATCGGTGCCTCAACGCAACCGTGTAATTTGCATTTAGACTGCTAAAGAGTCAAATGCAAATCTTACTTTGCCAGACACCATGCTACATTGAGGCTGACTACTTCGGGGTGTACCGTGATACTGCTGAGTCAGAAATGAAGAAGTAGGGTAGGTACCAAATGAGAAAGGGATCGGGGCGAAGGGGAGGTGGATGACGGAAGGCCCAAGGGAGAGTAAGTCACAGCGAGGAGGAAAAATAATGCTTGCTGTTAAAGCACAGGAAAGAGAATTAAGCAATCTGGGTCCTTTTCCTAATTATGGCATTTTGGATTTGTTCTGTGACCTTGGGTAAATAATTTATTCTCTTTGTGCACAGTTTCCTCATCTGTAAAAGAAGGTTAATAGCTACAGCTCAAAAAGGTTGGCTTCTCTTGGCTTAGGTGAAGGTATGAGTCAGGGCAGATTTTGGCACGCAGCAAGTCTGTGATGTGCTAAGAGACACTATGTAGGTAAAAAGTGCAAATAATTACTATTTCTTTTACCTGAGGTAGGCGTTAACCACAGCTGTATCAATGGTGCAAAGCTGACCAGAGGAGCTGCCCACACCGGGAGCAGGAGGAGCTGCCAGGGGTCTCTGGGTTGCAAGGGGGGTGAGTTTGGAGCAGCTTTCATCACCTCTGCTGTGGGTTTGCATTTTTGTTTACGAGAAGAGCTCCATGAAGAAGTGAGTTCTGACAGCTTTAGAAGCACAGGGAGAGGAATAGCTACTTCTTGCGCTGTGGATAAAAAGCTGCAGCTTCCCCTACGACTACCTGCATTTCCACCCTTCATCTTGAAATCCATACTGGTATTTTGGAAGCCAAGCAGGAAGAATAACACAATGTTGTACTTCCTTTAGGTTTTTTTCAACCTAGCTATAATGCACAGTAGATGTATTCACCTTGGAAACTTGCTAGCTGGCTGAGGGTGATGCAAAACCCATCAAATACAGCAGTTTTGGTCTGACCACATTTTCAATCCCTTTTCTACTGAAGCTGCCATTCCCAACATGCAACACTCCTCCCCCGTCTGAGCAACACAGCTCCATACAGACCCTTCCTGTCTGGTTTTGGGAGCCTTGGAAAAACAGTACTTAAAATGGATTTGTGTGATCCATGAGCAACCATTTTTACTGCACTCCAGCCCAGAGTAACTGCTCATCTCGGTAACACAAGCATCACACAGTGGGATGTGGAATATTCATATAAAATTCAGTGACTTGATCAACACAGCAGTTGATGAAGTTGATAGTACGGCTTGACCAAATTACTGAATTTCTATGAATACTCTGTGTTTGCACCAATATACCTGAGAAGAGAATTTATCTCCCAATAATAAGAAACTCTTTTAAGACAAGCTATAAATGTTGACATTCTGTGTAACTTTATATTCACTTCTTGTCTCCCATAATATTGGTAATTTACAGAGTCTCTTTCATGGTAAGTCCCAGCAGAACACTAATGACAAATTCACTGTACTACTTACCCTACTATTTCTTAGCGGTGTGAAAATGCAGAGCCCAACTCATTCATAGTATATTAGTGCTGGCCTGAATCCCTGTGAGGTCGCTTATTTTAATTTCAGTGCACAATAAAAAGAAAATCCAAGAGCCCTAATGCTGTTGCAGCAGAGAGGCATCAGCCTCTGGCATCCTCTGTCTCACCAAACGGAGAAGTGGGAACTGCACACAAGGGAGCAGGGCTGGTGGGATCTGACAGCAGCAAGGGACCTGTCTCTGGTGACACGGTGTAGTGTTGCTCTGTGCTCTGTTTGCTGAGGGTGATAAAATAACTGCTGTGTTCCCCTGCAGAGCAGAGTTTTATGCACTGCTAAGGTGAATAATAAACCAGCCTGGACAGCAGATGGCTTCTCCTGGCCATATAACAATGAACAACATCCATATATTTTTAGCGAATTGCTTAAATTTCTATATCTTTAATAAAAAAAATCTGTGTGCACTTATAAGGCAGCTCACATTTCAGGAGTTTCCTATTATAGATGTCATTCCCAATGGTTAATAACTCATCCAAGTGTGACTTGAGTAGCCCACATCATCAATATTAAACGTGACATTTACTATCAAGAGCAAAGTTTTGGGGCTGCTGCCAGCCCCACTCACTGAGCCGTAAATATTATGATCATCAAACAGGAAGAAGAAGGAACTGATCAGGCTGTGCTCACGCCCGATACCAGCGGGGAGTAAATGGGTGTTTTCACAGAGCCCCAAGCAGCTCAGCAATTGCAGCCTTGGCAGGAGCATCTTCAGGCTGGTGGAGCCAAGGCAGTAAGTAATGCGCCTGTGACCCTCTGCCCAGGCTGGTACCCTGCGCTGCAGAGACTGTGCTGCTGCTGAATTTGCCAATGGGCACATGGAGAAATTCCTCCTGGGTTTTAACTGCATTGCAACTGGGAACACTCTGGAGCAACAGTTCAATCAGTCCTGGAAATGTTTGCACTAAACTGAGCACTCGGCCCAGCCTGGGAATGGAGGAGCCCCAGTGCCCTGAGGAAGACCACCTGGCCCACCACAGAGTCTAATTTCCAACAGGTCCCTTGAATGGGATTGGCAACATGTGACCTTCTCTCCTAGAGACCAGCCAAAGTCTGGCAAGTGATTCCTGCAATGATTTGACCCTCTCATGATGTTTTACATATACAGTTTGTTCATGGCTGTGTCCAACCTGGAGCTGCAGTTGTCTGGGATGTCTATACATCAATTAAATCACACGCACTCATTCACCTCCATAAACACGTTGATGCCTACATCCGTTTACTACGCAATATTGTTGCTATAGCTACTTTACGATTGGAGCTATTTGTTGCAGTGTGATCCCTGCTAAATGATACACAAACGTACAAACCCAAGAAGCTGCTGTTGTTTGAAATACGTGTTATCACTCTGTGATTATACTTGTCCCACAGCAACGACACTGCAGAGCTTACGAGAGGAAAGGCCCTTGTGAGGGACCTCCACATTAGAGTTTCCTCCTTGTATTTCACCCTTCCAAAGCAAAAAGACATCCAGGGAAGCTAAGCCAGGCACTACTGGCATGAGAAACACCCCACAGCTCCTGCTGAAGTGCAGTGAGCTGCTCGTTCTGGTCCTGCTGTGTCCAGCTCAAGGTTTAGGAAGACCCTCCAGCTCGGGAATTAGGGAAATGGAACTGCAGGATCTACCAGTGTCGAACAGTGTCAGTGGCCAGTCCTGACACCGTGGCTGTAGCCTCCCCTGAGCTGCAACTGATGTAACAACTCGGTGGTTATTAGCAGCACATTGTCTGGAGCAACCCTACTCATTGCAAATGTGCTTCTCTTTTCCTAAGCAGCGGGATAAATAGGGACAGAAAGCTTCCCCGCAGCGAGGAGACGTAAATCACAGGCACATACACAGCCCAGGGGTGCAGCTGCACTCCAGCCCCTGCTTTTCCACCATTCCATAATGAAAAAAAAATGAAACAGCTATTTCTACTTTTTTAGGTCAGAGCAAGAGCTGTGTCTTGTCTGCTGCCTGTGCTGCCCAGCTCCCGCAAACCTTAGGTAGAGCAGAGGAGCCCTCACTCCATCAGGGACGTGGGGATGCAATGAGCAGCGCTGCCGAATAACGGATCATTCAGCTGAGAGACTGAGCTGAAAAACTGAAAAACAAAATTTTGAATTGACCCAAAAGATTTTTTTCTGCTCAAAAGAAGTTCAGCTTGCTCGGGGTTACCAAAATTAAGACACTTTTTAATTTTTTTTAACCAGAAAAGTTATCTTAGCACTATTTCAAAAAAGAGGGGGGAACCATTTAATTTAGAAAACATTACAACAAACCACTACCTTTCACAATGGCCCAGATAAAATATTTAGCCATCCCTGAATCACACTTCTCATTGCTGCAGACAGAACTATTCCCCATGGCTGCAAGCTGTGCAATGCCCCTCTCCTCCTGAAGAGGAATATTTTGGCAACTACACAATTTGCTAAAAAACATATCGCTCAGCTATGGCAGTAAAGAAATGCCAAAGAATTACTGCTAAACAGTTATTTTGACTTTTGTTTTTCAGAGTCCATTATTTTAAGGGGAAGAATTTTTGGAAAAGTACCAAGCGTGTTTTCATGAATGTGACCCTATAACTACACATGATAGATAAGTCTGGAAGGTCTCATTACTACAGAATGGCACTGTATAATAAAGGCTGCAAATACCAAATAGCTTCATTACTCCCATTATCATCTTTTATCATTGTTTAATTGTGTGTATCAATTTTTAATAAAGAAACTTCATGTGCCTTTGAATTAGATCATACTGAGAGGGGCTTTCATTGATTGCAGAAACATAGCCAGGCTAGCTGGGTCATCCAGATAGAGAAGCAAGGTGGAGCAGGACTGAGCATCTTAGTTATTCTGGTCTGCATGATGAACAGAAACACTTGTTAAACTTTACTCAGTGTCACTTAATGTTATTAGCCCTCCTGGACCAGAGTGATTTTACTGCTCCTCCAAATAATGACAAATGGTGCAGCTGGACAGAGCTGAGCTATTCACTCCAGTGATAATTGCTGCACAATGATATTAAAGTAGCATTCACCAAAAACTTCCCCAGTTAATGATGTTTAATTCATTATTAAATGCAGCTCATTACTGTTGGAAAGAAGGCCATTTAGCAGCCATCAGCTTTGCTAATATTGCCGAATGTCTTGCAGTGGCCAGACAGCGGTGGGGAAGGCATGTTTTAAAAATGTATTTTCACTTCAGAATAAAAATGGAAAATTTTCTGGCAGTATTTTGAAAAGAAATAATGTCTAATACCATCTGAATCTCTCTGTAAAATCAGAACAGTCAGTTGTTTGCTTCTGGAACTAACATCCCCTTTACATGAGATTTTAAAGGTGTAATTTCATTGCAAGAAAAACTCTTTATTCAGCACTTTTTCCCCTCCTGCTTCCTACTAGTTTTGCTGGGACACAAGTAGAGGCATTTTAACCACAGTCTGTCTGTAAACACCTTCCTCGCGGCCACCGAGCCACCAGATTTCTCCCAGAAGGTATTGATGCTCCTGCTCCTGCAGTGGCTCTCACCAAAGCAGCAGACCCCAAGGACTGTGCAATCCCCACACCGGAGGAGGTTTAAGCCTGTTACACAAGGCAGCCTCCCTGGTGTACCTGAACACGCAGTTGCAGAATGTTCGTATAATTGAGGTGCTGAAGGCGAGGCCAGATGGTGTTCCACTTTCGAAGCTCATTAGGAAAGGTGTTTGGTGACTCACATCTAATACCACGTTAATGTTTCTCCAAGCCCTCAGGTATAATTCCCAATGCCTCTCCTGGGCTGGAGTTCCCAGGTAGACCCCGCTTTCAGTCTACAGACCCCACATCGCCCAGAGCCAGAGCTGTGCTGGCAGGTCAGCCAGGTAGCTCCAAAATAAGGCCTGAAACTGGAGCATAAGAACCACCAACATGAGGAGAGCAAAGCTGTAAACTCTCTGAGTAATCTGTTCTAGAGCCTCCATTATCTCAAGGCCCAGGTAGTGCCCTTGGCCATCCTCATACCACAAAATGTCACTGTTCCTTACACCGACAAATGACCCAGAGGTTAAAATGGCAGGAGACACAAGCCGCCTTCCTGGGGTGGCCCACAGGGGCTCTGTGGGGCTGGGTTAATCCAAAGATTTTTCTGAAAAACAGATGCGCTAATGGTACTACCTCCCTTCTTCCATAGTTCATCTCGAGACATGCGCAGGCGAAGAAGAGTATAAGATCAGTTACTGCTGTACAAGTAAATGGCAGCTTCCCCACCGATGCACTCCGAGCTGCACACCATATGTTTACAACAGAGCCTTTCTAGATATTGTACAAACATTGCTTAATTAAACAGCAGATAACTCTCCTGGAAGACTGAAGAGCACTATTATCATCGACATTTACACATGCAGAACTGAGACGTAACGACTGGCCCATATTTACACCAGGTTGCGTGTGTCAATATGAGTGCCCATCCCTGGGGATGATGGGGATGGTACCTGGCTCCCAGCACTCTCTCCTGGCCGCAGGCACCTCTATGACCTCTTCGTTTCATTTTCCCCATTCTGAAACTGGAAGCATTACCCAAGGACTTCCAGCATGACAAGACTAGACACCTGAGTAAAGGGATCCAAATGCTCTTACTCTTAGTGGTATAAAAGAACAGCCCCTAAACAGCATAAAAAAATTGTTGGTTTAAATTATTTTCTCCCCTTTTTTTCCTTCAGATCCTCCCAGAACCTAGACTCTGGAAATGACTAGTGTGAGAAAACATTTAGCTCCAGTACAGAAAACATAAACCACCTTTATCCAGATAATAATGTTATCAGGTCAGCAGCAAATCTGTACTGAAGATATGAGACTGTGTGGACAAGGAACATGCCAGTCCTGTTCCCTGTAATGGCCCTCAGATGCCACATCAAATAAAATAGTATTTTGCTCAGAGGGGAGATGAAAGGAGGATTAATCAGTTCAAAGGACAGTGCTTGGGACCTGCAGCAGGACTGAGAAGCCTTCCTGTGCTGCAGCTCAGCAGCTTGTACCTCCCCGTGCCCAAGGCTTGGAGCGGGTCACGAGCTGTGCCCAGTGCATTGCCCGCAAACGCTGCTCTTGCAAAAGCTGGAGTAAAAGCCACCGTGAACCGTCCCAGCAGCCTGCTCCATCTACCACCACTTGCTGGGGACGGCTCTCAGCTTTCTCACCTAGCTCCTAGGTGCTGCAGTTGCCTTGGCAGATAGTATCTTGGGATGTAGAATGCAGTTAAAACCAACAAAACAACCACCAGCCAGTATAGTGAGCAGTGAGTGGAATAGAACAGAACAGATCAGAACAGAGGAGGTAGATCTAGTGGTTTGCAATACAGTTACCCAAAGCAGCCATACAGGAGCACCAGAGACAGCGGGAAAGAACTGGGCTATTATGGAAAAGACCAGTTTTACCTGGTGTGATGGGGCACAGTGGAGCGCTCAGCTCAGTTTGTTACTCAGCCCACCTCAGACAACCATGGTACTGAAAGCTGAGGGAACCGAGGTGCCAATTTTCTCCGAGGGGGCATCTCAGGCTAATTCACATCTTTTGAGCTAAAAAATTGTACAGGGTAATGTCAGGTTATAAAACAGGCCCTTGATTTGCCCTGGTTTAATTAAGATAATGAGAAGTGTAGGTTGATGAGCTATGGTTCCAGACAGCAGGAAAAAAGGGAAAAAAAGGATGAAGAGCAATTACATTTGGAACAGAGAAGAGCCTACAAAGTTAGGGGCTGGGGAACAGGCTGTGACAAAGGGGATGTCTACAGGAGATTTATTGGTACCAAAAATAGAGCAGGGCAGGGCTGGGTGACTGGAGAAGTTTGGTGAAGCAGAGCCTTCTGCAGCCAGAAGGCAGGTGCCGATCCAGCCTGCCGGACCTCTCCAACCGTGTCTGATAGGTCGAGGAAAAATGAGCTGGCAAATCTCAGCACAGTTGCTAACAGACACAGTCGCAAGCTCGACAGACCTGGCAGCCAGGACTCTGCAGAAGGGCTGCTCCCTGGTTTGCTAGCACCACGACACTGCTGACTGCTTGTAAACCTTTCCCAGTTTTAATGTATAGTTTCCAGATGTGAGGTTGCCAGCTGAAGGAGCCCCGGCGCACGTGGTGCGTGTTGAACAGTCCCATCAGTCTCTGACAAATAGCTCAAGCATGTGTTTAAGTCTCAGAGATTTCAGTGGGACTTGTGTGGACCCAAGCTGAAGCATCTGTTCAAGTGCTTTGCTGAATTGAGCTTAGCCACTCCCAGTACCCAGACACACAGGAGAACATTTCTTCCTTAATGCAAAATGCTGGGAAATCCTGGATAAAAGTTGGTCTTACTGTGAGTTGTTATTAGCTCTGCTAGCTCTGGATCAAACCCAGAAGAGGTTCAGTACTTTCTAGTTTAAATATAGTCTGTCCTTCCCTGGGTCTACCACAGTGTCTTATTTCTGTCCCAGCTAGGAGCCCACCATGATATAATTTGGATGAAAGTGTCTGTTAGAGAGAGCACTGAGTTCATTATTGATTCTTCCTTAATAGCAATAACGATAATTGTGGTAGTAACAATACCACCACCACCCCCTGGCATCAGGTATGCCTGAATTTACCATTTTGTAGCAAATACTGTTTGCTTTTCCTATACTGTCCGTTCAACACATTGCCTTGGAGAAAGAGAGCCCTAAACCGCAGACCTGCCCTGTCCCTGCAGCATCATTCTGACAGCAGTGGAAAACTGTATTCCAGGAAATCCAGATCACATGCTGCACTGGGACAGAGGGGAAACTCCAAATGGGTCTTTATGTGTATGCTACATAATTCACCATTCACCAGCACCATAATTAATCCAGATCACTTAGTTTTACAAGAAGCCCTTCAGCAGTGTAATTAAGCTTATCAGTGATCAAATTGGGTCTGACTTCACCATTAGAAGAGCAGCCAGAGAGAGAATCGGTAACAACAGGAGTGAAGAGGAGAGTTTAAGTTAGAGACAGTTGGTCAATATTTGGGTGACATGAGACTCATTATATACCTCCTTAATAAATATGCATTTAATTTCTGTTCCACTGTATCTAACCCACTTTTCTGATGTTGTATTATATTGCGTTTCTATGCAGTTTTTATAGGTTGAGTCCCAAGAGCCATAATTTATTGACATTACTTCATAAATCTTTAAAAGGGCAAGAGAGACTGACTTAATCAGAACGAATCATTTCTCCTTTGTTTGGACTTGTTTAAAATCAGTTGCTTGCTACTTGATACAATTTAAGTGACTAATTATGACTTGATTTTCTCCCCTCCCTATCTCTTTGATTCATAATCAGTGCTTTCAGCTAATGAATTTACCATTCTTAGAGTACCATTAAAGACTTGGTCTTCTCCATGAATAGTCTTATTTATGCAAGTACCTCATCGACTTCAGAGAGCATCAGAGTGATTAATTCACAAATAACTTATCTGACAAATGTTGCTTCCCCCTCCCCTTCCCCACCCTTGCAAACTGCCTGTGGGCAAATTAGAAATTTCTCAATTATTCATTATTAAGAATTACTTGCAAGTTTTTCTCAGTAAATAATTTTTGCCCTAAACATTGAGTAGCTGCAATGTATGTGAGCACACTTTGTGCTTTCTTGGTCAGCTTCTGAAGCCACGTGGCCTCATTTCAGCCCACAAAAGGGGTGATTTCGATACCTAACTGGCACAGAAGCAATGGAGAATTTTACTTTCTGACATACAAAATGACAGCTAATTCTGTATTATCTTCAATTATTTATCTACGAGCCCAATTTGAAGTATTTTAGGCAAGAGTTACATAAGAGGAAAGTATTGTTATTCCTTCACGTGCCCTCCTTTTCCCCGGGACAGTGCTCCTCGCTCCCGCCTGCTCAGTGACTGCAAGCGTAGGCAGCTATTTTAACTTCTGTTCGGCGGGGCTCAGGGAGGGGATCTGCGCTGCGGGAACAGCCTCCGATGCTGATACGGAAGGAGGATTCACTTGATTTCAGAGTGCTGCTCTCCCCTTACCCCCTGCCTTTGCCCCCTCTCGCCAGGATGCCCAGGAAAGGGAAATTCTCTGTGGTTCCCTGCTCCGACACCTCGACACAACAGATGCTGAGCCACTCTGACTGCTGGTTTTTAAATGGCAATGAATTGAGTTTGTGGAGTTGTGTGACTCCCAGCCCTGGGCAGGGACGGGGGCTGTGCAGCCCCTGGGAGCCGTGGCAGCTGAGGGTCATGGTGCGCAGCCACATGCCAAGGACCTGGTGCTGTGGGTGGGCTGCAAACAGCACCCAGAGATGTGCCAGCAAAGGCAGCCAGCACTCGGCGGGGTCTCAGAGATCCCTCAGAGACATGCCCAGCATCAGAGTTCCCAGCAAATGCGTGCGTGCTGGGCTCAGGGAGACTTGCGGGCGGGTGATGGTGCAACTGCCGTCACCACTGCCCGGCATCACTCTTAGTGTTACAACATCTGGGATGTTCGGACCCCGGCAAAGCAAACGCTTTATTGGAGGCAGGCAGCTGCAAGCATCTGCGAGGCCAAGTGAGGCAGCGTGCGTGAGCTGTGAAGAGAAGCTTCTTATTTGTCAGGAGATTGGATCATTATCTGACAATGAATTCTGGGGAGCCACTTACTCTCCTCTTTCTGCGGAGGGTTTTTCCACTCTTTGGGCTCAATATTATATGTAAACAGAATTGATTTGGGTCCTGAGAAGAAGCTCCTCAGCGAAGGAAAACAAGAAAGCTCTGCAGAGGGAGGTTTGCCAGGACGCACGCTCCATCCGTCCTTGAGCAAGGGGCTCATTTTGTAGAAAACCCTTCACATGCAAAGTGCTCCGGTGGCTAACAGAGCTTCATCTAATTTAAATGAAATTACTCCCTCTCTTTCCCTCTCTGACCTCTGGTCCTTGCTGGTTGCCATGGAAAATGGACAGATGAAACCCAGAAACAATTTAAAGGAGAACTTAACTAAATTGAAATTGTAGCCCAAGAACCTTGTTCATCAGCCTGTTTCTTTGGTGGCCTGGCTATTAAATAATTGAACAGCCGTATTGATAAAGCATACATTACAAATCGAGTTAAGTAAAGGGTCAGGTGAATGAAGGCAGCTTGGCAAATGGCACTTTGATCCATGACAGAGTCTGCTCTGTGTGGAGATCAGCGTGTCTCAGCCTGCGTTGAAAGCGATGTCGGCATCTTCTGGTTGTATCTCCACACTCCCCTCTGCTGTCACTCGTTCCTGCCAGATGAAGGGCTGGACTGAGGGCAGTTGCAGGGACTTGAACCAGGTCAGCCAGGTACCAGAGAAGAGGAAGGAGGTCTGGGGGGCTTTTTAACATGTGTATGGGGCTGGGAGTTTCCCACTCCATTTTAGGGCCCCTCTGACCCTATCTCCACTTAGCAACATTGAAAAAAAAGAAAAGTAGGCATCTATTATGCATAAATAACCTTGTTGCCATGACAGCAGCAGCATCTGCAAGCACTAAGAGTATCGGGAGCTTTTAGGTAAATGAGAACTGACACCCTGCTCACAAAATTTATCTCCTGGGTTAACCAGGTGAAGAAGAGCTCAAGTCATCTGTCAAAGGGCAAAGGGCTGGATAGATGTGTTTTCATTTTTAAAGAGATTTCTGAGCACAATAGATATTTCATCACTATGCCTTTGGAAAGAAACCAACCTCTGAGGCGTAGGCTCCGCTGTAGAGCATGCAGGATGCACACACCAGCGACAGAGCAGATGCAGCACCGTGTCATCCATCACAGCTCTTTGAGTGTCTGCAGCTCACTGCAGTGCATGTCATATGTCTGTCATGTCCCCATATCTGCTGTAAAACTGGTCAGTAATCGAGGAGCTAATATTCCTAAAAGATTTGGCACATTTCCCAAGTGCCATTTTTGACTTTTATGAATGAACAGTGAACAGTGACTCACCCACCACAGGGAGAGCCAAACTGTAAGCACGGATATGGGGGATCGGGTTTGGCCCATGCCAACAGAGATGGGTTACACAATGGATCATCCCAGTGGTCTAATTCATCATCGCCTCTTAAAGCAATCAAAAACAGATCAGGCCTCTAAATTTCTCCCCTTTGTTTGCTGTTAGCTGCCTCTTGCTTTTCAAGATCCTATGGAAGGAGAGAAAGGGAGTGCTGCGAGAAGACAGGGGGTCACCGACAATTTTTATAGAATATTCATCTTTGAGAGATGAAGGAATTGCAAGGTAGACGCTGTGGCTAGCTTTTGTGTGTATATGTGTGTGCTTTATCAAACCTTAAACCTCCAAAAATCAAGGCAGACCAGGAGAGCTCAGAAATACCGCTCTGCCTGGTGCACAGCCTTGCTGAATCCTGAGGTCTGGATGCTTTCTTTGCCTTGGTGATTCTGTGTTTTTAAAGTCTAATGAGCAACAGTTTTGGATTAGGTATTTCCAGCAAATGGAGGTCCTCTGCGGGCTCAGGTGACAATTCAGCACCCAAACACCCAAATATCTCTGGGCTCAGGTTTCCCTTCCCTACCTTACACAGCCCCTGTCTCCAGACACATGCCTAATAAGCTTAATGTCCCAGGTGATTACTTCAGTAGAGCTGATCTGCTATTCCACGCCGGCAGCAATAGGCCTGGTATCAACCAAAACCTGGGAGAAATCTCTCTCATACATAACATGCAAGCAAGCAAGGACGAAAGCACACCAGAGGCTCCCCCTCATCTTTTAAGCATTGTTTCAGGGACTTTTTCTCCAAAGCATTTTTTGAATAGGAGCTGCAAGTATTCAGTACAACTAAGATTAATGGCTTTGGTTTTATCCCCAAAATGTATTGCTCAATCTCAGGTTTGTGCTTCTGGAAAATGATTTCTGTATTAACGGGATCTCTGTGACATGCCTTCCCTGTGTCCCTGCTCTCTGTTTCCGTGACTGTTTCCATGACCATCGCATCCAGCACTGGTGAACTGGGCCAGTGCCTGCTTCCAAATTTATTTTAAAAAACCATTTTGCACTGCACGATCACCTGTGCCAATGCAAATCTCTGCTGGTGCCAGATGGAGGAGAGAGGCCAATAGGTCATTCCTGCCCCAGATCTACCCCAACCCCTTTCTGCACTCACTTCACTGGCACTGCTGTGTCTCAAAAAAGCCTTTGCTGGAGGGGAGCTTACACGTAAGCTGAGCCCTGAAAGTGACCCCTCTTATGCGAACTAATGACTCCAATTTTTCCACGCAGAGCACTGTAAGAGAAAATTTCCCTCACTGACCACTTCTGCGCTCCAAGGAACAACTCTAAAAATGTTCCACAGACCCTCTGTAGATCCCACTTTGGGAATTACTAGTGTAACTAGGATATATTTTCCCCAGGGAAAAAACAGAGGCTTTTTTGCTAAAACATTTTTTCTCCTTACAGAAAAATGCTTTGCTACTGAAGTTTCAAATGCAAGGTGTAAATCTTTCTTTTAAACCATTAACTCTTCCTTGGCTCTTCTTATTTTTTCAACTGTCTCTTAAAAACCCAGACACTGAAAGAAAGTTACCCCTTGGCTAAAAACCATCTGGATTCAGAACTGCTGTCACCACGTGCCTCAAGAGTGGTGACGTGGATGTGCCTCCCACCTTCCCCCTGCCCTGCCTGGGCTCCCTGCTCAGCCTGCGGGCTTGGTGCCGGAGGAGGCTGGGGCGATGTGCAAGAGGGAGCCTCTGTAAGGAACTTGTAGAGGGAACGGGAGCATATTGAAGCCTCTGGTAGCCTTTTTGGCCACTTTTTGAAAGGAAGGGGGGTGCAGATGTAATGTCAATCAATGATTCCCAGCTTGTATCTTCACATTTAATTTTACTGAAGATCAGCATTTACCACTACTTCAATGACACTGAGACGTATTCCATGCACACCTCTTTGTCAGACAGCACGATCTTTTAATGCTACAGCAAATGACTGGTTCTGCAAGACTTGTTTAGAGAAGACAGAGTGAGCAGTATCACCCTGGCTCTACAAGGCACTCAGACTTATACATCCCAGGGGGATATCCTACTCATTCCTTTTCCTCTTTGGAGGGTGCATTATCTCACTCATGAACCACTAAGGAAACCTTCCATGTTCACCTATTTAAGACAGAAATAATTACACTGACTTAAAAGTGAAATCTCCAGCATGCTTTTTCCAACATTAATATCTCCTTGTATAGTAACCTTATTATAACCAGAGATAAGTGACCCCACCACAGTACTGGCCTTGTTTAGGTTTCTCAGTAAGTATAAGAAGATTACTATATACATCTTATTTCTGTTTCGATAAGCAGCTTAGACAATATGACTAAGGGTCACTCCATACAATAGCTCTAGGTAATTACACATAATTTTCTGGTGTGCAATGAAATGAGCTGAAGGTTTCCAGTATGCAGCTTCAGGGCTTTGCCATTAACCAAGCAATTCCACACTAAGACTAGAGCTTGTCAAGAGGCAGATTTTTTTGTTTCCCATAAGAAATAAGGACATCTTGACATTTACTACTTAACTACATTTCTGAAAATATGACATGTTTCAGATAAATAAAAACATTTTGAGAATACTGAAAAGTTTTGTTCCAATCATGACCTTAAACAATACTGTTACCTGCATGATAGAAAATAAGATGCATCTTCGAAATACAAGTCATTCCAAAACTGAATCAAAGTTGTACCATCTCAACTTCATCAAACACTGTATCTCCCCTACTGTTTTCTTCCACAACACGCATCTCTGCTGATATGCCTACTCCGGAACAGGCAGGTAAAACATCTCACCATCTAGGTAACTCGGTGCTTGTGCAGGTAGCAGACCCTGGTGCAGGCTGGCCTTGCGTGCCAGCCCCTGTTTCCCAGCAGAGCTGGCCAAACTCAATTTGGGCTAGCACACAGTCAGCACACTGTGACTGCAGAGCCAAAATGCCACAGAAATCAAGAATTTCAACAAAAGACAAGCTTCTGGAGGCAAAGCGCTTTAGTGGAAACTACCTGGGCAGCTCTGAGAGTTTGGGTGCCAACAGGGAACTGCTGATTTCCTGGTGGGCAGCAGTCAGTATGACTAAACCCACCTTGCCCCCAGTAATCTCACTTCAGGGGATCCCGGGGAGCTGCTGTGCTGGGTGTGATAGATGGCAGCCCCAGCACAGAGAGGCAGCGGGTGCAGAGCCACGACTCCACGGCCTCAGACTCAGCTCAGTCTCAGCACAGACCTGAGACCTGCTTCTCTGTGAGCTACCTCAGCCCAAACTAATCCTCAAACGGGGAACCACAAGACTTCAGAAAAACAGTGCAAACCCTGCTTTTAACATGAAATCTGCAGGGCTGGGTAGAGGCTGATGTTAGCTGTTTACGGGAGCAGAAGCAGGCTTGGGCAAGAAGCACTCTCCTCCTCCCTGGTTTCCAGAGCTGTATAATTCCTTCACCCCAAACTACTGCATTTCACCTCCACTCCTCAAGCATGTTGTTATACTGCAGGTTTAAGAGTACTTCAGAGCTATGTTTGTACCATCCAGTAATGTTTCCAGTCTGCAGTAAGATGCATTAGCAAACAGGTCAAAATGCCATTTACTGTATTTGCCAAGGGAAATAACAGTACATTAAGGAATTCAATAGATAATGCAGCTCAGGGCTCAAGCAAAGTTAACTGACCCATGGTCTGATTTTGTGAACACTTGCAAATGTCAAGTTATGGGTTGCAAAAGGAGAACCTGGGGTGTTGTAACTGTATCAGCAATTGTCCTAATTGAGGGATTCCCTCCGGTCCCTTAACTGAGGTAGAAGAACCACGGAATTGGTTTTGGTTATAATGAACGTAAGTACTGTGCTCCACACTACACACCCATTCTGACCCCTGAAATCCACTGCTCACCCACATCCAGCCAAGTGCAGGTGTAAAGACCAATACAGACACTCAATGAACAGCCTAATTTACAAGCCAGGTGATACCTGTTTAGTATGTAACCAGTTAAGAATGCACCCTAGATCATGTATAAACAGATACCTATGGGCAAAGCTGCATCTCCAGAAGCAGAGAAGGAGAATTTTCCTCTCCACTTCTCACTTGCCGGGTGCATGAAGGCTACACCAGGAGCATTGAGCACTTAAGACCCAGTGGGTTTTGGTTATGAGGAGTGCAGCTTGTGGGGGCATCTGGTAGGAGCCCCACAGAGATGCCTCCAAAAATGCCCTTCCCTGTGCTGTCTTAGGCTGGGCTGGTGAGCCCAGAGCCATGTCCTGCCAATACGTGGCGTTTCCACTGTTTAGGAACCCAAAATCTCTCCTGCTGGGAAATCCCTCCTTTACAGAGTGGAGCATGATGGAGCATTTCAGGGCCCTGTGTTTGTGCTTCTCACTTGCCATGCTCTGAGCAGGCAGTGAATGAGGTACCAGACATGCAGTGCTATGTCCAAAGGAGGAGATGAAAAACCAGAGAAAGAAATGCAGAAACATGTTAAGAGATGAAGTGTTGTCAGAGGCTGCGACTTCATCACCATTACTGTAGGAAACTTCCTCTCCTGCCCATGCTAACCTGCTGTCTTTGACAAAGGTGCTGACCTGCCCCTGGGAATCCTGTGGAGGCGTTGGCTCTGGAAATCCCTCTGTCCCCTGGGCTACCCGAGCTTTCATGGTAGAGGAAGTGCCAGCCAGGGAAAATGTTTTTGGGCAAGCTGGTGGGATATTGAGATTTGTTCTGCTATTTAGTAGGGGAGGGACAGCTCTCCCTCGACTCCCAGAAGCACAGCCTGACACAGTGCTGCCCTTCCAAAGATGCTTTATTTTCCTGACAAACAGGAGACAAAACACCCCGTGCGACATGAGCTGCAGATGACCAACGCTTTACTAGGGTCCTGAGAGAGGACTGTGGGTCAAGTCCAGGTCTTATTTGGCCATTAAGATATTGATTTCCTATTGACTTTGCCTGCTGAGCTTCCAGCAGAGAAAAGCCCTCCTTAGCTGGGTCCACCAGCAGATTCTGCGTCTGGGACGTGGATTAGGTGATCCTCCAAAGCGGTGATGGTAACTGTGTTAAACCACTACACCTACTTTTTTGTTACCGGCTTATGGAAGTTTTTCAAAGGCCTTTGAAATCCAGGATGCTAAATGGCTCCACGCAGGAGAAGGAAACTTTCTTTTCCCCTTCTTCCACCCTTCCCCTGCCCCAGGGATGACTTTTATTCTAAGCATTGTGTATGTCAACATCTCCTTCCATAAATCAATTATTAATACAGGGCTGATTAAGCCTAACCCACCCCGGCTTTTTGCAACCTCACTGAGTTGAGATGGGAATTAGAGAGAGGTGGGAGCACTAATAGTATGGATATATGTCAAGTGGAGATCCACCTAAAATCACATGGCTTTGGTTCTTAATCAGAAGAGACCAAAGGATGTGAAGGGGCTGCACTGTACACCTCCCTTCTGCACATTTGCCTCTTAAAACACCATCATTTGCCTCAGATTCTTCTAACCTGTTTCTATTGATCCTTGGACACCCATGGGCTGAGAAACAGGTGCCAGGTTCACCTCTGCAGCAAGCAGCTCTGACAGGACCCACAGCTCTTACAGCCTTCACCCTGCGGCAGCAGGCAAGCACTGCCGGCTCCCCCCGTCTCTCCTCTCCCCAGGCTGGCTCCCAGGGTGCCTGCTCAGCCTCCAGTGCTACGTGAAATCAGGGATACCGGCCTTCATCTTATATTTCTTATAAGAAAACCATGTATTTATGGAGCAGTTCACCTTTCCCCACTCCAGGTTGACCTGGTGAAAGCCCCCCCTCCCCGTGTCTGGCTCCACGAGGTGTCTCCCGAGCCTCGCTGTACCCCAGGGTGCTGAGGATGATGGAGGTCTGGAGGGGGGCCGAGCAGTCTGTGCCATAGCTGGAGGGCAGAGAGGATTAGGCAGGGAGGAAGGAGAGGTAGCGTGGGATCAGCACCGTGCCTGGGTTTGGGGAGGGAGACCCCAGCGCAGGCAGTGGATTTGGATTTGCAGGCAGCCCGTTCTCACCGGGAAGGGGACAGTGTCATTGAGAGGGAGGAAGAAAGGGGAAAGGAGATCATGTTTTCTCAATGCTCTTATCTGAAGCAAACCCTTAATAAGGATTGGGATGAGCCCGGCTAGAAGGGAGGGTTACCTGTGATACGGTGAAAAGCTGGTGGCAGGAGGTGGGCTGCCGGGGAAGGGGGCAAGCCGCGTGGAGCGGGGGGCTCAGCTGACCCCAGGCAGTGCTGATACGGGCCATCGCTCTCCGGTCCGGAGGAGCACACACACGTGCACACTGCCATACCAGGCTGCCACTGCCAGCCGGCATCTGCCTGGACAGACAGCGCTAATCGCTGTCTCTTAACCTCATAGAAAAGGTTGGATAATTTACTTGGCTAATAATGACAAATACTGCCTTGGACAAGTGGGGTCAGGGGTTCAAATGAGCCCAAACCCCAAACACAACGATATGGTGTAGTAGCACCTGTCTGACACCTTCCTTCCCGCCTCACCAGGACCCTCAGTTCTCACCACTGCTAGTCCTCCTGTATTTGAGTTCTTGTGGCTCCAAGGTTTTGGGGGAAAAGGTGAAAATTCAGTCTTTTTTTGATGAAAAGAAGGCCTCCCTCCATTCCCTAAAGAAAGCAAACCCAGAGGACACTATGGTGTACTCTACTCTGCAGGAGAACCCATGAAATACAGGAAGACACCTCCATTGACAAAGTGTTTTCCTTACAAACTCAGCGTGAATGGGAGCGGGGATGTGAGAAATTTGCAGGCTACCCTGCAGGGTACCAGCCACACTGGACCAAACACATCCCTGAGCCCTGGATGCATCATACCAGGGGTGTCAGGAGATGACACTAGGACGAGGTTTGTGCCCAGCACAATGGAATCAGTTTTTTGCCTACCACCACTGCAATACTTATAGTTATTATTGACCTCAGCAAAAGCAGAGCTAGGTCTTTCAAAGTCTCCCAGGAAAAGCCACGCTGTGTCTGACCCAAGGAAGAGAGGTTTAGCAGCAGTGTTAGTGGGGCACAAATGGGAACTGTTATCCTCGTCCCTCACCCATTAATGGCTGCTCTCAAAGAAGCATAGAAAGGGAGATTAAAGGATTGAAAACTCACTGGGTATTAGAGCTACAAAAAATACTCATGGGGCATGTTGTTTTGCCACAGGCTATGTGAGAGCGGTCAGTGTAGGGCAATGGCAGAGCACTGTGTAGGTCTCCGTCCCCTGGGCTCAGGGTCTAACAGCAATTCCAGTCTCCCTCAGTGTTTCCATCCATCCAGGGGAAGCTGCTATACTGGCTGGGGCCCTAATATACCAGGAACCATCAGTTGTGGCAGAAATTCCTCTCTGAGGGCTTGGGGAACCCAGAAGTGACATTATTTCCTGCACTTAAAATGACTGCTAATCAAAAGCTGTGTTTGGAAAGCCCCATTTGTGCCTCACACAACCTTAGGCTCTGATGTATACTAAAATCTCACTTTAATTATGCATGAAATGTACGTCTTTGGCTTTTAGGGACAGAGGAAACAGTTTTGTCTTGGGAATAACTGAGAATTATTTTGGCCTGGAGTCAAGAACACACAGTCCAGTTTTTGTTCATTTCAGTTGGTTTTGGGTTACTTTCTAAGTGCAGGCAGCTGTTTGACGAAGGCCCATTTCCTACAGAAAAGAAAGTTATTGTGTTCTTGGCAAATTCTCTTTGAAATGCACCATTTCAAAACCAGAGCAGGCAGTGTAATGCACGTTTCCCCAGCTCCAGGGCTGCAGCCTCACGGATCTCAGGTGACTCCAGAGGACATGTAACCGTGTTCTGAGTTATGTTCCACCCCTCTACACCTGAAAATCCAACTATGAATCCTCCAACACTCTTAGGCACCTAAGTAATTTTTAAACAGTGGGCTAAGGAGCCTGAAAAAGGGTTGCAAATCACATAAGTATCTTAGAGAAATGTTTCTCCTTTTCTGCCGTGTGCATGCCCTCTGCACCAGCCTGCAAGCCCTGCCTGCCAGTCTGCCACAGCACTTGCATATATTTGCAGGCCCGTCATTTGATCTCAGCTGAGCAGGGTGTCTGGGGACGCGACAGTTTCCAGTGATCACAGCTAAAATGCTGACGATGCTGACTTTCCTCCTCACTCTCTGCACACATCCAGCCAGTGGACATCAGATGTGCCTCTGAGCTGCTGCCTCAGAGATACCCACCACCTAGCAAGGAGATGGTGGAGCTCTTCCTCTGCTCTCAGAAATACAGCAGTTACCAGGAAAAATGCTAAATACATGGCTGCAGATCCCACCTTCATCTGGGCAATGTCCGGACCTCCAACCCCATTCCTGCTCTCCCAGCCCTGTGCTGGCTTCTCCAGCTCTCCCCTTGGTCATCTGCACAAAGCCCAGCTCAGATGGATGTGTCTGCACTCCCCTCATCCTCCCTCTTCTCTTTCTTTTCCTCTGTGGCACTCATCTCTCCGACCTGCTGCTCACTAATCCCTCTCGGTGCTCACGCCTGTGCCCGTGCCGGCCAGCGTGGAGGGCAGTAGGACCTCCGCCAGACCAGTGCCTGAGCTGCCATGGCAGTTCCCGGGGGGACCGAGAAGACACATCTATCCCTCAGAGAGAGCTGGCGTTGTCCCTTCTTGCAGGACTAATACACAGCCAAGGGCTTGGGGCTTCTGTCTCTGCCCCAGATCACTCATGCTAGGTCTGTCTGTGTGTCCCAGGTCTGGGCTTCCCTCCTCATTACTCACAGTGATAAAAAGGGGCTTTTGGTGACATCTAGGTTCACGCCAGCTTTTCCTGGAGAAAAAAGTTTGCCTCTTCTAAACCTCCCTCCCCTTGCAGCCATGAACAGGGAGCTGCTTGGACCCCGAAGCACAGCTGGTACCTCAAAACCATGTCTGGTTGATTGTGTTCATTGATAATTTGGGGAATGTGGCAGGAGATGAGGTCCCTTCCACTCCCTGCAGGTGCCTGGCAGGGCAGGCGGGAGGGCCGAGCGCAGCGGTGGCACCAGGAGGGCTGCGGAGCAATGAGGTGTGATGAGGATGGGGGATACGGAGCCGGGAGGGGTGGTGGAGGACGAGGGAAGCTCCCCATGGTGTGCACAGCCACGGACTTGTCCTGGCTCTGATTCTGATGGACAGCACTCTGGTTTCCTAGCCGGCACCAAGTGGTAAGGGGGGCTGAATGAAGCATAGCACCCAGGGGAGAGACATGGCCCCCTCTCAGACACCTGGCTCTAATGTGGATTTTGCTTTTCCCCTAACTGTACAGAATAGTCTCTTAAGAGGTGAATGCGAAAAATCATAACAGTTGTTATAGCCCAGGGTCCTTGCAGCTATATGGCTGGACTGTGATCCCCCCATCCAGCCCAGCCAGCATCTAGGCAATTCCTATGGGTTTCGGTGGGACACGATGCAGAGTGGGGTGTTTCTTCCTCAAAACCTGGCCCTGAGCGAGTAGGCAGCCATGCCGTGCAGGACCCTCTCCTGCTCTCAGCACAGGCTGAACGAAATCCAAGTGTCACCGTACTCTGTGGCAGGCATCTCGCTCACGATCTTGCTCTCGACTTCAGGAGCATCACAAGAGCTGCCTATTTCCAGATTATGCTTCCAAGGAAGAGCAAACAATGCAGAGCTGCCATGATATATTTAACGATGAATCATTCTCTTAAAAATTATCAGCTGTGAAAGGCTTTCACCACTCTGGGGATAATGCAATGATGTATTTCATGTGAATCAGTGCAGAGCGTATCCATGGCAACCCCATCCTCGCAGTTTGCCAACAGTTGGGGTAACCGGCCCGGAAGAGTTGCAGAAAATAAACCCGCATATTATGGATTTTTAAAGGAAAAATCAGGCCTGTTTTGAATTGCAAGTGGCTTGTCTGTATGCTCAGCTTAGGCTTGTTTGGTTGGCATGTTGTGAGGCCTTCAGCGGGTGTCACTACCCAGGGAGGTAATTCATCATCTCTGTGCAGCATCCGTCCCCGCCAGGCAGGCACAGACACCCGAGGGCTCCTACCTCCACAGTGCCCCGCTCATCACGCACATGGCCGAGCGGCCACAGGCTGGACCTGGAGGCCTGCAGCACCCACCGGCCGTGGAGGCACACAAGTACAAGCACAGGCGCGTAAGCCGGGTGTGATGCTCAGAAGTGAGCGCTTGATTTAGCAGTCTGCCTCCTACTCTCAAAAGAGGCGTAGGCACCACGGGGCAGATCGTCATAAGGCTACAGGCAGCCGAGCAGGCAAACAGATCTTAAGCCCACCCCGAGAGCACCGATGAAGGCAATGCAGATCCCACCATAGGTGCAGCTTTTCTGCCTGTTAGTAATTTTAAAGCAGCTGAAATGCTTGTGATGTGCTCAGAGCCCTGTTTCCAGCAGGTGCTCCAGAGCCTGCGGTATTTGGGAAGAAAGCAGGAAGCACCTGCATCACCATGGGGGCTTGATCCCCAGGATGCATTTTTCAGCAGGGTTGGAGAATGCCCTGTCATGTTCCCCAGGCTGGTGTGAGCTCCAGGAGGGTGGTTCATGGAAAACTGCTGCCCCTGCCTCCCAGAAACTTCAGGGCAAGACACAGAAATTCCCTGTGAGAATGTGAAGTTGTACCAAGCAGCCTCTTGGATTACTCAGGAGTTGAATTTTGAAGACCATAAAGAACTGGGGAAAGTCTCAAAGGAAAAATATATTCCACTTTACTCTTTGGCTCTAGCACAGGTGTTAGAGTCTCCCTGATTCAGTAATATGAATCCTATAGAACAGGAAAAAATGTAATTGTTCTGTATGAGAGCAGGATTTTCATGAAGTTACTTAAAAATAGCGTCCTGCAAAAGAGCGCCACGGCTCGTTTAACATTCATTGGGTCAGTCTGGGCTCTGTGTCTGCCTCAAGGAAAGAAAAAGTAGAGAAGGGCAAGTTCCTGTAGGGAGTGAAATGGCTGTTTTGATGCAGATCGCTGGGCATTAACGGGCCGCATTGGAGGTGCCTTTGTGAATTCAGATCAGGAATGCTCAGGAATGGCGAGAGCAGCAGAGCCAGACCATCTCTCCAGAGTGCTCAGCCCAGCTTCCAAGCCACAGCCCATTCCTGCTTCTCCGGAGCCCTGGGGACATGTGAGCTCTGCTGAGCTTTGCTCCGTGCGGATACCTAACGGGTTTTATGCCTGGTGTTTGGAGCTTGAAAACCCAGCCTGAGGCAGCATAAAACATGATTTTCCTCTCAGTATTATGTGGTGAGTGACTCCAGCCCATCTTTATTTTCTCTAAAGCATTATGAGAGACTAAACACTCCAAGAAAATGGCATCCATTCACAGCACGCCAAGGGCCACCGGCAGTGCTAATAAAAATTCTAATTGCAAGAGGATAACTATCAATCTCTCTGACTCATGCTATGGAAGATGCTGAAATGGCACTCTTGTTTTCATCTCTCCAGCACTCTGTCGCAACGATAGTGTCTTTATGATAACGTCTATAAAGCACATGCAGTACTTGATATATTTTCTAATTTCACTGAACATATCCCTTATATTTCCCCATAAAAATAAGGAGAAAACAAAGGAGGAAAGGATGAAAAATGGCAGAGGGAAGAAAAGAGAGGGAGAAAATTGGGTAAGGGAGGGGTAGGAAGAGAAACAGTTTGGCTTCTGCCAACCTAAGTTTTTTCAGTCTTCTAAAAAATTACAACCAAATATTTATCCATTTCTCCATGTTTCACCTCACCAAAATTTCACCTTCCCACATTCCAATAGGTCAGCCCAGTTGCCATGCCCAGCCCCTGTCCTGGAGGCCACCTCCTCTCCCACCCAGCAGACACAGGCCAGTTGGCTACAAGGATTGCTCAGGAGAACCAGTCCTTCTGCCATGTGGAGAATTTCCAGGATGCTGGGATATATCCCCAAAAAACCACCAAATCCAGCTCAGGGAAGTAAATTTAAGGATGTATTCATTATCACTTTAATCCTCCTACTAACTTCCAGCCAAAATAATCGTGTCTTGGAACAGCCCCAGTGCTCATGAGCCCATCCACATTGTCAGCAGTGCTACCTCGGTCTCAGCCAGGACCAGACAGTACAGCCTCAGAGAACAAATGTGAGCAAAATCTAATTTTCTGCTGGATCAACCTTAATTGCAAATCAATAGTTGAGTTTTTTATTGTTTTGCAGGGTGCTTTGGCACTGACTAGGATGCAAGTTATGTACAAGTCCTGGTGCTGAGCCCAGCACAGGTGATAGAGCCTGCTGGATCAGGAAGGCTGAATGGGTACAGGTACTCAAAGTTATGAAACTTTCTATGGGCAGTCACTAATGTTGCCACTGTATCATGAGTACAGAGATGATTAATTACCCCGCAGTACCACAGAGAAGCTGGTTGTAACTGAAGCACATGAAATGACAGAAACTGGTATTCTGAGATTTACTGGGAGGTGCACACTGCCTGCCTGCCCATGATAGGTCACCCACCGAATGGCTCCTCATTAGTTTTCAGCAGTGCCTGGACTAGCAGTGTCTGTCTAGAGAAGGGAGAGAATGTAAATATTCAGGCTAACCTGGGTGATGCTTGTTTGGTTGTTAGTGTGTAAAAGCTGGGGCAGAACTCTGCCAGGTGACTGCAATATTTAATATTGATGCATTATATGAATAGTTGCAAAAGCTCACATTTGAGGAAGGCTGAAAGCCATTTATATACACGTATGCAGGTACACGCATGCAGGTATATTCTAGTTTTGAAAGAATGGAAACTCAATCACCCAGGTCTGAAGGGAGCTGTGGGGTGCTCTCAGCTCCCCATGTTCTCAGCTTGGACAATGGCAGACCCAGGATTTCTGGCTTTTTTGTGTGTGCCCCTTCTATGTATGACATAGTCTAGATGTAGCTAAATTGATTGGCAGTGCTAGGGTCAGAGCCCAGATATGCCGACTCTCAACATTCTGCCTTCACACAAGACCATTCTGGCCCAAATCATCCATTCAGGAGGTCTCTTCTACCAAAGACAAGTGCTGATAGAGCAGCGTGACCAAGACCCACAGTCCATGCGTCTGTCCAGGTAAGAACTTTGTGCTTTCATATTGAATGAGGAGAACACAACCTAGAAAATCATGCTGTGACTGTCTGTCCATCTTAGGCTCTACCTTAATACAGACCTCATGCTGGACCCATCCATACCTTGCTGTCCAAGGACAGCAATATGGGACCAAGCTGATATGTCTGGACCCTCCTGCACCAAATGTTGGCCAAGGAACCTGCAGCCTCTAGGCAGGCTGCAGAGAGGCTCCCTCCCACGTGCTGCCTGCCTTGTGCTGGGCAGGGCTGTGTGCTCCTCTTCCTCCCAACTGCTGCAGCCTGCCAGTTCCCATCTGTTCCCCCTCCCAGTAACGCTTGAGTACCAGCATCTCTCTGCTGTTGCCCGTGTTTTATTGATAAAAACTTGGTCACTCCCTTTGGCAGATGACTCAAGAATTTTGGCTTACAAAGAAATGTCTCACCCTTCTCTAGTTAATTTCTACCTGGTTTCTGTCCACGTTTTCCCTATGCAAGCCCATTGCAGCCTGAGCTGGACTATGCCTGCCAACTGGGCTTGGTTATGCTAATGACCACCAGATACACTGAAATCAGTCTAATTAACAGGCTCTGCAAAGCACTGCCTGTAGTTAGCACCCTGCAAACATGCAATGCCAGTCATGTCCAAAAGGACAGGTTTTCCTTACCCACACCTGCCAAGAACCATTTCACAGACTTTGAAGAAAAAATAAATCTTGGTGGATAAGGCAGGCCTGGACACATAAACTCATATGGAGCAATAAAACTTCACTGCCCTCCCCCCAAAGTGGCAGTACTTTTCTGCAGAGGTAGTATCACACTGCTGGCAATACACATGTGCATAACAGGAATAAGATCAATGAATCTCTACCGCATACAGCAGAATGAACAGAGACTTCTTTTACAGGCAAAGACAAATGTATATTTTCTGAGGCCTTGGTCTGCCATGAGGTTGGCTAGTACAGCTGATATCAGCAATAAAATAAGATCTGACTGATTTTAAGAAGTCTCAGCAAAGCACATTGCGGTGCAGGATTGGGACCTGTGATGCTATTTTCAGTGCTGTGTTCTTTTCATATTCATGCCATTGGTGAATCTGCAGCATGCAAGCTGGCAAGCCACAGAGGGGAGGTTAAAAACACTTTTTCTGAATATATAGCCCTAAACAGTGGAGTCTGAATTTCATCCTATTCAGATAAGCAAATTGAATATGCCATTCTGATAACACTATTTTCAAGAGGTGAGTTTTCCTCTGGAAGCTGCCACCCTGTTAATACCCTATGTCCAGGTCTTACCTTTCATCGCTTGCATTTTGCATCACCAAGTGGGATCTGTGGCAGAGATAAATTGACCATTGCCCCAGTTCCATTGATGACATTGTGTCTTCCAGAGGTTAAATGACTTTATCAATGTCCTATTAATAAAGAATCCATTACTCTTGATTGCCTGCTTCCTTCTAGGTACCCTGAAATCTGTATTTCCACCTTGGTGGAGAGCAGAGTCCTCATGTTCTCAATTCTCAGCTGCCTGGTCAAGCCCCGAGGACCCCCCAGCCTCCCATTAGAGTAGGTGTAATGTAATTTAACAGAAAAGCTCAACAATATCCTTTTACTGTGTTGCCTTAGTGGTCTGCATTGATGACTGCAAAGACAGTCATGGCTGAATCCCAAATGCTCACTTTTTTTTATCACTCTGATTTTATTTGTTTCCTGGACTGTGTATGCAGCAGCATGTGCTTGGGTGGTTTTTAAGATGTTTTTTTGCAATCATTCTTTGCAACCAGTTTCTCCTGTGGACCAGTTGGGAATGGCTGACCAGAGCCTGAGGATGCTCTGGAGGAACACAACCTGGGGGTCCTCTCCCTGGTCCTCACTGTCACCAAAAGTCAAAACTCTCATAACTTTTCTAAACCCTTCTACTGCTCAAGGTCTGACAGCTAGAGCATTATCCATTTCCTCGAAAACCAACTTATGAAATGAATCATTTTGATAGGTGGCAGGATAACATTGTCCTATTTTGTAGGAATTTATGTTCTGAAGCGATACAAGTTGAGTTACAAACAAAGTAAGTAGGAAACCAGGGAGATATGTGAACACAAATTTACATGGTTGGTATGACAACGGGGTTGTTTTGTTTAGATAAGACTGAAAGGCCTTGAGGGGAGAATGAAAGAATACGTACACTCTAAAAAAATGCAAATCTGAAATGGCTTCCCCAAGATAGACAAGAATTTATTAATAATTTACTTCAGAGAGAAGATAAGGTTGGCACACAGGAGAATTAACCTGAGAATCATCAGCCTGCAATGAGCTGAAACCAAGTGGTAAACACACATCATGATTACATTACAGCTGCAACTGGGAGGGATATTTAATTATTAATTGTTAATCGTATGAACAAGTAAATTTACTCTGCCTTCGTTAACAATGCTCTGTGCATTTGAGAGTTGAAGATCTACAGCCCCTCAGCACCATTTACACTCAGGCTTGAAAGTTCCCCCCAGGTCTAGCTTCGAGTTTGTATGTGCCAGGAACCTCCAGGAATCCCCATTTTTATGGATGAAGCCCTGGAGATCTCCTGTCTCTCACAGAAAGGCATAAACTGGGGGAAACTCACTGCAGTTGGAGACCCACCCTGGTAGCGTAAGACAAAAACTCACCACTGGTTTTGTTACTTATGGTGATTTTTGTTGGAAAGCTCCTACAGGGACGAAGCAGCAGGGCTCCCAAGGAGCTGCTGCCATTTTCCAACATGGTACTTGCGTGATGGAGAAAACCCTATTCCCTCCCTAAGATACGTGCAACTGAGTCTGTGAGGATGGCGGGTGGTGAAGAAAGCCTCGAGAGCACAGTCAGCCTGGCATGGCAGGTGGTATGCTATTCCCAGCTGCAATAAAACAGACATGGAATTGAATACTCCCTTTTCTTCCCAAATTGCAGGGCTTTCTGGCTTGTTTCTTTCTCTAATAGCCGAGACAGTTATAAGGTCACAGCCTTTTAATGCGTTATATGAACTGCTTTGAAGCAGTGCTGGGTTTGTTATCCTCTCCTTTCACTGTAGATATAAAGTCAGATGGAGCAGTTACTGCAGGAGTGGTCCCTTCGTCCTGCGAGCCGAGCTGTTCCCGAGCAACCCAGCTGGGAGCTGGGAACGTGCACAACAGCAACGGAGCTGTACAGAGAAGGCAGCAGCTGGGGAAAGTTATTAGCAGAGAACCATGGAGCGTGTGAAGTGGAAATAATGGCACATATCAGTCCAACTTGAACCAAGAGCCAGCCAATGGCAGCGTTGAAAATACATTTCCAACATAATTCAGTTTTTCTATGCACAGTAAAGGAAAAAAACAACCCAGGTATATGCTGATAAGCCCTACCACTACTCCTCCCAAAGGTGCTTCTGATGGGCAAAAGAGGGACAAACAGCAATGGAGAAAGTCTGCACGTTTCCCACTCTGATATTCCCTGATTTTATGCACAACAGAGAGCTTTCAATTCTCCAAACTGAACAGGTATGATGCTGTATTTATCTTTACTTTAGCAAAGCTAATCACAAAAATCTGTTTTGTGGAATCTTGTGATAGTCTGGAGACCCGTCATTTTTATGTTTTCTTTGGAGCAACAGAAAAGAGAACATGAGATAACGTGCTTTGATAATGTTGAATTGTTTCAGTTTGATGAATTATGATGTTTTGTGCTAAAACTGCAAAGTCATAACCCACTATAAAAGACTAAACAGCATATGTACCTTATACTCTTATACAGTCACATTTTAAAGCTTGTATTTTCATCTAACTCAGAAACCAAAATGACACAAATTGAAACGATCAAATCAAAGGGAAACATTTTTACTTTAGCAAAATGAAACACCTTTGATGTTATTGAAACTAAACAAGAAAGTCAAAATGATTTGACATTTCCCACGAAACACTTAGTCAGTACTGACACGCTTCTGTGAAATATTTCTAATTTGAGGAGGATTCGGGGAGGCCCCGCACCATCACAGCCAGAGCCTCCCTGTCCCTCTCGCACCAGCTCCCGCCTGGCGCTCCGTTCCTGGGTGCCAGCTCTGCACTGGCTCGTTGGAAAACCATTACACCAGTGCAAAATGGCTCAGGTTTCCCAGCCAGGACTGATTCTGGAGGTCGCGTAGACGGATTCTGTCTGTCATTCCTCCAGAGGTGCTTTGGCTCCCAAAGCCTTCCCTCGTGCCCCCAGACCCTGCAGAGGAGGAGAGGGGGTTGCCTGCGCTGTGAGCGGAATCCCACAGACCTGAAATACCGCTGCGGGAAGTCAGCACGTGGGTTTGGGAGGCTGGAGACTGCACAGCTCTGGTGTTCGGCTTACAAGCTCCGTTGAGGAGCAGGATGTCTCTGTGCACGTCTACGCTCTTTCTGTTGGTGTGAACAGCCACTCAAGAGGAGTGCAAGCCTCAGTACTTCCCCATTTCATGTGACTCAGTTCCTTTGATGCTCTGCCCCATCTCCCGCTCTGCGAAAGCCTCTTAGATACTTGTAGGGACACAGTGGGTAGAAATCAGTTCCATTGCTACAAGCATTATCTTAAGAACCTGCAGGCACTAATAAAAATTTTATGGAGAAATTTATGCAGTGACTTATATGATTCAACTGAGAATTATACTTCATCTGTATCATCTTATACTCTGGCTTAAGAAAGAACATTATCCTTTGTAAAACCCTACAGGAGTTTTTATGAGAGACTTAAGAAAGGAAATAAGAACTGCACATTCCATCTGATTCATTCAGTATTCGAGAAGTATCTTAATAAAATTAGAAAACAAGATAATGTAGTCCAAAGTGGAAAATACTAAAAGCCTTTCAGTACATGGCTTTCCCAGTACAGGTGGAATAAAAAGAGGAATTAATTGTGAAAGTCAATTAGTATGTGATTTTATTCCAAAACACTTCATATTTCTAGGTCTGCCCTTTAATATTCTAGGGAGGAGAAATCTTAAACCCTGATTTTTGTGTTTTGACTTCAGGGAACACGTGTTTACCACCTGTTTACAGAGCAGTGTCTGAGCTAGCCAATTATATAAATATCAAAACAGAGACATCATCTGTGACTCAATTAAGCTGTTTCTCTACCTTTGCAACCCGAGACAATCACCCTCTTGCTCTGGGGCTCTTTCTCCGTCTGGCTGCTAAAGAAACAGCCTAGCCAAAAGTAATTTGCTGTGTCCCTTCCAGCCAATTCACCCACAGGAGAGGAAAATTCATTTAAGCACGATCCTTTCACACAGCCTAAGGTGTCTGTCTGGAGCCACCCCAGGGTCCAGCCATGCCCATGCTTGGCTGTTGGAGGACAAGAGTAGCGACGGAGCACGCCGCAACGCCAGCCTGTGACAACCTCTGTATCCCAGCGGGAAACAGCCGGGTCCAAGGTCCGTTTTCTGTTCCTGCCAGCTGCTTGCTGCATGGCAAGGCCGAGCAATGGAGGCCACCGCTCTCCTCCCCGCAGATGACAGGAGCTCCCTGTCTCCCTTCTCTCCTGGACAGGACACAGCATTAAAAATGTATCTGGTTCCATACATAGAAGCAGACAGACCCAGAAATGTCACCCGGTTGAGTGCGCAGCCTTTGAGAACTTGGCCGGCAGCTTCCAGGTTTATCAGAGCTCTCATTCTCACTGACCTTACAGCAATTAAATAGGCTAAAACCACAGGCCTTAACTATTAGACCAGGGAGCTTGTTTACGTGGCAAGGGTCAGAAGCGAAGGACAGCAGCTCTAGCAGTATGGGAAGTGAGGCTGTGATGGTGTGAGAAGGGAAGAGCTGGGCGCCTTCTCAACGAAGGTGGTCAGCTCTGATGCAGAGAGGCCAGTGGTGCTGGGTGCCTCACGCCACAGGGCTGGAGGAGCCTCCCCCACCTGAAGCAGGATTGCATGTTTGTGCTGAGGTGGGGTTTTACACCCGGACAGGAATGAACTTGGAGAAGTTCGATACAAAAATGTATTCCTGATGTGAATAGGCAAATAGGTCTGACCTCTGCTCATATGTCATGGGCTTCACGGGGCAGATGTGGACAAGAGGCAGGGAGGAGGCTCCCCGGTTTTCCCTCTTGTTCCAGCAGTTTCAAAGAGGTCTAATGAAACCTTGGACATCTCAGAAGCAGCCATGATAAGGTTAAATAAGTACCTGTCCCACTGTTCACTAAAAAAATGAGTTTTCAGCGTACTGCCTTGACATGGTAATGACACATCAATATTACAACACTGTTTGTTTGACGATACACGTGAGACAATATGATCTCTGGAGCTAACTGTAGCTTGTAATGGATGCTAACCTAAAGCTATGAAAAGATATGACAAAACAATGTCTTAAAATAAAATGCAAAACCTTTATGAAAACAAGCAAAGTTTTGAAAGGTGGGATTGTGTTTTCCCACAGAAGCACAGTTAGTGCATGGAAAGGCTCAGCTGCTGGATGCATACAAGACAAACCACCCACGTTGAGTCTCTTACGTACAAGTGAAACTTTTGCACATCATTGGCCTCTCCCACACGCTATCAGCCTTCTGAAAAGACAACCCATCTGCCACCCCCATGTTAAACTGGATGCATCAGGAGCAAAGTTCAAGGAGTGGAAGGGGACAGATACATTCTTCTCTGCACAGAAGCATCATTCACCTGAGTTCACTAAAAATATTGAGTAGAAGACAAAAATATATCAACAGTCACCGTATAACACCACTTGATAGACTGTGGGAAGGAGACATGACCCAAGAGTACCAAATATTTACAACATGTATCTGTTCAGCATTCAGACTCAAAGGAACAACCTTCAGCTTAGTACCTCCTGTGCACTCGTTTTTATCATGTTTGTTCGGATTGTTTCCTCACTGCCAAATTTTTGCCAGGGGGTTCCAAATCTCACTATTCAGCAATAGCTATTTATTCCTCTTTACTGCCACCAAAACCTAATCCTATACATTAGCAGTCTCCTCCCAGCTTTTGTAACAAGAGACGCATCTCAGCCTGCGAGATCCTCGGGTTTGACTTGGTTTGCAAGTACCTCAATGGGTTGCAACTCAGTTTTATCTAGATTTACTGCCTTGAAGAAAGCAGAGCATTTTGTGCCTGACAGATTCATTTGGGTTTTTACTTCAAACATTTTGCAGGATAAACTCAGAGCAAAGGGTTGAGTTATACAACTGGAAACACACTCACAGAAAGATCCTACAAACATAAAATACACCTGGACCTAATCCCTTCCTTAGGGCATTATTCTGGGCTCTGAGATAGCCCTTGGAAGGACTTGAAGAGGGTCCCATCTTTCCCCATGCCCTCTTTTGGGTCCCCCTTACTCCAGTTACAGCTGGGGGTCAGACCTGCCCTCTTGTGCACGCTGCGCTCCCCTCAGCTGAACAGCTCAAGGAAACTCATCACATTTGTGACTTGACTTTGCAGCGGGTGTTTGTGAGACTGCTGGGGTTTGGCATGCCCGGGGCCTTTGCGGTATGTTGACTTCTCCCATCAGACTCGCTTTCCTGCCAAGGAAGTTGACTGAATGGTGATTTTTCTGATTTCTCCTATCTCAGAAAGCATGACTTGCATTTTGAATTTATTCACAGGTCCAGAGTAATTTATCATACACATATTTTTCAAATCTTTATTTTTTCATATCTATACAACATGTCGATAGCCATCCTGTCTGAGAGCCTGATGGGATTTGCTGGAGGCTGCATGTGCAGGACTAACATCACTGACTGATGCAGCACTTTGGGGTCCTCAGTCCACTCCCCCAAATGTATTCATCAGAATTAGAAGCACAAGCTGCCATAGTGTTCCTAGTTATAGTAACTAGTGATTATTTAGCCCTTCTCATTTCTAATCCCAAAACACTGCAGAAAGAAAGGGGACTAGCAAAATCCCAGTTTGACAGAGAATTTTACCCTCCTGTAGCACAGGAGTTACACAGTAATTAGGACACAGGGAAAAAACCCAACTTTCACAGCTTGAATCCTTGGGCCTTTGGCACTGTCCCATATTACTTGTCCATGGATCAAGTAATTTGGCAATAAATCGGTCCCTTCTAACTAAACCAAAAGCGTGCTGATGTTTGGAAAAAGTTCAAGGGGGAGGGAGTGGGACAATGACGACAACCATTATTTTTCAAATCTTTTTGTCCTGTAGAACTGGCTGATCTGAGCTGAATCACCATAGTTAATACATGTTGTTCTCAAAGCTTTTCAGAACCATGTTCAAAAAACAGGAACACTGGAAACTTTGTGGGAAAAACCATATTCCCAATCTGAAGAGATCATTTTGGACAAGTTTACAAAAAAATGTGGTGATCTATCAGACACCTTTCTAAAAGGAACTGTTAGATGCTGGAACAGATTAAGGGCTTAGCTCCAAACCATTCAAGGTAGCTGAAAGCAAATTCCTTGCACAGCTTGGGATAAGGTCCAAATTGATTCTCTTATCATTTCCATGAGACCAAGTAGGACCAACTATACTGCAGTCAACAGAAAAAGGGTAGAGCAAATGGGTGTAAGAGTGAGGTCAGAGTCAGCCCTTAAATAATCATTAGATAACAACCCATGCTGGCTTCATTATTTCATTTAATGACATGTGAACTGTGGAGGTGTGGGAGTAGAAAATGAGTATCTGAAAAAGCCAAGATTCAAATGAAAACATTTTACACAGATGAAGATCCTCTTCCTTTCTTTGAGAAAGCTAAAAAAAGAAGAGGGAAATATCCAGAATAATTAGCCCAAATAACACCATTAATCCTAAGCAGAAAAAGACACTTATTCTGCTTGGATACCTGGAGTAGGATGTGAACATTTTATCCTATGCATATAGTGATTTTCCTTGTTTACTTGTTGCGCATTGTATGCTCCTCTCCTAACAAGCAGCAGTCATTGCCAGTCCTTCAGCAGAGCCTAGCCGAAGTGTTCATATTATATTCATCACTGTTTCAGAGCCAAAATGCTGTAAATAATCTACCACTCAAACTTATTATTATCTTGACTGCCAAAGCCAGCTGCTCTTGCTGTTTACCATCCCTTTTCAAAGGAAATACATTGTTTTTTCCAGCTTTGGGTCTCCTCTCATACATTGGTGGAAACAGGCATAGCTCTTCTGAAGCTGGTGGAGTTGTAGAGATGTAAGCTTGGGGCATGTGAGAAGGAATTTATTGCTGTCATGTTGTCTCTGTTTCCATAACTCCCCTAGCCTCTCAACCAAATATGTGCTTCACTTGTGCTGGGAGCTGTACAACATGTAATCCTTGTAGCATCCTGACTCAAAACAAGCCTGTTTTGTTTTCTCTCTGGTTTATGCTGCTTATGTGGGAGCTCCTGTGAAGCCAGGGGCATGAATACATTGCATGATGCTACTCAGACCTTGAGGAATGAGTTGATCATGGAAAAGATGATGAAGAGCCAGGCTGTCTGAAATAGGATGCTTTTTATTATCTTGTTAGCTGCTGGCATGATCAACTCACCCTCAAGACAGAAGGTGAGACGATGAGATTTACCTCTTTAGAAGAAGATTTGGGTCTTATCCAAAGATCTTCAGTGCAATACATGTTGTATACAACAGCTAAATATTTTTTGTGCACCTCACAAAAGAGATGTGGAAATAATAACATGTGGAGAGTGGAGAACACATGACTTCTACAATGTAAACTACTTTCCACAAAGTTTTTTTCATCTGCTAAGCATTGCCTGCTCTTCGCACATGACTACTGTTCACAAAACAACAGGGTCCTCGATAACAGGATTAGAAACTGGAAGCTGTGAGCTGAGCTAAGCTTCAGCCTTGCTGCATGAAAACAGCCTATGAGCTCAGAAGAAGACAGCCTAGAGTAGGAGGAAGAGAAAACTTTTGGAGAAATGCAGGGGAAATTCTGGAGTGCCTCCACCCTGAGGAGACGTGAGATGGGGCTTTGTTTCTTGCGGGCTTTGGAGACCTATTGAATGGCCCTATATCTATTTGTTGACATTTTCATTTTTATTGAGGGACCTCACTGAACCCGCTGCCGGGTGACAGGACACAATCAGGCTGGTTGTCACTGACAGCAATGCTGTGCTGCCTGTCTCTCTGAGAAGTGACCGTGGTATCTGTTCATGCCACACAGGCAGCATGACCAGTCAGGGCAATCAGTTGTGACTGTTGTGAAGAGTGGCATGAAAAGCTCTGCTAGGACGGGGATGGAAGGTGAGTGTGGTGCCTGAGCAAACCCAACCAAGGTGTCCCAGACTCTGGCTAGGGAGGCACTTGCCCACACCATATGACTGGTCAGCACGCAACACCATCCCCCCGCTGAATCCAGAGCACCTTTGGTTTGGGAGGCTCACAGAGCTTCAGCAGTTTTTGCACTGAGTGATGAGATATTAAATTTATCAAAAGAGGGAGAGGAACTGCTGGCATCCTTTGAGTCTGCCTGCCTCTTTCTCTGCTGCAGTGATGCTCTCTTGCAGAACTTGAGCAGCCTCTCACACCTGCTGCTTAATGCACTTTCCACATGCGTCCATCATACAGATTACCATTTATATGCCTGAAATGCAAGAATTTTTGCTTTCTCAAATACTTGTCTCACTTCAAAATGCCTGGAGGTAGTCCCCCTGGCACATACACAACACTGTTCACATGCTACATCAGCTGGACATGCAAAAGATATTGGGTCAAGATCAGTCAGACTAGGAAAGGAATTTTTTTCTGTAGCACCAGCTCATTTCTTCAAGCAGAGAATGAAACAAGGGGACTAATGCTTGACTATCTCAGCTCACCTGTGTTCTGACTAGAAGAGGTACTATAAGATCATAAACCAGATGTGACACCCTATATTGTTCCTAGAAATGAATGGAAGTTAACGTCTAGATAGTAGACAAAAAGAATTTTTCCTTCTGCTTACAAAACCACACCTGGAATACACAGATCTAACAGCAGAACCAAGAGGGTATGTAGCAACGGCTGTTAATTGTACTCATTCCTTGTCACCTCCATTAAAAAGTTCTGCTCATTTTATGGCTTTCCAACCATACCAGAGCTTTTCATCTGAGAACACAATTTCAGGCATTAAGTAGGGTCTTAGCAGTGGTTTTAAGTGAGACTTCCTGAATATCTTCCTGTTTTAATAAATTCTTCTTACGAGCTGGCTGACCATTTCAGCCCTGAAACACCTAGGTTAATGCATCTCGGAAGCATCTGGAGTTCTAAGACAGAGCCTGGAGCCTCTTGATTCAGATTAGCTGTGGGAGCAATCACAGCACAGCATCAGCAGCTGAATAACTTCACTCCCCAGTGACCTTTTGCCATTGCTGCCTATTCACTGCATCCTTCAAATGATGACCCTTCCATCATTTGTTACTGTGCTGGCCCTCCTGTGGTTTTGGAAATATAGCCTCAGAGCATGCTGCCAGGGATCCCTCTCCAGCTCCAGACTTGCCCTTCACATAAGCAACAGCAGCAGGGAGGGAAACAGCCCCGATATGATGCACCCACCCACGGAGGCACAGGTTGGAAGTCTGCTCTGCAGTATCTTCATTGCTTTTATTATCCACATTAACTACATTGAAGAGAAGCCTAAGCCATGCTGCGGTCCCCATGGAAACAGGTCCAAAGAGCTTTGGTTGATTATTAATCAAGGTATATGAATGCCCTTTCATCTCCAAAGGTCCTGAGGAAATGACTCCCATTAGAAGCCCCAGGAGCAGATGGACATGCAGCAGGACACATACCCGGGAGGGTGTAGCCTGGGGCTGGCATGGGATTTTACTTGCCTTTCCCACATGGCATGGAAAGGAGGAAACCTGTCCGACTCTTCAGCAAGTCCCTACCCTTTTTATCCGACAATATGCCACAATGAGATTGTTTAGAGACATGAAGTCACGCTTTGTCTCCCTGGTCTCAGTGCTTGAAGGCCAGCAGTGGCATTTCCAGGGCTGGCATTTGGGATGACAAAGTGTTTGCAAGCTGGGGCGAATCATTTCCCGAAGGACACCCTCAGACTTGCTGCTATGTATTCAACATGAGAAAATGTTCTGCCTTTGGCCTTGACAGCCTTTTAGCATCTCTGATGTCCACCCGACAGACATACAGACACACAAAGTGGTTGTACCCATGTCCTTAGCTGTAACAATTACTGATGCTCCCAGTACAAAACAAACACAAATCCCAGTGCCAAACTGCCTACATATCAAGAGTTCTGGCGCACGTGTGAGAGATTACAAGCAGCACACTGAGGAAGGGGCTTTAGAAGACTCAGACCCCTTTTTCTTTGGAGCAGATGACAGCCAGCAAAGAACTGCACTGGTGGGAAGTGGGTGCCCCCTCCTCCACCCCCACCCAGTTCCTAGACTAAATTTGCACTGGAGAGTGATGGAAAATTTATGTCCAAATTAGGAGATAAAATAAAAAAAAAAATTAAAAGTTCATAGAAGCAGGATAATCTAAATCATTTATGTTTATAATTTCAAAATATTTTGTAATTTTAAAAATTGTTTAATTTTAATATTAATTTTTAGCATAAATTAGCTGAAGTTTCATTATAAAATCTGTTTTGAATCATACATCAGAAAATCCTATTTCAAAGCTTCTCTTAAACTCTTGTTTTAAACTTGTTTCAAAGAAGGGAGCCCTGAAAACTGACACTTTCCTGTACACAGCTTCAGCCTCAACAGTCATCTGCTAACAAAAATATTTCGCCAGAAAGTTCCCAAACAGCATTTCTACAGCATCAAATTGTTCCCAGATCTTAAAATAGGAGATCTGGGATTATCAATCCCAAAGTCTTCCGAGGTCATAAACTCTTTTTTTCTTAAAGGAAAAGCAGACTGTCATTTCCATGAGGACCTGCAGCCCCATTGATGCCATGAGAACTTCCCTCCTGTGGTGACCTAGCCCTGACCTCACGTTCAGCAGTGGGAGTTCAGCAGTCTTTCCAGGAGTTTTGGTGTTGGGCTCTGTTTCAGGGGAACATTGCCCTCCAGGATCCACCAGCCACCACGGAGCAAGATACTGCAGCCAAGAGGTCACAGCCACCGCCAGGACAGCCAGACATGTCACCACACAGCCACGCTGCTCCCTGCGCTGGGTCATTACAGCAGCTCAGCGCCTGCACGACGCTCCAGCACAGTTTTGTGGGAAGCCACTTCTAGACTCCCCAGGCAAAGGCCTTCCCCCTCGGGAAGCTTCCACCTTCACCAACGGGCAGGACCAGCAAGCGCGCAGCAGCCTTGGTGCTGCTGGGAAACCTGCTGCTACCCAGCTGGCCCCATTTGCCACTTCGTGCCTGCTCTACAGGAGGTTCTCTGGGATGGGAACTGAAAATGACAGGGCCCAACACCAGGAGAGCTGGAACTGGAAGCTCTTTGCCATTTCTGCCCATATAAAATGGCATCTTGGCAGAGCTGAGCTTCGTCTCCAGGCATTGCAGTGCCTGTGTCTGGAGCCCCTGATTCCCCGAGGAGAGCACTCTTTGTATCTTCGAGCCAGGGAACTATATGGTCCCTCTAGCCTGCTCTTCTAAAAATGAAAGCAGTAGATTTTCCTTCTCCATTGCCCCATATTTTTTCTCCATCAACACAAAGGGTGCCCTGAGGAGTGATGAGATAAATTCCTTCTTCCCTCTGCCACTTTCATGACTAGCCACAATCGGTTTTGCTCATGAGATGCCACAAACCATATATACAACCTGCCACAGAAATATGCAATTAGAGTAGACCTATACCATACATGGTTACGAGCCCTGGGAGTTACAAGACAGGGAAGCTTTTGCGCTCAGACCCAGGCCATGGGCAGAGGAACACAGACCAGCCAGGCAGCCACCAAAATACCAGTGTGCTGTTCCCAAAGCTCTGTGTGCTCTCTGCTGTAGCAGCAGACGGGGGGCATTGAATCGCTTGGAAACTCAGTGGGATCTCATTGTTAGTTTGCAGTTCAGTTCTTTTGAGGCTCTTGGGACAGCCAAAGTGTTACAAGATGGCAAAGTCACTGATCACATTCCTCTCCCGGGAGTTTCACAAGCTTTAAATGTCTGAAGCAAACAATACAAATAAAGCAGCAACTATGTACTGGAAGTTTCCTTTTCTGTCTTGCATTAAACAAAGCCTTTTTTCTTTCTGTCTGTTCTGGAAGATCGGGATCTCCGGGCTGCACCAGAGAGAGCTGCATCCCTCCACCCACAGCCTCATCATGGCCACTAAGCGATGGTCACAAGGCCCCCGTGAGCCAGCTGCTGTGAGGTTGCACAGAGAACAACAGGATTGGGACTTAATCCCTAAAATTTCTCTCCAAAGTCTTCCCAGCTACAAGAATGTCTTCTCTGAGCCGTTATATGTTCTTTAAGCAATGACACTGACAATAAGATCATGACAGGAGCAGGACACTCAAAGGAAAAAATATCAGTTAATTCCAAGGAGTTACATGTTCCCTCACCCGACTTCAAAAACACCTTCTCAGAAGACGCAGACAGTTCCTGGATCTATCCTCCAGCCAAACTCAAACAGAAATTTCTTGACCTCTGAAGAGTGACTTTGTTTTGCACAGTTTCTAGAAAAATTCTGAGTTAGAGGCATTTTTACAAAGTAAAGAAAAGGCCCATCATCTTCTTTTGGGCCACAAATGGAAACCCGAGTGGTTTTGTGTGTATGCTAAGATCAGGGTCAGAACAGGTCTATGAGTTTTCTATTTCTAGTCAAAAGCTTTACAAAATAACTCTGTGCCAGCAACTCCCATAACCTTCTTCGCATGGAAAGGGCAATGACCTCTTGGCCAGCTAAAAAATGAAAATATCCAGGGTTCTTCTGACCTCATTCCTTTCTTGCAGAAGAAGAAAGGCTGGGGAGAGGAGATGGAAACCTCAAGGGCGTTCAGGATGCCCTGTTGCAGCAACACTATCCTCTTTCCAAACAACTCCTGACTTCAGCCAGGCTCCAGCTTTTCACAGCAGCTTCAGCACAAAGTGAAATGCAGGGGTTAATCCTCAGAGGCAGCAGCTGAAATAACTGGAGGTCAGACAGCTAGATCCTGCCTGGTATGTTTTAGTCTTTCAGGGGATTATGAAGTTTTCCACAGAAAGAAAAGGTTATGCATGATCTCCTGTCTCTGCCCAGAATTAAGGTGCCCTGGTCCCTCTTTACCATCCTCTGCTCTGCCCTGCAGGGAGCCACAGTCAAATATATACACCAAGAAACAACAATATATTTAGATACTTAATTCCTAATTGGACTAATAGATGTGGGCTGTTAGGCATTTGCATAGGAATTAGGAACCTTAGAGCTTTTTGCAACTGGACTTAAATTTTGTTTTATCCTTAATGAATCAGAAAGCCTGTGGCATTATCATGAGAACAAATCACATGGGGGCTGGCTATTTTCCACATCACCGCCTTATCCCTTGGGCATTAACAACTTTGAAAATTCATGGGAAAGCACACACATAAGACCACTCTGGGCAAAAATCTCTGGCCTTAAAGAAAATACAGTGGTGAATGATGATCTCAACATGAAATTAATGACCTGAGAATATTTTTTAGTTTTCTTGCCCTGATGATGAATTTGTAGAAGAGCTATTAAAGATAGTGGCTAAATGGTTAATGTTCCCCTGCAGATGGTCACAGTTTATTACTCTTATTACTATATTATCATCATAATGATTCAGAGAATGGCAGAGAGACCCTGATTAGCAGCCCAAAATCTCTTGGAGGTGAATGTCACTTTTACATTCCTCCAGAATTGTCGCTTCTTTAAAGTCCTCTAACAGTAGGACTATTAGTAGTAACTGCTGCTGTCCAACAGCCTTTCCAAAAATTTACCCCTATCATTTGCCTGTGTTGCCTTGAGGAAACAAAAATAGGAATTTCTGTGGGCAACTTCCCTTCTGAGCAGGCACAGGCCCACAGGCTCTTGCCTGGGCACATAGGAAAGGTGTGGTGGTGCTTTTCAATCCTATCCAACTGGGAGGAAGAGCCTATTCACACCTATCAGGATTTTAAATGGGAAGAAGAACTAAAATGTTTCATAGCCGCAAAGTTTCCTGAACTTGACTTCTAGCCCAGTGGCCTTCCCAAGCACAGCTCAGTTGTCCTTCCCAAAATACGATGTGTACCAAGCACACTTTGCTGTGTCTGAAGAGCTTTACTGCTCTACTTTTCCTTTTTAAAACACGCATATCCTAAGGTTGTTTTTCTTTAAATACTGTGATCTGGTCTGGGAGGAATGAAAGGCAAACACAGAGGAACATGCCAGTTCTCTGCTCATCCTTTTGCTGTGCATAATCTATGGATGTGGTCCAATCTCTGAGTGAGTGAGTGGGAATCTTTCAGGTTAGGCCGTAACAGTGCCAGTACCCGAGTTTTACACAAGGCAATTGATGTACAGGGCAATTTTTATTTTTTTTTAATGTATAGCCACTTTTGTGCAGAATTACATAAGAAGTTTGTTGAGTCAAGCCTTGATCTCAGGTCTCTTAGATCAATGCCTTGGCTGACAACATCTCCTTCCCTGACTTTTCCTGTTCCTTGCACAGTATCTCCACCAGCTTTGTTTACTCAACTTTGAGCAAGGCAAAAGACTAATTCAACCAAGTGAGATGCATCAGGAAGCTGCTATATATTCAGACAGGTAATCCAACAACCAGGGCAGACGGGAGTTATTTCCATTGCTGCCAATAGCCAGAAGAGCACAAGGGAACCGAGAGCTGCAGAGAGCCAAAAGCAGCAGGGTCCCCAGGGGAGACACAAGCACCCTCTGACTTTATAGCTGCCACTGTTGGATGGGATAGACCTGATCACCATACACAAACCAACAGACATGAAGCACATCGAAGTAAAGGCTCTTTGACACTGCAGCTTTAATTTCTCCTGCTCCATTACCCTCCCATTACACCCAAATGGTGCCTGATACATCTCTCTGCTAGAGATGGGTTGCCTGCATCCCCAAACAGCTGGCCAGCCTGTCTTATGTGAGTGAGCAGATGGACTGTTGGTTTGCACTGCACAACCTATTCAGTGATGGCAGATGTATTGGCTATATTGTCCTCAGGACTCTGTTATATGAAGAATAAGTAAGAAATAACATTCAAAACAAAATAAAACAAAGCTGATTTTTAGTGCTCCAGAGATTTTAACTTGGTGGGACTGTCTACTACAACTGACCATAAAATGTTACATTAAAATCAGATTATATTACAAGAGTGTATGTTACAGGATAAGAGCAAGAGATAAAAAGCCAGCTGTAATTTTAGCAATCTTGTCCATAACATTAAAGCACACACCAGCGCTCCTCAGACTCTGGATGAGCATGATGCATATTTTACAGCCATGTTTTTATTGACTATAATTTATACCCTGAAGCATTATTGCCTCTATATGAAAAGAGCAATTTTGTTTTCCAGTGAGCAAACAGCTATCCAGAAGGCACCCAAGTCCTCCAGAGAGAGGCACAGGCAGCAAAATGTTTAAGGCAGAATAAAGAATTTACTGCTGGACCAACACAGCCCATAACCTCTTTTGCCAGTGACCTTTACTGACCAACGTAAATGAGATATTCCAGTCTGACAATGAGATATAACAATTTGACAATCTGCTGCTTGAATGTACAGTGTCTGAGGGGACAGAAAACCCACTTTCCATGTAAAAAGGGATGCATTCTCTGCAAAATACCAGCTCTGCACTGCTGCTGGCTGCCATGTAGGACAGCAGAACTGCAGACAGTCACACTCGCTGTCCTTACCCAGCTGAGAAAGCCCCTGGCACGCCAGGAGTGCTGCTCCCTTCCTCTTCATTCTCCCCCTTCCCACCCAGCACATCCTCTGGCCCCACGGAGAGCTCAGTCTCCACACTGTTTCCCACAAGAGTCTTGTGGGGCGAGGTGGAAACCACTCTCTCACGTACGTAATGACCATAGGGTGAGAGAAGAACAGCCGTAAGGGGTTCCTCACTGTGTTTCTAAGTGATAACATTAATCAGCAGCACTGAAAGATAACAGAATCTTGCAGAACCAAAACCAACCCTTTTTTGCCACTGAGGCCCCCGGTAAAAATGGATTTGTCTCACATCAGCTGTCCAGCCCTAATAAGCCATCTGAGCTTTTACTAATAAAGAGGTGAAAAACTTTCATTTCAAACACTCCTGTTTCACAAAAATGAACCTAATTTATGCACATTTAATTACTGCAGTTGCAGAACAAAATAGCCTTTGCCTGTGCATTCCCAGTAATTGCACAGGAACATTAGCATAGCCTATGCATTAAAGAACATCTTAATATTTAGTGGTAAAAATAGTATCAGCAGCTCTGTAGATGGTATAAATGAATGGCTATAAAGCTCTCACAGTTTACTTCCAGTAAGGTTTGGTCTGTAATTTTTAACCAATCAACATCTTTTCAGTTGACAAATGTGAGCCGATATGTATCATGTTGCCTTGTGAGGCTGAAAATAGATTTTGCAAATATGTTTCTGGGTGCGGAGGTGGTTCATACAAGTGAAGCAAAAAATGAGGAGAGAAAAGATGGACACGTTTTGGTTCTCGGGGCTGGATTTGAGTCTCTCTCATCTGCCTATGCTCATTAATCAGTCCAGAAAGGAAACTCTGATCCTATTCACAGAGTACACGACTTGTACTCAGAACAGAGAATGGAGCCTGGGATTGACAGTGCTTCAAATTCATGCAAAAGGATACAGCAGAAACACCAGCTAACATGTCCTACTATGTCACACGATCAGATAAAAGAGCAGGCACTTGTACTCAGATTCTTATTTCTAATGGAGCCTATGGGATTTTCCAAGTTGCATCAGCTACTTTTATAAATCTAGAGGCTAGTAGGGGAAATAGATAGAAAAAAATTAGACAGCAATCCATTTTCTCTCCACTTGTATTCTGTACATGTGAAAAAGGTGGAGAAGAGCACTGCTTAGGTTCCCCACGCACTCAAAAGCTAGGCTTAGTCAGACTTCTCGCAGTCTGGGTAACCACAGTCCTTCACCTTTCAGTCTGGCTCGGGACATTGTGTCCTGGAGAGCCAGAGGCTGTGATGGCTGTATGCACGTGGAGGGGGAGGAAGCTAAGCCTCCTTTGGTGTCTGATCCCTCAACCAGCACCACCGCAGAGGTTGTCACTGCAGGACCAGCGTCCTTGCCTGGAGGAGCCAGGGAGGGTGAGGATGGAGAACCCAAATGCAGGCCACAGCTAATACATAGCTCAGTGTGCAGCTGTACCCGTAAGTGCTCAGAAAATCTGGTATTTAAGGCATATATGTATCTCAAACCTGCTGCTCTTAAAACTTAAGATTCAAGGTAGCCCTAACATTCACCTAACCCAAATGGAAATCGGAAGTTTGACTGGTTTTTAGTTGGAAGACAGTTTTAGGATGTAAATCTCTACTACCATTTAATATTTTTGTCATACTCAGTCTTTTCAGTTCTTCTAAAGAAAAAGAGACACATCATTGACTTGCTTATTCATTGCAAAAAGAACAATATTTGAGATCTCTGAAAAATGTTCAAGAGCGACTTATATGAAGAGCTGTAACAGCTGGAGTGGAACCATTACTTGTCCAAAACTAGAATTTGCTACAACTGTATGATTTTTATGTCTGGCAAAATATAGTGAAATCATCGCGTAATAAATTACTTACAACTGACCTATTTTTATTCAGAGCAAGCAGAGAAAAAGTCTCTGCAAATGAGCTGGAGGAGGAGGAGGGACTTGGAGGATGTCTACTAGAGCTACAGGAAGCTTAGCCTATTGAAGAAGAGATGCAAGGAAAAGGATGGTCAGCCCGTGTCTCGGGGATGGAGACAGCCTTCACTCTCAGAAGAAAGAGGATGGGTAACTGAGGATCTAATTTCACAGACATGGGCATGAACAGTACCTGAGTAAAATGTGCATGGAAAAATTGTGTTGTCCTTCTACCCATGGCTTTGATTTGGTAAAATTTCAGTGGGTGGATTCCAGTTCTCTGGTCCATAGACCCAAAAGGGAAAGGACAATTTCATGGGTCTGCAAGTCCTATAAGCCATGCACGCAAAACTTCCAAAAGGGCCTGGCCCCTTGGTAGGAAAGATGGTGAAAACCATTGGCTGGACAAGGCAGGAAGCTGTTGGTGAAGCAAACACACAACCTGATGATGCCTGTGACCCGTGCCAGTATCCAGACTCCCCGGGGGTGGCTTACATGCAGCGTGCAGAAGGGTGCCTGGGGCAGTGACCCGGCGTGGGAGCTACTCATCTCCCAACTTCAGAGCTGCTTTCCTGGAGGTGGTGGGCAGGTCTCCCTCCAGCCAGTGCCTCGGTTTCCCCCCGCTGGGGATGAGCAGTGCTAGCGCCCTCCGTACCCACCGTGGAGGTCAGTGGATGAGAGGACAGCGTGTGCGCTGGGTGTTACAGACAGCTGCACACATGCCAACATCTAGGTGAATCAGAGCCGGAAGGACATACTGCTAACTTTAAACATTCAGATCATGAGACTGGTACAAATACAGTTTTTACAGGCTTTGTATCTGCCTTCTGCTTTTTTAACCTTTAGATTTTGTATCTTTAGGCTTTTTTCTGCATTCGTGAGGACCTGAGACTGTCTTTTCTTCTTTTAAATGAAGCTGAGACCACTATGTACTCCCAGTTTTGGCATGGGAGGCTTTAAAGAGAGCGTGACCAAGAGACCAGACAACTTGCACTGAAGTCCTTAGTCCATTTGTACACAGCCACAACAGTGTAATGTGTTTGTTTTGCTATAGTTTGATAGATTATTCCTTAGCTGTAAAGGACCCACCTACTTGCTGCTGAAATTATGCAGAGGGAAGCGAGCTGAAATAGGTTCTGGAGTTATCTGCCAGGGACATCCATGCATGTTTCTAAGTTTTATGATCTTAAACGACCACATACTGTTCTGTCCCTAAAGGACATCTACACAGTGAATCACAGTATATGTTCTCAAAGAAAGCAGCAATTTTCTGCCTTTCTCCTGTTACTCAAACTAATATAGAATCTAAATGAACTTTTACCAAATATCTTAAAATTGCCCTGTTCTGCACCAGCATCCACTGCTGCTTTTTAGCTTGGCTTTCCTCAAAATCAAAGTGGCAGTCTTAATCCCATTAAAGTCAAGGCAAAATTCCCATTTCAAAGACTGGCATTACATCCTTTGTACTTAGTTTGCCAATGTGATGGGAGCTGATACAATAGGAGAGGAGATATTTTCCGCCAAGAAACACATCCTGATGGGAAATATCCTTTTTCAAATAGTGAAATTCTCCAAGAAGTTAAAATTTTATCCAAGCACTGCCCATTGAAAAAAAAATCCTGTCTGTTTTATGGCTGAAGCTGGTTACCTTCTATGCCTCCAATTCTATTTGCATTTTTTCATAATGAAAGTTTTCTAGAAAACTCTTTTCCCACTAAAGCACTGAAGGTTTGAGTTTTTTTCTGAGCGATGGTGGAAATGCCTAAAGGGGGAAGGAGGGAGAGGAGGGAAATGCATTTCCATTTCCACACAGCCATGTGCTCCCATGCACTAGGGCTGCTGTGCGGAGTCATGCCATGTTACAGCAAGCGACAAACTCATACAACAAGAAGCAGCAACACAACGCAAGCTGTTGTATCTGACATAAGATGACATAGGTTGTCACAAGAGTGCTATATCAAAGAGCTGGGGAAAGGAAATAACATGAGACACTTTACAGATGTCTGGACTGAGGTTTGGAGGCATAGCCGTTTGTGCATTGCGGAGGTAAAAACTCTTCATCGGGTCTTGTATTGAGGGTGTATCCTTCTATTAACAGCAAAACCACACCGGAATTAGATGTGTTCTTCTCTGGAGCTTCTTTCTGTTCCTATGTATTTATAGCCTCTTTCAATCCAGATAAAGTGGCTGACAAAGCAGGATTGATTTGATTAGCATGTAAATAAAGCCTCATTGCTGCTTCTAGCTTGTCTGTCATGGTTACGTTTTGATGGGATTTCTGTCTGCCTTTCCTATTTACATCTGCTTCTTGTTTGCCCAGTTCTTGAGCCCGCGTGTTGGGAAGGGCTCAGGTCTCCGCGAGCTGCTGGATGGAGCTTCCTCAGGCAGCAGCACTACAAGGCACATGCAGAACTGTCTGAGCAGAGACCCAGGACCTATTTCCCACTGGGCCATGAGCAGCAACAGGAGCATGGTGGTGCTCAGCATTTCCCCATGTTGGTCTTTACTGGTCTGGTGGGGAATGAGCAGGGATCGGCCAAGCCGAAAGAACAGCATGGGAAAGTAAGCACTCCAGGACACAGCCAAGTTTGGGAATCTCCTAGAAGGATGCTAAACCCCTTGGTTTGTTTTACCCAGGTACCTGTGGACACCTGGGCACCACAGAGGCAGAAAACACATACAGACGTATCTAACCAAGCTGGTCTCGGACAGCAAGGAGTGACTGAGGAAGTGTCTTACTGACACAGAGGTATGCCTCGGGTTTCAGACCACAAGACCACAAAATATTGAATTATTCCTTGCCCGCTAGCCATGAGGCTGATTTGATAGTATCTGTGTGCTGCAGCTGATGTGGAAACAGCCTGAAAATCAGTTGTACCCCAGGTCAGCCAGTCCTGTCTCCCTGGTATCCCAGCAAAAGGCTGGTGAACAGCTCTGGTTGGTCATGCCCAGCTTGCGCTGGGGACACGAAGTGACTTCTGGCCATGCTTTCCCTTGCACCACCAGGCAGGATCCCTCTGTTCTTCTGCGGGGCTGCTCAGCCTCAGTTCTGAGCAGAAGTCCCCAGCAAAGAACCAAAGGTCCCATCCTGAGCGTGTGGCACTTGCTCCTGACCTGGCTGCAGGACCAGGATCCCATCAAAGCCATTCTACACCTCCCTCCTCATCAGGGAGCAGCAAATACTGGTATATTCATAGTTCATTTTTCAAGCAAAACAGTTCTGAACAGCTTACAGGAGAAAGAAAGAATTCAAGCACATTCCACTGAATGCTGGCCACGTAACTGCACGCATCTCCAGGAACAGAGAAAAGGGAGCCACGGATGGAGACATTCCAAATTGATCTGTTCAAGTAATGGTTAAATATGTGCTCCCCAGAATTAAACAAACAAATCCCCTTTCCAAATAATTTCTACCACTCCCCTATCACTTACAGAGATGGGGATGTTTTCAGTCACTCTAGCGGGGAAGGATAAATCTGCAGAATTTTTTTCTAAAGGTAACAGCTACAGGACTGAATCCTGACAGTGAAAGATGGTTCACAATAACATGGTAACAGGAGACATAATCCAAATAAATGAAAGTGGCAGAAATCCACAATACAAAGTAACAGACTGCAAGCTAAAATTGATCATCAGATAAATCGCTACTATCAAAATAGGACTTAAAAATAAACATAGAAATCGCCTTGCAAAACTAAGAAAAGAGTTGCTAAGTGAAGGATTGGGTTTGTATATAGGCATGTATATGCACACTCACATGCGCATGAAAGCCTGCGTGCAGACATGTTCACATGTGCAAGAGCACGGGTGTGCATACGTGTATTTATGGACTAGATACCTTTTGCTTTCTTCAGAGTAACCATATCCCCAGGGATCTGCCAGGGATGCTCACACACACTTCCAGCAGCAAAGAGCCTCTAAGGGAGCCCCAGACCCAGCCCTGGACTGAACAGAAGGTGTCACGCCGTGTCCCCAGGAGAAGGGACAGCGCTGCCCTCTGCTTGGAGAAGCCCTGCTTTTCCCAGAGAGGACAGAGAAAATGCAACAGGGATTGCTTCGCTTTCCCCTGCTCAGAGCAGACCAGATTTTTGCCATGCCACGAGGCTGCTCATAGGATGTTCCCTTTGCTTCTCGAGATTAAAATCTCTCTGTTCCACATCTAAAAAGCCCAGGGAACGCAGACGGCTGGTTTGAGGCCAGACTCGCCATTCAGATCTCGTGTGTGGAAGGCTCAGCCCTAGCAAAGCGGCCGTGCCCCACTCATCTCCCTGGGCTGCCTTCAGATGGGAACAGGTTTATTGATATTCAGATTTTGATCTTGTTATAGTCCTGAAGCACTGCAAGTACATTCTGTCGGTTGTGCCAGCCAAGGAGAATAATTACAGTTGTGCACTATTATCTAAGAAAGACAGGTCTCTGCCTCTCAGGCCCAGATGCCATGCTGATGGGCTCCCTGGAATTAGAGTGCAGTCAGCCATTAGAGCAACAAGGCGGATTAGGAAAAACAGAACTTCTGATCCAAATTGAAAGGAGGAAACTACGTTTTTGAAGTTTACCACAGAACAGAAATGCAGAAAGGTTTTGTTAGAGCAATGCCAAATCAGTTTGTTCCACTGTGTTGAAGCAGGTAAGGGAATAAGCACGCTTCACCTTCACACTGCTTGCTTCTGAAAACACAGTGGGAAGGGTTCATCCTTATGTGAAGAAGAAAGAGAAGTGCAAAAAATAAGTTTAACTGATGTCTCACTAAAACAAATCCAACAAAGCTGTGCTTTCAGATGGAAGACTATTCTGCATTTAAAAATTACTCCTTTACCATCCTGGAGAAAGCACAGGGGAGGACCCAGCGCCTGGGGCACCCCTGGCCCTTCTGTGCATTGCCAGACTCCTCAGTGGCTTGGCAAAGCAGTCGCTGGGTGCCCAGTCCCACCCCCGAGGTGGGATTATGGCATTTCTGCAGATAAACCAGTTCCATCACAGACAGCAGGCAGTAACCACACTGATGGCCAGGGACCAGGGATGGATGAGCCACCTTGCCCTGCTTTCCCCTGCCGCTGAAGGTCTCCTGTGGCTGCGCTTGCTTTTTAACCCCCTCGGATAATTTCTTTATTGTTATTGTCAGCCCAGCAAAGATTGCACCTCAGAGGCACTCGCTTTTGCCCACATGCTGGGGCCATGGAAGGTAATGGGATTTTTATCTCTGACTGAATGGAAGCAGAGAAAAGCCAGCAAGCAGCCACAGCAGGACTACTCCCTGTCCAGGTGCAGGATTGGTGCCCTGCCTTGCACCCCTGCTGCGGGTTTAATGCTCCTGCCACGGCAGGTTTCAGCACGGAGGCTCTGCAGCACGAGCCCTTAGAAACTCTGGATGTTGACAAATTTTATTATGAGATAAATGCCAATATATCTGATGAACCTCTCTGCTTGTGGCAGTGGGGTTAGACTACAGGCTGACAGCCTGCATGCTTGGATTATATTATCCAAAAGAAGCACCAGCCAAAGACTGCCTAATGTCATTTTCCCTCATTAGGAGGTTATTAGTAATTCCACTCGTAGGGCTGTACCACGCGCTGCATCCTGACAGTCAGCAGTATTTCAGGGGATGGCATTTTCTACTCTCATTTATAGGAAAAGGGAAAAGATAAAGTTCACGATCATGAATGCAACCTGTGGTCTGGGCAGAGAAGTGTTCATCCATGCATTTTTCATGTGGTCCTTGAATCAAGGTTTCACAGGCATCTGATGGCATGACTTTATCAATAGGTACGTCCCTAGTTTGGGGAAGGATGTATAGAGGTGAGGGACCGAACCACACATATACCTATAGCTGGCAATAACTGCCCCTACACAGCACACTAGCACACAGCTCGGTGTGATTAGATGCGAACCTGCCGAGCCACAAGTGATAATACCTCTGACCACACAAAAGGGTGTGTGTCTGTGTGTGGTAGAGCACGTCTCCCTGATCATGACAGGACTCAGTCCTGCCCACCCCACTCTACCCCAATTACCAGCGCCAGCGGCACCGGCACAGCACCGCGGCCGCCGAAACAGCCCCGGCAAAGCAACAGGGGCACGGCTGCAGCTGGGGACCGATGGAGCCATGTGGGCAGGAACCAGAATTGCCAGCCGCAGGAAATCCTCATTATTATAGGTTTAGATAATAAAATCCTTCTGCTTTGGAAGGAAAAAAAGCTCCGAATCTTGAAACTTCCTATGGAATGAAGTTCAAGAAAAAGTTGACTCACTGAAACGCTGTGCTTTAACAAGATTGATACACATGATATGAATATTAACTATAATAAGGAAATTATAGTTAAATATATTATCCGTATTTAACATAAAATTAAACAAAACAAGACCATTGGTTCATTTGGGCTGTTCCAGTGGGGAATTCAGACAAAATTAACACGGCCCACAAAGCATCTTAATTTGAACATGACTGAAATGTTGTGGTTTTCCTGGCAGATTTCTGAACAAAACCAAAGTTTTTAGCTACGTTACATGGCTTCAACAGTAAAACCATTTTTCCTGGGGCACAGTCCTACCCTAACAAAACCCTGGACAAGACCTGAACATCTCTGAAGCCCAGGGCTGTTCCCAGCCAGTGGGAGCACGGTCCCTGCTCCCCTTTTGCTGCCCTGCAGCCTCCTGCTCACTTGAAAACATGTAGCAAACCACCATTTTTAAGCTAACTTTATCCAATTTCTCTCTAGAATGTTTTCTGCTCTCCTCTCAAGTGACGGGCACCACTAATCACTTTGGTGTTTTGAAACCCTCCTTTTAAAATCCAACTCTTCCTCCCCTTAGCAGACATCTGACAGAGCTGCTGCAATCAAACATCGCAGGACACAAACCAGGACAGTGATTCTTTGGCCAGGCACGCCTCTGTCTCCCTTATAACATATTAGCTATTTTTATCCATTACAGAGACCTAAAAAAAGATGATTTTTTTTTTCTTAAGAAGTACTTCAGGGAAAAAGAGACTCTGCACTGAATCCTTCAGTAATTTCTGAGCAGTCACCCCCCCCAAATGCTCAACGCCCCCCAGTCCCTTCCCCTTGCCTGCCCCCTCCCACTATGAGCAGGGACTCGACGCGGGGAATGGCTGGTGGGTGGCTGTTTGCCTGTCCCCTGCCAGAGCTGCTCCTCCAGCCGCTGCTCTATCAGTGTGCCCCAGTGCTGCTTGCCATTTTTGGCAGTCAAGCCCAGAAATATGCAGGAGACATAAATAATTCCTTTTTCGAATTTGGTCAAGAGGACAGAGCGTTGGCTCCTGCCAGCGGAGCAGTGCTCAGCGGGCTGGGGCACAGGCAGGCAGGGGCTGACGGGCATCCTTGGGCTGTGGGGTGCACGGAGCACCCTGCTGCCCTCGCCTCCAAATGCAGGGGGGATTCTCCTAAAGCTGTCAACTACCCACCCTTTCAAGGACGAAGGAAAGGAGAGAAGACCAGAGATCTGGTGGCAGCCCTGAGACAGGACGTGTTTTTAAGACTAATAATTGCAAGGAGCACCGGGGAAGCACAGCAGAAGGTGACCCGGTGGGGACCAAACTGCAGACAGTCCCTGCCCTGAAGTCCCAGGCCGGGTTTTGGGGTAACGGTGCCCTTCTCCCGCATGTCCCTGCCCTTTGGAGGAGAGACGAGGCAGGACCTCACTGTTGCTCACGCAGGGGAAGTTTTTAATGGAGACTGCCGGACCCTGAAATACCCTGTGGCTGTCTCGGGGCAGCAGTTGAGGGGGAGGCTCAGCCCTGCCGGGGCTCCCAGTACCATGGCCGCTCCCTGCTGTGGGCGCCTGAGCAGCCAAGAGTACGGTACTGGACAGCAAGGTCCCCGCTTCTGCTCAGCCTTTTCCTGAGAGCCAATAATCTGTGCAAAATACATGATCTGATGTGTTAATTTCTTACAGAAAGCCAGGTGAAGGCATGGACTGGGTAGTCCAGAGCAGAGCAGCACCCCTGGGGCAGGACAGGAGCCGCTGCCCAGCTTGCCTGTCTCTGCGCTCTGCCCAGGCTGCCACATCTCACTGCGGCTGCTCAAAGGGGTTGTGTGCTGGAAAACTGCCCTTAGGGAGTGAATTCCTCTTGTCCCAATCAAACATGTGTTATGTACCTGGATAGTGCCATCCACTTGGTCCTTGGCTTCTCCACTGCTGCTGCCTGCCAAGAGGCTGAAGATCACAGGCAGAGACCCACTTATTAGGGAAATAACCATTCCTCATACACATTATGGCACAGCTGAGTCTCAGCGTGACATTCAAAAATGCTGTCAGGCTCTGAGCTCCTGCAAGATGAGCTCTCCCTTTCCAAGGCTGCTGACACCCTCCTTAGAACAGCTCCAAAACCCATGAGCTTGGTCCTCCTTGGCCCTTTACACCTCCCCATGCCCATCAGAAAATGCCAACACATGATGAAGACCCCAACTCCTAGGGCTCTGAGTCCAAAGCATCCTGACTCAGCAGCACAGTACCAGCACAAGAAGGTAATTAGGCACTGGCACTGCATTTCATAACTCGTAACAGTGTTAGGGCAACAGCTTATTGAGATACATCTGACTCTGCCTTGCTTCAGCATGTCTCAGTTGGGCTGACTTTGCTCTGACCAGGACCTACATGCCCTTGGCCAACAGCAGGAATCCCAAACCAATTCATGCTCTGAAAAATTCCCATTCTGTGTCTGGTATCAAAATCCATGGTGACATCTCTGCTTTTGCCAGCTAGACAGCCTTGGTATGAGAGCAGCTGCTTGCATAGATGGAAGGCAACAGCGTCTGACATAGCGCTGATCCTTAACCCAGGACCCATCACATCCAGGCTGAACAGAGGAATCGCAAAAATAGGAAAAAAGCAAGCAGGAGCCATGCTTTCAGATTGGGGTGCCTGTTCTTATCATCAGTGGACACAGCCCCATTTGGTGCATCAGGGCACCAGCATGAGGAAGGAGATGATGTGAAGAGCTATCACCAGATAAGAAAATGGACCAGTGCTGGTCCTCACTCAGTTAAGGACCAAGCTTAAACTTGGTCAAATCCTCCCTCATTGCTCACTGCTCACTCACTTCTCTAGACTCTTGCAGACAGAGTCATCTCACCAGGTCTGACAGCCCTGTGCACTTTCTTCCCACCCCATTTCAAATCCACCGGCAACTGCTCCGCGTCCAGCCTGTGACCAGCCACACATCCCAAACGAGCACCTTTTATGGTAGAGGAGAAGGACGGAAAAACTCAAAGCCCATTGAAATTTCCTTCCCAATTACACAGATCCCTGTGTAAGTGAGTCAAGGTAGCTTCAATCCCCACGTCTACTTCTCTATGCCTGCAAAGCAAAATCATGCACAGGGCAATCCATTAAAAGTGAGGAAAACTGCAGGCTGGGCAAAACTGCTCATGTACAAGCAGGGATCAGGAAAGTGTTTACGACATACAAGGCACTCTGCCTCCCCGGCCAGGAGGACAGGGGGACCTGGAAGCCCTGGCAGAGGGCAGCTTTGGCAGGAGGTTCTCTCCCCACTGCTGGGGTTCCTCAGCCCAGCAGGGCTGTGCTCACTGTTAGAGAGCCTACAGGAACCTGCAGTGGAATTAGACCTGGTGTTGCATCAGAAAAATCTCAGCCTGAGTATCCGAACAGGGTCTTTAAAACTGGCCTGTGACCATGTCTCATACTGAGAAATACCCTGCCCCCTTGAAACGCCCCAGGATTTCATTAGCTGACAAAAAGCCTCTCCAGCAGAGTCCTTAGTGTTAAGACAGCTGCTTTATGCCAGTATTTACTTTAGCTCTCCGACTGCAAGAAAAAAGAAAAAGAAAAAGCTGAAATATTCTCCTGGTGCCCTGAAAACAAAACACTCCAGAGTTTTGGCACCACAGGCTGATCTTTAGTAGGTGGAGATTTGCATTGACTCCAGCTGAGTTTTGCTCTTTGACATCAGTGCAACAACTCGCCTGCGTCTGCAAATACCATGCTTATGCAATGCTACTAAATACATTCCCTTGCTGCTACTCACACCAGCTTGTAAATACAGCCCACTCCAGCCACCAGCCCCGCACACCATGGGGCTTACACGAGCGCTCAGTGCTGCGACTCACTGCAAGGGAACATGGATGTGCTGGAAAAGCAGGATTCAATTTGTTTGGTCCGACGGCACTGTGGGTATTGACAGGTGGGAGCTCCCGAAAGGTTGCTCCAGTAATAAAAATGTGGCCCATTCTCTGCAAAAGGACTCAAGAAGGCTTTTCTACCTCCCACCCAGCAGCACGTGGCAAGCTGCAGGTCTCCTCTGCCCACCGAGGCACTAAGCTTCCCCTCAACCAGCTGTCAAGGGCCCATCAAACTGCAAAGAGGGAAAAATCTCAAGTTTACTCACTGTGGGTGGAAAAACATTTGCTGGAGGGCCCAGTTTAATAAATAACGAGGGGATAAAAAGACTGCAGCAACCCCAGTAAATCTGTTTCATGCTCGGCGCTTCCTTTTTTCAGCGTAATCTCTCCTTGTGCTGGGTGCCAGTGGCACTGACAAACTGCTTTGCCTTCCATGCAAAGCGCACGTGATGTGTGCTGCCCATGCAAGAAATAATTCAGAGACACCAGAGGGGAGGGATGCTCGCAGCCCCCTTCCACATTCACGCAGGCTGGGGTTCCCCCATCCGTGGGGTCCAGACCAGCTTCTCTCCAAAGGGAGCGACAGCCCTGCATCACCCAGCACGATGCCTGTGTCCCCAGCCCTTCCTAGCCAGCTGCCTGCCGGCAGCTCCGAAGGCTGAAGCTGGCAGATAGCCACTAACAAAATGGGGTCCACTAACTGCCCTGCAGGCTTTGCAGGCTCCAAATGAGGGGGGTGTCTGAATTTTGCTTCTTGTGCTTTTAAAGTGTCCCCAGTCACAGCTTGCAGCTCCAGCAGTGGGAATCAGCTGCCATGGAAACCTTGCAAATGCCCTTTCCTAACAGCGGTTGCCTAACACACAGCTGAAGAACGTTCCTTCCCCAAGACACAAAACTCTGAAATTACCCCTGCTATCCCTTGCGGGATCCTCTGTGTGCCTGCAATGTTAAGATAAATGGTTTGGAAACCTGTTGTGGAGCAAATTCACTGCAAATGAGGCTGGGCACAAAAGGATCATAAGCCAGAAATTCAAAGAAATATTTCAGTCTTATCCTGGGCTAACGAGTTTCCTTCAATGACATTTGTTGCCACAAAGGTATTTCCTGGTGCTATGAGACTTGCAAGGAAAAAAGAAATATTTTCATCTCTTGAAGGCAGACCACGATTCAAATTGTCTCCTACCCACATCTCTCTTTCATTAGGGCATCGCAAAGCACTGTCAATAAGCCACAAGTCGCTCAGCTGAATGAGGCCGACAGGCAAACGGAGGCATGAGATTGCACTCAGAAAGTGCTGACCTGCACCAAGGCAGTGGGAGGCAGGAGCCCTCAAAGCCTAAAGGTTCTTTGGTGCTGGTGACAGTGTGGGCTTGAAAGAGTTTGGTGAGCAACCTGAAACATGAGTGCAACAGAAACCTCACACACTACCCAAACTTGCTGAAAATTTAGGTGTTAATGATGCAGCTAGAAATCTACTGGCCCATAAATGTTATTTAAGAAAAATCAGCAGATACTTAAGCTACCTGAGGTCCTAAGTAAAGCCACCATCAAGTGCACATCTTTTGGTACCCAGAAGCCTTTCAGGATCTGGCCCAGGGTCAGGGGCTCAGGTTGACAGGAGGCTGCCCACAGCAGAGGTGCCATCCTGGCTCCCCATCTCCAGCTCTAGGCACACAAAAAAGCTCCTTCGAGGTGTGGGAAAGGGAGGCAGAAATGCAAACACCCAAACCTTCCCTTAGGTCCTGGAAGAGCCTCCTGATGGAGTCCCTGCTGTCAGAGCCATGCTCTCACACCAATCACCCTGGCTTGTACGCTGAATTTCCCAGCTTATTTGTTGTTTTAATAAGTTTCACGGGGGCATGAAGGAAGAGCAGCAGATTAGATCTGAAGTTAACTGAAACAGCCATCAAGGGAAATTTTGACAGACTGATAAGCAACTAAATGCAATTCTTGCGACAAGAGTTATCAGACAGCTTAAAGATTAATGAACAGTACCAGCCCCTGGGAACAAGGCCTCCAGAGCTGTAGGACTCTCCCAGAAGACAGCGTGCCATGTCCAAGACATACCCAGACAGCAAAAACAGGGACAGAGGTGGGGAAGGAGCAATGGCTACAAAAATACTGTACAAGTCATTCACTGCACTTAGCAGGCTTAGCTTTAGGATTCTTCTGCTTGGTATTCAGGTCATTTGACTTGCCTGCTTCTTTGATGAGAGGAGGGAAGATTTCACAAGCCAGCTAGAAATTATTTTGACCAAACAACGCATGAGTGTTGCCAGAGTACATTGCAGGCAAAGCTCAGAGGGCTGGAAGGGAGAGGAGAGGGCCAGATTTCATTTGTTTAAGGATAGATGATCAACCTGGATTTTAGCATTTAACTATGGGGCCACAGAGCCCCTCAGCCTTCTCCATTTACCTTCATCCCATCACACCAAGAAGGCTCAAGTCTGGTGGTCAAACACCTGTTCACCCCGACCATCAAAAGAAAGAGACCTGCAGCAGTAATGCATCAGCTTGGGGTACAACCTTGCCATCCATTGCTTTGTTCACTTGTTGCACTTGGCTAATCTGTCTTTAATCACTTTACCTAGCATTCAAGAGAGGTGCCATTTATAGGCTTTAATTGCCAAGCTCCTACCAGTTCTTGTTGCTGCAAAGCTCTTGTGCTGTCAGTCAGAGATGGTCCCTTGTTGCAAGATAACAACGCAAAATTTCACTATACAGAAAGAGAGACCTTGTATAAGATTGGCATCTAATTAGCAGCAAAAATCAAGAAGTTGCTAATATCTCTATCAAAATACAGAATGATATGTTTGACATACAGAATAACCAAGGCTTAGCACCCAGGTTTGCCCTAGTGCTCCCTGGCATTTCACCTAATTATCACGGCACAGCCTGAGTTTGCATGTCCTGGAAATCTGCTCAGCTACAAGGAAACGCTTCCCATCCTGTACCTGAGAAAAGTAATTAGCAGCATCTTCCCTCCCAACTCCCGCAGCCGGCACTCAACTCAAAAGCTCTCCACAGTCTTTCAGAGCAGAGCACGTTCATGTATTTCCTTAGCTTTCTATGCTTTCCCATGCAGGTTTTTCTATGCAGGACTAAAGCAAAGCAGAGAGCAGGCAGCAGTACCCTCCATCCCCATCCCCACGGCTGCTGAAGCATTGAAGGCTGGCTCAGGGCTCAGCTCCTCTCACTGTTGGGAGAGGGAGGTCCATGCTCTGCTGAAGATCCCACATGCTCCTGGGTCCCTTTGGCCTCTCAACTTGCAGCACAAACCCAGCAAACACCCTCCAGGCTGATCGAGTGCCAAGTCATTTGGGAAGCCCTTGTGGGCACCTGGAAATGTCAGGAATTCAGGTGGGCTTGCTTTTCCTCCCCTCTTTCTAACCTTCAAATCTTCATATTAAATCAGATGTCACTCCAGCTCTGCAGCACCAGCAGAGCCGGGTCACCGTCGCTCGCGGCTGGAAACAGCCTCGGTGTTCACCTTCCAGCCAGCTGTGTGCTCAGTGATCTTGAACTGAGCAAATAAGTCCCCCTCAGGAATTTTTTTCTCTCAAGGACTGCTTGAATGGAGATAGTTTGACCTCTCCTCAAGGCCTCTGTGGGTTGGCAATAAAGAAAAATGCAACAAATTCCTGGCCTGGAGTTAGACCTCTTCTGGGCTCAGTTTCAGCCAGGGACTGATTTCTGTTTGCCTATTTTCTTTCTCTTTTGTAGGTGCTTTTTCAGCTCCTTCACTTCATGCTGTAGCTCCTCTTGGATAGCAAGCTCTACGAGGGCCAAAGGTCTCTTGCCTCTCCAGCCCTGGGGGAGGGCTGGCATGAGTGCATCTGTGCTCGGCTGCCTGCCGGGATGCTTTGTGCTCCCCTCCCCGGCACAAACCTCACCTCAGCCAGCAAAACATCTTTCAGCCTCTCTGGGAATCTTCCAGATGCTCCTTTAACTCCTTTTTTTGAAGCCTACGGCTCTTTATTAGAATTTGCTCTAATCTTATTTTAATTCCTTTTGCAAAGTCTCTAGCTGCCTTAGATCGACTTTAATTCCTTTTGCAAGATCTCCACCTCTTGTTTTAAGCCTTCATTTAAAGTCTTTTGGCCTAAGGTCCTGGGCTCTGTGCACGGCTTGGTTATTTGCTCCATCAGATTCAGCAGCGATACCAGCTCACAGCTGCTTCCTTTGAAACTGGCTCCTGCTTCTGGTAGCCAGACTTATTCCTATTTGATCTGGATCAAAGTTTGGGGCCTCACTAGATAACCCAATTAATAGGAAAAATTGACAAAGGACTTAGGCATTTCTCTGATGAAATCCTACTTATTTATGCAGAATGAACAGCCCTGGTTCCCTGAAAAGAAACAGGAGTGAAGTTTCTTTTCTTAAAGCTCCAGGCATGCGTCAGCCAAGATTTAATCCCCCTAACTGCTCCTTTTAAATTTTTCTGGGATAACCCCCCCAGGATGCCCCTCTTGATTTCTTCCCCTCCCTGACTCTGTTTCTCAGGCTTTATTCTCCTCTTGCCCAGATTGATGAAAATTCATCAAACAGCTGTCTGGAGGTCCTTTTCTCAGGCTGTACCAGATACAGCGAGCAGATGTGTATGGGAGGAAAGGAGCATATTTCAGAGGCAGCAAACCAAGGGGTCAGCTCCTACCGACCCCGCAGCTCCCACTAACGCAGTCTGGGGCGAGTCACTTCTTCCCTTTGAATTACATTCTCCTGTTTCAAAAATGAGGGCATGACAAAGCCTTCAAGAAACTTTGGCTCCATTTTGGATGGAAATCACAGACTTTGTGAAGAAATGACCCACTTAGTGTGTACAGCCAGCTGTGCCAGAGCAGGTATCGTCCAGGTGGGCAGCATGCACTGCCTTGCACACACATGGACAGTTCCCAGCTCCTCTGAGGATCTTGGTGTCTGTCTCTGAAACCAGGGTCTCCAATTAATATCCCAGGTTGCTTCTTCCCTCCTTGCCCTGGAAGCAGCTGCTGGGGGAATGCAGCCATCCTGCAGCTGCCTGACCTTATGGAGGGGAAAGAGGGAGGGGAGGAGGGAGCTTGTTTTTCTGCTTGTCAACTTTTGGAAGTGAAACCAGCAGTAATAAGAATTACACTGGCAGACAGAAAGACAAATTTTCACTGTTGGTAAGACTTTAAAAGACAATTGTTTATTTAAACTAACTCAAGGTCACAGAGATGTCCAGCTTGAGAGAACTAATTTTTTTTTTCCCTTCAAAATTCTGCATCTGAAGTTGCTCAAAAGATGAAGCAGGATAGTATGTGCATGTGGCTCCTGCTGATAGTGGGAGGGCAAAGGAGGGCTGGGGAAGATGCTGGGGTCTGAAGAAAAGCAGAAGCTTTCTGTGAAAGAGTACAGATATGGGCAGCGCAGAAAGGTCAGTCCTCCCTCCGAGCAAGAGCAAACCTTGGAGGCAGCCAGAGGATTTCATGGTCTCTTCTTCTAGTTTTGGAAAAAAAAATTCCATCTCTGCCTTTTGAGTAGTGAGGATTTAAATGCTGGGTTTTCCTAAATACCTCAGCGTATTTCCCAGGTTCCTTCCAGTGGCAGGTGTCTGGGCATTGCCATCGCTGTCAGGGCTGTGGTATGGCCAGGGTAAGCCGGGAACACAGTACGGTCCTTGGAAGAATTTCTGAGCAGCCAGGGACACATCGTTCTTGCGAGCCCACATTTCACCCAAACCTGGGGAAGGCCACCATGTGTCTGCATGGTGCATTCTTCTCTAGTCCCTGCACTTGAACCTGGGGTCTCTGAGGAGCCGTGCTATCAGTAGGCTTGGCTGGCTGGGTCATGGTCATGTTACTAACATCTGAGTGCTGGATAAAAGGAAAAACACAACCACCCCAACCTCATTCTATTTCAGTAAGACCAGGACTGAAACAAAAAGGTGTTACCCGTTTGCATTGGGGACGTAACGACCCAGATGGATTCTTTGTGCAAGCTGCTCCACTAATCTTTCACAAATTGATGCTCTTGTGGAAGATGTAGACCATTCTGTCCCTGCCGAGGCCTCGCAGGCAGCCCCATCCCTGCCTGCCCTGGCTAGCTCGCTGGCACCGAGCGCTGCTCTGCCAGGTCATTTATGCTGACAGCTCCAAACCGGGCCCCGGATCCTGTTTGATGCAAGAGGCTTTTGAAGGTCTGTAAAAGTCTCACATCTGCAAAGCCTGCATCTCCACAGCAGGAGGGAGAAACATTGGAGAAGTCATGTGGCAGAAAGAAAGTTTGAGCCTTGTTGTTTGAAGAGACTCTGCCTGAAGCATTGGAATGAGAAGGTGCCTGGAGAGAGTTTTGAAGTTCAGATCTTGATTGTAAGCATAACCAAAGCGAAGTCTCATGTTGTAATTGAAAAGACAAAACTGTCAAAATTCTTTGGATTTATGGCTACTAGAAACCACCTCCCAACTATTTTCTAAATTGGTTCTCTCCAAAGTCAAAAGAAAGCTCTCTCTCTGCAGGGATTTTGCTGAAGAAGAAAAGCACAGTACTTGGAATTTAATTTTGCTTTTCTTTTCTCGGGGATTGTGTGATTATGGTTTTTTTTCATGTGGCCCAGTACAACAGAAATTGATTGAAATCAGTACCATGGGAAATGAAAAAGTCAGGTTTGTAAGGGTTAACTTACATTTTTCCTAAGCTCTTTCCTTCATGGATTTATGTGCTCATGATCATGTGCTCAACAGCCCCATGACTTAGTCACTCTTAGAGTCTCCTTTGCAGATAAAATATCTTTTAATTCGGCCTTTCCATGATGCAGAAAGAAAAAGTCTTGAAAACTGGCATAAACCAAGAAGCCTAATGCAGTGAACAGATGGGATTCCCAACTCCCCTCGGACACCTCCATCCACAGGCAGCGTGTGCTGCCCGCAGTGCCTCCTGGTCCCACAGCAGCCTGCCGAGCCTGGGGACCCGCCTCTGAGAATACAGCATCGGCTTTGAGACTTTTTGGCTCTGCTTTTTCCCATTGCACAACCTGTGTTGATTTTCATTGCGAAGGACACGATCGGTCCTTCCAGTGCAGGGCTGTTACTCCAAGCATGCCAGTCAAAGGCAGAACAGAACAATCCCCTGACAGGTTCCCAGCCATTGGATGGTGATTGGGAGTGATAAGTAAAAATTATGGAGCAATGCAGTCTCTCAGAGGTATTGCATATGGTTTCAGGAGAAAGTTGAATGACTCCAAACTGGAAATAGTGCTGTATTCTCTTGCCAAAAAACATTTGCAATTTTGGACCCAGCTTTTACCTATGACTGGTCAAATATCCATATCCATATAAATCTGCACTTGCAGCTCCAAACAGCTCTATGCATGCACTGTAGGAACAGTCTATACCTACCAGGTAGATCTAGTGGGTGAAGAGAGCCCATATGCTAGGAGTATTTGATGCCTATAAATACAGGTATCATATATGCATGCTCAGTAAATATATATATGCACTATTTTGTTCCTACATTAACAACCACCTCAAAACAATCCCCTTTGTAAAATGCTTAGAAGATGACCAAGGCAACCCAAATTCAAATAAATTTAAATTTAATGATGGTAGAATTGTGCAAAAGAGAATGTGCAAACATTTTCTTCTGAATTCGTGATGTTTTGTAGCCTCGAGTCCCAGGGTGGCAGGGTCTAGTGGAGCCATACAGTGCACGCCTGTGCCAGGATCCTGTCCTGCCACCTCCAGGCAGCTTCAGACCAGGGCTGCCTCCATGGCTGCCAGCACAGCTCAATGATATGAAAAAAGAGCCTCAGCTACAACCGTCCATTTTGGTGCATGAATGGGAATTTGGAAATCTTGCAGAGGGCACGGGTGTGGTTTGCATCCCCGCTCTGTCCTATCCAGTGCTGCCTGGAGACATTAAAAACTCGTACGTACCACATCCTAGCCTGGAAACCACAACTGCTTCATTTTCCAGCTCTAACAGTCTTGACCTCTCCCAGCCTTTCGTGCACTCCCGAGACTCATACTTTTCTCGAGATCACAGTGGGCTTGTGTTTTTCATCCTCATGTGATTAATAAATTATGCTCTACAGATATTTAAGCAGCTCATGTTTATTTTTCCGTCAATAAAAACAGAATGTTTATTTGATCTGGGAGCCTTATTTTCCATTGTCTGAATTTAAAGTTAAAACTAAAAAGTTTAGATATTAGGTGATTTATGAGCCTCTGCTAAAAATAGCTCAGCCTATTCTCATCAGTGAATCTCCTACTTTGCTCTTAGGAGCATCCCAGCAAATCAATGGGTGAAGAGGATTCGAAGGCAATGGCTATTGGTAAACACTTATACTTGTGAATACTTAGACACCTTGTCATTATATCCAACTCTGCTCTGACAAAGCAGTGCGAACACTGTAGGACCTCCCATGCAGCAAGCAAGGCTCTACCATAGACTCCCTCAAGAAACATGAACAATTTTTTGTTCAAGTTATAATTACTTATAGCTTTAGCTCTTGGATTGTTATTCCCTCAGGCTGTGGCATCTAACCCCAGCTACTGCTGAGTTTGGTGCTAATACCTCTTAATTTAATTTTCATTTCTGGACCATGGCTTCTGAACAAACTTCACTTACTACAAGGTTTCCTCCCTTCATAAACCTATGTGGTGCATCACAGAAAGTATATTCTGTCCTGGGAGCTCAGAGCAGAGGGAAGAACAGGGCTGCAAGGCACTGGACTACGACTCCCATGAATCCCTGCAAAAGCATTTCCAAATCATTTCAGGTTTTTGGCAAAAAAATCCAAATGGTTTACAGGGGAAAAAACCCAAACCAACCCACTCCCAGCAAAAAAACCCTTCATTTTGCTGAAATACAGTTTTCAGTTAGAAAATGGCTTTGCTGGAAATTTTTCCAGCAGCTGTAGCTATAACAGCGATGCTTCTAGGGGCCCTGGGAAAGGACAGCACTGGAATAGCTGATGAGCTGGTCTGCTGCCAGCGGGAGGGGACCGCAGGCAAAAGGCACCTTTGCCGTGTGGGGAAGCTCCCATATGCAGGTCCTGCTCTCCTTTAGGCTCTGGGAAGCAGCCTTGCAAAGGGGCCATTTGGCCGGGCTCTCCGTGAGCCAGAGCAAGGACCCCTGTGTTCCCCCTCCTCCCTCAGAAGGTTGTGTGAGCACACGTGCGAGGCAACCCCTCCGCGTAGGGGCGGCTGGGGAGTGTGGTTCCCACCTCTATATAAAGCCTCCGATTTCCTGTGATGCCGAGCGTGTGGGTGTCAGCGAAATGGATGTTTTCTGTCAGGGATGACAGTACTGGGGTGAGCGTCTGCTTTCTGCAGCGTGGCAGCGCCGGGAAGGCAGGCACGAGCCGTGGCTGATGCAGCGGCCCGTGCTACCATGCGGATAGGAGCATCCCTTGGGAGAGGATTTGCTTTCCACCATCCTTTCGCTGCTGTTATCCCCTCCTTCCCCCAGAGATTCTGAAGCTGTGTTCACAGCTCAATGAAATCACCAAATTCATGCCGTGCCCTACAAGGCTTTTTGGCAGGGGCAGAGCAATAGCTGTGTACACAGCCCACAGCTCCCCGGCCCCAGAGAAGCACAGTGTAAATAGCAACGTCTCCTTGGCACCCACCTGGGCCCACCCGATATCCCCATACCATTTCTCTGGATAAAGAGCAAAAGACAACTGGTATTTACAGGGCAAGGAAGGTCTCTAAGGTTACGGCTTAGGGGATAAATCACGAAAAGCAAATAAGCCAGTCTGTTGGCAGAATGGGCAGAGCCAAAAGCAGGGAGAAAAAACCTCAGCTGTACTGTACAACAGGCTCAAATTCAATAGGAAGGTCCTAAAAAAAAACCAATTGCTTTGCTTGGACACCTAGTTGGGGGAAACAAGCCACCGTTTCCTCCTGCAGGGATGCTCACCCATGATGAACTTGGGGGGGGGGGGGGGGGATCAGTTAATGGCTCCCACCTTGCTACCTATAAAAATCCACCTCCATCGACACTGGCTCCATTTGCCTGTTCGATGCCAACCGTACCGGTGGCAGGGTTTCCTTCCCACAGAGAATGGGGCAGGATCTGTTCCCACCCCAACGTGCTGTGGCATGGCAAGTCAGACCCTACATGGGGAAGGGGCCACGGGCCAGGGCTGCCTGGATCATCCCCCCACGAGTGACCCGCTGGGGTGGGCGATCCGAGCTCATGGACTTGCTCAATCCCTAATTTCCGGAATACGTCAGAAAAGTATAATTAAGGAGCCCTCCCCTTCTGGTGGAAGTCTGCTTGTGTCAACAGAGAGACGGGAGTATTTAGCAGACTTCTTTTTCCATCCTTCTAATTTTAGCCCCTTATATAACGTTTCTTTTCAATACAACCCAGTTTCTGTAGCCCACTGAAGGAACGGCACTTCTCATTTGTCTTACACCAGTGCCTAAAATATTCCCCAGAGCCCGAGGGCTGGCTCTGTGCTCCCCACCGTGCATGGGGCCAGCTCTGCCCACAGCAACCTGAGGTTTAAATAGACCAGGGTGCAGGGGGGTACAGAGGCAAAAGGGGCAATGCCCTAATGCAGCAGCAGCAGCAGGGGAAGGAATAAAAGCCAGTTTCCTCCTGTGCGACCGCAGGACCCCAACTCCAGGTACCCCCATGCAAACACCAGCAGAGAAGAGGGTTTCTGGTGTGACACCTCCCCGGCCTCCACATGCTGATGCCTGAGCCTCCCGGTGAGCCCTGAAGCTCCACGTGCAGACACTTCAGCTTTCAGCCCTTACTGCAAATTCTCTCAGTCCCTTTCCTGCTCTGCCTCCAGCTGTCATCTTTGACGGGGAACGGTTCTTACCTTCCTAAGTAAACCTCAAAGTTTGATTGTGAAGCTCCAGAGCACATCAAAAGTACATCAAAATAACTCAAACTTCCTTTGACGGACCACATAAAGTTTGCAATTAGCATTTCAAAGCCAAGATCAGGCATGGAAGGCAAAAGCAAACAAGGCGGCAGCAGACACCCAAACCTGTCAATTATCCAGCTGATTTTTTTGCACAAGGCTGGGAGACCTGCAGAAATAACTGCCTGAGGCCAAGTTCATCCCTGCCATGGCACTGCTGAACTCAGTGGCTTTACACATGTGATGAGTTTTGAGTTTTCTACATACTTTTTCGTGTGAAAATGTTGGTTATCCAGCATCACACTGCTAGGCAGCCTTGGAGCACATTGGTGTAACACAGCTGCAAGCTCAGTGGTGATCTGGCCAGTTAACTGGTCAAAAAGTAAGGAGTTTTCACTACTACTAAGGGGAAAAAAAAAAAAAACGAAGTTGACTGCCAGCACAGAGGACTGTATGGAGATGCCACTGAAATGACATGTGTAAAAAACAGTGTCAGCAGTGGGAGCAGAGGAAAGCGCGGTGATTCCCTGTGAGAACAAGCTCTTCCCACGCTGCAGGTGTGGATCCGTCCTGCGGCCAACCTGCTCTTTGTGTGGGGAAGCCGCCTGGGTCTCTCTCCCTTCAGGTCCTTGCTAATGCAGACAAACGTGGTTATTTACGTGCCACCTTGATGGCTTTGTCTTTTCCTCTGTATCAAGTCAGGCTCTGAGCTCAGTATCCACCAAGGACTTCTAGTGAAGCTTTGAATAAATAATGAGCACCTTATTTCACTTTACAGTAATTAATCTAGGGGATAATGCACTAATTTGCCAATGCTGGGAGCATTTATCTTTTCCTCGAAAAGAAGTTTTGCTATTAAAGTTTCACTCTAAGCCAATAAAAAACAAAACCCTGTGCTCATCCTATACTAATAACTGGTTTTAACACCAACCTAGGGAGGAAATATTTTCTCTGCAGCATAGGGGTCCAGTCCCCTCCCCTATCTAGGAAAGTAAATTCTTTCTCTCATTCCCAGTATCTCCTACAAAGACTTGGCAAGAAGACAAACGGTGTTCCCCAGTCTTCAGGGGGTGACCCCTGCCTTCGCCTGCCTTCCCTTCTCCTTTCTCTTAAAAGCTATAGCACCTTTGGGTGGCACCTGGGCCAGGGTGCCTTCACAGCACCTAGTGCAGCAGGCTCCCAGCCCGGGACTAGACCTCCCAAGCACTACCGTAATATAAATAAATATGATTCATAAAGTCTAACTTTGAATTTGGCAACTGATCCTCTGAACAAATCTGGTGAGTAAAGCCCTGAAGAGGTGGAACCAGCCACAGTCTTCATGATCATATTAGTCAGCACGAAGGAAATCATCACAATTGCTCCAACGTGTGAATTCAGTATAGCTGATCTAAGCGTTGGCAGAAAATTATTTCCATCATAATCTTGAATTGTTTGACCTCCTCATTGAAAATGATACCAAAGAACATTTTTTTTTCCAGGTACCTAGGTGTCAGCATGCAGTGCCACATCCTGAGCTGGCATCAATCAGCATGAATTCACTGCACGCAACAGGGCTGGAACCATTAACACCAGCTGAGAAGCTACACAACAGGTAAATATCGAAAAGGAAAGAGAGATCAAATGTTAACATCTCTAACACCTTGCAGGCCAGAATTAGAGTAAGCGACAAAGTAGTCTTTTTATTTTGCACCAGCCTACAGTTTTGGATTAAAATTACAGATACCATGTTACATGTTGCTGTTAATAGCTATAACATAACCACGTAAAGACAGTGATCCCCAGGTAATCAGTTACTGGTGGCTGGTGCAGCCTGGCTGGCTCAAGGGGAGTTGGGATGGTTTCTACCAGCTCAGGAAGGCAGCTGAGCTCCTCCTGTGTGGGCACCACAGCTCTCTCCAGGAGGGGTTTGAGCAGGGTGAGGACATCAGCTCAAAAAGGATGAGCCATGTCATAGGAGCAAATTGTCACAGGCAGCAAATTGGGCAGAGGAAGCACTGAGGGAGCCGAGTCTCTTCCACCATGTGTGCAGTAAGGCAGGGACCCCGAAGCAGCAGCAGAGCTGGTGGACAAGGCAGACCCTGCAAGTGGGGTCCCCTCGCACGTTCCCCCTACCCGTCTCAGCAGTACCAGGGTTATTCAGGGTGCAGAGCATAATGACAGCTCAGGCTGGCCTTTGCTCGTACAGCTACGTGCCTAACGAGCCTCTGCAGTGCTGCCTGCAATCCCTCTCTCTAAGGCTATCCCTAAGGCAATAGAAATATCAATTGTAAGTGTATCATGCCAATGTTTGTGAATTTGTCAGCAAGGCCCATTAGTGGGGCTGTTGAAAATCATAAAATATTTGTAAGGCAAGAATCTACAGAAAGAGAAAATTAAACCTAGAGAGACAGTTGCTCTGCTGATGTGTGGCCATCCTCCCGACCTGCTGGGCAGTTTGGGGGCTGTCATGCTCAGGACTGGTCCCTGGGCCATGGGTGCTGCACAGAGAGAAGATGCTGCTACAGCCTGAGGTGTGCTGAGTGGGCTGGAGCACACCAGGGATGGGGTGACAGCCCAGGTGGGCATCACACCTGCTCATGTGAGCCTCTTGCTACTCCAAAAGTACCATCTCTCACCAGTTTTTCCTGCTCCATCACCCTGGAGCAGGTCTGTGCTGCATTTTTATATTAAAGCCTGACTGGAGGTGAGGGGCTGGGGAAAGGTTTGCCCAGGTTTTTTTGGGCTAGGTCCGCCCTGGCTCCCTGTCAATGTCCATACCACTCTGCTTTCTGCAAATCTCTTCCTGAACTGCATTCACCCGTATCATCACCTCTGGCCAGGCTGGGCCTCTCTGTCCTGGTAATGCCAGCCCTGAGGCAGCGTCTGCCCTGTATGCACACCAGCCAGCCTGGCTACACAGCTCTCCAAAACCCTTCGTCCATTGAAGCCTAAGCCCTGCCATCATGACCTTGACAGCTACCTGAGCTTGGTTAAAGATAGAAGAATTCAGTTACAGAAAATATGGTGAGAACACTGTCCGAGGGGCATCTCTCAGGAAGTATAAATCTGAAAAGCAAGGGTCCTGCCTCTTCACAGACCCTGCCATCCCTCCGTCCTGCTCCCATGTTTAGAGAGCGAGGATTTGGGATGGAGTAAATGTCTGCAGGGCAACTTTTCTCAAAACATCTGCTCCTAGCCAACATCAGAAATATTCCTCGGTCTCTGGTACAACAGGCTTTATATTCCTTAAAATTTACATCCTTATTGCTTTAAGTCAAAAGTACTGAAATCTCACTGGGTTCTTTGCTCTTGTAAAACCAAAGGAAGATGTATCCCTAATGACAGTCCTTCACAGGGAGAACAACCCCTGTATGAGGCACGCTCAGATTTTGTTATTCCTGGAGGCTATCGGGCAGCTCTGGGCTCCTTCACCCCAGGGCTCCCCTCCAGTGCCTCAGGGATGGGCAGCATCAGGGGCAGCATGACTGGTGATGGGGCATCTCAGACTTTGAGGAGAGAGGAGCAAAAAATGGGGAGCAATTGAAACCAGGACAGAAAGCTCAACTCACAGCAAGAAAAAGAAACAAGTCTTGCCTTGCAGCCTGAACAGTGCAAAGGATTTTGTTCAGATGTTTCTCACCTCACGTATGACCCACCTCAACCTTGAACACAATCCAGCTATATTTATGTCCCCAAAAGAATATCCTCCAAACCCCCAAGCAGCTCATCAGAAGGCAGTAGGACTCCCCCTTACAAGGACTCGCAACTGGAAGAGGGGAGTGAACCTCTATGTAAGTTTGCATTACCTGCATTTTATATAGCAACAAAGAAAGGAAAGAAATATATTGGGAAATTTATGTATCAATGAGAAAGGAAGACGGAGTTCTAAGAGCACGTATTGGGGGAAACACAGCACAATTTAGCAACACCATTTTGAACAGCCCCGTGAGGGTGGTTATTAAAAGGAGGTGGGACCAGACAGGTTAATGTGGTCAAGTGAGAGGATCCAACATGTGAGCAGGGAGTGAGCAGCCCTGCCTGGCACAAACCCCATCGCTGTGGGGGTGGGAAAGTGGCCTGGCCAGACTGAAATAAAGGAGGTTCAGGTGTGGGAGGATGGAGAGGAGAGTCAAGGGAAAATAAAGGTGAGAGAGCACGGACAGAGGAGTTGTCAGTGCAAATACAAGGGAGACACTGTAACTGTCATCACACGCTATCACATAATTTAACATCTTAAACCCCCCTGGGTTTTGGGTAACTGGCACTTAAATCTTCTATTTGTGTCAGGCCAACAAAGTTGTTGCTGCACAGAGGGCGTTTCTCTTCTGAAGGCAATTACCCCCTCGCTGTCATCAGCGGTGATGCAGTCAGTCAGGTGGCGGAGGGGACGGAAACCAGCCTTAGGCTGAATGGTCTCACTCCTCATTGCAGAGCTGGAATCCAAAGGGGCTCAAACAGCAATCCAAAGTGGATTGCCTTCACGGTGAGAGGTGCCCAGGGGTCACGGGTGGCAGGGGCACCCACTCACCACGTGCCCCAGGAGCATTTGCCTGCGTTACGCTGAGTGTTGCAGCCGTCATCACAGAAACTTCTGCTGGGCAGCCCAGGGCTGGCAGACCGGCAAGTGGCAGAGCAAAGAGTGGCGGACGAGCCGCGGTGGTTTGTTTCTCGGCTGAGGTTCTTATTGTGACAAGTGAATCATCAGGAATGAATCTAACAAAGATAGTGTCGTAAACTTAACAGAAAAATTATATCCCTCTGGATATGTGTTATGTTTTGAGAATAAACTGAAGAACAAACTATTCCTCAGTTTAATCCATCTCCTGTGTTTGCCTGGGAAAAAAATAGAAACGCTACAAGTTTTGTTTTCTCATTTCCATGTAACCTGCCTTTATGAAAGCTGAGACTATGACAGCCCTTGTTACCCTTGCTCCCTTAGAAATTTTCAGAAGTACAGACTGTCCGTGGATTTTTTTATTCTCTGTCTCTTCAAAGACCTCTCTTGGGAGGGATGAAAGGTCCAGACTGATGCCAGCAAGCTGGTACTGCCACAAGTACCCCCTCATCTGAAGCTCACTTACCATGCAGTGACCAATGCACTTGGTTTGCAGATCCTGAAATTTTTAGTGAGGATAATACCAAGGTCGACCACAACTCTGATACTGCTGCTGAAGGATGGAGAGTTAAGGCCCTCCTTCCAACTTTGAGGGGACTTCGGAGACTCAGCAAGTCTGCTGACATCTTTCTGATGCTGCATGTACCTGTGTCAACTGAAGGCCTTAAAGAAAAAGCCTGATGAAATCCAAAATGCACATGAGGAAGCATGAGATACTGTGAAAATCTATAGACAGTCCTTCTGAAACCAAAACTCCACACTTGCAAGCACACTGCTGAACAAGGCTGTCCTATGCATAATTATGCTCAATTCTAACTAAAACATCCAAAAATGATGCAGACCAAAGTGAACCCTTTTGCCAAAATGTCCATTTCAGCTGTTTTCTAACAAAAATTCGTCCTGGGTCTGTTGGTCTCTTCTGGTCTGTGCACACAGGGAACCAAATCTGCTCTCCACTGAGGAAACAGGTTTAAACTCAACCTGAGCTGGTAGGAAAGCAAAGCCTCTGCCCTCAGTTTTGAGTGAACACTGTCATGTTCTCCCTTTCCCACTGACACAGAGCTATGAAATCCAAGGCTTCACATGCCGGGATCCCACAAGTTCCCTGTGGGAAAACAGCCCATTGAGTGACAAAGACTGACAAACAGGATCGCAGGGCAGCAGAACAGAAAGAGGCCAATTTCACAGCGAATGTTTCCAATTTCAAGTTGTAGGCACACTGTTTCAGGGGATGGTGGGGGTGCCCATGCACAGTGTGTCAGGCATCCCTTGCACTTCCCTTGGCTGAGAAAGACAAATGCAACCCCAGACACACACTTCAGTATTATGGGAGCTTTATGGGAGCTGACTTCCAGCCTCATGGCTGCTTTAGCCTCTCAGTTAATATTTATAAAGCTCAATATTTGTTCAGTGTTGTGCAAGGGAAGGAATATTAAGCAGAAAGTCGGGGGGGGGGGGGGGGAGGTCCAGGAGAGCAGATCTTACTCCACACCAGGCACTAGCCACCTCCCCACCTGCAGTGGGGCACCTGACATAGCACAGAAGATGAGAGAATCAGAGGCAAAGTTTTAGCCCTGGGCATTTAATTCAGGCTCCATATACAAGTGTGTCTGCAGAGATAAAAGGCAGCCAGGATAAATCCCTGGGCACAGTGGCTGAACTGCCAAAATAGAGTTAAACACTACCACATTCTTAGAACTGAAATACTTGGAAATCAAGCCAAGAAACTGGACTTTAGGGAAAGACCAAAGGATAAGTACATCTTGCTGAGTTGTTTCCTTTTTGGTTTTTCGTTGTTATTGGGTTGTTTTTGTTTTTTTGTTTGGTTTTTTTTTTTTCCGAAACTCCGATCGGATTTGCAGAAGTGGAAATGTGTTTTAAAGAGGCGAGAACAGGCTGCCCCTCCAGAGGACTCTCCCCTGCCCTGCCTGGAGCGGTATTAACTCTGTCTAAAAGAAGTAGCCATGTCATGACTCATACTTTCCACTCCCCATAATCCCTTCTCAGTAGGGTACAGACTTAAGAGTTTTCCTCTGACTTCAGTTTTGTTATAATTTATGCACCTGCTTTGAAAGAGCCTTTGAAAAATCTGACAGTGGAGAAAAAAGGAGCCTGTTTTATCTGTCTGATGGACAGGTTGAAAAAATACCCCACCGCAGTGGAATTCTGCATTACCAGGAAAATAACATCTGCGTCTGTAACTTTCTACCAGGCTGTTAGTAATCAAAAACAAACTACTAGAAATCCTTTGTCAGAGCAAGGGCAGAGCTTAAGTGAAAGAATAAGCAGTTCAACAGAGTCAGAAGTGTGCGGCTGACATGAGACAGAGCAAATGTCTTTTTAAAAAAACATGCCAATGAATTATGTATGAGTGCACGCTCAAGGGCCCAGATCTCATGTCCAGCGCCCAGTGATGCCAGCAGCTGCCATGCTGGGTCCCGCACTTTTCCCAAGCCTCCGGAGCCAAGCGTGAGGCAGCAGGTACTTCTGTAAAAGGATTTTTTTATGGAGTTTTGGAAAGGTCAATAAATAAAATCTCAGCCTTGACATGCCTGTTATTTTAGGAAAAATAACTTTTTTCCATTGTCCCCGGGTCTGAAACAGTGAATACCGCTTCTTCAAAACCACTTTGGAGTTGCGGCTTTCTACATAATGGCAGACTGTCACCACTGCATCTAAAAATCTGCAGGTGACAGTCCATGAGACCTTCCCCATCCAGTCCAGATGGCTCCCCAGGTCCACAATCAATGTGGTTTATGCCTCACAGCCTCTCTGCAGCCTGCCCTGAAGACAACTAATTCCACCTAATCCCCCCCTGCCAGTCACCCTCTTTCAGCCAAGTGCTTCCTCTGCCTGCCTTTTGTCGGCATCAGCCACCAATGCTTTCCCAAGGTAAAGAGCCGTTCCTGGGCTCAAACATCTCTCTCTTGCTTTATTTCCAGCTCTCTGTTCTGCACTGCACATTACTGCAGAAGGGAAAATACAAATTGCATCTCCTCGCTGGTTTCTATGAAAGCTGAGTTCATCTCAAAGGACAGATTTCATTGTTCCCATCCTGCAACAAAGAGCTTCCAAGAGAAGCTATCTCAGTGTGTTTCCCACCTGGCTTGCAAGCTGGTGTCCTCTCTGCTGAGATGCATCCAGACCTCCGTGCAACACTGCCCAATGCACCCCCTCAGATAAGATCCTGCCCTACAACCTTTTCTGCCTCACACAGAAAATACAGCTGTAAACAAGGAAGATTTCCTTGGGTTACTGTTTATTTAGCATCACTTTACAGCTCTGTCGGTCTAAGTTGTGTATTTTTACCATCTCATAGATCGCTCCCTCCATCAAGAGAAATAGCGGTGAGTGCATGACATATGCTGGAAAAACAAACAGTTTTACTGCTGGCTTTCTGGAAGCTTTTGGTAAATAGCTGCACCTGGTTCCAAGTGTACTTTGTTCTAAAGTGATGATAGTATTTACTTGCCTGATGCAATGCTTTCTGAGGTTGTTAATTAAGAAAACATTGAGTTTTATTGGTGTTTGCATTTGGGGTCGTGTTTTGAACATATGAATGAATGGTGCCCCAGTGAAATTTATTATTTCTACCGGAATGCAAAGCTAAGAAATATATGAATAATAGAGACAGACCTTCTTAAAACAGCTCAGTTTATCCGATTCATTTCTAGAAAGTCATATTACCCATCTGAAAGTATATACCCATATAACCCATATTACCCTGCTGAAAGTAGATAAATGATGCAAAATTGCAAGGGTTGAGCTATTTCGGGATATTACAAACCCAGGTGATAATATCTTGGTACTCCTATGATGGATTTATCCTTCTGCATACCCTCTCATTCTGCAGTCAATGATGAGCTCTCCTCAGAAAAGCTCAGGAGCCTTTACCATCTGTCATCTTGATGACTGCAAATATCTCTTTAATGGTGCGAGTCCCAGAAATGATTTGCACCTATATAAGAGCACGAAATTTTAAGAATACTCCTTTCCCTGGAGCTTCCTTGAATGTTAATAATGGGAAGGGGACACGAGGGCAGTGGGAAGAGATTTAGAAGTTTGCTGGTCTACATTAAAGATGGTTCCCATAGGTAACATCTCCAGGTTACCTGTGACCTTCATTATTCTTAGTGCTACTAATACAGACACCTTACTCTATACAAATCTTCTTGTATCATTAAACAAATTTAAAAGGAGCAAATTTGATAGTTTATGCACTTTTTTTGCCCTTCCCCCAGCAGTGGGGGAAGCATTCCCTTGGAAATCTCAATTATAACACAGCTGTCAGCTCTATAATTAGACCAGTTAGGTCATTTTGAATGTAGTGTGTTATTCACCTCAAATAACAAATAACCTGCCATTCCACCCACACTTTGTACACCTTTCCAAGGGCTTAGAAATACACATACAGTCTGGTTGCCTGTGTGGTACCATAAAATGAACCTCTACTGCTTTGAAAATCCTGCCGTGGACACCTAGTTGTAGACTCAGCTCAGACAAAAGCAGCTCGTACCTTCTGCCAGAGGTAGAAGGAGGGAGCTTGCTGTCATTGTTTTTCCTGCAACACAGAGCTCGAATTAAAGACTTTGATCAAATGCTGCCAGAAACACTGATAGTGCTGGGGAAGGGGCTCTGTGGGGATGAAAATATGAAGGCAGCCATCAGCGCAGAGCTTCCTCAGGCCTTTGCCAGCATATGAAACGCTATTCATCAGCCCAGCACTCTGGAGCATTCCAACACACATTTGCCTCTTAACCGTCTCACATGAAATCTCATAAACCACCAGAGATCTCTGTAAATAGCAGGGGAAATATAAACAAGACCAAACCACATGCCTTAGCCTTAACGCTGGTATACTGTCGACTTCTGAACCCAAAGAAACTCTTTTTATTTTGGAGGTATCAGATGATCATGACAACCAGCCTTCCAGACTGTCATTTGACCAATCTGGCTTAAGTCATTAATCAGAAAACCAGGTCCTTTTACCTAATCTACTTCTTCAAAAAGATGTAATTTGGCCCATACCTATGCTGTAAACTAGCCACATAACCAAGTTATTTTGGAATAATGTGCAGTAGGGTCACAGAGCACCTGTGATGGAATCATTTGCTTCATTTGCTGCAGAACGCTTTTATTCAACCCTCAGAGACTAACTCAATCACAAACACAAGGTAGCCTTTGCTGTCCAGAGTCTCCATGGCTTCAAATACACAATTGAGGAGTAAACTGTCTTACACATAGCACACACAAACACATCACTGTGGGGAGTTAGTGCAAAGCTGGTGTATGGTAAATCCAAGCTCTGGCTTCCAGCAGCCCAACATCCACACACAGGCAAGCCTCAGCAAGCTCCCGGCTAAGACCTTCTCCCTGCCTGAGCTGATACAGCCACTTGCTGTTGAGAAAATAACATAATTGCACACCATGTGCTAAGTCTAATGAAACCATATTGATTTTGTTGTTAAGGCCTATGTTTCTAGGTTTGCTGGCCTACCAAGGTGTGTTTTCCAAACTGTACCTCGATAGAAAAATGCAGAGAAATCTCATTAACAATAAAACAAATAACCCTGAAATGCAACTGTGCTTGTTTCAAATTCAAATCCTGAAGGTGACACATTTTAATGTGGTCAGCATCTTGCCTCCTACTTAATGACAGATAGTTTTGAATGGCACTAGGTCACTGGTCATTAATTAGATACATCTTTTATACTGTACCCTACCAACAGCAGAGGAAGGGGGCTCACAATGCCAGAACTCCTCTGTACACAAGCACTGTGAACTGAATGCCTACAGAAAATGAGAAGGATAGTGAAGAGGGAACAGCTGTTGTGCGAGAAGGAGAATTGCATTATTGTGAGTAGTTTCTGGCTACAGAGCTGGATGATGCTGAGCAGGGATTTCATACGTGGGGAACTGTCCAAGTTGAAAATGTATGCCCACATCCAGTGCTGGGGTCATGGCCCCTGGAATAACATGGGATAAGTTTCTCTCCCCTCTCTGCCTTTTTCTTTAATTCCTTCATTATTTTTCAAACTTTTTGAAGTGCAGAGTTGCAAAGGAACGCCTAAGAGATGACCTGAGAGTGAATGATGAAAACTGGCAAGTCTGGACAGCTTGGAGGGGTGGTAACTCCTGCAGTCACCTCGGGTGTGAACATCTGGAAGAGGAGGACAATGAAGGACACCGACATCACTCCAAGAAAAGCCATCAAGAGGAGAAAATAAAACTGTGGCTTCACCCAGCATTTGAAAACAGGAGGTAAATAGTGAGGCAACATGATCTATCCTTATCTGCTCTCCTGCCTTTTCATGGGCCAAATGGGACCCTGCTGCCACCCCTGTTGCTAGGAGGGTTTGCTGGTGATAAATCTCTCCTTGACGTCCTTGCCTCTCTGTGTCACCACAGCGCTTCAGATTGCCTCAATAGACATCCGGCTCTTCCATGGCACTGATCCTCTTCAGGAGAGCATGAGCATACCTTTAGTCAGCTTCGGTGGGATGTACCCACGTTATGAAAGCCCATGCTGAAAGCGAAGCCTACGTGTACATGCTTTGCTGAATTAGGCTGGAATAAACTAACAGCAGAGAAATTGCATTCAAAGATTTGGTGTAGGTATTTGCACCTAAACGCTACCATTGTTTCCCATAGATATCCCACAGACAGGGCAGAGCGCTGGAGATCACTGTCTGATGTCAACAGACAAAATGTGGTTTCACCAGCAACCTCTTCATCTCAGTGTATGCAGAAACTATGGCAAACATTGACTGTCTTTATGATAATCACTGCAGAAAGACTCAGCGCCAGCTACCTGGAGGCTTTAAGCGTGCTGGGGAAGTGCTGCTCTCCCAGATTTGGACATTCACTATCTTTCACTTCCATGCAACCTGCAGGCCAATAGCTTTCCAGCACAGTCTCCCCAGGAAAGTCTCTTTCTCAGAAGACAGCAGACTTTCATGCTTACAGTCTAAAACACAAACATGCAAGAGTACACTGTCCAGAAGGAAAACAGACCCCAGGATGCATATTAATTACCAGTGGCATAAAGCCCAGACGAGGTTGCTGCTCCATAGTCAAGCTATAAATCTGTCCAAATAGGATTCTGACCACATTTGCCTTGTTTATATTACAAAATTTTATGGCCATGTGATTCTTCACCTGGAGAGGAATAGTATCCCTGCACAGCCAGTTAAGGACTGAGATTTATTATCTGGTGAAAAAGACCTCAATGTTCTCCGCAGGCCGGAGGAGATCTGCGTGTGCTGGCTGCTGTGCTCCCGGGGCCAGGGGCTTTCCCTGGGGAACTGCTTGGCTGCTGCCCCTACAGCAGGACCCCCACTCAGGAGCTGGTTAAAAGTTCCTGTAAAGGTTTTATCCCTTTATTTTCCCCAGCAAAAAAAGCTTCAGAATAACAGAAAGGTTTAAGCTGCCCTAACTCTACAAGCCTATTGATCTAACTAAACTTCTGCAAGGGCATCCTACTCCTTCACCCTGGTGAGAAACCTGGCCCATCACAGAGCTGCTGTTACATGGATTTCTGCTTTGAGAGGGTTTTTGCTATGCAGTTTGGGAAGATATTTCCAAATGAGGTCAAAAAGAGGTTCTCCCCACTTTGTCCCGCTCACTTGCAGTAAGACTGGCTCTGCAATGCTGGCAGGAGAGAGAATCCAAGTGCTGCTTTCACCAGGGAGGGGAAAGGACTTGATCTGAATGTGCAGAGGGAGACAGATGGCTCAATTAGAGAAAATACAGATTTCCTTCCCCATTTCAGCCATACTTCACAGCTCCTGGGCCCAGCACTGTCACAGTTATAGCCACAAAAAGCAGACGAGACGTTAATGGTCACATAGGATGCTAGGGCTCGGGCTCACAAGGTGCTTCACTGTGGCTTACCAGCCTAGCGTGCCAGCTGAGGGAGGTAACCGCTTGTGTGCCTGCTCTGAGCCCCAGCCAAGGGGACACAACACACGTCTGATGGGCACCAGTTCGGCCAAGTGGCTTGGCACTGCCTGCAGGGCTGACTTGGTGTGGGAAACACTTGCCTGTGGCTCAAACCTGACCTGGGAGTTGGGAAAGCTGCTAGTGTCTCAGTGTGCCTCAGTTTCCCTGCCTGCAAAGTGGGCTTAAGCAGATTCCTGCAGAGCACTCTGTGATCCCCTCAGGAGGAACACTACGGAGAGAACGTATCTTCCCTGTAGATATGAAGGATCCAATTTCTGCAAGCAGAAGCAAGAAAGTGTCCAAACTGACAAAAAAAATAAAATGCAGATTGTTGAGCATCTGTTCTGCAGAAACAATCTCTCCAGGCCTCTTGGATGTTGCAGATGACACATTAACCTTAAGCACTGAAGAATTTTAATTGTGCTTATTTTCATAGAAACTTAGCCAGCACATGCTCCTGGCCTCCTCAGTGAAATGGGTCCTTTAATTGCACCATAACTCGCTCCCTCTTTGCTACATGCTAGATGTTAAGCAGATGCTTAAGACTTGTTGACTTCAAGGAGACTACTCACATGCTGAAAGTTATGTGCATGCTAAAGTTTTCCACTCTTAGCAAGGTTTTCATTTTGCCTCTAGCCAGATCCAGCAGGAGGGTCAGCTGGATCTGAGCATCATGTATGCCCTAGGCAGAGTGGGAGGATCAGCTGTCTGGTTTGATACTCACTCTTAAGAGATAACTTTGACAACGGGCAGGGGAAGGCATCTTCCATTCCTTATTATTATACGACCATATAGCTCCAAAAATCTCCATTCTGTACTGGGTCTCAAAGGAAAATATTTGAAATAATCCATATTCATTAGAGTTTTTAATTCCTCACACACCAGAATTCAGTAGGCTGCTAATGAAGAAGACAATTATACAGCACTTCACACAAAAAGCAAACCAGAACAGGTGAAAAGGCTGGAGCTTTGCCATACTTGCTCTCTGTTCTTTGGCAGAGGGCATCATTGCTTTACTTAAAATGTATTGAAACATCCCAACAGTTTAAGGACTCAGTCTGAAAGGAAAAGAGGTGACATTTAAGATTAATCATTAGCTGTTGACCACCTAAGATACTAAATCAAAAAGGCGACAGCTGGCCAAACTAAGCTTTATCTGTATTCCTTCTGAAAAACACAAGCAGAAATGATGCTGTACCAGCAGGGCTGTAAAAAGACAGACTGTGTTTGTTTTGCCCCTTGAAAAAGGGCTCTGATGTACAAGTACAGGGCAAAGAAGTAGTCCCCAAAGGATTTACGTCCTACCAAGGCAAGCATGGGAAAAGTGAAGAGAGATTTTCCATCTTTTGCACATGTTGGTCAGAGGCAGAAGAGAGAAAAATCACCTTTTGGAGTTTGTGCAGAAAACTCACAGCAAAGCCATGACCCCTGATCTGCCAATATCAGCCATGTCACTGCCCAACAGACCATTGTCTCAGCTTGGGATTTCATCCTACCTGCATGGAGGGAAGACAAACTAGAGCTGTACAACACAGTGGGGTTGAATTCAAGAACATCGAGCTAAATTTTGACTCACTGGACTCACCAGAAACACTTTGGGAAAGACTGCAGCAAGGAGGTCAATGGTGAAGGACTTTTAGCGAAAGAAACAGGCTTTTAAAGAGGGGGTTGCGATGTACTTCTGATGTAAAAGATCATTCTGTGGACAGGAAGAGGGAGCCTATTACCAGTGTTATGGTTTATTCCCCCCCCCAAAATGCTACGGAAAAGAAATGTTCCAGCAGGTAGGTGATAATGCAGGGAACAAGGGATGAAATGACAGCAGAGTTTTGAACTGTTTAAGGACCTGGTGGAAAAGGAAAAAAGAATAAAAATAGGAAGAATCTTAGTACTTAGTTTCCCTTAGGACAGAAAGTCATTAATTACTGATAGAAAGGATCTGATTTGCTGACCATTTAAACACATAGCTGCACTGCATGCAATGATACGTCTAATCTGCACACAATTATCCTGTTTTTCCACACACAGATTAAATAATTGCTTGTATAAACTGCAAGATACATTTACGTATTGCAGCTACCTGATTTGCATGCTAAATCACAGCAACTGTGCGTACAACCTATCTGTTCATCTTTCCTTTGCACACACACATGCCTGCCTAAGTCTGCTCAAATCAAGACCACAGATTACGTCTGTCTGGAAAGTATCACTAACACACTCATGTACTGAAACTGGCACAGAGTGCCTGGGGGGAATGTTTCCCAGTGCTTTAGGATTAGTTTCTAACAACAAAACCTGTGATGCAACCAGCTTAGGTGAATTAAGCAGGGACAGCCAAAGCAATAACTTTCTCTCCATATATGCCCCGCTCACCGTTTTGGAGATCACTGCCTCTGTGCAAAAGAAGGACGACCAAACAGGTCCTTTAATCCCTCGCTGCTTTGCATGGCCTGGAGTCCTACTGGAAACGAGGATCCCAGTTTAAGTGAGCAAGTGGTGGTGAGGAGAGCAACATGGCTGAAGAGCAGGCAGAGGCACTCCATCCTTCTGCTCCTCCTCCTCAAGAAACAGGCCAGTTTGGTTATGGGATTAGTAATTATGGAATATATATTCATATATATATATCTATATATATATCTATCTCTACCTTTCTACAGCAGTTTTTGTTTTCTCTGCAAAACATATTTATTACTTGTTTTAGGTAGCATACATGAGCTGTGAGTCAGGCCAGTGTTCCACTTAGTGCTATATAAACACCAAAAAAAAAAAAAGATGGAACTTCCTACAAAGAGTTTATGAATTAAATAAATTACACCTATAACGCCTGGAAGTGGCATTGCCATGCCCAAGTTATCTGGACCATGAAGCAAGTTTTCCAGAAGATAGTGCAAACTATTTCACAGCTGCTTTACAAGAAGCATTTAAGAGCATCTTTAAAAATAACTAAGTCAAGTGGGTTTCGTTCATGGCCTTTCATGCATAACCAGAAACTTTAGTAAATTTTTTCTTTAGCTTAATGGATGTGCAAAAATAATCGAATTATACCTGCCCCAGTGTTCAGCAGAGAGGAAAGAGAGACCAGATATCACTCCAGTGGGACCCGATGTATTTGCCTAGCATGATGAAAGTCTCATATTTGAGTAGGTAGATTGCATATGCTAAAGCTGGCTTTGGCCAGGGCTGCAGGTGTTAAATGAGACCATTCCCTGGGATTGCTGGAAGTCTAAAGTTACTCCTATAGAATAACACTGTGTGTAAACACAGACGAGGGAGAGCATGAACATGGCAATTAGCAAAATGAACTCTGATACCTGACATGATCTAGAATGCAGCACATCTTATGTTTGGTGGAAATATCTCCCTACCAGGACAGCCCAAAAGTGCTCTGTCCTGTTATGCTGAGCCACATACAGGAACTTGGAGTCAGGAAGGGGTCAAAACACATACAGCAAGTGTTGGGTCTGTCGGTACCATGGGTGGCATGAAGGATGTGTGAGGTTCTTGTTCCTGAAAAGCTCCCTTTGATAAGATCTGCTTCAGTCAAGGCAGGACTAGTAGGGCCCAGATCAGTAGGAATTAATCAGACTTCACACACTACACCTCATCTGCTTCAAATTTACCTTGAAGGATCAAAATAACAATAAGTGGGACCCAATGTACTTAGAGTCAGCTCCCAAGCCCGCAACTTTGTCAAAATAAACTAAAAATAAATGCCAGTCATACCATTTGGCATCTCCTCCAGAAGGCAAAACTAGAGGTTGACATATCTGAGAGCTCTCGTGGTACCAGCGGGTCTTCAACACTCCTGGGAAACTGGACTAAACCATCTTCTCATAGTCCCTCCCAACACTGACATAATCTATCCTAATGCATTACAAAAACTGGCAGGTGCTTAACACTGTAAACCAAAACTGCTGTTGTGTGAGCCTGCCTTCCTCGTAGTAACAGGTAACACATTTAAAAGACATGGCTTTTCTCAGCTAAAGGCTGCAAAACCTGCTGAGATCAGACTCTTACCTGGGGAAGATTAGAGGCTAAGAATAACCATGCGTTGACTAACCTAAGTTTAATTCAGCTCACTGGCAATAAGTGTGAGGTACAGCTGTAAAATGAGGGGACATTTGCTGCCAGAACTTTGGTATTTATTTATTTTTCATTTCTGTTCTACCCTCACAAAAGCTATTCTTTCTGAGAAAAAAAACCATTCCTAAGTGATGCCAGTCAAGGTAATAAGACATAGATGGTCATGCAACTCTTAGTCCAAGGGCTGAGGGGAAAGAACTAAGGCGAGCTTTGCAGTCCACCCCATGCAGGACTTCCTAAAGCTTTGTGCATGGAAGGGCAAGGAGCCAGAAGCTCCTTCCCCTGCAAAAGCAGACTCAGCCTGGGAGCCGCTCTGCAGTGGCTCCCTGTAGAAGGGAAGCAAGCAGGGGAGCAGTCAGAGAGGAAAAGCTCAAGTGTGAAGGTCCCCACAACTCTACACAGTGACCCCTTAGTGGGACCAGCTGTGCTGGGCTGACAGCTTTGGGTCCCTTGCACCCATCTGGTGTAGGCACTGGAAGATACCTCATGGCTGTGACAGCCTTGGTGGTCAGCTGGGTCTGCTGAGCATTGAAGAGACCCTTCAAAGGGCACTACATAGACTTGATGGGCTGCATCTTAGAGACCCTCCTACAAAGGATAACAAAAGAAGGCTCTCTTGGAGTGAGGATCAGTAAATCCCATCACTGAGATGGCTTCAGAGAAAGCCCTCTGCCACCAGCTCTGCTGCTTTCAACCAGGGACACGAGTTCTGCTGCCAGTCGCAACTTTCCTCTTGCCAACAGAGATAATAGTGTGTTGGTCTAAAAAATCTCCCAACTGCTGTCTTCAGCCTGTGTCCAATAGCAGTCAACTTCAGATGTAACGGCATGGATACATTGACAGGCAGACTAGTGGGTTCTTGTACATGAAATACAGCTATAAAATGATGATATCTGCTCCAGTTTGCTTTAACTTTCTAGACTAGGTTTGCTCTTACCTGTATCTGGGAAATTTTCTTATTTACTATTTCTTCTGCATTGTCACATTTAAGTGTAGATAGATAATAATAGTGACTGCACCAGGCAGTCATGAGGATTACTTAACTAATGTTTGTGAAGCACTTTAAGATCCTCAGATGAAAGGGGCTAAGAAATATAATGTATAATTATTATGTATTATTAATAAACTTCTGGCACATTGACAGGAGAGGAAACAACACTTTTGCCCCCCCCCCTTTTCTTTTCTAAAAACATTTAACTTTTATGCTGTGAAGGACAGATTTACCAAAAATTCACAAACAAGTAAACAAGGAGTGAAAGGTCCCTATTCCACCACAGAGGCTGGGTTCTTCTAATAGCAGAGAGCAAACGTTGCCTCAGAAAGTGAGTTACACTCCTTTTCTATCCAGACACTTGATGAACCCATAGTTTTGAGAATAGCCAGATATGGAGAAGTACTAATAGTGGAAGTGGTCAAATGCACCGATTATGAGAAGAGAGTTTATTTAATGTGTGATCACTACAGTTAAGAAAAACATATGATGCAAAGGAAAGTAAGTGTTGAGAGTGATAGATGAACATTTTGAAATAAACAGAAAAATGACAGCCCTGTGAATAAAGTTTTTCAGAGCTGAGAATGTGCCAGATAAAAATGAAATTCCCAGAAACCTGAAAAAAACCAATCCGAGGTGGATTCCCAGGCAGTTTCATGGAAGCATTAAACTCTCTTATGTATTACAGCTGCCTCTTGAATGCTTAGGGCTGGGATCCAGCTGCACCAGAGAAAAAAAGTGTTCCAGGGATTAGGGGTGGATTACAACTCTGTTCCTTGCTCCATCACAGACCCTGAGAAGCCAGTTAGTCCCTCTGTACCCTCTCCAAGTACACTGGGATAATCGCACTGCTCTCCTTCACAAGACAACTGGGAGGACAAACACATTACGACACACTTAGATGCCAAGGTAGAGAAAGCTAGGGATCGACAGACGCTGAATCACTGCAGAGAAGGATAAGACAAGACTGGACGTAGTCATATAGAAGGCTCCTCAGGGAACCAAGGAGCTGTTCCTGGTGCTTTGTGCCACAGCGTGTTTCCGTTCCCAGTTTATACTACCATCAGATACCACTGCAAGCAGCCAAGCAAAGCATACCTGGCATGTGGAAGAGATTTCTTGTGTCATGGAAAGTGTGCTTACTAGAGCTCCTGCCCACTACAAAAGATTTTAAGTAGTGAGACTGAGACAGACCTCTTTGCTCACATCTTCAATTTATTCTTTTAGCAAAATGAGTATTTTTTAAGAGATACCCACAAGGAATCTTAAGCCTAAAATAAAATTTGGTAAGTATAATCACATTTTAGAAACATTTTGTCCATCAGTACCAATCAGAGAGCATTTCTGACATTTATGCTGTTTATGTGCTGCAAATGAGATTTACAGCTCCATTTTGTTCAAAAATGAGCAACAGCAAATGGACTTAAATAAAATAAAACAAAGTTAATCTGTGCTTTTGGCTAGAGACTCTGCATGAATTCTAGTCCAAACAGCATTGAATAAGTTGAACTCATAATAACTGGAACTGATTATGTACCGCAGAAAAAAAAAGAACTTTAAAATTAATTGTTCCTTCCATTGCTTTGACTGTTCTTCTAGCTTTTGTTAGTGACACAATTTTTTTATCAGATTAGATGGATGCCTGATGGATGTTGCTTTTCACGTGAGGTTTGTCAATATGGGATTCAGGTATTAACAAGTGCTTCAGTTTTTGCTTTGCTATTGATTTCCCTTGTCTAAACCCAGGTTTCAGACACACAACCAAGCAGCAGAGTGCTGAGTTAAGGCCCCCTTCCCCACGCTGCAGTGCCAGCACCTCAGGAAGAGTCACAAAACATCCACAGCCCTTGGACCAATGGTCCACATTGTTGGACCAGAATAGCTGCAAACTTAAGCACAAACACTCACAGGAATCATGACAGGTCTGGGAGAGACTTGTGAATGGGGAAAAGGCAAACATTCCTAAAAAATGTCAATATATCTTCGAGGCCAGGCAGAAGCTGGATGCCAAGGGAAGGGCTGGCTGCCATCATCTCACCTGGAGGTGGCATGGGACAAGTCATACAGCAGGGAGAGGACAATAGTGCAACCTTGTACTCCCAGAGAGAAGCAAACCACAGGGTCTTTCCTCTTTGAAAACCCACATGAAGCTGGAGAGGTGCTGGAGCCCTGGGTTGGAAAGAGATAATTAGGGGCAGATTGGGAGATTCAGTAGGGAAAGAGATGGGTGGTCCCCCAAAGACCCCTGTCCTTGTAAACCACACAGGCTCTTTCCTGACTGCTACCTAAAATACACTGAAGGGAGCTCCCAAACTACCCAAAAGCCCATGCTCTGACCAGTTACTGTCCCTCACGTTCACACGGACGCTGGTGCTATAAAAGGTGGCAATTGTTTTGGCTGAGGAGATACTACTCCCGTTGAATAAGGATGCGAGTTGTTCATTACACTTGCTGTGCTCAAAGAGGAGCTGGTTGCTAGGATTAGGAGTTTTTAACTGAAAATAAATACCTTTCTTATACAGGTTGATTTTGGTACAAAGTAAGTCCCATATGGGGGGCAATTTTAAATGTATTTCTGTGCGTATACATATCAATATATACTGTATTGGATACGTATTATTACAATTATATAATTCCACAATACTTTTTTATACGTATATAGTCTAACATATGTAGTCTCTTGCTATTCAAAACAGTTAGACAGCATGCCCTCCTTACAGTCAGCATTGCATCAGAGAGTGCTGAAAATGCCCCAGTACAGACCTTTTAGATCTACCAGAGAAAACCTTTCCATTTTTCTGTAGCCACTCATTCCTCAAACATGACAAAGTTTTCCAGGCTGGGCTCACTTAAATAGGAATACCTGTGCTGAAACAAAGAGAGGTTTGATTTCTCACTCCATCCCCTTGGATAAACTGTCAGATGGCTGTCAGCACCTTCCACTGTAATATCACACTGTAGGCAGCAGGCAAGGGCCACTGGAATCTCACCTATACCATGAAAACGTACTGGTGACGTGGGACAGGGGGAAGCCAGGGTTTCCCCCCACCAGCTCTGCCCCAGCCTTCCTCACTGACCTTGGGCAATGATCACCTCTTCACTTTAAGATGGGGATAATATATATATCACAGGTTTGTCCTGGCCTTAAGTAATCCATCTTTTCAAAGCACTTTGAGAGCTTTGCTTGATGAGTACGGACATCATAATACTCATCTGTTCCCATTACATTCAATGGGAGTTTTACCCTCCACAAAAGCAGGGCTGAGGCTGCTGGTGTTAATGGGGGACCTAGAAAATAAATGCACTTGGGATATTTAAATGCTAGTATTTTGGGAGGGGCTATAGTAGGTACAAAGGCACAGTGCTTGTGCAGGGATGCTCAGCACTTTTCCAGGCTTGCTCCAGAATAAAGAGTAGAATTTTTTCATGAAAAATCAGAAAGAGACCTCACCGAGTCCTGCTGGTAAACATGTTCAGCTAGTGCCAGATTGTAAAGGAGACAGAGGAGGCTGAGAAAAGCTAGGGCAGCAGAAAGAAACCAGAGACCAGCCAAACTCTAGGGGGGAAGCTTACTACAAGGTTTACTTTTGCTGTACTGAGTAATTGAGAATGCCGGGAGGTGAACATGTGGCTATCACCCCAGGGACTAAACTTAGGGCAAGGTCATCTTAAGGACAAAGAGTGCCAAAGCTAAAGCAGCTCAGGCACAACCATTAAGCAACGGGTGCAGGGCAGGGATCCCTGAGCTCTTACCAGCTCCTAGGTCCATGGCACAGAGCAACACAGAGCCAATTTACCCACTCAGCCCTTGAAGCAGTTTTGCCCTGTAAGGACAGTGACCTCCAAGCCTGAGCTCAGCTACTGCTGTACTGTGGTGTCAGTGCTCCCAGTCTTAGTGTAACACATGGGAAGCCAACCCAGCCCATGATGGAGCTGAGCCTCTAGATTGAGGAAACAAACTGGGCAACTCTTATAACAGTAAGGGTCTCATCCTTGTCTGCCTCAACGTAGTAGAAGCAGTGACAACATATAGCTTCCATGTATAGCTTCTTCAGAGAAGGCTAGTATTAATGTCTTGCTCACATTCACTGACCACATTGTGCCTCTTCTGTTGCTGCCAGATATCCCCATGGAGTAAATCATATTGACTGTGTTTATTATAAGAACTAAGTGATCAGCTGTGAACTTTCTTTGACATAAATATTTTGCCATTAGCAATGACAAAAAGCAACACTCATTATAAAAGTAACACTGGATTATGCCTCTCCATGGGGGCATTTACATCAAGAGAAATTATAAGGAAATCGTGATCTTCGGGATCACTAGGAACAGGCAAAAGTAGGAACACAACGGCAAGGATATTTCTCCCACTGTGTAAGAAGAATTAAATGAAGAACGTGATTTAAAAAGTGAAAAGAACTGTGGTGGGTTTGGGTTTTTTTGGTTTGGGGGGGGTGGTGGTTTTTTGTTTGGTTGGTTTTTTTTGCTTTTTGTTTTGGTTTGGGTTTTTTTGTTTTTTTAAGAACACAGCTCCAGAGGGCCTCTGCATAGCTAGCACTGAACACCACTGCAGTCAGTGCACACACATCAGGAACAGCATGCTTGACTTGGCAGTGCATGCAAGTGCTTTGCACAGGTACCAGCCGAAGCTGCACCCACACTTTGTGAGCATTACACCACACCGGCATTTCCTGGGTGGATCAGGCCCAGCACTCTTCTTCTGAATCCCATTACTAAGCCTCTGCAGTTACAGCTGAATAAAGCAGGGATTTTCCGTTCTTGCAAGATTTCCTACATTTTTGACTGGTGATGTTGGCACCTTAAACCATGTCTGCTCACAGGCTGAGCAGGATGGGAGAACGCTGAGCAGCAAGGGGAATTAATTTCTTAGGGAGATTTTTCAAAGGTACAAATTAGCACTGGTGCTTTAAAAATAGCATCGACTATACTTCTATAGCACACGTTCTCTAAGGAATTCAGCCCAAGCACATAAGCTTGTCACTTCCCTCCTGAGGCAGGCAGGCACTCTCACACAGATGTGGATGCTTAGGCTCAAGGAGGACCACAGACTTGCTCCAGGCTCTCCTAGCAGAAAGTTACAGATAAATTAAAAATCCACGAGTGTGTGTGTATATATATGTTTATGCACACTATACTTCATGGACTGTATAGCAAGTACATCAAAAGAACTACTAGGCATAACAATTTTAACTTTCCCTTTATAAAATTCTTTAAAGATTGCAAACCTGCAGGCCTGTATTGTAAACTGCTGAACCCAAACCATTTTCAGGGAGGAAATGCCAGGCAGCTGCCTGCCTGGATCCAAGGGGTGCTCAGGGCTGCAGTAACAGGTCTGGAGAAAGCATCATCTTTGAAGGGTGAGGATCCCACCTGGAGAGCTTAGAACACACTTGTTGTTGGCAGATGCATACCATGAAGGAAATAACATGGGATGTTACATTAGGGATGTGGAAGACCAACAAGGTGGTGTCATGGCCAGGTTGTCTCCTATGTTACAGGAGCTCCCAGCAAGATTCTTTAGAGCCAGGAAAGAATCACATGACATAATTACCAGGCTGGCAATATTGCTAGGGTTCCACCCCCTACCCCTCAAACTGGGAGTTTAGGGAAGTTGTAATACAGAGGAGTTCTGGGAACTGGCAGCACAGCAATACGTTGTGGGAAGGTCATTGGTGAGATAGCAGCAGAGGACACATTACAGGGAACTGAACGTAGGAATTAGGGCTCCCCAGACAAAAGATTTAAGAAGTTCACTGGAAGGACGAGCACCCAGAAAGGAGCTGCAGCATGAAAAGAGATTGATACAGAACAGCAATCGTTCATGTGTCCATAGGACAGTGCTGCGCTAGAAACCCAGCAATAAGCTATAGACCAAAGTGGCAAATCCTTGAGCCCAGGGGAAAGGCTTTGGAATGAGGCTCTCCTTTTGAGGTTCTCTGAAGACAGGAGTTTACTTTGGATGAAGGGGAAAAGTCTCCTAAATATAGCAGAAAAGCCAAGGCAATAGCCGCATCAGAAAAATGAAAGTCACAGATGCAAACACAATACAGGCAATCTGGCTTTAACAGACAAAGTCAACATCTGCCCTGTGATGGAAGCCTCAGAGACATACAAGACATGGCTAAGATGTAACCCCTGCAATTAGGGAGAGGGGTTTCCTCTGCTGAATGCTAAATTCAGGCGGGTTTAGAGATGAATGAAAACTGCATGCCATAAGGAAGGGCCAGGAATAGAAAGCCCATGTGGGGGAAGAATGCTCTAGATGTAGCAAATGCATCTCCAAGAGGCTTTATCATTCTTATTTTGTCACTACTATCAACAATAATAAGAAAAGAGCTTACAGCGCAACCTCCCCAATCCCTAAGCAATGCATCCAGAGATTAGCAGCAGGGAGCAGCGGGCAGCTCGAGAAAAGCTGTTCAACAAATGTAGAGGCATGCATAATAAGATTACTGAATTGGAGTTGCATGTTTTCAAGGATAAATGTGATATTATTGCACTGGCAAAGACATAGTAGGGACAGGGGAAAGGATAAGAAATAGCCTGCCAGAATGGAAGGATTGCTGCAGCTGAGCTCCCAACAGGACAGCGACAAGTGGGAAGTGAAGGCAGCGAGGAGCAGAGGAAGTGCACATCCTACTTGACATGCAGATATGCAGAGAAGCTTTTTGCAAAGTGGGTGATGTCATCGTGTTTTTCTCAGCCTTCAGGACAGCAAGAGAAAAATAGATGAAACCAGCACATGCAGAGGAGTCTGTAAGACAAGCAGACTTTTTTTTCCCCACCCCTCTGTGCAACACTAATTACTCAAATATTGATCAAGGAAATAATTTGTAAGGACTAAAAGAAGAAAGAATTTCCTTTCCTCCTAAGAGTCAAAAAGGGCAATGTTCTTGCAGAGTTGCTGGAAAGGTCCAGGTGATCAGAGGATTTCCAAGATCATATAAGTTAATTCAGATGTTGAGTTGGTCTAATTTGTTATTTGTTTATACTGGAAAACATGGAACAACTGCGGTCTGTGATTTTTTGGGATGCCAGGAAGTCTAGTTGGATTTACAGCTAGGCTGGCTGTCCCAAGGGGCATGAATGTCTCTCCAGTAGGTGGACCCACAGATCCTAACTAGCTTGGTTAGTAAAAAACAACAGCTACAGAAGGAACTTCTGCTTTGGAAACTCAGGGCTGCTAGCCAGGTTGTGGGTGACAGAAACCAGCTGCCCAGGCTTAGCCTCACTGAGGGAAAGGGCAATTATGATTAAAAGCCCAAACCTGAGTGCTGGAAAATGGCTAGCCACTACTGCCCTGACATGGACACTAAGTCCCAAGAAAAAGCAGCAGTCCTCCTTGGCTTCTGGAGAGCTGCTTTTCATTCCTGAGGAAAGGAAAACTACCACACAACAAAATGTAATAGCCACTCCAGAAAATATCTGCACCTCATCTTCATCTGGGATAAATCCAGACAGAAGCAAGCACCAGAGACTCCTCTATGGTTAAAAATGGATGTTGCGAGTACACCAAAGTACAGGAGGAATGCTATTTTAAAAAAACCAAGCAAACGAACCCCCAAAACAGAAACCAACCATCAAACTGTTAAGGGAGACCAGGAGAATGATGAAAATAAGCAGGAATATGCAAAAACAGGAAGAGGTGGAAGCATCCACAAAGACTGCAGTGAGTATTTCTCAGGGATATATAGGCAAATAAAGTCACAAGAAGCAGGAGAAACTGATCCTTTAAAATATCTTGTAAGGCTAGAGAGAGAGAAATGAAGAGTTTTATTAAATAACTGCCTGTTAAATATTTTCTCATTTGGTAGAGGGAGAGTTCCTCAGTGCTCAATTTCGTGCATAGGGGTTTTCCCACTGGGCAAGGTGACCGCAGGGGAGTACAGCACAGCAAGTGCCTCCAAGTTAAATGGACTGGGGGTTGAAATGGTTCAGGTGCCTGTTGCACAGTCAGACCATGGAGAAAGGCTGGAGTGCTGCCCCATGGCTCTACGGCACCTCGCACAAGGACAGCGCAGCTTCAGTTACAGATGCGAGGGACTGCAGCATTATAGGAAAGGAGCAAACACCCCTGTCCTAGTGCTGGGAGGTAACAAGGCAGCGAGCCTGGGGCTTTAACAGCTGTCTGCTGCCTCATCGTAGAAATCCAGGGGCTCTCAAAGAGTGGGTATTATAAAAAGCTAACAGTGTTCTTTCCAGTCACATACAGGGTGAAGCATCACACATAAATAAGACACTGCTTGCCATGAGGTGGTTAGTTCAAAAGACGCATTAGTCAAAAGATACGGGTAAATCCTCAGTGGATAAAAGAGCAACAAAAATTAAGGTCTGGGGATCCTTCATTTCTTATCTGAATGTTGTTTTCCCACCCTGAGGTACATCACATATAATTTCTTTCTTAAAAAAGAAAACCAAAACCAACCACAAATAGAAAACAACTCACTCTCTCAGGATTTAACCTGTCCCAGTATAACCATGAGAAGTTCCGCAGTAAGCTGTTATGGAGGAGTCAGGTTAAGTGTTGTGCAGAAAATGTTAAAATACAAACAAATGCTGACAGCCAGCAAAAAAGCCCACCTCGCTGGAGCAGGAGTTAGACAACAGGGCATGGCTTATAGAGGGATTGCATTAGGTTTGGGGGACAACCTGCATTTGGAGCCATTTTCTAGACTTCTTAAAGAAAAGGTGAAGGGAGACTATTTCTTACATTTAAATGGAAAAACCTTTGCACTAAGCGGCACAAGTCTGAAGAAAAAGAATAAGCAAGAGTAGTACAGATTTTCCCAACAGTGATTTTAGGTCCTTCAGTGACAGTCATTAAACCTCAGAATAGTTTACTTTGTTCCCTTTCTATAGGAACAGTTTGAGTTCCCAGACCTGGCAAAGCAGATGGAGTCTAGCTTTAGGAAAGGTGACAGAAGCTCCTGGAGGCCCATGGCCTCAGTGAAAGTGCTCCACTGAGCAGACAGCTGGGGAAAGCTGGCCAGGAGCTATCAGGCAGAGGCTCAGATTTAGAAAATGCAGCCTGAAACAGAGCCTGGGCACAGCTGGTTAGGTCAGATAACGGGTCAGGCTGCCAAGTCCCTCTCCCCACATCTTTCCATCAGAAGACTGGGTCCAGCCTATTCAATATGTGGAATGAATTCTCATGAAGGTGATCAAAGCAAAGGGCATACTCTGGCATGAGAGAAAAGCTATCCACCAGCAGGGAGCAAATCGGATAAAGAATAGGCTTAGCAGCTCTTCTGTCCCTGCCTGGTAAGCTAATTGTTCAGCATGCCCATTTTCCTTGCTACACTTGACATGAGTAGAAATCCGTGTTTGGAAACTGCTGGAATATTTGAGGTCTGATAACATACAGCACCGTTTTCCTTACAGTAACGAAGTCACAGAATGATAGCTTTAAATGGGAAGGATAATAATGCATTACCATTCACTCCCAATTAATCCAGAGCTGCAATGCCGAATGCACTTACTCCGAGAATTTTCTCAGAAAATGAAGCTAGAGTGTATTTCATTTATAAATCACAAAAGACACTTATTTGGCAAGAATGACCCCTGCTCATATACAATAAATCATGAACATCAACAGTCTCTAATGGATTTTGAGTCAGTGCCACACACAGCAAAGCCCGGGGCCTGTGTTTCAGGATTCCAGGACTGTGCCAAAGGAGCCTTATAAATGATTAATGCATTCAGCACAGTGTCATCTGTGCCATTGGAGAGAAAAAGACATTCTGGGGCTCCGTTTGTCATTATAAAAAGTGATAATCGGTTCAGCAGCTGACCATGCCTCTCCCTTCCCCCACCAGAATGAGCCATTTAGCTCCACACTTCCTAAAATCCCTTCCCCAAACTTTCGTACATGCTCTTTGTTCATGATGTGCAACATTTTGATAAGAGAAAAGAGAGGGAAATAAGTCTGCTCATAAGTAGCCCACCAAAGCCAGATTCCCATGGGATGGAACTAAGGTTTGCATTTGCAAATGCACATACAACAGGGAGGAGACATTAAAGAGGTAGCTGGGGCTTCTTTCTACTACTTTGCCATACTGTGAAGACACCAGTACATAGAAAATGCAAGTTTTGGTCCCTACTGCTCAGTCTCTTATGCTTTTCAGTTATTCATCCCACAGTTTTCAACCTCTCCCCCTTCACTTTTGTCCCCATGGTTACAGAATCATTGTGTTCACAGAGATTTTCCTCACTAAAGAATATGTGACTAACATGAGACAGCTGAATTATCAGAGCCAACTCTGACATTGGTTTCTTCTAACATGGATCTTATCTTCCATACACCTTCAAATAGATCTGTTGCACTAGCACCAACTTCAGAGTAAGCAGCACTTCAACTATTGACAGAGCTGCAGCAGTACTGCACAGGGAGACTTAAATCAGGTAGATGATGAAATTCAAACACTAGCTTTAGCAGACCCACAGCTTAGGAATGCATGATACAAATAACTAGGAGATGTATTTCACCACAAAATTTTAAATTAAGCCCTAGAAGGGAAGGCATTATTTCCTGACTGGACTAAGGTCTAAGAGTTCAAGTAGATTTCCTCTTCTTAAAAGCCAGTTTGGTTAAGCAGTAGGAGACACGCATGTTTTAGGCCCAAAGAAATCTCTATTACAAAACATGCTAAGATAGGCCACTGGATAACAAGTCTACAACCTCCAGCCACTGCAATCAGTGAATGCTGACCCACAGGTCAGCAGAGCTGCTCCCACACTGAGCAGCCTAGGCTGCCCCTGGGAAGCTCAAACTAGATCCTTTCCAAACTACACCAAAAAGATACAATAAACCTTGTTTGCGTCTCGGAGGCCTTTCTCCCCTTCAGTCACAGCATCCAGCCAGCCACAAGTGCCCAGATGCTAAAGCAAGAGCAGCAGGGCAATACCTCACGTAAGCATCACCACAGTCACGAGCCAATACAGGCAAGACTTGACAAGAAATGTGGAGATCTTACCTTGGCCGCTACAGAGGAGTTGGGCTTCTCCAGGAGGTCCCAGAGCTTTTTCCTTTTGTCAGCACAGCAAGTGTTATCGAATTCCTCCCCTTCCCTTTCCCTCAGCGTCTCAGCTTCTCTCTTCAGCTCCTCGTTCATCTGCTCCTTCTTCTGATGGTAGCGGGCCTGGCAGCAGGACTCCAGGTAGATCTCATCCACCCCCCAGTAGTCCAGCTCCTGGCTGAAGGACAAGGCGCACATCTCCTCCATCATGTGCAGCTTGCCCGTACGGTAGAAGTTCAAGATTGAGGTGAATGCCCCGGGATGCCTGTCGAAGAAGTACTCGTTCTCCTCCAGGTTGTAGTCATCACAGATCTCCATGAGGGAGTCGTGTGTGTTGCAGTCTCTGAGCTTACCCAGCCTGGTCCGTGGCAACCTGTCCAAGGTCCGCCAGAGAACCTCGTGGGCCAGCCCCCCCACGTTGAGCTTGACCCTTCGGGAGCAGGCCTTGCTCCTGACGATCTCCGTGGGGTCCGGAGGCAAAGAGGTAGTAGAGCGAGATCCATGTTTATTCATCCCCAGAGGCATCGCTGGTCCTCCTCAGGCTGGACGCTCCAAGGTGCGGCGCGGGGCAGGGCGTGCGGGGGCCGGCTCTCCTCACCTCTCCTTCCCCTCCATGCCCCGGAGCTGCAAGAGAGGCCGACCATGGGTCCCCGCCCGCTGACCTCCGCGCCCGCCGCCGCCTCGGCGCGGCCTTATCCACGCGCGGGGGAGCCACGGGCCCCGCTAATCTGCTCAGGGGGCGGCAGCGGCGGCGCTGTCCGCCCGGGCGGTGCTGAACCGCGCTCCGCCGGCCGGGCGCTGTCCGCGCCCGCGGTGCTGAAGGCCGCCCGCTCCCACGTGTCGGCCGGGACGCTGCCGCCGCCGAGCTCCCCCGGGCGGCGGCCGGGTGTCCCCGTCTCCCCCCAACCCCTCTCCCCCGGCGGACCCCCGCCTCTGCCCCGGAGGGTCGCTTGCACACCCCGTCCGGGGGAGCTGCGGAGGCTGGGCACGGCCCCGGGAGTCTCTGCTAGCAAAGGGCTGGGAACTGCAGACTGATAGGGGAGGGCACAGAGCTCCCCCGAGCACCGCTCAGCAATGCGCCCCAAAAGGCGGCGGGCCGCTAGCCAGGGGTGGGCTGGCATGTCGTCCCCCGTCCCGGAGCGGCCGGCCGGGAGCGCACCGGCCCCGCCACGGCCGTCCCCCGAGCACCCAGCCCAGCCGCCGCTCCTTCCCGCGGAGGGGCCCTGCCGGACCGCGGACGCCGGACCCCGGGTGTCCCTAGGACCCGGCCGGGGCAACCCTCCTCCTCGGAGCCGGCGGTGCCCCCCCGCTCTGCCCAGCCGTGGAGGCTGCAGGGAGAGGCGGAGGGTTTTTGTAACTCCAACCTTGCAAATTTCCCCAGGAAAGAGCTGGGCAAGGGAAAAGGGGGTATTTCCAGCCACTCTAACGACGCACTCTACCTCTCCGGGCTGCCCAGGGATGCCGCCCCACACACCCCACGCCGACCTCTGCAGAACAGGGAAATCAACGAAAACCGGAATAAGGAAAAAACCCGAGCTTTCCTTGCAAAGCCGGCGGGCTTGTGACAGCCCTGAGCACTGTTGCTTACACAAGATGGCACGAAGAAAAACCCCGGCGCAGAAAGGAACGGCTCCTCCATGCCCAGCCGGCACAGCTCCGGGGACTCGGCCCCTCTCCCCGCCGATCCAGGTGTGTGTGTGTCCCGTCCCCCCCCCCCCAGCCCCAAAACTGAAATACCGCCGCTGCCTCCAAGCCGCCGCCGGGTCTGCTCCCCGGCGCACACGGGGGAAGGCTCCCCTCCCTCGGCCCGAGCCCGGCCCGCACCTACCTCCTCCTGCGGGCTCCCAGCGAGGCGTTGCGGGGCTGTGCGGGGCCAAGAGCGGCTACATCCTGCGGCGGGGCGGGCAGCAGGGGCGGCCCCGCTCGCATCCCCCCGCGGGCAGCCTCAAGGCGGAGGGATGGCGGCCGCGCTCCCGGCTGTCCACGGAGCCCGGGGGGAGGGGAAGGGAAACGAGGTAAATCGGATCCCTCGGCAGGAAGCTTTCCAAGGCCTTCCCTCGGCTGCGGCTCCTCACTTCTGCCTACAGTCAACGCCGAAGCCGCATCTGCCCCCGCCCCCCCCCCCCCCCCCCCCAATCCTCTCTCCGTGCAGACACAAAGGAAAGCTCCGGTACTTCCTTCTGCCGCCTCGGAACGGAGATCAACAAGTCTAGTCTGAACCTCCAGCTTTTCCCTGCAATTCTGTCCCGGAGTTGTTTGGAGTTAATTGGAAGTTGGGGGTGGAAGAGAGGAAGGCAGCTCCACCGTGAGCTGGGATGCAGCATTGCAGGGAAGGTTAACGCTTTCCTGGCCGGGCCCCGCCGCCCCGGGGCTGATTTAGAGCGGGGGAGGCGCCTGGAACAGACCTAGCAACGGGTGGAGAGCCGCAGCATCCCTCCTTAGGAGGACGGGGCTATTCCCACCATCCTCCAGCTCCCGGTGGTACCACCCGTAAAAATAGGAGCAGGGATTGGTGCCAGAACAAGAGCGATGAGCAGAGAGCGCTGATAAGCCCGGCAGGGCCCCTATCGCTTCCCAGGCCCTGCTTGCTGAGCCGGGAGCAGCTGAGCTCAGCGAGGCTGCACATCACTCTTGTGTGCGAGGAGTGAACTGGGCCCTCATCCTCACCCCAGCAGCCCCCCATCAAAGCAAAGATCCTGTTCTCAGGAGGGTTGCATGTATTTGCAGATACGGATAGGAGGAAGAGCAGTGGATCTCTCCTGCTGATTAGGACTATAAATATTAAAAAAAATTATAAATATAATAAAAATAATAATACTAACCTGAAAACACAGCAGAAATGGAGAAAAGGGTGACTTTCCAGGCAACAGCACGGCATTCAAAGCATCTCTCTGCCACTCTGTCCTTCTTGCCTTCCTCCTTCACTCCCAACAGGGGAAACAGACCTCACCAGGAGCCTAGAGCTCCATTAGCACCATTTAATGGGTACATTAGCATCACTTAATGCAGTTCATCTGCTTAGGCTGGTGTACCAGAGGTGCAGCAATGCTCGTTAGTCCTTTCTCCTCTTGCATTGATTGACCATGGCTCTTGGACTCTAGTGACAATTCCTACTACAAGGTTTCTAAAACAGGAGCCCGGTGCCTGATTTTATGTGATTAACTAGGGAAAAAGACTCTCAGTGCTGCTTTTCCCCGCTTTCTATTCTTCTCTCCCTAGCCCCCACCTGGCCCCCATTGCCCAGCCTACACAATGTCAATATTATGCTATTATATTTGGTGTTTGAATGTCCACATCTTCCTTAGAGATAGCTTTCTGAAATCCCAGTGTTTGTTTTTCTCCAGTACCTCCTACAACTGTATGTCATCTGTATATTTCAGAATTTCTTACAAGGAGAAGTGGGTCACTACCTTCCTTTTGCAGATGAGGAAATTAAGATATAGAAAAGCAAGATCACCCAGAGGGGAGGTGCAAGGAAGAATTGGGAATAAAACTTGTTGACTAGCTTAATCCCAGCCCAGGGCCCCTCCACTGAAGTAGCTCCCCCTACCCCATGAAAACCTACAAGCGGCACCCAGAGCACTTCAGTTCTCCTCTTACTTTCTCATCCTTTCACCTCCAGACCCTAGTTTACTCCTCTTGCAACAGAGATGAAAATCTCTGATCAGGGCTAGGAAGCTAAATCTGTTAATGATTACCAAGTGCTTTGAAAATTCCAACTGGCAGGTGCTGTAGGAGAGCAAGTTATTTGTTTGTTAGCACTGGCATCCAGGGCACATTATCTCCCCTTGTGACAAATGCAGGCCGCTCTTCTGCGGGAAGAGGATGCTGGGAGGGAAAATGACAAGTAGCCTAATGCAGGGAGATGCATCAGATTCAATGCAGTTAAATCACTGGGAGAGAGGCAACTCAGGTTTATTAGCAGGGCATTTGTTTCTTCCTGCATCACTCTTGCTACCCCGCCAATGTCATTCACGTGTTCTGCCAAGAGGCCGGAGAACCAGCTGTGGAGAGGGGCACATGAAGGGGCATCATGGAAGTACAGACTCCTCCACTGCTGCGTGCCCACCCTTCCACCCACTCAGTCCTGCCAGTGCTGAAAAATCGTACTGGAGTCTCAGGTAGAAGCTGCGAGAAGGAGCCCTGCCCAGGGCAGACCCTTCAGCTGGCTGTGCCTGGGGTGATCCAGGAGTCTGGGCAGAGGAGAGGACGTTTCCACCCCCAGGACGTCTGTTCCCTGCAGCATTTCTTGTCCCACAATGGAGAGTTTGTCAGCAAGGGGCAGTGCAGGCCTGAGGATGCAGAAATGTGCAGCCTGCTCGCTCTTCTCCAAGGTTATCTAACCTACTCTTGGTTTGGATATTCCTTTCAATTGGTATTTTTGTACCCTGAGCTTCTGCAAACTTAATTTATGGTTTGTTATTTCCACAGCCTATGGAAGCAGCCAAATGTTTGAACACAGTCCATGGCAAACCCTGTTCCTTTCCAGGTATTACAGCAGTTATTGACAAGGAAATACCCTAAACCTCACGTACTTTAGAGGAAATGTGGAGAGTACGGCAAATATATGTTCTCCTGGGCTCACAGTTAATGGTATATACATATCTGGATCTCATCTGCCAGGCAGAAAAACCTCTGTAAGACAGTGTTTGCTGTGCTACAACATGACAGTGAAATAGGCTGAGCCTAAATGTGGAAATGTCCCTCTGCTGATCTGCAGTGACTCCTCTGCCTGCATAAGGAAAAGTATCACATCTTCACAAACACCCACACCTATACAATGGTCTGGCATCTTCCTGCCCATCCTGCAAAGCAAGAGGGGAGGTTGATTTACATCATTTTACTGGTCACAGAAAAACAAACGACTGTGAGAGAAGGAAGGCTCCTCGCCTGTAAACAAGCGCTCAGCCCTGTCACAGCAATGGTATGTGGAACAATGGGTTTCCAGCAGAGATGGGCACAGCAGCTTTGGCGGCCCACGAGTTTTGGCTAGTTTCTGATGCTGAGGGGATGCTGAGTTTCATATTCTAAAATGAGCTATAAGATGTAACAATAACCCATATTGTTCTTGCAGCCCAAGGGCCTTGTACTTGTCCTCGTGAGTGGGAAAGGCAGTCATACACAATAAGCTGTCTCCATTACAGAGTGTTTCCTATTATGTACCCGTAAGGATTCCCTTAGTTTCCAGGGATATTCTTTCCAGCCTAGAAACACTTTAGGTACAATGGAGATTTTCTTCTATAGTCCAAAATCCTTTCCCTTAAATGGGAAAAAAAATTATCAGGTTTCTTGGCAAAGATCTGTAACAAGTGTTGAAAAGTGCAAAAAGAACTGAGATACATAGTGTGAAGTGGCATGTGCTACTGAGAGCCCAGGAGCGTGGAAATACTGGAATACCAGGGAAAAATACTGGAAGCAGACAGCAAAATACAGTCCAAAAATGAACCTTAAAGAGACAAGGCTCTCCTTGAAAAACCCAGGCAGAACTTGGATGGCAACGTCAGCAGCAGCTGGGCTCCATCATCACATTCTCCCTTGCTGAAAGCCCTGTTCGGAGGAGTTCAGCTGTAGCTGCCAACCTACGCTGCTGCAGGGGAGCAGGCTCTGTGTGCAGGGGGAAAGCCTTGGTAGCCACAGCTTTCCTGGCCCCTGGCCTGTACCCCCAGCACGCTCCACCATTCACTCTTGCCCTCTACCAGCTCCTCCTCTCACCGTGGTGAAAGAAAGCCTTTCCCAAACTGTATATGTATAAGTCCATAACAGCTCGTTGGTCCCGATATCAGGGCCTGACCTCTGCCATGCTCTTTGAGTCCTCAGAGAAGCACCAAAGGATCTGGGAGGCCTGAGCTGCTGGACTGGATATCTGCAAAAGCAGGAGATGGAAGGAGGAAGAGCAGAGAGGTCTCCACGGGGACCGGGGGACCAGAGAGCAAATGCCCCTTGGCAGAGGGCAAAGACTCCGAAGACTGTCTCAGCTATGGAAGAGAAAAGGCAGGTGAGGGCAGCCCTCTTTTGTGTTTGGGAGGACAGTAGCCACATGGGAACCCTGTCCTGTAAAGAGTTGAAGTTTTCAGCTCACCTAAACTTTCCAGATGCATTCTGAATTCCCAGGAGTGCCCAAAGTCATCCCCCCCTCCCCGTTGCAGGCAGGCTTCCCTCCCTCCTGCTGCCTCGAGTAGGGGCCGACCAGAGCTGTATCACCTCTGCCTGGCACAGCTCTGCAAATGGCTCTTGGTGCTTAGTCAGCCTTAAGCTCCATTGGCCTTCGGGAAGGGGGCAGGAAACCACGCCAGTGCAAACTGGTCATCAGAGAAGTTTCTGGTTCAGGTTCCCACAAAGCACATTCAGAGCCATCCCCCTTGGCTCCAGCTTTCTGCCTTTGACAGGCTGTGCACTTCCTCCCACGCATCTATTAAGTCTCCTCTCTGCACCCACTGACCACAAACACACACCCCGCAGCTCGTCTTTCCGAGGATGCCTCCATCAGACTCACCTTTCCTTTTATCTTGATGAGGATGAGTCTGGGGCACTGACTGAAAGCTGTGGAAGCACCAGCCAATTCCCTAAGGTGGCCAGGCATGTAAAACATCACCTCCTGACTGCGTCTGTCTTGTTCACATTGGGTTTGAGACCAAATACTATTACTTCAAGGAGGAAAAATACACAAACTTTTCTGCTCATTGAGGAATAAAAAGCCCTCAATGGTGTACTTTGTCCCTATTACCCATCTGCTAGGGAATTTGCAAAATGACGAGAGAAATTAATTTTCTCCTATCTGTCAATACCATAGGCCAAATCCTTGGGGCCCCAGGTCCCCTTCCTGCCCAGGAGGGACCGGTGGCATCACCACTCTGCCAGTCCCTGCCACCCCATGGAGGGGCCAGGGGGACATTTTATCCTCCCGGCTTGTGCTCTTCAGGCAGGCCTGGCACCCAGGGAAAAACAGCCACCTATAACACATTATCTAACATTTAGCTTTAAGCACCAAGCTCTGTAAAGCAATTTGAGTTGCTATATTATTCAGCAACTGCAGATTTATTAGCCCCTGAAGGGCTGGAATCTCGCGTTAGTCACCTCACCATCAGACAGGAGGGAGGGCAGCAGAGCTAGAGGGGTCGGACAGTCTTTGCAGTGGTGGAGAAATGACCTCTCTCTCACAGGGGTGACCAAGTGCCCATCCATTCAGGCTGCTTTCCGCCCAGCTGCTGAGGACTGCAAACAGCCCTGCAGCCATTCACACCCTTCGGGGTCTGTGGCACACCAGCCCCGTTCTGACTGCAGGCAGACTGGGCAGTTTTTTGGGAGAGCCAGGATCCAAGACCTAGACACGGTATTATTCCCAGGAATTCATGGGCAGGAGGCCCTGCCTGCCCTCCCTAAGCTCCCCCCATGGCTGGGATCCCTCTGGCCTAGCTGCCTCGCTCAGCTGCCAGAGGGATTCCAGCCATGGGGGGAGCTTCCATGTGGGGAAAACCCCTTGCACAGCCAGGCGAGGGGCTGCAGATGTGGTGGGGCAGCTGCTGATGCAGGCACCAAAATTAAGCCCCAGCTCTGAAGAGAAGACATAAGTAGGGATGTAATGGGAACTGTTGATCCTGCCATGTTTGCCACCAGCCTTGCCCTTTACACACTAGTCTCGCTGATTCAGAGGCGATGGGTGCTGTTTCTCTCCCTGGTTTGGGGGAAGCCTGACTGCTTTAACCAGCATTTGGAGAACCAGCCTGCTCGAAGCGTGTCGCAACAGGCGGTGGGGAGCCCTTGCCTGCTACGGAGGGCAGGAGTGCTGAGAAAGAGCAGCAGGGGAAATGAGTCCACCTTCCCCTAATAGAGAATATGCTGGCCCGACTGTTTCAGGAAAGGCTTTTGGCAACAAGACTCCAAGCGGCATAGTTAGCAGTTCGGTCTGCTAAGGAGCTGTCCCATTCCAGTCCCTGGCAGCATCTTCCCAGCACAGTTGAAGCAAACACAAGCAATGTTGCAAAGGAGCCAGGGCTCTGAAGGGCACTCCAGGATGCAGCTGCTCACAGCGTCCTCGCAGCAGAGGAGGAAAAGTCAGGTCCCCTCCCTAAACAGCTTCCACCTGAGCTTGGGGACATAGTTCCTTGTGGCAACAAGGTAGCTGTGTCCTGAACATGTTTCTGCCAGGATTCACTACTGCCCTACAGCCACCCAATTTCCATCCCCAGCCCATCTTTTGCCCAGCCCCAATTTATTAAACACAGGCTGAGGGCTCAGCCTTAGAGGCAAAGCAAACACCTAACTCAGCCAACAGATAAAATCTACTTCGGGGTCTAATGCTGGAAAGATGCCATCACTTGAATGTCCTGAAGTGTGGCAAGTTTTCTCAGGATAATGAGAGTAAGAATTGCTCTGCTCTTGCATATGCTGATCCTAAAAGGACTCTGCAGTCAGAGAGCAATTTCAGATGGTTCCTGGGAGGAAAGTACCATAATATCCTCTTTCAGACTGAGGGAAATTGAGACTGAGAAGGATTAAAGCAACCTGTCAAAAGCTGCATGGGGTGGGGGATGAATGAGCAGCTAAACGTCCTTTAAATCTTAAGAGCTATCCTTTAGTGATTCTTACCAAGATTGTTTGCCTTGTCACTGTTATTGCAGCTAACGGGGAGCACGTTTGTCAGGGGCTCCTGCCATCAGTGGCAGAAGCTTTTACAAGAGTCACACGCCTCGGTGAGAATAAGGCTGGTGGGGGTACCCAACAGTTTAAGGGTTTTGTTGCTCATCTTTTATGAGGAACTGGCAGAAAATAGGCAGGATTTGAAAAACTTGCATGAACCCAGCCCTTCTTGGCCATTCCCTGATCTCAATTGCCCTAAGCCTTGAGTAAACGCACTCTTCCTTCTCCCCTCCTTTGTGCCATTCAACAACAGTGAAAGCTGAAGCTGCTTTTGGGGTCAGGAAGCCTCATGCCAACGGCTGCAAAGTGACATGGAGGGGGTCAAATCTAATTTCAAGCAACTACTTAATGTTATTTCTAGTACTAAGGGGGCCTAGGTCCCCTGGGGGCAGGTCCTAGAGGAAAGGCTGGGTGTCTTGTGCCACTGGCAGGGCTGGCTCCTTGGAGGGGGGAGAGCTTTGGTTTCAGTGACATCCAGCCACAGCTGCAGGAATAGCATAAATTGTCTCTAGGAAGGGTCACTTCCAGCCTTTCTTGGGTTATTTTGCATCTGTAACTTGTCTTTAATAAAATACCTTTTAATTTGCAGGATTATGAAGATCATTTTAAAGCAGCTTATCTAACACTGTTCTCCTTCCCTGATTTTCCCCAAAGTGTTTGTGGGTGATGCAGAAGGCTGCAATAAGCCATTCTTGAAGGCTGTCTTGGATTAAACTTCTTCACATGGGACAGCACTACTCCCCATGAATTTTAATGAGCTCTTCTAAACATGCCCTTTTTGCTGTACGCATGAGTTCTGCAGGGGAATAATACCCAGCACCAGCTAACCAAAAAGAACAAATTGGATGTAATCGTACAAACTGAAAACATTGCAATAACCTACCGAAAATGCAGCTCTGCTTCCTTGATCTCGGCAGGAGCGGAGGATGCCAAGAGCAGAGTGGGTATTGCCGCAGTGCCCAGCTCAGAGGGTGCTGCAGGTCTGGATTTTGACACCAGGCTATTGCACAGTGCCCATGGGGAGCACAGAGCGGTAGAGCAGGACTGGGAAGAGCCAGCAATGGAGCAAGGAGTTATCTGGAGCTGACCAGGAGGAGGACTGGAGGATGGAGCCATCTTAAGATGGGATTTTGCCATCCAAATTCCTCATGATAACACAGAATTAAGAGTTCTGGTGAATGTTTTATTTTCTGCAAAAAGCAGTTGCAATGCAGCTTTTCTGTAAGGCACATTAGGCTGCTTCTGTGCAAAGGGCAGAGGATCTGGCAGGAAGACCTTTAAAATCCCTCCCTATGCTCCTGCCAGCTCTGGAGGGGGATTCAGCAGGACTCATGTGGAAGACAGAAATTATTATCACCTGGTTTTAAGCAGATGAAAAGACATGGTCTGGCTAAACTCCTGCAGCTTTGCAGGTGGTGAGTGCCTTTGGGGAGCAGCAGTCCTGGGCACTCCCACCCGCCTGCTCTTCAAATCTCTGCTGGCTGGGAAGGGCAAGGGTCCAAAAGGAAAGGAAGAAAAGGCCTCAGGTTAAAAAGCAGCAGTGTGACCCCAAACTCGGGAAGCTTTCCTGTTCCGTGCAGCAGCATAGCGGTCACAGGTGCCCTGCAGAGGATGTCACACCCACGGGGCAGGAACATCCAGCCCAGCCCAGGGCTGCGAGTCCTCAGCCCAGCGAGCCACGTCATGGAGGGCTGGTTTAAGTGCAGTAACGAGATGTGAAGACTTGACCTGGTCACAGGCTTCACTAACTCAGGACAAACTCCTGTCCCCATGTCCTCCCTGTCTTTCAAACTGCAAGCTTCTGACTCCCCCCACCCCATTCACACAGTCCCTGGCACAGCAAGGTTTCTCTCCCTGCTCCTAGCATTTATGTTCTGCTGTTCCAGTAACTGAAGTAATAACTATAGCAAAGATTCCTCGGGATTATCATAATGGAGATTTTTATTTTAAGAGAATTGTCAGCTACCTACCTTTGTCTTTTTCCATACATTAAATATTAACAACCCAGCCAGCATAATGTAAAATTTAAAAGGCCCTCAGTTCAAGCAGTTACGCCCCAGTAAATCAGGAAATCCCAGCAAACTCCCAAACTTCTCACCCACCGTCATGTTTGAAGAGCAAGCAGCCATTTCAATATTTCACAATTGTTCTCCAAAATCCTTCGATGGCCTTGCAAGTTCAAGCTTAGCCCGCATTTTCAACCTACCTCCTCACTCCTGATGGGATGCAGAAGGCGGCAGAGCACCCAGCCATAGCCCCAGGCAGCCACTGGCCCTTGGGGGCTATGTAAGGCTGCTGAGGGGTGACTTGCTGTCCTGGTTTCAGCTGGGATAGAGTTAACTGTCTTCCTAGTAGCTGGTACAGTGCTATGTTTTGAGTTCAGAGCAAAGAATGTTGATAACACTGATGTTTTCAGTTGTTGCTCAGTAGTGTTTAGACTAATGTCAAGGATTTTTCAGCTTCTCATGCCCAGCCAGCGAGAAAGCTGCAGGGGCACAAGAAGTTGGCACAGGACACAGCCAGGGCACCTGACCCAAAGTGGCCAACGGTGTATTCCATACCATGTGACGTCCCATCCAGTATAGGAACGGGGAAGTGGGGGGCAGGGATTCGCTGCTCGGGGACTGGCTGGGTGTTGGTCGGCGGGTGGTGAGCAATTGCACTGCGCATCATTTGTACATTCCAATCCTTTCATTATTGCTGTTGTCATTTTATTAGTGTTATCATTATCATTATTAGTTTCTTCTTTTCTGTTCTATTAAACTGTTCTTATCTCAACCCACGGGTTTTTCTTCTTTTCCCGATTTTCTCCCCCATCCCACTGGGTGGGGGGGAGTGAGTGAGTGGCTGCGTGGTGTTTAGTTGCTGGCTGGGGTTAAACCACGACACTTGCTCACACCTCCACCTTGGGAATCACCACAGCTAGAAACACTGATATCCTCTGCCGTGGCAGCTGATGTTAGGGGATATCCACCTTCCCTCTTCTCTTCGATCTCAACGCAGAGCAAGTCCTCTGCACGTGCTGTCTCTGCTCAGAGGCCATTGCTCGTTTGTTGGAAGGAACAAGGTGTTTCTCCACCCCTCACACACCTCCTGTATCACCCTGCGTGCTGGGGGAACATAAGACATGTGGAGATGTTCTCCAGTTTTCTTTAACTCCCTCACCCTGTCTCTATTTTCTGGCCTGTTTGCAAAGGTTCAACCACAGTCTTGCACTGGAAAACCAGAGGTAAGCGAACTGAGCCCATCCCAGCACTTGTTTGGCCATCTTACAGATGGCTGCTCTTCAGACAGTGTCTTTTTCTCATGCACATAAAAAGTGAAGCTGGTTCTTCATCAAAATCAACAGAGGAGGTTAATTAAATACCTCTGCTCAGCAACACATCAAAACCTCCTCCTCAAGCCCAGCATGTGTGCGGGTGATCTTTGCCTGTCTTGCCCAGACCAATCCCTTTGATATGGGAAGGGCTGTGCAGGGAGCTCTTAGGGAAGCCAAGAAGCAATTCAGCGCTTCTGATTACCAAGGGCAACACAAGTATCATTTCAATAGATCTTAAGCTCCATAATGCAGCTACAATTTATTCCTAGGCCAAAACTATTTGTCCTGCATGGGCGTTTTTCTCCTTTCTGTGGAAAAAGTCCTGGTAAAAGGTGAATTGACTTCTGGGGTGCCACATGTGGCTGCACAAACCCTTCCTGCCCTGGTCTTTGCTCTTGTGAACCCTGCTTTCAAAGGAAAGGAGGAAGGGAGATGGATGGCAGCAGTTGGGAGGCTGATGTGGGCTGAGGGAATCCCAGGGGGTGGGGGCTGCAGGGAACATGCTGCCTCTGAGAGCAAATGCCCAGGGTCCCAGTGACTGCTTTTCCAGTTAAAGCAGATAATAGCCCCCAGGAACACTGCAGACAAGGGAATTCAATAAAGATGCATTGTAAAAAGCACAATTTTTGAGCTTGCATAGTTTCTTCTGGGTAATAAATTTAAGTATTTTATTCTGTAATAAAAACTAGATTTGCTTGAAGCGTCCGTAACGATAACTTGGGGAGAGCTCAGCTGTGCTGCTTCCCCCATGCTAGGTGCTAGCAGCTCTTCTCCACCGCTTCTCCATGGCTGCTGAGATGGCATTGGCCACTGATGGGTCCCTGTAGAAACACCCATCAATGGGTCCTTTAAGTTAAGGAGCGTGTCCTACTGAAGCCATGCAAAAACCTGAAGTAATGTTGCACAGGAACAACTCACCCCGGCAGTCCCAGACCACTGAGCATGTGACATCAGAAACCCTGTCCCTTGGTGTCTCTTTCCTGCCTACTGAAGAACGTTCACCTTGTACCAATGTGTGTGCAGAGAGGATGCGCACCAGTTGTCTTGCTGTAAAGTCAGAATCAACAATGTGAACAACAGGTTTCAAAGTATCTATTCTTAAAGCATCCATCTTCATGGATTTTAATTTAGTAAAGCAAGAAAGACCAGTTCAATTTTGCAAGAAATGGACTAAAACAAGTCTTTCCCTGTGGAAAAAGATGAATTAGGATAGGAACAAGCACAAACAAGCAGCAATGTCTGGGGAACTAACCCAGAAACTTCAGTGGTTTGCTTTACAAGTCTTTGCAGTGCAATCTGAGACCAGATCTCCCAACCATTTGCTTGATCAGGAGAAATGTGATGCTCCAGCCCTAAAATGGACTAAAGCACATTTTAGGGGGGTGACTTTGTAGATACAAGCAAATCCTTTGGCCTGCTCACAGTTTCCAGGTTTAAATGCAGTCTTTTCCAGACCCTGAAGGAGCACCCCCAAAAGAGAGCAGGAGGCTGTCTCAGCACCAAGCAGCTGGAAAGCTGCAGTCTGGGAGGTCATGTACTTTCCAGCCAGTGCCTTGCAGGAGGGCACATACAAACACTGGTAATTACAGGCAAAACAAGCCCTAGTCCTTCAGTGCCTTTGTGTTAGGTATCACCAGGCTTACCAAAGGCACTGGAAAGTCCTGCTTGGCTCTCAGAGACAAATAGGTCTCCCCAGGTTTGGAATAAAGGGTCATGAAATCAGCTGCCTTCTCCTCCTCTTCCCTGCTTCAAACATAACTGGTCTGTCAGGGGAAAGCTGCACGGGGCAGCAGCTCCCTGGTGCTGCGAGAAGGCACCGCAGCAGCTCTGAGCGAGGCAGTTGTGCACAGCACCTCAGCCTTGGGGAGCACCAACACAAACACAGCAGAAACTTCTAAACACCCATCTGAACATCTCCCGCCCAGTCGTGCTCTGTGCAGGTCTTCTGGGCCACCACTGCTTGGGTTGGGAGCCTAAACTCCAACAGGACTTTTTTCCAGTGGCTAAATATTGCACTAATGCACTTTATATGGGCAGTCGTGATGCTGAGTCACTCCAGAGCATCTTCCCTCCAGTTCTCACTTGTTATGTTGCCGTCAAGGAACATCAACCCTCTGCCTGGACCCTGGGGCTCACTCTGTAGAAATAAAAGCACAGCGTTGTGTGTACTTGAGCTCATGAGTCCATTAGCTATATTTAGTTCCCATCTACCCAAAGATTTGCAAGAAAATGGATGAATGTGCAAACTTAACTGCAAGTTACATCCTATAGATTCTGACAGTTATGTTTTCCCTTGAAATATGCCTCCAGGATGGAGTTCTCTTTGAGTGTATCCAGTGTTTAGTTACTCAAAATGACTGTATGACATGCTAGAGCCCCCCAGGCACCCTCAGACACTCAGCATCAAAGCTGCAGACTCACAGCTACAAAGCTGATGTACAGCAATGGTATTTTTTGAGTGCAATTTTTTCTACTAGTTCTCCATCCCAAAAGACTAGTCAACACATTAGTTGGGTTAAAAAGCAGCACAGTAACAATTCTCAACAAACATACAGAGAAGTGGAAGAAGATGCCCAGCTGATGGAAGGCAAGTCCTTGCTGTTTTACTCAATTTTCAATTTATATTGAACCCTGACATCCTTTTCTGGCTGTGACATCCCAGTATCTTTCATTGTTAACCCTGGGATTTGTGACCTGATGTCTTTCAACTCCAATTCAGAAGAGGTCAACAGAAGGAAAACACATCTAAAATGATGAAACAGTCAATTCAGAAAAGCTGCCTTCTATTCCTGCATTTGGACGATACCTGCTTGACCCACCCAAGTTATTCTGCATTCAGTTACTTGTAACTTTGCCAAAATTAAAACTGCTCAGGTTGGATTTTTCCATGCCATTTGTTGGTCTCTAATAGGAATCAAAGGCTATTTCAGGAAAATTAGCTATTTTCAATGACCAGATCAGGGGAAAACTACACAACATTAACAGTGATGAGATTGTCATTGGAGAAGAAAAAAATAAGGGATTCATCTAGCATTTGCAGGTTGCACCTCTCCGTAGATTAACAAGATTTTATGGGAAAACCTTAATCGTAGCATTTCATATCAACCAGCTGCTTTATTTTGCAATCCAAGTATCCTTCTAACAAACTAAGAGAATGAAATTACACTAACTACACTAACAGAATGAAACCAACACTACAGTGGAGTCTGGATCCTGGGAGCTCTCCCACTATATTGCACCAGTAAATAATTCCTGCAGTTTGGGATTCTTCCTGATCTATGGCATAAAACCCAATATTTAATTAAAAAGATAAGTATGAATTTCTAAAAGCATCTATACAGTTTGATGAGGAATAAACATAAATTTAACAGACAGGTTTGCGCTATAATCATACACCGGAGATACCAAAGGCATCCTGTGAATTTTCTATGTGATGATCTTTCTCCCAAGCTAAGGGACTTCGGCTGGATTCCTTAGCATCACCATCACCAGGAGCACGCTGGGGCAGAGAGCTGTGCTCTGCAGACTGGCCGCATGCTTACTGCTTGATGCTACTGACTGCAGCCGGCTGTCCAACACGCTTGCTCTCTCCTGCTCCCCACGGCACGCTGCAGTACTGAGCCTCCCTTCTAGAAATCTTTCTCGGTGTTGTCTGCATTGAGGAGTGTGCTGTATTTAAGTTCCTGAAAGACAATAATGCCACATCCCAGCTATTTGATCTTTCCCTGGTGCAGCCAGCTCATGCTTGACATGCGGTGCATGTCCACTGATCCTTTGCAGTCTCCTGATGCTCACGGGGATGGGACAGCAGCAGGGGGTCACAGGAAGGAATATTCTGGAGGGGCCAGTTCTTTGGACAGCATTTGTGAAGTTAAAAAAAATAGGGTAGCTCACAAAAACAGGGCAGCTCCTTCAGTGAAGCTTTCCTTTGGCAAACAACAAGCCCCTACACAGAGTAATCTTGATGTGATGTTCTGGCGTGGTTTGTCCCCGTCCCTGCCCAGCTCTATGCCTCGCCAGGCCCAAAGCAGCGATGGTCCGCTCCCTCCCACCACAGCCAAAGCTGCAGCAGGGAAGCAGCTGCTTCAGCAGTTAAATGCTTTCCACTCTTGCTAAGGGATTTTTTCTTTCAGTCCAACCTGTCTGAGGATTTTCACTGAGCTAAACCAGTATTTAGAGCCCACACACCGAAGCTGAATGGAGCAGGACCATCAAACCCGTTATTAGTGGGTCTCTTGACCTCACACACCACACTTACCAGGGTTTACGCTGCCGTAGAGTTGGCCCCATTTCTGACTTTTCAGACTTTGACAGGTTGCAGCAAGAAGGAAGCAAAGCCTGTTTGCTCTTGTGTTACAGAGGAAAGGACAGAGGGGGGCTATGGGGTAAAACCAGTTCTATATTTAAGGCCTGCATCGGGTTGTTATGGCAACAGGAATTCCAGCCACCACCACGGGCTCCTCCGAACGCCTCCCCGCCATCCTCTGCAGAGCCCAACTTTGCATCACTCACCAGCCTCCTGCCTAACACTTGGGCTGAAGGGGAGGAAAAAAAAATGTGCAACTCATCTTTTCACAGAAAGCTTTTTCCTCCAGAAGTGAAAAGCAAATGAGAAGAACAGCTTAAATAAATATGCCTACAGATACAAGCACTGAAAGCCAAGTCTAGCAGCAGAAAGGCTCAGACCCTCTCAGCTCATGGAGCCCACAGGGGCTGGGAGCCACCAGCATGATGAAACCTGCTTGGTGTGTCCCCAGGGGGAACCACCGCATGGCTCCTGATGTGGACGAGGTGCTCACGGGGTGCATCCCGGTGGGATGGGAATGAACCCCTCCTTCCACACCCACTGCTGGTCCTCACCAGGGCAGACCTGAGGCTCGCGCATACGCTAGCAGCAGTCTGTCCCTTGCAGTGCCACTTCCCCAAGCTCAGTTTCTTTTGTCTGACTGGTGAGAGTCTGCATTTCATCCATGCATCCATCTATGTACTTATATGGTCCTCGTCTCCACCGTGCCCAAATCTCAAGGGCCACCAGGACATTGTTTGCTTTTTTTTGCAGCTATCATGCTGGAATTCATAAACAGAAAAGCTGTATGTGAGACACATGAAGTAAACCTTCCCTTCCCCGTTACTAAAGCCTCAGCTGGAGTCCTGCATCCAAGTTTGGGCACTGTTCATCAAGAAAGACAGGCCCCAACCGGCGAGAGCCCAGACGAGAGCAATAGGAGTGACCAGAGATGTAGAAAACAGTCTCTAAGGAGAGACAGAGGGAAATGGGTCAATAAACTCATGAAAAAGGCAGGCAGAGCAGAGATGGGGTAACAGTTTTCCATTTACAAAAGGTTCCTATAAAGGAGAGAAACGACTTGCTTTCCATATCTGCTGGGAATCAGACAAAAAATAATAGGATGAGAGAATTAGGATGGCTGTTGGGAAAAACTTCCAAAGCAGAAGTACAGTACAGCCCTGGGGTAGATTGCCCAAGGAGACTGGAGGGTGGAGACATCATTAAGACTTTCAAGAAAAAGGTGCTTAAGCATGTCAGGGATGGTCTAGACATATTGGTCTTGGCTTGGTACAGGAGGATGGATTAGGGTACATCTTCATGTCCCTTCCTGTCATATACAGCTGTGATTTTTTCTATGAGAACCTCACACGTGCATTACAATTACACACTGATCTTTCACACGCCTCAGCAGCCATTTACAGCAGTCAGAGTCCTCCTGATTGCAGTGACAGGAATTAGGTCTGGTATTTCAGAAGGCAGCTAAGGTTTTCAGTGTCAACCCTGGAATCGCCTCACTTTGCACACTCAGCAATTTTCAGCTTGCCTTTTCATGGCCACACCACCCTGGAAGATCGGTGTCCCCATCAGCAGCATTCATAGGTCTCTCTGCTCCATTTCCTCCCAGCTGATGTCCTTTTACCTTAAACTAGCAAAATCTGTTATTAATCTATCAAACACGACCCAGCACTTAGAAATGGCTGTAATGCAATAACACCTTTCCTGCAGCTCATCAATTCCTGGTTCTCTAAGCTGCTTCTGCTAAACAGTCCTGTTCCAGAATTAACAGCAGCTCATTGCATCTTACCAAGAGTCAAAACCCCTTTGCTTACTCAGAGACTGTGGAAAAGAAGTCAGGAGATTGCACACAGCATCCCTGTGCACCTGAATGGTGTATGGAGTTACTAATGGGGTGTGGTACCACGTTAACACCGACACAGCAATCCCAACGGGGAGGCTGCCAAGCAAAAGGGCAGCTTGAATCCCAACTGATTTGAATTGCAAATGTAAAAAAACCCAACAGTTGATAGTTGAAACAGAGAGAAAATGAAAGGGGGCGGGGGGAGTGTCAAAATTGAAATGAAATATTTTTAAATTATCACAAGAAAGTAGTGACTGACCTTATCTGAAAAAACTTTGGTAACTTTGCAGTCTAATTCCAAATGGGAAGGAAAAATAAATTAAATCAAAGCCCCAAAGTTTGCTTCTACCCAGCATTATCAAAAACCTTCTGCTTTATATCAAAATCAGATCCAAACTGCCCTCAACACACAGCCAGGGCTTCTAGGTCTGTGACCCAGCTGCGGGAGATGGCAGCTCAGCAGGCACAGCGCTGCCCCTCCTCTGGACAAGCCTCTGGCAAAAAATGCTCATTAAATCTGTGCAGCGATGCCATGAAACCAGGGCTGAGCGGTCCTGGCAGCACCACGCGCTCACACTGTGCAGTAAGTGCAGGCAGATAGCTGTAAAACAAAAAGGACAATTTATGGGTTAGATAAGCCAGGAAAGGGGCAAGCTGCACCTGAGGGAGACCTCCGCAGCCGCTGCAGGGAAAATGGAGCTGATGCTCCCACAGTTGTTTCTTACCTCTAACTTCTTCCCTTGAAAACTGTTGTACAAACCTCTTTACCTTGCACCCCACATCAGTTCTGTGTGCAGCGACATGACCGTGCACACTGTGCAATGGCTGCAAACCACGGGCACAGGGCAGCACCTCTGTTTGAGGCACCCAGTCCCCTTGAACACAGCCTCCTAAGCTGTCCAAAAGTTTTCTTTTCTGGTAAATTCAATTCTAGCGAAGAAAAGCTCAGGGATATTGGTAACCAAAATATGCAGAAGAGGTGCACCAGCCCAGAACAGCCGTTTTGTCCAGCATCCCCTGGCTACATCCACATATCAGCTTTGCAGATTGTCCTCTGCTTCTAGCTACTTTTTCTCATTCACCTTGAACTGCTGCCACGGCTGCAGGATACTTTAGGAGAAATAGGAGAAGACAAAAAACCGCAGGGCCTACATTACCCTAAAAATAAACACCTGAGAGGAGTCAGAGTTATTAAAATGGTGAGTACGTGAACTGGAACCAACAGAGCCCCCATAAAGCACAGAGAGCAAGACACAAATCAGTGTCAGCACCATCGTGGTGACAAACGCCACCATCCCGGTTCACACACGGCACCAAGTGCCACAGTGGGCTGTGAAACAGCCTCTTTACAGCAAAAACATAAGACTGGGAGGAAACACAGCCTGTCAGCGGTGCAGCGAAGTATCAGATAGGCCGGCATTGGGTATTTTTGTTCTTGTTCATAAATAAATAAATAAAAAAAATTGTGATGATTAAGTGGAAGCAAAATAGCGCTGTTATCAATACAGAGTGCCTATGCAGTACATTAAACCCAAGTAATTTAAAGAGCAGAGCATATCATATAAATAATTCATTCTCTTTTGGTAAGCACAATGCCACTTTAGCTGCCTCAATTTCCAAGGAGGGGGTTGCTTTTTAATTAAAATGTAGGCATTTACAAATGCACGTGGGCCTTCAGTCATTCATGTTTGAAGCTAGCTGACTCGGTCATGCATTAGAAAGAATAAAGCCGCTTTCATCTTTCTGTAGATTACACCCAGCAAACTACCAGGGCTGTGAATGAGCCGAGGAAGTCTGTCTTGTGATGAGAGTGCGTTTTGGTCCCCTGTGCAGCACAAAGTCATCTGGGAAGATGCATTTGCTGAGGTCAATCTGAAAAAAGAACAAAGTGCTGGAGAGCCAACGCGATGCTGCCTGTTTTAAAGCAGGTTCTCCCCAGCAGTTAGGGATATTATGAAGGCAGATAACCAGAGTGCAGATGATTTCAAAGGGTTTAATTGCTATCTTCCTAATGACGCTGCAGGCAACAGCCCTCTCCCTCCTTCTCCAGATCTCTGGCTCAATGGGAACTTCTCAGCTGGTTTGTGGGGTCTGGATCTGGCCTAGGCAAGGGCAGCGCCTCAGCCCTGGTCTAAGCAGTAACTTCCACAAAAGACTCCAGCCCAAAATAAAGCTCTACTGCTCAGGAAGTAAATCAAAAGCACCCAACACTCATTATTTTGAAATCCCTGGATTTTTACCCCAGGCTGCTGAGTCTTGAGAGCCCGGCACCATGAAACTAGCATTTACTTGCATGGTCTGCTGCGAGGCACGGGTCAGTGCACCGATCTGGGGCTGCTCTTGCCCCAACCCCCTTCAACAGCTCGCAGCAGCTGAGGATCTCTCCCATGGGTTTTGTATGCACCAAGTGATATAAGCCTGCCTCAAAGCACATAAAGTAGAGTTTTTCAATGAAAATTAAGAAAGGAATATTTAGGTTAAAATGGCCTGGTGACCATAACCGGCTCTGCTGGGAATTTGCAGCCTGCAGGGAGGTGAAAGCGCAGGAGGGGTTTGCAGATGAGATTCTGTGCTGATGACCAGTGGCTGCTAGGGGAGAGGCTGCAGCTGAACCTGCTGGCACCGAGCATCAAGAGAGGACTCATATTCACCTCTGCCCAGCCGAGCAGATCTACCTGCATGGCCCAGAGCTGTGGCTCTGCCCCGCAGCTCCCCTCCTGCTCCCAGCTCCTCCAGGCAGCTCCTGGCTGCTTTGCTGCTCCGGCTTTTCACAGACAGAAGTTTCCAGAGATGCCCTTTGATGCTGGCAGCCTCCTTCTCCGCTGCATGGGAACAGAAGCAGAAATTCAGGTGTGAACATAAACTCTTGCTGCAGCAGAAATTTGACTAGGAATGCAAAGTCTTGGTGCAGCCGCTTTGCACCAGATTTGCCCAATTTATGTATCTGCAGCTGGACCACCAAGCCCGGACTGATGTGGCCATGCACGCCAGGAGCCCAGCCCCACGCAGCCCCTGGCAGAGCGATGCCCTTCGGGTCCTGGCACAGAGGGCAGAGGCTCCAGCCTGTCCCAGCAGTGCCATCTATTGCCACACTCGGCTCCTCTGCAGAGGGCCAGCTCTGGGCAGAGAGGGAGAAGAGGGACAAGGCAAATTCCCACCAGCAGGAATAAGGGAGACTTCCCAGTTCACCCGCACGCTGCTCTGCCCCAGAAAAGCTGCTAACATTTACAATATCTGCAAGTGTTAGACCACACTAGTCCCACAAACAGTGATATTCGAGAGCCGTGTTCCCCATCAGAGCCTGGGGTCAGAGGTTCCCTCATCACCCCTGGGCCACAGCTCTGCTCTGACCTTGCTGGTGCACATCTCCCATCCGGGAAAGGGCAAAGCCACTTAGGAGTTGTTATCTCCAGCATCCTGCTGGGCCATCTGCCTGCAGCCCCAGCCCAAGGGGGAGAGCAGGAGAGCAGCTGTATGGTCAGTCCAGCCCTGGCACTGACCTGTAGTCAGCATGGACCAGGCATGGCATCAAAACCTGCTCCACTTCCCTGAACTCCTCCGAGATGTGTCTGGTCTTCAGCTTGGGAAGGTGGACCACTGCAGTTTTCTCCATCATTGCCAGACAGTGCCAGGTACCCAGCTCTGTTTGAGATGAAGAGTGACAACATTATCGATGCTCATGGTGTTTTAAATGCAGGGTGTGAAGCCTTGACTCTATGGATGTCTTCATCTGATACATCAGCATTTTCATATTCAGTGGCTCTCTTGTCTCTCATTTCTCCTTGCTTTTGGACCCCTGGTTAAAAAAAAAAAAAAAACAGCACACCAAAAACTTCCCCAAAACTTCCAGCAAATGTCTATCCTCCCCCCACAGAGAAGCAGTGATAAGCATCGCTGGCACATGGCATCGCTGGCATCTGCCATTGCACAGCCATGGCAGGATGAATACAGCCCAACCCACTAGCCCCAGCGTCTTCGTGTTTCAGTTTCCACGAGGGAATGACTTGCACATTTCAGTTTCAAGGAGGAATGACTTCTGGGTGGGAGAGAGGCCACTACAGGCTTGACCTGATGGTGATTGGGGTGGTGGGGACTGTGGTGCTGCTGAAAGGTTTGGCTGGCCCAGCACACCTTTTCCAGGCAGAGATCAGCATTTCTGCTGACAAGGCTGCAGGGTGGAAGCGCCGCGTGGAAACGAGCAACCCCACACTGCTTGCGTGACCAGACCCAGTCCTCTGAACTTTTCACACCAACTCACTAGTGTCCAAGGGAGCAATTTTGCATCCTCCTTGGCACACAAAGCCACAGGGCTTACACAGGCAGTTTCCAGAGCTGTACAGCACAGTTTAGCCCAGTTAACTCAGTACACCATGGTGCTCAGGCTAAGCACTCCAACCCACAGACAGGTGAGTGGCCTCTGCTCAGTGCCCACTCCCCACAGCATCCCACAGTGAAGGGAGCTGGCTCCATGCTCCATGCAAAGCCATCACCCTGTGGCTGCTCAGCCCCTGGCAAGGCAATTCCATGCCTGAGGAGGGTGAAAAAAAAAAGTATAAAAAAAATCAAGCCTCTAACTCAGGCCTTTCAGGTTTGTAACTCACTCTTAGCTGAGTTATGCCTGTTACAAGCTTGAGGACACTCTCCCCTTCCCCGGGATGGTCCTGCCAGCCTCATACCAGCTTTTTGCCCTTCTCCAGCATCCTGTAGTTTAACTGCACGGCTGAGACACTGATGTGCCCAGATCTATACAGCAACTACTGCTTCGGTGCTTTGGCAGCTAACCCCCAGCCTTCGCTCCAGACCTCTCTCCCCGGGATGGTCCAAGCGTATCACGGTGCATCACACCAACCTCAGAGGGAGCTAGCTGGCTCAGGACCTCACGCAGAGGCTTGGACAGTAACCAGGGTCACAGTGTCAGAGACAGAACTCAACTCACCCCAGTGCCATCCTGCCTTATCCAAATCATTTTCAGTCTGGTGCAGAGATTCAGCACACAAATACCTAAACTACAACAGAAGCTGCCAAATATTTGATCCCAGTCATCTTTCAATACACTGCAGAAATCCCTTAAAAGCAGTGGAGGCAGCCATGCTGAACAGGGACATGCAGCAAAGGCTAGACCTCACTCTAAAGTGGTTGCCCTGAATAAGGGTTTGAGGGGGAGCACACCTTCCCCTTAAAACAATAAATATAGAAGTCCAGCTCTGCCATCACTCTTCTGGGTACATGTTTGGATAAGAAATGGGTTAGATTATTCTGAATGGAAACCTGACACTGGAAACTCTGAGCTGCTCCTTAGAGCATGTACAGCCTCCTGCAGGCACTTACAGCCCTTTCTGAGGAGCTCTGCTCCATGCTCATAGCAGTGTCGTTGCAAAGAAGGAAAAGTTGTTGTTTCTGTTACTTATTAATGTCTTTATTTCATAAGTGCACGTCATACAGACAATAATACAAGATCTGACAGCTGGCAAGCAAGGAAGAAAACTCGCATTGTAGGGAAGGGGATTTAACTATTTAAATTCAAGCCCTGGAAATATGACTCTGCTCGAGTGCTATTGATCCTCTCAGAGCAGCACTGATTTAGAGAGTAAACTCTCATTTGGCTCTGATGTGCAAGCATTGAGAGTTTTGAAAAAGTATTCTGATACACATTTATAATTTTTTCTCCCAAGAGACATGTTTTTCACCTGATTGCTTGAGGTTCCTCCTTTCCGTTCATATCCTGTGTTGAAACCATGCACATGGCTATGGCTGTACCAGCCTGAACAGGGGTTGCTGTTTAATCCCTGAGCACATTTCTCAGCAGGTCTTGGACCCTCCATCCCTATGCATGCCCGGCAGGGAGCAGAGCCTCCCACGAGAGGCTGATGCTGAACTCAGCTCACTGCAGCAGAGCTGATGACCCCATAGTGGGACAGAGCCCTGGCAGCCCCAGCAGAAGGCACAGAAATGGGAGCGAGGGCACAAAGGAGTGACCTGCCTGCAGCCAGTGATCCTGGCACACCAGCATCAGCATCATGACTTCAGCTGTAGGCTGCTTTCGCAATCAAGAAGGGCAACATATAACACTGGTATCTTGTTATATCCTACCCAACCAAATAAACCTCTCCTTGCTCCATACACACGCAGCCCCACAACTGCCTCGGGCAGAGAACTGAGAAAAAACAGGCAGGTATGATGTCTTCTTCTCTCTGCCCTGGGGAAAGGGAGAGGAAGACACCATATGCTGTCAGCTAATGAGGCTGCCATAGCTTTCACAGAGTAACTCCTCAAGCAAGGGTGAGGAGAACAAGGACCATGCAAACCCTTTGCTGTGCATTTCCCTGTGTTCCCATCCTAGCCAAAGTTATTTGGGACTGAAAATACAAGGAAGTCAGATACCCATGCGTAAACAGGTTGTTGGTACTAGAAGACATTTTTGTAGAGCACGAGCTGCCTTCCCAGGCTCAACGGCCAAGCCACGCAGTGATGGGACACGGACAGATGCTCTGGAGCAGAGGTCTGGACCCAGGTGTTTCTGAGCAGCAGCTGGGTCTCCAGCCTCTCAGGCCGCAAAACCTCTCAGTGAGTTTAACCACCATGTGTCAGGGGAGAGAAAAGGTTCAGCAACCTTCAGCTCACAAGGCCAAGCCATTCACTGATGGGCACTGCAGACCCTGAAGGTGCTCCTGCCTGGTGCTGCAGTCGTCACAGCCCATCCCAGCTGCAACTATCACCATGTGCATTAGTAAAGTGTGGGAAGTCTCTAGTCTAAGTACAGCATCATGCTTAGGGCCCTGCACTTTTAGATTCTTCTCAAGCAAAATATCCATAACTGCACTTTGCACTGAAGATATTTTAAAGAAAAAAAAAAACAAAACCAAAAACCCAACCAAACCAAAACAGACCATATGAGTTTCAGAAGGGCCCTACCTATGACTCATTGCCAAAGGCTGTTTGAAAACATCAATCTCCACCCTCCTCCTGAAAAACAACCAGGAGCTTACAAAGGCAGCTGGTGATGAGCAACCTCCCCACCCTGCTGGAGCCAGGCTTTGGGAATCCACCAAAGAACAACATTCCAGTTTTTAGCTTTACTTTAGTCAAACATTTCAGCAGGTTGTCTTTTCCCTGACACATCTAGCAATATTTTGTCATCATAAATTTACTCTGGTTTATATTAACTAAAAACCTCTCTCATTCAGTATCTAGTTTGAAAAATGTTGGCAATGAGCATTAATTCAAAGTAGATTTATACCCACAGACTGTGCTAGAGGACTGGGGTGAGTTTCCCAAAACATGAAACCTAAGTTTACCAAATAAGAACATGAAAAACCCAAAGAACTGATTTACATCATCCAACTTACACAAGATAGATACATGAGGGCAACAGGAATCCGCCAACATAAACCACTGTCAGACTTTGTGATATTCATGTATACTTAAGAAAAACATGAACTGCAGTGTCTCAAGAGGAGACAGTACTTGAAAGGAGTCCAGCATCGGGTTTAAAAATTCACCGCATCCTAAATTGCACCTGGTGGGACTCAGTGCTCCTGGAGCCAGGGCAGGAGATGCTTCCAGGGGAGCGGCCACTGCCACCAGCTTGCACAGGGCTTGGGAGCAGGGATGTGCAAGTTAAGCCTTCAAGGCACCATGGCTTTCCAAGAGGCACTTTATTCCTTGAGAACTTCTCACAGGGGAAAAAACTCACAAGATGGACTCATGGGATGTGCAGAAACACCTGTCTCCTTTTCCAAACACCTTCCCAAATTGTCCCAACCTCATCCTGTGCAGACAGGCAGCCGGACTGTCACAAACACAGCTCGCACCCTCTGCAGAGCCCATACGGCTGCGGAGGGCCCAGCTCCCCACTCTCTCCCTCCGAAAGCCAAATGGTTTATCCAAACAAAGCGTCAGAGCACGGGGAACTTTGGGTCCCTCATTGGCTTGGCCAGATCTCTGGTGGGAGGGCTGAGGGCCAGGAGTGCCACGGCGATTCCTGGAGGCACCCAGGAGGATGCTGCACTCCCCCAAAACTCAGAGGACAGAGCACTCCCATGCCAGCAGCAGAGGAAAGGACACAGGCTGGTGTGATGAGCAGGGCAGGGGGATCCAGCCCCACTGAGCCCCAGAGAGAGAGCAGGGATGCTGGGACAGGTGCCTTAGCACAAAAGTGCTCACGAGAGCACTTGGGTTTCTAAGCCCATCCCTATGAAGGAGAAGTGGCTTCACCTCCCTGTGTCCATCTCCTGGCATGACAAAGACAGCTCTCTGTTTCATGAGGCTGACAGCATTAGAGCTAGGCACATTTATCTGATGTTTCTACAGAATAATGTATTTCATCAAAATCAGACTGCAGTTTGAGCCAAAACAGGCAGAGGAGGAAAGGGGGAGCTGAAAAATGTCCAAGCTTTAAAAAAAATTATTCTAATTTTGTTTTTTCTTTAAAGCAAAGCTTTGACATTGTTTAAAAGAAGAAAAATATTATGTTGATAAATATTAATAGAGAAAAGGATTAAACAGAAGGGTAAAATAGCATGAGCATGAAACATCATATCTGAATTTGAGGACAAATGTCTCTCTTCAGCTCAGAACTTTCCCTGGTTTTGGTCATGGGAAAAGAAAATCTACAGCAGATCCACCAGTTCTGCTCAGTGGAAGGGCAGTGGAAAGGGGGATCCTTACCGGACATTCCCATGGCGAGGCACAACACATAAGAAAGCAACTAAGCAACTGAAAAACAGTTACAATGATTTCTTCTTGGCAGTGACAGCTGCAAGAGCAGGAGTAACTCACCCAGAGAAATCAGGAAAGTATCACAAGGATGTCCAGGAGCATCTTCAAGGCCAGACTTTATCTCGTGCCAAGGAATCAAAAGCCAACAGCTGCTTACCCACCGGCGGCTCAGCTTCCTCGGGCACTTTGAGACTCACACTTGGCTTTCACTCTGCATTTTTAAATATCCCTGAAAACCTGGGATTTCTCCCCCTCTTCCAGGAAACAGACCCAGTTTTTCCCTAAGCTATTTTTTATTTTGTCCACTTCGCATCATTGCCCTAATCAGCAAATGTTGGAGATGCCGGGTTGAAAACTTTTGCTCCTGGGAATGGGAAAAATACCCCACGGCACCTTCCTTTCCCGTCATTTCCCTTTCCCCAGGCTGCCCCGAGCCCCGTCCCATCCCCTCGCACCTCTGAAGGCCTTTCTCCACGGGCTTTCTCTGCTTTTCTCCGTTCAAGCTCACTCTTTCCCACCACGCAGCTCCAGCCCGGTGCCGCCGGGACCGGCAAAGCCTCGACACGAGCCCCCCGTGCCACCCAGCCCCGCGGGGACGGCACCGGGCACGGCTCCTGTGGATAAACCGGGAGAGGGGGGAAGCCGAAGTCAGCCTTGCTCCTGGGGCTTCAAGAAAAAGCACCCTGCGAGGCCAGACACGGGGTGGCCTGCCGCCCGGCTTTTCTCCCGTGTGTCGGTGGCGAAACACGCGTGGGTGCCCCCAGCAGCCGCCGGCCCCGCAGCCGTGCCTAAGGAGGAGAGGGGACGTGGGCTGGGGCTGTCCCCGGGGCCGGGCTCGCTCCCTGCCGCCGCCCGCCGCCAGGTGGGGCTTTGGGACCGCGCTGAGCCGCCCAACGCCCGGCCCCGCCGCGGCCCCGCCGGAGCGTCCCCCCGTCCCTCACGGCGGCACGGGCCCCGCCGTGCTCCCAGCTCGGAGCGGAGGGGCTGGGGCTCTCCCCTCCTCCCGGGGCCCTACCCCCTCCCGGCAGTTCAGCTGTGGGGTCCTGCTAACCCCGGAGGGGGTCGGGGGGCTCGGCTGCCGACAGAGCATCTCTGGGCCTCCCTGGGGGCTCGGCCCCCCTGCCTGCGCCCACCCCGATGCCCTCAGCCCCATCAGAATCCTGGCCCAGAGCAGCTGGCTCGGGGCGAGGGGACAAGGTTGGGCTGTGGTAGGGCTCTGGCCCATTGCCCAACTCCCCTCTGGGACAGGATGGGACCTGTGGGCACAGCTCCTCATCAAGGTGGAAGCACTAATTGCTCTCCCCACCGGTGCTCAGCACCTATTTTGGGTTGCACTGGAGCACCTGCCTCATTTGCAGCCTGTTGAAAGAAGCTCCTGTCGCTGGCAGCCGGGAGGGGCTGCAGCTGGGCAAGGGGGTTTGGGGGCTGCTCTCCTCCCCCTCCCCACAGGTTGGTTTGAGGCTGAGCTGCATCTCTGCAGCTATTCCTTTTTACCTCATCCCAGGGTACCAGATCGTCTGAGTAACGGAGGCTTGGCTAGGAGGACAGCAGATGCCGCCACCCTGTGCGTGCTCCATAGCTGGACATGCAGCCCCCTTCTGCAGAGTGCATGGCTGCTTTCACTGGTAATGAACGCCTCTGGCAGGGAAGCGGGGAGAGCAACTTGGCAGGGACTCAGGCAAGAAAGCTGACCTGTGTTCAAGTAACCCCCCCGCCGCTCCTCTCAGCCAGAGAGCTCAGAGCTCCACCCGTGCCTAGTGCCAGACAGAATTACTGGCCATTGAGCTGCTGTAAACCCTGACCCTGGCTCGTTTGACCCCCCTCTAAATGGGCTCCAAACCCCAACAGATAAGCTCCGTTAAAGACAACGTATTCCATCCCCCCTCTGCCCTCGGGCTGGCTGCCGGGGGCTGTGGCATCTCCAGGCCGTTCAGTCACCTACGAAAAGTTTCCAGCCACAGAAGCAGCTCTGAATTATGAATGAATTTGCTTTGTCAAACGAAGGTCTCTGCTCAGGCTCAGGGATTAGGTCTCAGCCATGTGCTGGAGACAGTTATTGGTATCAAAGCCCCCAGCATACACGTGCTCTGTGATGGATCCCAGGCCATTGCCCCGATAACACAATTAGCTGTTTTAATGCAATCAGAGGGGCAGGAGTGCCAGGGTGAGAGTGGGGAGGCAGGAGCCTGGGTGCCTGGGAGTGATTCCTGGGCAGCACAAGGTCGGCTGCATCACCCTCCCATCCCGGGTCACCAGCCTGTCTCCTGAGCAAATGCAGATTGCAGCAGGGCCGAGATGTGGCCGCACCGACTGTACTGAGGCCATCGGTTTTACTCTGACGCTCCCGGGGAGGCACTGCCCATCCCTGACACTTCCCAGGGCAGAGCAAGGGAGGAGGGAGGATCTGCCTGGTCCCGCCGGCAGGTCGCGGGGCACCACCGCCACTCATGTTGACCCCAGAGCAAGGCACTTATTGCAAGGTGACTCGCAGTTTTTTGGTGGAGGAGAGCATTCCTGTTCGCTGGGAACCTGCCGCACCGGTGAGCAGGCGGTCCCAGTGATGTGGGTGATTGTGCAAGAGATTCCCAAATGTGCCACTGCATTAATGGCCTTTGGAAACTGCCCTACTGCCTGCCATCCCTGTGGCTCGAGACAGCGCTTAAGGAGCCGATTTCTCAACTGGATGTCCAGGCATCCCATAGTTCTCCCTGGCTGAGCAGCTCTGCCTGTTTGGCCCAGACACTGTGGCCCAACCACCCACCCACTCATCCTGTGTCCCCACCAGTGCCGGAGGGGGTGGCATCTGCTGTGTCAATGGGGTTAAAGGACCAGCCCGAGTCCCTGCTGCTCACAGCGGAGTGTTTGCTCTTGCTTCACCCAGGTGACACCGGATGAGTTACTGTTTTTTCCCCTTTTTGCTGTTTTCTTATCCAAAAGCAATTTGGCAGGCACACAGCGCTGTCAGCAGTACTGGAGAGCCTGGGAGCCATGATATGGACCAGTGCCCGTGGCCCTGCTCATCGCTCCCCAGACAGCGCAGCCTGCAAGCCCAGGTGAACGTTACCGAGCCCTGGCCTGACTCCCTCCAGCACCCAAGGGCAGTGCCCGGGGCTGGGGTCTCTCTTCACTCCCAGGGGAGCACAGGAGGGGGCTGGAACAGCCCAGGGGGTGCCCGAAATCCCTGGAGGGATGTCACTGAGGGACCTTGCTCCGGTGGCTGCTGCTGGGGGCACAGGAGGGCGCCGGGTGGGCACAGGCAGGGTGGCCAGTTGGCGAAGGGAGCACCTGGGGCAGTGGGAGACGAGATGCTAAGGGCAGGCAGCAGCGCAGCAGACATCGCCATAGCGCTAAGCTATTGGTACTGACTGTGGGAGAGGAGTGGGGGCTGCTGGCAGCCCTTGGCTGCATATGTGGGAGAGTCTTTCAGAGGAAACGGGTTTCTTGGAAGTCCTCCCCAGCAGGATTTACTAAGGGCAGCTGCCTGAGAGCTGCAGTTAATCCTCCACGACCCACCACTCCTGCTTGCCGCTCGCCTCGCCTCTTGACTACCAAGAGCCCTTCTTAAATAACGGTCAATATTGTCACAGTGCTGGCCCGTGGGAAGAATAAATATCCGGGGACACCTTGCCCTTCCCACGGGGACTGTGCCTGGAGCAGCAAACCCCAGGCTCAGGGGCCAGTGGGACCCTCTGGCCATGCCCAGTGGAGGGTCAGCACCTTTCCCTCTGCGGGGGGAGAGAGGCCAACCCGAGAGCCACAGCACGTCAGCAGGAAGCTTTGGCACGGCTGGTGACTCACAGCAGTGCCTCTCAACCCACCCACTCCCAGGAGGAAATTAGTAACCCTAAAGAGGGGGGGAAATTGCTGCAACTAGAAACTTTTAACCTAAAAAGGGCTACCTAGCGCTAGAGGAGCCTCCAAAGCCCTACTGAGGTTTCACCAAGCGTATCACTGCATGCAGCAGCCCTGCTAATACCGGGGGACACGCCAATGCCACATGCCAGCAGTAGAGCTGTGCCACGGGCTGCTGGGCAGACAGCCTGGCCCCATCCTGCCAGGGCAGATGCTGTCAGCACTCACCAGCCCCGTTCATGTATGGCTGGAGTAACTCATCTCCACCTGCCTGACAAGAGGGGCCACATCTTTTTCTTACTCCTGTCTTTAGTTACATGGGCACAGCCACCCCTGGTCCGGTCCCTATAAAGAGCCATATCTGGCAGGAAAAGGTTATGCTGCATGAATATTTTGGGGGAAAAGTCATTACATTTTTTGTGGTATTTATCAGATGTTCAGAAAAAGCAGAGCAGGTGCTCCAAAGGGGAAGGAGTAGATGCAAAGCATCATTAGCCTTGCACTTCCACCTCGTGGTCATTGCAGCACAGGGACCAGTGCCCCTGCCTCTCCCCAGCCCGTGTCGGTGCCCATGCTCACACCTCCCAGCCCACTGGGGCTGGGCAGTGCCAAAAAGATACACGTGAACAGGACATGTATGAACAGCCCCAACCTCCTGTCCAGCCTTTCTACCAGCTCCTGAGCAGAGCATCCCCCTGGGCAGGGTCTCAGGGCTGCTCCAGGCAGGCAGGGATACCCCACAGCTGCATGTGCCCCAGGATGTGCTCCAGCTGCCAGCCCAGGCCATCCTGGGCAGATTTATTGTGCCACACGGAAATGAAAGGGGGAAAGAAGCGGGAGAAAACACCCTGCTTTGATGGTTGGGGGTTTTTTATACACTCTGCAGAAAAGCTCGAGGATTTTGCAAGCACAGAAGGCTGAGCTATTTTCCAGCCTGAGCAGGGAATGCTCTCCCCCGCAGGCGTGGGCTGCTCTAGAGGAAAGCCTCCCTCTGCAGCTACTGGTTTGCAGCAGTGGCCGTGCTGGAGCTGCACTGCCACACCAGTCCCTGACAGGTCTCCTCTTGGCACCCTGCCAGCACAGCCCACACAAAAAGGGGTTTGCTCCCAGCTCTTCTTTTTGCAGCTGGCTCCGGTGAAGGGGACCCACGCACACACCCAGGACAGGGGCTGGAGGCTTCCCTGCCCTTCTCATTTTTCCTGTGTAAGGGCAACCCCAAATTTCTGCGTGTGCATCCATCTCCTCCAGCCCCTGCCCAGCCTAGCCACTGCAGGCGTGATGCAGGCAATGAAACCCTTACAGCTGGGCTACCCATGGAGGAACACAGCTGTAGGGATCCCCCCAAACTGAGGTCAGGGACTCCCACTAGAGCACAGCCAGAAGCAAGAGGCTCCCACCCTTGCTCCTGCAAGCCCAGGGGGATGCAAGGCCGTCATCCCCGGGTGGGTGGCAGCAGCTGGAAGAAGCCTGGCACCCTGCAGGCTCCAGCCGAACACCGTGGGTGGGAGGAAGCTTCCCGGAAGATGGAGAGCTAAATAAAGGCAAGGCCTGGAACAACCCAGGGCTGCCAGCTATTTATTCTAGCATGCCTGTATGCTGCATGAAAGTATTTTAAAGCTACTGCAAGGAAGCTTGTCTGTCTGCCTGGGTTTGTTGATTAAAAAATCTAATTACTAACCCTCATCACCATCATTTCCGAGCCCTGCACCAGCTTCAGCCAAGTATCTTCCTAAACCCACCTGCCCCAAAGCAGCCAGCCCCTCCATCAGTACTACACTGAAGCAGATGCTTGGAAAAAAGGCTTTAGCATATAGAGAGTAGTAAAAGCTCGGGGAGCATCCCTATCCTACACTCAATTTACTTCTGGCCAGCCCTAATGAGAAATTTCTAATCGGCCTTCAGCATCCAGGGCTCACCCTTTGCCACTCATTAACTCTTATAAGCACTTACCACTCTGGGCTTACAGATCTCACCTCCTATTAAAAAAAAAAAAAAAAGCACATGCCAACCTCTTATTAAAAAAAGCAACCACTGCAATCTTTGTTCTTGAATATGTATTTTTTACTGAAAAAATCATTCATAAATTAACAAATACAAAAATGTACAAACACATGGGTAAATAAATGTAATGACACAAAGGATTGCTTTGCTGAGAAGTGTGTGTGTGTTTTAAAACACTAGTCTTCAGTGCAAAAATGTCCCCCTGGCACCTCTTAAAAACATAACAGTAAGCTCAAAAGCCATGATGATGGAAATCTACTTTAAAGTTTAAAGCCACTTCTGATGGTGAGCAACCCAAAGCACGTGGCTGTTGCTCAGACAGTACCTCCCTTAGAGAAGCAGAGCTTTACAGATAATTAACTGTCAATAAATAGTTTTGCATTTAAAAAAAAAAAAAAAAGTCAGCATCAAACAGGACCTGCCCTCCAGCAGGGCAGACCAATGGTGTTGACATGGAAGGGGCGAACAAGTGGCCTTGTTGAATTTCAGCTGCCAGAATATGTACAAGTTCTCCTTAATATGAGAATTTTTACACCATAACAGCACATGCGCTTGACAGTATGTTTTTAACAGTTACACTTACTATACAGTATTTGACATAGCTGCTAAGATTAACAGTGCACATTTTCAGATATTCCACATTTTGAAGAGGGAAAAAAATTTCAACGCCATTAGAACAAAGGAACTATGAAGAGGGGTGCTGCTGGGGGGGGAGGCGTGGACCCTTTTGTGCCAACCATAGAGTGCATTTCTGAACAGAGGTAACGACTTTTTGTTCAACACAAGGTGCGATGGGTGTCAGGTACACATCGAAGGCTGAGGATCCCGACTAAGGTAGTTTAACACCTACTCACACACACATGCATGATTCCTGGGGTAGTGAACTTGGATTAGTTGAAATACATTCCTTGTTTGAAGCACCATTAAACAAAGACAGATTTCTAGCAAGGTCTCAAGATGAAAGAAAAGAGGGGCAGGGCAACACAGGTTCAGCATCTGAAAAGGGTCCACATGAATTAGAGATCGAGATTCAGAAGCAAAAGTCTTTATTGCTATATGCGCCATAAAAAGCAAATCCTCACCTCTGCCTATAAATAACCCGGTTGAATCCCCTTGGGAAGCGAGTTTAAAGCACATGTAAGTTCAAAGACTTTAAACCTAAGTTACAAACTTATCAGCGCTTTTCAAGGGCAGGCTCGCTGTCCTCTCATACCAGCCGATAAGATCTACACAAGAACTCCTGTTTTCTAAACTAACGTTTTCTGGATACAGGTTAGGAATGCCCTGGGCAGTCACACCCACAACAGATGTGTATGGGGATCATATGTCCACAGAACCAAGAAAACAAATGTAAACCATGAGAAGTTAAGGAAACTGAAGGCAAACAATGCAATAAAAATAAAGTACTTCAGAGGTTAAGTACCCACCATTGTTATGTATAAATACAAATTAAAAAGCAACCCCCAATGTATTTACTTTTAAGTCGGAGAGGTCCAGTAAAAGTGACTGTGTTGGTGCTGCATAAGGACTGGATTGAGTGTCAGTGGGGAGGAGAGCCCAGAGCCCAGCCTGCCCACAGCAGCTGTGGGGAAGGGGCACTCCAGTTTGGATGGGGTGTTGGACCAAACTCTCTGGTTCCCAGTCCTCATGTTTTCATAAGCTTGATTCATGCGTCCTTCATTTCTCTCACTAACCTGTGACAACCTGCCCCACCAGCTGTGCCTGCGCAAGTGCTGCCAAGTGCCAACAGTGATAACGAAGTGCACTACCTGGCTCTGACAACACTTCAGTGTGCTGCTAGATTTACACAATAAATACAACTAAAACAACCTCCCAAACTGTACCATCACATTATAGGAGTGACGGCAGGGTGCTGCCAGTCCAGGGCAGGCTTGGTGCGGCCAGCTGCCCCATCCCAAGGGCAGCACATGGGCAGGACTGATGCGAGCTCTTGAGCAATCTGCCAAGCTCACGCTTGTCATCAGTGGGATAGAGAGCAACAGGAAAGGGATTTTATTCCATATGGCTTTTGGATTCATTTGCACATCATGTTGCAAAAGTGACAGAAAGGGGAGTTTTTTCATAAATATTCCCATTTCCTCACTCTCCCTGGAAAAAGCCACCCCTGTGGTTCCTGGAATGAGTGATGATACAGCTGTATTTCTCAACCACTACATTGGAAAGTTCAGGGCCCTGTCCCACAGACATTTCTGCATATGCACAGCTTAAATCATGCAAGCAGTCTCACTGGCTTAAAAGGGAACACCTTGCACAAGTACAGTGATGCACACACAAGTGTTTACAGAATTCAGGACTAAAATGAGTGACTGTATGTAAACGTCTAGCTTGGATTTGAGCCATAGGAGAAAAATAAAAAGGGGCAATTTACACAGCATATTTACACTTACACTTCTTTAAGAAGCGAATCTGTTGTATATACTTCAAGCAGGTCATTTAAAAAACTGCACAGACATAGAAGAACGGTATCAGAAGTCATTTGATCTCCCACCAGGGCAGTTGCCGACTGAATCGCTCCCGACATTCGCCGTTGAGAAGCCAGAGTCCCTCAGGTGAGCTGCTTCCCAGAGGAGAAAGCGCATCTGAGGCGAGTCCCAGTGCCAGAGATTGCTGGAGGAGGAATGTGGAGACAAGAGCAGCAGGTCGAACCATTGTCCTGAAACCCAGAAAGCAAGTGGCAGAAAAAAGAAAGAGACTGCTGAGCTCACTGCACGAGTATCGGGCTGGATTGGTACAGCTAGGGCAATTTGTGCGTGCACTTTCAGCCTTATTCTCCAAAATACTGTGATCCTTCATTAGACAAAGTGTTGCTTGTCCTCAATAACCCTTGGAAAAGAAAGTCTAGCGTGATGCTTTCTTGGTGAAGGGCAGAGCAAAGTTATTTTTTCCTCTTAATATTCGGTCACCAGAGCCAGCTCCGGTGTCAGGTTAACAGTGATGTTCTTATACAAGGCGTCATACGTGACGTTTGGAAAGTAGTTCAAGTTATTGAGGCCATCCAGGGCTTGCCTTTCTTTCGACTTCCTCAGCAAGGCATACCTGTGCAATGAGAACCAGAGGCCAGAGTCACTTCCACATATCCCACAGAGCTCTGCAAAGTCCTCCCAATGCTACTAAAACACCTTAAAATGGTGAGTCCCAGCAGCAGTTACAAAACAACAAACTTCTGAACCCTTAATAAAGATAACCATCACATTTTCTATATTCTATATTGGTAAAATATCCCAAACTTTAGAAAATTACAGTCCATCACTTGATGAAGAGCAAAATGCTCTCTGTGCCACCAGCAAGCACTCAGCTGTCAAAACAACCTGTAACTCCTGCCTGAAGCCTGCGAGACCCATTCCCAGGAGGGGGCTGAGCTCAGGGAGTCCTGCTAAGCCCTCACCGGCCAAAACATCCCAGAGAAAAGCAGATGATGGGTGATGTGGTCCTTTCCATTTTTAAGAAACTAGACCACAAAAAAGAGCAGAACTAAATGGTTTTAGTCCGCAGGCTGGGGGATAAGGAAGTAGAACTGTAAAAATGATGGTTTGGTGAAGGAAATGGCAGCTGGTACACAAAAATAGCCTCAACCAAATTTAGGGGCAGCATGATGAGATCTAACATGTAAGGGTGGGAGGGAAAAAAAATGAAATAAGCAGAAACCTCTCAGCAGACACTGACTTTCCGCACCACAGTGCTGGGGGCCTGGCAGCACCAGGGCGAGTGGGAGCTGGGCTGAGACCTGGGGACAGAAAAAGCACCAGGGAAGGGACGTGCTGGGAGGAAGATGCTGGGTGAGAGCAAAGAGAAAAGGGCCAAAGCTGGTTTCAAAGAGGTCACAGCATCAGAACATGGGCAGGACACTTAGTGTCTTGACAAACACTTTCCTTCTCCACAGTGTTGGGTCCCCCTGCTCCCTGCTTGGCTGGGAGAAGCAGCAGGGCTTTCAGATGGCAGCAGTTAGTACTTGCTTGTGGGTAAGTGCAGAGCAGAGGGAAGCAGAAGCAGGACACAGAGCAAATCTATTGTTAAGCCTCGCCTAGGCTGGAGTCAGGCTCCAGACACAGCAGTGGAGGCAGGAGCGCTCAGCAGCACAGGTATCAGCCTCACTGGGGTGAACCACTGCCTTGCCCATCTTCACCGCAGATTCCCCCTCCCGCAGCACTGACCCACAGCTCCTGCTGACAGTGAACTAGGGCTCCTGGCTGGGGCCAGGAGACAACCAGGGAAGCATTAGGAACAAGAGCTCAATCCCACTGCACTGCCAGCCTTCCATACTTCAAGGGTTTAACTAAATATGGCTTTTTAAGCCAAAACCAACTTTTTTTTCAAGAATGGAACAAAAGCAGCATCTCTTACTGGCTGCATTCTGTCTGGCAGGTTAATGAAAGCTAGAGCTAAAGATGACATAACCTCAAATGGAAACTCCCCCAAAAATCAGTCTTCTGTAAAAAGAGGACCAGCAGATAGCTCGAATGGTATCTGCAACATAAACCCTCCTTACTGCCTTTTCTGCCAGCAGTGGCCAGGAGCCCTTCTGCAGAACAGAGCTTACACTGTCCAGCAGCTCACCACTTATAAGTGTTAATTCCTGCAGTTGTTTGTGAAAAAGGTATTTCTCCAGTTTTCTGTTGCATAGTTTTCAGAGGACTCAAACTCCACCAAGGTCCCCAGGCAAAAGAATTCAACCAACCTTCGTACTCTCCAACACGACCCTGGCTCCTGGACAAAGGGGTCAGAGCCCTCCTGGAAAGCTCCAGGGAGAATTTAGCTTTTTGAGAAAAAAAAAAAAAGACAAAATGTTCATGCAGTACTTGTGCTCCTTAGGTACAGGGCACAGTTACTGCTCCTGATGGATTTCCAAAGTCTCACAAGAGAGCAAACCCTGAATTCAGGGGCTCTGTACACTCACCCTAGTTTGGGACCAAGAGGCAGGAACAGAAGAATGGAGAGGGGTGAGCTGCTCCATCTCAGCGCTGTGGTGGAAGTGTGCTGGAGCTGCTGCCATCTCCTTGTTTGCACATACCATCACAGGATGAAACCAGTGCGAGTGTCACTCTGACTCAAACCGCTCAACACTGTCCACTACCAAAGAACAACACTGCAGGGGGACATTGCTTTTGCAACAGCAACTGCCTTCATAGTGCAAACCGAGGGTGTTGCTACTGGACTTTGTTAGTGTTCCCAGGGATACCTGATGCTTCCGCAGCCACACACCAGGAAAGTCCCTGCTGCCTTTTGCAGGCTGAGCAATGCCTCCTTCAACACTTAGATCAGGCTCTTCTAGAAACACAGAAGCTTCTCTGACATCAGGCATTAGCCACTCCTTTTGGAACATCCCCCTGGAGACACAGTACAGGCCCCCAGCCTGCTGCACTGACAACCCTCTCTTTTGGGTGGCATCCAAGCAGCTACAACCACAAAGCAAGGACCCCATGTCATAGGGATGCGGGGTATAAAACGTAGGGATGGAGGAATTCAGGCAGTGCTCTGCCTCCATCTCCCCACAGTTAGTTTCCTTCATGAGTTAAGGCTGTTACTGCCCTCAGACAGCTGCATGGAGCCTTGTACATGGTACAGACTTGTAAAGAGCTTTGGAATTCTTAAAAAAAAAAAATTACTTGCCTTCCTAGGAACTGCACTTCTCCCCGATGATGGTGGGGAATTGATTTGTATTTCCCTGTGTCTCCTTCTGGTCGAGTCACTGAGTAGCCTGCGTACTGCACTCTGCATTAGAAAGGGAAGAAATAAAATAAACAAAAAAAATTTCAATCATTGCATTTGCTGTGCTGTCAGCACTTGCCAGGGCTGCTCAGTTAGTGCGCTTGGGGCTCTGACAGCAGCTTTGCCTTTCCACCCAGCAGATAAGCTATGCAAACCTACCCACTCCAGCCTGGGCTCTGGGCACGTCACACAGCATTTGGCACCTCAAGGCTTCAGCTCAGCCGAGACCAGTTTGAGCTCAGCAGCATGCGATATTGCACACAGAGGCAATAATCTCCCAACCAGCATTTCTCTGTTTGCTTTCAACCTACTGCCTGCAAAGGCTGGAGCGGCCCCCATTTCCACTGAGCCACCGCAGCCAGGCTGGCTCTTCCCCAGCCCAGGTGAAATGGGCACAGCAAGCCCAGCGCCGGCTGCAGAGGTGACAACACTTCCCCCCCGCAGCACATGCAAAGCTTGGCTCGCAGAACCACCATCAGAAGCAGAGTTCAGGGATGCTGGCTGACCTGAGCCCATACCTGTTCCAGAGATCATCATCTTCGCCACCCCAGCCCCAGAAGGCATTAGGGAAACCGTTGATCTTCTGAAACTGCTCGACAGTCAGGCCACTCACCCCACCGAAGAACTCATTGTAAGGGAGCCTAAGTGGAGAAAAGGGGTTAAGGCAGAGCCCACCAGCGCTGCAGCTCTCCCACCTGCAATGGGGAAAGCCTGAGCTGTGAGGATGCTTTCTTCTATTTCCCTCTCATGTTCACTTTGCACAAAGCCTGAGAAGCAAACCGAGATTCATCTTCCGCCTTTTAAAAAAAATAAAATCTAACACTGCCTCCTTAGCTATTATGGTAGTGGGGAGGAAGAACAGTGCTTACAGATACATGTACTTATCCAGCTTGGCTGCAAAGTGCCTCGGCATCTGTCCGCACCCATAATAGTTACGGTCATTTTCTGGTATGTGGTCCACATCATGAAAGATGAGACAGTCCCAGTCCAAGTCCTTCATTGCTTCCCGAAAGCCAACATTGAAGAGCATGGCACGGTTAAAGGGTTGGTTTCCAGCCTAGGAGGGAGAAAGTTCCTTCTCAAGGGGAGCCCCATGCAGCTCGTGCTCCACATGTGCATTCTCAGTCTTGTCTAGAAAACTGCAGAGGGGAACCAGCTCCCACATCAGTGCCACGAAAGGAAACTATGTATTGGAACAGACAGACTAGCAAGATCAGACAAGACTTAAATATTCAAGTTACTGTGCAGGAGCAAAAATAAGGATGCTAAAGTCTTACTCAGACACTTAAAAAACAAAACAATTTTCATCAGTCTTTTTAAGATAGAGCTAAATATGGAGGTACATTTACTGGGTGGATGAAGTCAGATAGCTTAAGTGACAGGTTCACATACACATCAAATGACAGTCTTATGTTCTACATTCATGAAAGTCTTCCAGATAGTGCCCAGACAAGAAATGCATAACTCTGCTCAGGCCATTCCTGTGCCTAGGGCACGCTGCCCAGAACTACTAGAGATAAACAAAATAACACAGCATTATTTAAACTGCAACACCTGGTTCAAAGTTGCCTTTTTTTTAAATATCTCCTACAATACAGGATTTTTAAAGAAAAAAAAAAAGCCTTGAATCTCTACTTTATTTTTTAGATAAAACCAGTCATTTTGGAGCACAACTTTTAGCTGTGCCACTTTTAGGCAGAATAGGGGAACCTACACATTGCAACATGAACCCTAAACCTGCCAAAGGTTAAATGGTGTCATCTGGCAGGTAAACTCCTCGGGACACAGCGCAGAGCTACACTTGCAGCTTTGGCAGACACACTTTTAGCGCAGCACATCCATGCCCCAGCAGCTGCCACCCCAGCCACCCCAGGGCTCACTCACTTGTTCCACAACGTAAAAGGCGAACTGTAAACGTTGCCGCTGCAGCATGGGAATAAGGTGTCTGAAGAGGACAGGAAGATGCTCGTATCGATTGCGGAATGGGATCAGGATCGCCACCTGACAAGGAGAGGACATGGCTCTTACTGCACTGCACCAGCGGCTCCTGCTACCAACCAACCCCCAGGCTGGGGAGCAGGACTGGCTGGTATGGTGTTATAGGAGGAGGAAGAGCACCAAACATGGTGTCTCAGCTCTCCCACGTAGGGCTGAAACCCTTCCGACACCCACAATGTGGATTTCCTATTTACTTTTTGGGGAATTGTTGCTTTGGGGAAATTCAACGTAACCTTGAGCAGGAAGGAGACCCACAGCCCCCCCGCCCCCCCCCCCCACTGCCTCTGCCCAGCGCTGGGGACCACAGGAGTGGGGCCAGGCAACTGCTACCACACTGCCCTAAGCCACCTCCCTCTGGGGACGGGAGTCCCCAGCAGTGCCACCTTGCCTCTCTGGGTCACATCCTACCACAGACAGGGCTGTGGGGGGAGTGGGAGGCTCAGCAGTGGGGAAGCAGGCAGGCAAGCTCACTGCCTGACTCCTTAGCAGTCCCTGCAGAAACTCAGAGCTGACTCATGCATCACTAAAGCAGCCCTCGAGTTCAGCATTTCTTCCCCAGACACTGCAGCCCCCCACTTCGGAGATCCTTATATTCATTACTCTGGAGCTGCAGCACATCAGAAACATTCCCATTAATGTCTTCCCACCGCCCGCCTGGGACTCTCCATCCCCCCACACTCGGCAAAGGACACAGGGCTGCCCAGCTCCCCGGTTACCTTCCAGCGAGGCAGGCAGTCGCTCGGTTTCCAGTGGCCTCCCAGCTTGATAGAAGGGTCTTTTGCGAAGAACTGGTGGATATCCTCCATTGTAATCTCGCTCATATTTACATCAATGGGGCCCTCTGCGGAGGCAGTGGGAAGAAGCAGAAGAGCGGGTCAGGAACTGCTGTGGTCCTGGGGCAGCTCGGGGCAGTGCTCTGCTGCATCCCTGCCCGCTGCCCCAAGTGCTGCACACAGGCAGTCCTTTCTTTTCCCCAAACACCAATAAAACTGATTAAGAAACACTGCTGGCATGACTTGTAACACCACCATCTCCTCAGCAGCTGGGCTCAGTTCAGCCTTTGTGGCCACTGTTGGATGTGGCTCTCCATCAGACACCCACACGATCTGGGGCACCCCTCTATTCCTCCACACAGGTTTCCAGCAGACACAAAACCCCACACCTCAGCAGAGAGCTGTTTCCCCCTTTTAGGAAACATTTACCCCCCAAAGCCCAATTTTCCACTGCAGTATCTCTTTGGTGGAAGCACTTCTCCCAGCTGCAGCTCCCTTGGGGGGGTCCAGCCTGCCTCCCACACCAGCCCCTGCCCAGCTGTACCCGGCACAGCTCGGGGCTGGGACCCACCACCACTTCCTTCCCCTGGAAAAGGGCTGGCCGAGCCTTTTCACCGGCTCCCAGCACACAATCCCGCTTTTGTTTGTGTTTGCCAAGCGATGGGCTCCTGCTTCGGCGGGGAGACATGCCTCCAACATAGAAGGGATTAATTCGTGTGAGTGGGTAAACAATGATTTCCCAGGAGGCGGTGAACAGCACTCCCATTCATCCCCAGGTGCCTGGCGGGGAAAGGTGCAATGCCAGTGAGCCAGGGAACACCACGATGTGCCCTCCAAAGCCACGGGGAGGAGGACAGGGACACAGGGCCATCGGGATGCTACTCACTCATAGAAGGGAGCCTCTCAGGACAGGTGTGGTTGGGGAAGTAGGTAAAGTCTTCAGGAAGAAACGTTGTGGCTTGCAGAAAGGTGTCATTGTGGTTTAGATCAAGAGGATAATCTGGGGAATGCGGGGAAAAAAAAAAAAAAAGGAGAGAGAAAAGTTTACACTTGAGCTGCAGGTCTTTGTTGTTTCCAGCCACCTCCCAGTGCCACTGAGACCAGACTCCAAAGCCACCCATGGCTGAGGATGTCTCAAACAGGACAGGGGTGTCCCCATGCAGCATGAGCTGTAGACTTGCAACCCAGCTGGGTGCTCATCCCCATCCTGGGGCAGGTGGCTGCAGAAGCCCTGGCTGCCTTCAACAACACCACACCAAAGAAACCTTCACATTTTCTGGCCGAAGGAAGAATTTTGAGTGTCACCTTTAGGTATCACAAACAGCTCAAAGCACTGGAGCACATGGCACTTGGAAGGAAAAGCTACTTAGCACCTTGTTCTTGAAGGACCACAGCACAGCAAGAGGGGACATGCTCCGCCAGCAGGTCCTTTCCTAATGGGCTCAGAGAGGGAAGTCCCCAGGTGGGTCCCAATGCCAGCAAGGATTGTCAGTGCAGCAGCCTGCACAGGGAAATCCTGCTTCTTGTCCTCCTCGAAGGATCAATAAAAACTATCACATTACATGCAGCCTTTCCCTGGTTTGTATCATGCAAGAGCAGAGGAGCCCCCATGCCCCAACAGTCACAGCAGTGCCCACCATGGCTCATTTCTCCAGCCCCTCCCATTCCCCTGCACCCTTTTACCTCCTGGGTAAAACCCCTCCAGCCTGCTACACCTGTAAAAACCTCCTTAAAACATCTACATAACCATGCACTTCTGCTTTCTACCATAAAGTCACCAGCTTTGCATAAAGCATCTTCAGCCAAGCATGACCTTTATTTTAGGCACTAGAAAAAGTTCCCTGCCTGTAGTAAGGCATCAGCTGCTACAGGAAGATGCTGCCTCTCCACTTTCTCCGAGCATCAAATGTTTAGCAGAGGGTTGGGCCTTTTGGTCCCAGAGCACCCAGGGCACCAGCACCAACCTTACACCCCAGAGGTCCTGGAAAGCAGCCATTTAGGGCTGAGCCACCCAGTCCCATCACAGGCAGCTCCCAGGCCTACCAGGACAAGGAGGAGGTCTCATGCTTTCCAATTACCTTATCATGCATAGGCATTCCTGCAGCAGTGAGCTGCAGAAGCACGCCACGGGGCTGACATTCACCATGCTGATTCAAAGCAAGAGCAGCCCTGGTTTCTTATGAGCACAGTACAAACCAGCTGGTGTTCAGGCACCCAGAGACAAAAGAAGGTCTAGTGTCCCACCTGCCACCCCCCAAAAACTGCCCAAGCAGCTCTGCAAAGCCTTGGACACAAGGTTGCAAGTGATCCATCAGCAAAGTCGATTTATAGTAAGTAGCCAGATTTAAGTTACGTTACTGAACCCAGTATGAAATTCAGATTATTTTTTTTAACCAGCAGCTATAACCTTTCAAATTAAGTATACATTTAGTTGCAAGAACATATTGATCACAAAAAAGGTTTCAGACATTTTATCCTAAGAGCAATTTAATAAACCCAGAATTACAGTGTAGCAAAGTGAATGAATCTGCTAAGATTAAGAGTTAAGAATTTAAGTCATATTTAAGGATAGGGACATTTAAGTAATTGCATAGGCACAGTATATTCTGCATAGCAGAAAGGCTGCATCTAATAACCACATTAATGATATATCAAGAAAAAATAATCTAGTGGCAATTTAATCTTTCAGAGCAAAGCAGGGAGGGTTGCCTTTACCTACAAGGTCAAACTCTTTCATTTAAATCAATTGGGACAAGTCATTGGTGGCCTGATATTTCAGCTTGCTTTATTGTGCTAGTACCTACCATCACATCATTAATACTGTTTACCTGCTCAAATAAGTGGTACCCAAACTATCTCAGACTCAAGACGGACCTGTAAACAGAACCTAAGGACTTTTCAAGTATGATAGATATTATTTTGGATGTTCAATACTGCTCTAAATTTTGATAACCAGATTCCCATTAAAATCCTATCACCAGAGTGCACACTTAATACTTAGTCCAGCTGACAATGCATGGTGAAGCTCAACTCCCCTTTTTTGCATGAAGGGCTGCCTGTTTTGCTTGCGGAAGCACAGAATGGACCCTTCTTGGCTCACCAAACAGGAAACCTGTTATCACATCTATTAGCAAATGCTGAAAAAGTTATAAATTACTTCCCCATTTTAATACAACACAAAAAAAGCTAAGGGCAAAGAATAAATGCAGATGGATGGGGACAAACACACTGTGCTTGCAGCAGACCACCCTGTGCTTGGTCACCTTGCTGTTCAGGGTAGGAGATTGCGTTTTTTAAGGAATTTGCCCAGAAATTAAAGCCCCAGATCCCAGGAGGACACACACACAAGACAGCACTGCACAAAGAAATGCTCCCCTCCCAGCCCCTTGCAGGGGCACGTGATGTGTGGGAGAGGTTGCAGCTCAGAAAGCATCAGCAGCCTCCTACTTCCCAGTGCTCCCATGCAGCTGGAGCAGGGACAACCAGAGAGGGGCCACAGGGTCTTCTACTACCCCAAATTGGTTTGTGACCTGTGCCAGCTCACCCCCAGCAGCAGCACCCCTGCCCCTGCTCCGCCTGCCTCTCCTGGGAAGAGGGGAGGGGATGCAGGACGCGACACCCATTGCTGCCTGCGGGGTAGGACAGGGACAGGAGAGCCCGGGAGCTGCTCCCAGCAGCTCTGAGTCACAACGGGGACAGTCAAGGCCTTTGCTGGGTCCCTCCCTGCAGCTGCGTGAGGTGGGTTTGCTGTCCTGGCCATCACACTGATGCAGTGGCATGGGGAGGATGCACTAATCAGGCAGTGCCACCCACCCAGATCCCACCAAGATGCCCAAAAACAGAGTCGAGGAGGGAAGATGCTGATCCCAGTGTTAATATAATCCTTGCAGCCACAGCGCCACACGCCTTCCAGATGTCACTGCCATCCGTCATGCATCTGCTTTGACCTGCCTGCCAGAGAAGGTCGCCCAAGGACGGTGCACAGCACTTGTATATGTTAAAACCGCCCTTGCGGCCAGAGGTCTTGGGGCAGGAGGGGTATCAACCCATGCCTGCGGAGCTGGGATGGACCTGAGGCCCGAGCAAAGCCAGTTATTTTGGTAGCAGCACTACCAGTATTGCCGACGCTAAAGTGATAACCATTTCCCTTGTCTCCTGCAGGAGCACACAGCAGATTTCCAGAGGGCTCAGAGCCCCGGGAGCAAGGATTGCAGTGGGACAGAGGCTTGCATCGCCGCAAGCAGCAGCAGATCCATTCCTCTCGGGGGATCATCTACTTCCTCACCCTGCATCTGCTTTACTCGATGTTTCCAGTCTTAAAAATAGCCTGGGCTGGCAGCCCTAGCCAGCTTTGGTGGGGAGAGGAGGTTACCTGGGGCATCAATCTCTTGTGCAAGTTGCTAATTCCCTTCCCATGCCCATTCCCGGTCAGAGTATAGCCAAACTGGTGGCCGCACCACCCGCTCCTCAGCGGGCTGGGAGGCAAGGACACAGCTTGTATTTTTTATTAATAAGGAAATAATCTTGCCTTGTAAAACTATCAGCCCCCGCTGATGAACCCTCGCAGGGGAGCTGAGCGGAGCTCCCCAGCACCGCTGCAGCCCATGGCCAACCACACCAGCGTGAGGCACCAGTGACATGTCAAGAGGGAAGGTACATGCTCGGTGTTACACCAGCCCAAAGGCAATGCGCCTCATCCTGGCTCACACACAGCCATGTGCATTTATGCTTCGCTGTACCATATTTACACCAAAACTTGTAACCCTGTTATCAGCTTTATATTACGGATGATGAACAGCCTGGGAGTGGGAGCCTGTGACTCTGCTCCCTGCGTTCTGCCCAAAGTTCAATATATTATTTGTGGCAGATCTCCAGCCAAGTCATCTCAGTTCATCCTTGCATGGGAAGAGTGAAGCTTATGAGCACAGGCTCTTCCACGTGCACAGAGCCAGGGCTCTGTGCACACATGTGCCTGGGAAGTCATTTTTTTTAAATATGAAACCTGATCCTTGCACTGAATTTGAAAGTATTTACTCTCACACTGGTTGAAGCTAAGAAGTTGAATTCCTGGAAAGCAAAAAGGGTTTTGGCTCAACATCCCATCATTTGAGACCTTTCAAGATTTTCACCCCTTATACAAGTTTGAAGCATTTGAGGTTTTTATATATATAAAAAAAGAATATAATTTTGATATATATAGTGTACATATATACACAGTAATTCTATATATAATAACGTATTTTATGTTATATATAATATTATTTATATATATAAAAAGTAGAAAGAAGCCAATTAATCAATGTTCCCACCCTGCATTTACCAGCATAAATTAATTCCTTCAAGCGAGAGTGGTTCAGGTCAACTCAATTTCCAATGGAAATGGAACCTTTGATCAAAATGACAATTATTCAAGAAATACCTGAGTCGTTCACACTGCTGTTCCTCTTGGCATAGGCACTGCGGACCACCTGCTCGTACACCTGAGCTCCTATTGTTCGCATGTTTTCACGAATCATGATGCCTTGGGCTTGCATCATGAAGAGGTAGGTGTTCACTGCAAGGGAGAAAAAAAAAAAAAAAAAAGGAATATTTCCATGAGCACCAGCTTTTGTAGGAAAGAGAAATAGGAGTCTTTTGGAACCATTCCCAGCCTTCTGCTTGGTTTCAGCTCCCTCCTGCCAGGAGGATCCCTGGGTCACACATGCCTCAGTTGCCCGACAGGAGCTGGGAAGGGCACACAGTCAGGAAGCAGAGGTGTAAGGCACATTTGGAAATCTGGCTTGTTAATAAGGGGGGAGCGCACCCAGCTAGACCTGACAATGCAGACTGTAATGCAGCATTGCAGCTTAAACAACAGTACCTTTTGCTGCTTAAGTAGGGAGGTTTAATTAGGAAATATCACTGTAACAGGAAACTAAGCTGCATACCTGGAGAAGGGCATTTGTTCCTAGACTGCAGCACCAAAGGTTGACACTTGCTTGGCAGAGGTACCTCAGTGGGCACCACAAAAAACATCCCACTGCCAGTCTCTGAGCCCACCGGCAATCTGTACATCCCAGAGCAGGCAGCATTTTGCAGCACAAGCCCCCTGGGTCCTCAGGGCCAGCCCCCCCCAGCCACGTTTCTTCCCCACCCCTTTCCCGCTGACCCCATGCCCTGGCACTGCTCAGGCTGAGCCTGCTTAGGTTTTGGTTTAAGCTGACACCTGGCACTGGCAGGGACGAGCCCCAAAGCAAAAAGCAGCAGGCACAGCCCTGCGCCGCCAGCAGTGCCTGCAGGACGGCCACCCGTGGGGACGGCAGGACGGCCACCCTGCATGCCACAGCACCCCTCTCTGCATCGCAGTGCCAGCCACTGACAGCCACACTGCAGCAAAGTTTTAAGCTTAAGAATGAAGGGGGGGGGGGAACCTTTATTTGAAAATATGGAGGAGGGGAGATCTAGAAGGCCAATTCTGCACTAGTAATTAAAAAAAACAGGTCAAAAGACACTCCAGGAAGGATGAAGAGGGCACCAGGCCAAGGAAACAACAGAGACCCTGCATAGAGGGGGGCAGTAACTGATGAAATGTCACCAGATAACATCCATAACAGTTTGTTTTCTACAGCAGCGTATCACAAGCTGTAATAGCCCGAAACCAGCGGCTGCCAGTGCCAGGAAGGTACAGTCATCGCTGCAGTGACCAGGAGCACAAATTAGATAGGGCACCCCGGAGGCGGCACTGCTATTGGAAAGCAAGGGTGTTCCCCCCCTGCCCCCCACCGGTCTCCCTGCCCTGCTTTCCCCTTTTACACTCACAGATCAAGTCAGCCTCCAGAAAGGCTGCCCAGATACATTTCCCAATCCCAACCATATTTCGTTTTCAGCCAACTAAGTAAATATTTGAAAGTGCAATGGAGCCCCACACCATGCCCAGAGCTCCCAATGCCATGCCTGGGGCTGCCTGTGCCCAGCCTGTCTCCAAGCCATGGGAAATCATCAGATTTTCAGCAAGATGGGGGTCAGCTGCATCACGTGCTTGGCAACCAAATGGCTTGAAATGCAATTTTAAATGCCTGTTTCCAGCCCCTCCCTTCCCATACATGTACCCTTTGTGGTGCAGCCAGCAATGGCACATTAAGCCAGCAGTTACAGCAGCAACAAGCGGGAGCTGCCTCAGCCAAAGCTGCACCCAAACCCTCTTTGCTCACCCGCCTCTTCAGGGCCAGCTCTGCAACCCAGAGCAACCGCCTGGTCGGTTAGTGACAGCTACAAAATAAACGTGTGCTCTGGTGCAGTTTCTTGGCAAGATACTCCTGTTGCAATGACAATGAGAGGCAGCAAGGGCTGCTCCTGCTCAGAAAGACAGGGAATTCGCTCTAACAGATCCCCAGGGGGATAAGGCTCAAGGAAAAGCTGGCATTTTGATGTGGCACCACAGGCCAAAAACAAATGTAGCTGAAATTCCCCATGCAAAGCCTCACACCCAGCCCAAAACCTTCATATGCTTGCACGCATCTCCTACTCAGAGCTCAGCATGAAACCACACCACGTCCCAGCACCAGTGGTCCAGCCGCAGCATCCCTCCCCATCACAGTTCCAGCTTCGCCAGGCAGCTGCCAACCAGGACTTACAGAAATGGGAGTCCCTGAGGAAAAAAATATGTTAGCGGAAACGGGCTATTCAGGATTAGTGGGGGCTATTCAGGGGTTAGGGGTGAATAAGCGAGCGACGCAATCAGGCTGGCATGGCCTTATGATCTAGGGCAGGATGCAGAGGGCAGCTCTAAACCAACCTGCACATTCTGGCCCGGCAGAGGACAGGTCTCCCTGATAACCACAGCAAGATGGGAAAGTTGGGCAACTTCTCCTTCAGCTCACCAGCCCACATCCCAGCTCTGTCTCAACTGCAAAGGCGACATACTAAGGGTTGATGCTTGGGGCATACAGCTCCTAAGGACGTGTTCATAACATCTTGCCCCAATGACAGCATCCACCCCAAGCTGCAGGCAGAAGCACCGCAAGGCTCTACCAGGAAGCAGCACAAACCAACGCATCCAGCAACGTGAACAGCATCCTCCAAAGCCAAGCAAGCACAGCAGAGCATGGACTCATAAGGGAGAGTGGCACTGCACAGCCTCACCTCGGCCATCAGCAAATAGCGAGGGTTAGAGACTGCCCAGCTCCCTTTCCAAAAACCCAAAAGGCTAATCAAGAGCCAGGGCACAGCTCCTCTCCTCTTTGCATGGAGCAAAGGGTAGCTGAAGCCACTCGAGTTGAGATGTTTATCAGGATCAGGCTGCTGATAAGGGAAGTGGGGGCAGCAAGCTTGCACCTTCCAGCACCAAAACCAATAGAGTTTGAGTCAGGGGCAAGGCATAACTCACTGATGCTGAACAAGTAATTTCGCTTTCTACTTCATTATGCCTTCTACGCACTGCATAAAGCAGAACCAGGTTTGGCGAAGCATGAAAGAGCAGGAGAGACAAATCAGCATCCAATCCCCGCTTAATTTGCGGGAGGTTTGTCGGGCGCAGTGAAAGCGCCGTTTGTTCCCCGCTCCCTCAGCGGGCAGATGGAGCAGGGCCTCGCCACAGCCACATGACACAGCTTGCCGGGTCAGACTCGCACGGAGCTGCAGTGGGAATCCTGAACAGACTGTCACTGCAGCCACCATCCCAGAGGAGCGCAAGCACAAACAACACCAGCTTTGTTTAAGGCAGCAGTTGCCTTTTCACATATTAACCCCTTTACTCAGAGGATTAAGGAGATACCTGGTCACAGATGAACTGGGCCATCAACATGCCACACACCCAGAACTAAAAACCCCCCCCAACCATACCGACCCCAGCCCAGGGACGAGAACCCCTTCTCCTACCCCCAAAATGACCCACCACCATGAGATAAGCTTCACAAACCCCATGCTTATCCAGAACATGCAATTCATTCCAGTTAGAAAATCGGATTTAAAACACATTATTGAAAACATTTCACTCCCCATACCCACATGGTGCTTAAATTAGCTCCATGGGGCTGCCGTGGCAAGGGCTGGTTCTGGACCAACATTTGGGAATCGCTGTACCAAACTCAAACCTCACTCCTCAGTTTACTTCGCTTTTGATGAGCAAACTGGCCACGTGTTAAATTTATTGAGCTCCACCTGGCTGACCCTAGAGAGCCAAGGGCCCCTGTACCCGAGAGACAGCATTTCCCAGAGCCATAGTGCCAGAACCACCACCAGCAGAGGAAGGAGATGCTGAGCGTCCCTGCCGCTGCCCTCTGCCAGGGGAGGAACGTGCATACGCACACTCGCAATGCGCTCAGCCTGAACCGGGGTTCAGCCATAAAGCAATTCTCCATGTTGCAAGATATTGCTAATCTAATCACATAGAATGATCTCAAAAATTACATTAGCCTTCTGCCTTTATTCCATTTGAGCATGCAGCACTTCAGACCACATACATGGAGTGATAACAGGCACAGAGCAGCAGGACAAGAACAGGAGAGGGATTTGAGCTGCTATCAGGGGCAGGGGGTGGGGAGGGATGGGGAGATGCCTGTTTTCCTACAAATTTCCAGCAAACCCTCATTACCCACACAGAACAAGCAAAAAATTAAGAATCCGTTTGCCCAAATGACTGCCTTAAGATTATTTTTGTTAGTTTGTTTAAAGACAAGTCAACCCCACTGGGATTTAAACACATGGAAACCACGGTATCAGACCTATAGCTTGCCACCAGCTGGAGCAGAGGCACACGGCTGCACCCCAGGGCCAGCGCACCCCTGGGGATGCTGCACCCCAACCTCCCTGCTCACAAGCAACAGAGAGGGCAAGTGCTCGTCCAAGCCAGGAATGGATGCAACATCTTCAACCAGGGAGGTAAAGTCCAATTATATAAATAAGCACTGAAGGCTTCCTGTAATCATTTCTCTGTTGGTATTTTCGGAGCACTTCTAATCAAGAAACAGCTGACTCTCTCATGGAAAATTAATATCACCATGATGATATGTACTAGAAGAGGCAGCAGGGTAATTTGCTGTTCGGGAGTTGATTCAGAAGAGGTCTGAGCATGATCCACACCAGCTACCGACAAAGGAAGGGGACAGATCTGACATCTTCCTCCTGACTCCAACACGCTTCCGCCGCCTGCGGAAAGGACCTTCCTCCAGCATCCCCTGACATGAGGGATGGCACGGTACTCCAAGCCCCATGCTGGGAGAGACAGCCGCCAGGGCTGGGGTCAGGAAGAGGGGCCAAGGCGGTTCACGGCAGCCCTGCACGCCCACAGCAGTATCAGCACCCGGCATGGCGGCCAGGCTTTCCTGAGGAAGGAGCAGGTCTTCCTCTGCTTTTAGATTTAGGGCTTTCTGTCACATTCAGCATTTTTCCCAATTCATTAGTCCATCAGCACTACAGAAGAACAGAGGGGTTGTCTGCGAGTTTATCACGGTCTCACTGCAACGTGCAGCCTTCTCCTGCCGGCACCCGAGGCTCTGGAGCAGCTGGACCCCATCCACCCCCTGCCCTGCCCCAGGAGCACACATCTCAACCAACACAGTCATAAAGCAACACACAACCAGGGAAACTGCTGCTGAACAAACCGCTTTGCCCAACATTTGGAGCAGGTACGAAGCACCCAGCAGAGCTCTCATGATGCCTGCACATGTGAGATGCAACAGAGACTCCGGTGAAGGTCCTGCAGGCAGCAGGGATGGGTGCTCAGGTCAACCCCAGCACCCTGCCAGGGCTGGGAGATCCTGCCCACTGCAAACACCTCCCGTGGGGCCCAGAGACAGAGAAACCAGCAGGGTCATGTCTACGTTAAGCCTTTTGTTAAGCTCTCCCAGCAGATCCCAGCATCAATTCAGCTCCATTAGCATTAGCAATACAAACGGGTTTAATCAAACTAAGCCTCCAAGGAACAGATAGACAGTTACGATAGTCTGAACTTGTAAACAACCTAACTAGGAAACATAGCAGCATCCCATCACTAATAGACCATGAGACCTCTGTCTCTATTAGCCTTCCAGTGGCACCATATTCCCCAGACAGAGAATGCCAGAACAATTAAGTAAGAGGTTCCTATTAGTTTTAGGGAATTTAGTATTAATGCCACCACTGTTACTTAGCCCTTTGCCTATAAATAGCACAGGAAGGAATAATCTGATATGTCAAGTGGTCTAAGAATTAACAGTGCAGCAGCAGCACTGAGCTGGTAATTACAAACCACCCCTCCCCAAAACTGCCAAGTTTGCAGCCTGCACGTGCTTGGAGCAAGCGGGGAAGATGGGAGACTGCAGTGATGCTCAACCAAAACCTGAATATGGGGAATTTGCATCTGAACTGTCTTGGAGAAAAATGACCCTGGGGAGGCTTCAGCAAGGGGGAAGAAAATTCAGATTATTTTAATAGTCCCTAAATTTTTAATGTACACATTTAAGATGGCAACTTTCAGTTGCAATCCCACAGCTGGCTGAGCTAAGGTGTTTGTGCAACTCACTGTGAAGAACACTGCGACGATTTTAGGACACCCAGCAAGAGAAGCACGACATGCTCTGCACACATGGGAAAACTCAGAAGGCCAAGGGAACTCACAGAGCATTTGCAGCACCAAAGCACCCACAGAAGGAGCCCTGCACCCCAGCAGCAGCCAGGGCTGGCGGTGGGATTGAGCCCCAGGTCATCCAGGCGCAGTCACACACACCAGGGCAGCAAGCAGCCCAGCGCCTGTGGTACCCGGCTCCACACAGACGATGCTGTGGATGGGGAAACCAGAGGACACAGCTTGCCTGTGCACCAGGGCAGTAACGCCAAGGATGGCTGTAAGATCACACAGGGCTTTGCAAATCCCCAGAGCAGCTCAACTCCTGAGCTCTGCTGCAATTCCTCTTTGTGAGGAAGGGCGTAGCGACCTGTGCAGGCTGGAACACAGAGCATAACAAGCATTTGCCCAAGTTAAATATTACCCTTCCTAGCAAGATTCAGACTCTCCTACTTTAATTGCAGCTCAGGAGATGCAATTGCACATGTCTGCATCTCCTGTTTATTTTCCATCCCTCCTCCTTCCCGGCGATGGGCAGCTCTGCCCATCTACAGCCAGCCTGCCCTCCCAATCTCACCTCCCTTCACCAGGGTCAGCACAAACCCTTCCAAGGAGAAAAAGAGCATCAGCTGCCAGCAGACTTCTCTGCACACAGAGCATAAAAGCACAGCACTCACTGGGCACTTGTGGGCACCGCACAGTTAAATGCGCAATAAAAGGCTCTTCAGCAGTCACAGTGAAATGGTTGCTAACCTCTCTGGCTGGCAGCACCGGCAGGCTGCTGCTGGCTACCGACAGCAAACATTTACAGTTCAGCATTTGTTCCTTAGGTTCATTAGCAGACAAAGTGGTGGAAATTCCTGCATCCCAGACACCATCTCGAAGCAGCAGGAATCCTGATGCCTGAGCCCAATGTTCATGTAGGATCAGGATAAGGAAGCAGAGGGAAAGCTTTGGTTTAAAAAAAAATAAAAATAAATAAATAAATAAGAACTAAGCGAATGCTTGGGCAAGCAAGGGAGAGGAAGAACAGGCAGACACTCCCCAGCGCTGCCCCTGAAGCAGGAGGGCAGGGAAGGATGTGGGCTGCTCAGGACAACCCCTCATCTCCAGGGTCATGGGAATCAGCACGGCTGCAGGACAGAAAGGAAATCCTCTGCTGCAGGCAACCCCCACCACCAACCTGAGCATCCTACTCATCAAACAAGCAGCCTTAGGCTATGCATGAAAAAAAGGGACATGTGGGTTGGTACTGCTCAGGAAATACATTCAATAGGGAGTTTTCATTGGGGCTGTCCTTCACCAGTTGAAGCAATCTAGAATACAGCCAGACCACAGCAGAGAATAGAAGACAGGTTGGATTTGAATTTAAAATTTCTATATACATCACACACCATTTAAACAGATTTTGAAATCACTGATTTGTTAGTCTTCCAAATTAGGAGATTAACTATACCCATTGGAGAGTATAAAATTGTCAAGATAAAAACAACTTAGAGTCATGGATTTACTGACTCAGTTCACACAGTACAAACTGCACTGTCTGAAGCTTTAACACCCTGACTTTGATGAAGGAAAAGAGAACAGGACTGTTGTTTAGGTTATTCCCCCCAAAAAACAGACAAAGACCTGATTTTTCAAGCATGTTTTACAAGTTCAGCATGGCCGAACAAAAAGGCTTATCACATGTACAGCCTCATGTTTGCTGCAACTGAGCAGTTCCAAAGGGGCGTCTGAGATGTTGCTTCTGGTCAGTGGTTTGCCCCTTATACCAGTCTGGACCATCCCAGCTAACATGTATGAAACAATACGCCCTTCCAATTGTCATGCTTAAATGCAGGCACAGGATTTGTGGTTACAGCATCCAGGACAGCATTCGTTCTTCGCTCAATTCAGCAAGACCCACAGCACATCTTCCACTGCCATTTATGGCTAAAGCATGGTCCAGCTCCTATTTACATCTTCTTTGTCTCCGAAAAAAAACCTACCATGGGAAAGTCCTGCTCCCTGCCTAGCTCGCTCGTGATACACACATCCCAGGGGACCCACTTCTTGCCATCAGAATGGCGAAACCCAAGGCAGAGATTCTTGTCCCCGTGGTGGGCTTGCCTATGCCAAGCCACTGGCTGCTTCGTGTCTCCCCCCTCAGCAGGGGGGGCACACCAACGGGGACACACCACGAACCACCCCACAGTGGGGGGAAGGCAGGTTGCAGAGTGCAACCCTCAGCCCATACCAAAGCATTTACTCTGGTAGTCCCCAAGCACCACATCACGGGATGACTACTCCGATCAGCAGGGCAACATCCACCACCAGAAGCCACAGGCTCTCGTCTGACCTGACGTCAGGCATTTCAGATCCTCACTGGGGCTAAAGAGCCCAGACCCAGCAGAAGCACACAGTGCACTACTGCAGTCAGTACCTGCTAGCGAAAATAAAGTATCCCGCAAATGCTTCAGCCCTGAAAGTATAAAGGCTGCTTTGCAGCAAGCACAATTTGCACCACAGAGACTGCATCTAAGGAGAGATCCCTCTGTAGCAATACCCCAAGACTGTCCCTGTTGTGGTTTCTTCTCCATACATTGCCAGGTCCTGGGAAACCAGCCGTTTCAGCAGCCAGAGAAGGAGCACTGCCACAGCCCCACCTCCATGGTGTGCATCAGCCTGGCTCATCTGCGGGAGAGCCCATCAGCCCTTTCAACTCCTAAAAAGTTCTCCAAGCTGAAATTCTTCAATCACGTGGGATTATTGTTGTCCGAGATTTTAAAAGGCAGCAGCTTCGAGCTCCCTGCCAAGGGTACTTTCACCATACAGTGCCATTAAGATCCACAGCAGCTTGGCTTCCACAGTAAGATTACAGAGTTGTTCTTGTCTGCAATAATTAAAGACTGCACTGCAAACAGTCAGTACAGCTGCTGTGTTTTTATAGAACAAAAAAGCTATCAGAGAGAGGATGCAACTTTGAAGTTCCAACACACAGACCATTACCTATGGGATTTTGTAAGAACTCCGATGTCCCAAGACATTTATTAGCTTTGTTGTGAGCTATGTAGCCTTGGAATACCTAACATTTTTTATATGGTTTTCTTCCGCCTGACAAGCAAACTAGTAATACAGCTGCTGTAAATAAATTAACTAATTCCATTATCAGAGTAGGGAATGACGTCATTGGAAATAATTCACCCCTCTATCTATGAACTGATTTAGCACTTAACTAAGAGGCTACACATCAAACCACAGCCTGCCTGATGCCTTCCTGTGTGTCAGCAGAAAAGCAATGGCATGAGAGTCTGTTTGGGATGCCTTGAATAGGGGAAAATGTAAAAACCCTTCTCTCTACCACCCCATAACACAGACCTCTGCCATGCACTTCAGGACCAGACCCCAGGGCTCAGGACACACCAAACCCCTCTCTGGGGACAGCAGGGCAGGGAAGCACCATGCCCCATGGCCTCCCCCCAGGATCACCCTCCTCTCCCTCCCTCTGCTGACTTGTACCTCCTGCCCGGCCGTGGCAAACATTTACTAACAGCACTGCCGCCTTGGCATCAGGCATAAGAAAACCCTAAACCTTATCATGGGAAGGGGGGAATAAAGTGCCCTGGCACCAGATACCAGATTTGCACCTCCCTTTACCACAAGCACCACACTCACAGAACTGTGCCTAACACTACTATTAAGTTACATATTAATCCTAGATAAGCAGAAACAAGGCTATTAAGTGAGCAAGCTCAGCAAGGGATAAAAGCGTCCGCAGCCCTAAGCTGTAACCAGGGTTCAGGATCTACCGCAGGGGGACGAGGACATCACCGACCACGAGGGATTGGGACCTTGTGGCCCTCAGACTCCCACCCCACCAGGGTTTGTTGGGTTTATACAAGCTGGGGAAAAACCCAATGCAAGTTCAGCGATACAGGTTGCCCGTGAGCAGGCTGTGGGGATGCGGCACTGGGCACTGAGCCTGGCTGCCCACAGCCTCCCAGCAGCACAGGGCACATGGTGTCCTGCCTGTCCCACCACAGGCAGGAGGCAGCCATCGCTGCCTTCTCCTGCTCCGAGTCACCAGCCCTCATCTGCATGGTGGCCCTGCAATTGCTTGGGGACTTCCAAGCTGAAGTTCTTCCATATCGCCCCTCCTCACAGCCCTGGAGAGGGACAAGCACACGTGGGGGCACATCAGAGAACTGCGAACACCCCCTCCCTCCATCCCAGTCCCCCACAGAAACACCTTTAAGAAACTTCAACTGCTGCTGTATGTGAGGAGCTTAAAGAGAGTTGTGTGTTTACTGAGGGATCTGACCACTTGGTCATCGATAAGAGCAACAGGGCAGGGAGGGGGGGGGGGGGGGGGGAACCACTAATCAATTCCAGCCTGCCTGCACCCAGAAGTCAAGCTCTGCAAACAAGTTAGAGTCAGACATTTGGCTACCTTGGAAAAGATAAACACACTGGGAACGGGAGGCCAGCACCCCCCGGGGCAAGTAGCCCTCTCAGCCCCATGTGGGATGCACACACCCCCCCATGCCCAGCTCGGCCCGCACTGCCCCAGCCTGCCCTACTGCACAAACTCCTTGGGATAAGGAGGCAGCACTTGGCAAATGAGGAGGGGAATTCATTTCTAACAGGTGGGCACACTCGCTTTGGGTTCAGTAGCAGGGTTTAGACACAGCAGCTCTGGGACCCCATCCATGGAGGGGCTGGCATGGCCACACAGTGCCCAGAGACTGCTCCAGCCCCTGCCACAGCCTGCAAACAGGACCTGGGTAGGCAAGAACAAGGCAGAGTGAGAGCCAGAGAGCAGCTCAGTGCTTTCCCACCACAGAGCAAGGGTGGGCTCTGGGAAAGCCAGGAGCACGCTGGCACCCTCCTGCACAACCAAATCCCGGGGGAATGGCAGGGCAAGACTCACAGCCCAAGGGGATGCTCAGCCTGCAAATGGGGAGGGTGGGATGGCTTGGAAGTATGACCACTAAAAGCAAACATTGGCCACCTCCTGCACCAAGGCAGTACCAGTCCCTGTGGCATCTCCCTGCCCTGGGCTTTCAGTCTCAGACAGAGAGGGACATCCCTGTGCTCACCCAAAGCTGCAGTGATCCTGGCATGGGCTACCCTGCCCTTACCCAAGCAACTCCCTGTGACCATACACAGAGTCCAGAGGTACCAGCTTCTGATTTCTGTCCCCTCTTGCACCCAGCTCCCATTTAAGAGTCTCTTTGGCCTCCATTCCCGACATTGCTAGTGGGAAGTTAAACTCGCAAGTACATCAAGCATGCTATGAGGTCTTGGGGATGGCACATTTCCTTTGCATTCTAAAAAAAAACAAACCCAAAAAAAACCAAAACAAATGCACCAAAACACCAGGTATCTCAATGTGCAACTCATGGAGATGCACCACAGCAGCTTCCTCGTGGTCTTGGGGCCAGGCGCGGGCACCGGGCAGCGCGGCATCGCCTCAGCAGGCACTGGCAGACCTCACAAAGGATGGCTGGAAGCAAAGACAGCTTTGTCAGGGGCTGAACAAGCTTTTCCTCTCCCTCTGCAAACATCTCACTTCAAAGGGGCAGGGTTGGCTATTGCAGACACCCCTGGGTTTGGAAAGGCAGCAGGGAAGGAGCTTGGCAGGCGGTGAGGGCAGGACCCCTCCAGGCCAGGGCAGCCCCAAGGGTCTGCAGGGAAGGAGCTGATCAGAGCTGGCATCTCACAGACCCTGCCCACACCAGCCCCTCCAACCCACTGAGCATAGCACCAACCTCCAGCGATGCAGCAGCCCACCCTCCTCATCATCACCAAGGCACCAGCCTTTCCCTCCACACTGGATAGCGAGATTTTAGATTACACTAATTTATCCACTCAAGTTACCCGATTTGTCCATGTCATGTTTGCTTCTCCAAGGTATTACAGCTAAACACCATCCTCCTCCACTTCCCCCATCCTCCACACGGCTGAGCCCTTGGCAGCGCTTTGCAGACACAGCCCTACAAATGCCACAATGCTCTTTGGCAGCATCCTGCAATTTGAGGGATCTTTTACCCACTCCCAAGCCAGGTGCAGGTGCAGTGCCCCATGTCCAAAGGTGGGAAACAGCCGAGAAATTTAATACAGGTTGCTATTCTGCAAGTACAGCCTTTCCCTGACTGTAGCAGAGTCCTCTTCCATCAATGCTGGTTTTTAGCCCTTTTGCAGGCTCGGGAGCTGAGCTGGCAGGGGAGCCCCCCCAGCCTTGACTCCAAGAGTCCGCTGCCGCACTGGGAAAGGACACAAGCTTCACACGGGAACTTCCACCCACAGAGTTTTGGTACCCATCGAATGAAAGTGACACCAAGAGCCCTGGCCACAACCAGAACTTCTTGTGCCCTCAGCACAGCCTAGGGACATCGCAGCTACAGCCCAAGGCAGGGCAGGGGATGGCGGCTGGGGGAGGGCGGCGTGGGGGGAAAGGGTTGGTGTCAGCACCCGCTGTGAGCCCTGCTTCGCTATCAGCTTTCTGCAGCGCAGCAGCAAGGGAGACAATTACTATGTTGACTGGCGTTTTTTTTAATTAGGTGAAAGCAGGGTTAACCTAGAGCACCCTGAAGCTGGGCAGCCCCCCACACAGCTCCCTCCATCTGCTCCTACCCTACAGCCCTTCCCAACTCAATGCACAGAAAAAGCAACACTGAAGCTGCTTAACAGGGCCAGGTACTGGCAGACACCCCACTGCTGCAGCCTAGAAAGTATAAGAGCATTTGATACAACCCAAGACACCAGAAAGCCGGCACTGACAGGATGACTGCAAGCTAGCAAGCCTGCCGAGGCCTCTGAAACACAAAAGGATGCTCGACCAATCCTTGCCTGTAATTACAAATGCAAGTTAGGGCAGGAGGATGCACAATAGGCTTAGGCTGGAGGAGAACCGAAGCGAAACCTCATTTGCAGGTTTGATTAACAATAAATGAAACACAGGAACACTTGGCACCTGGTTGTCACACAAGACGCTTGGCCAGCCCTGTAAGAGAGCTTAGGCCACATCCAGGAGAGATGGGGCAGCTGGGGACCCCCATGTCTGTGGCACAGGCAGGACGTGGCTGAATTTATCTCCCTGCATTTGCTGCGAGGTCTTCTCTGCTGCAGCACGCAGCGAGGCTAAAACATGAGGTCTGAGAATCAGAGCAGAGAGAAGTTTGCAAAGCTCTGACACTGCTTTAAGTGAAGGGGAAGGAGTGGTGATGCTGCGGGGAGCACCAGCACCTGCTGCTGCATGAGAAGCAGAAGTCACTAGTAACTGTCCCCTCCAGCACAGACTCCTCCAGACTAGGTATTTGGTTAGGGTATTTTCTGTTCTGCAGGCAGTGCTGACAGTCACGTTCACAGAGCAGGAGAGCCGTGAGCTGCAGCTGCCCTCCGTATGTCGAATGGCAGCGAGACGGAAGGTGGTTACTGGAATAAATTTCTTTTAAAGAAAGAGGAAAGGTGATTTGAATAGCCAGCGTATTTCAACACCTTGCTCAGCTAGGCTGGGACAGCTCACCGCATGCAGGTGAAGCGGTCAGTGCAGGGGGTGCTTGCAGCACACTGACTGTAGACACAGGGACAGGGCACCCACGAGCACTAATACACACACCTCTCACAGCAAAAAACCCTAATCTTGCAAGAAAGAGATAGCAGTGCACCTTGGACACCCTTGCCCTACCACTCCAGGCAGGCCCCGGCAAGCGCAACAGCTCTTCACTGGAAAGTCATTTTAAACTTGCCTCAATATCTGCTTATTGACAGACACATCCACCCGCCCACCCCAGCACGCACGCAGAAATAAACCCTGCAGGCCTGCTGCCGCGTCTGCCACCCGGCCCCCTCCTGCCCCATGCACCGCTGACGCTGCTGGGGTGCAGGCAGGGGGCCAGGCACCCCCTCACCCCGCACGGGGACAAGCTGCAGGCAGGGCAGCGCCTGCCCGTGCCAAGCTGACCAGGAGCCCCGCGGCCAGCAGCCTGCTAGCCCGGGGAAATGGGGGGAGCTGCTCTTTGCTGCAAGACGTGGGCTCCCATCACACAGCGTGCCTCCAGCACAGCAAAGGCCAGAGCAAGGAGCGAGTTCCTCTAGGCTAAAAGAGCAGCAAGGAGCATCGTTCGCTTTATTCCTCTGCGACCAGCATGAGCTCCTCTACTGCCACAACCAGGAGTCCCGCAGGGTCCCAGCGCAACGCTGCTGTGGGGACCAGGACAAGGGGAGACGAGACCCTTGCGAGCTCCAGCGCTGCTGATGGGCACTGCAGGGGTGTGTCAGTGAAAGCACTGGAGAATCTGGTCCCTGCTGCAAAGCCACACAAGCTCACACAAAAATCACAGCTGCTCTTCTAGAATGTGAAAGCATGACTGCCAAATGCCAGAGCATTTCCCTTACCTGCCAGCACGGAGTTTTATATATCTGGAAACGTGGTCGCAAACTGAAAGCTAGAAAAGGAAGCCTTTTTCCCCCAAATCCTCCGGGATGCAGAATGACTAACAACATTCACATGCTCCTACCTCCTTCCATCGCTTCAGACTTTTCCCATCTGGTTTTGCATTTGGTCGCTGCTGCGGTCTGATACGTGCCTGCTGAACTACCCAGCTTCTTCGAAAGCAAGCCTCACCGCACAGAAACGCGGCTGAATAATATTCTCGCTCAATAGCTGGTCTCCAGGCTGGCATTTTCAAGGGCTTTGATCCATTTCAAATAAGGCAATGAGCTTAGCCCTTGATTAAATACATAGCATAATCCACCTAAATCTTGTTAGCCGAGAAGCAAGTCGCTCGTCTCACTAGCTGTAGGTGGCATTGCATTTTGCTGCCAGGCAAGCAGGGCTGCCTGCAGTGTGAAGGTGCCCCTCGAGGGCATGTCCCAGCAAGGCAGAAACACTGGGGCAGCTGGCGACTGCAGCAAGACAACACACCTCTTGCTACTGCTGCTACAGCAAGCCCATACAGCTTCAAGGTGCAGAAGTTAATGGGATCCTTCTGCAAAGCTTCCCACCATAACAGGCAAAAGCCACCCATGGAAAGAGCTTGCCACCTCCCCGTTGGAGGGCACAGGGAGGGTGCCTCCAGGCTTGCCCTGTGGCCAGGGCAGTGGGCATCCAACAGCCAGCAAAGCCCTAAAAAAATCCACAGCAAGAAAAAAAATCACTGACCCTGAGCAAGGGAGCCAGGCTGCAGCACAGAAGGAGGATGCGCTGCAGCTTTGGGGGAATTCCACACCACATCAGCCGTGCCTCCCCTTCCTTGGGAGGAATGAATCAGTAGCACAGCATTTGTAGACCCTTAGCAGAAAGGCCCGGGTGCCGAGCGGGAAGCACACTATTGCTGCTGCCAGACAGGCAAGAGCCTGGCTCTGGGCAAGATGGGGGTGTGCGGCCAGGGTCAGCCTCACACACACACCCCGCTCCCAAGGGCAGCATTGCCGTCTGGCTGCTCCGGTCAGCTCTCACCAGCTGTGACAAGGAAAAGCAGCACCACTTCCCTCCCGGGTCCCAGGCTGTGCCTCTCCACTCCTCTGCACTTCCCAACAGCGGGACATAGGGGAACGAGGCAGTTTGGGAAGTCTGGCAAAAAGAAACCCCCCTTCCCTGGGCAAGCCCCTCTCCTCTCCTGCTTGGCTCTGGGATAGTTGCATAAATTTACAGGTGAGCCTGTCAAAGCACAGAGGCAGAACACCAAGCAGAGGAAGGCTATGAGATTGCTGTTTCCCAGCCCCAAGGATGCTCCTTCCCAGCCTGGGGCAGGAGGCAGCGTGACCCTGCTCCCCACCAGCAATTCCCCCTGCAGCCGCTTCCACCCAAACAGAAAATCACGCTAAAATGTGGGACAGGAGAGATCCGCTCCCGAGATTACAGTGTATTTACTACTTGAGTCACTAGAAGACAAATTCCCTGAAAAGCACTATTGCTCCCTATTTCCTTCCAGGTTTCGGACCCAGCAGGTGGGGACCAGCTCTGCAGGGAGGTGACCCCCATAGGCTGATCCCAATCCAGAGGCAGGAGCCCTGCAAATCCTTGATCCATGCTGCATTAGCAGCTCCAAGGCTTCCTGCAGCAGCCAGGCACATTTCAACAGCCAATGGAAGGATTTAAAGTTAATTTAACCATGTTAACATATTATGTGGCTTCTGTCATCTCAATTACCTTAAAAAGCCCAGGCACAGATCTCGGGGGGAGTGCAGGGAGGAAGAAAAAAAGAATTGATTTAAGAATTAGTGAGAAAAAAAAAAAAAAAAAGGTCTTGGGCACAATCCCAAAGCACAGTCTCAGGCAGATCAGGAAAAAAACTTCACAGGATTTCAAAACAAAAAAAAAAAAAAAAGCAGCCAACAGAGGCAATATCTGCTTTAATCAAATACTAGCCAGGAAGCCTCAGCGGAGCAGATCTCACCAGTCACCAGCTGGCATAGCAGGAATCAGCCTTTTGGCATTGGTATCGTCACCGGGAGCCGGGAAAGGGAAAGGGCTGCTCGCAGAGGAGCCAGGATGATGAACAACAGCAGTTGAGCATTGCAGGGGCATTTCACCACTTCAGAGGTTGCTGCTATAACAATCTTCTCTGACTCAGCAGCTGAAAGGGATGCTGGGAAGGAAGCACCATAAAAAAAAAAAGTCATGCATTATTAATATGGACTCTGGCAGCAAGACATGAGTTGGAAAAACACTGGGGGGGGGGGGGGGGGAATGACTGCAGAATAAGAGCGAGCTGCATGTGTGGAAGCATTTCACACTCCTGTGGGTGCTGCTGCAGCCAGGGGCCACCCTGCACCACTCCACAGGGACCCCAGCTCCAAGGGAACCCTGCTTTTGCAGAGAGGAACTTAATATCCACTATTTTCTCCCTGGAAGCAGGTTGCTGCAACCCTAGTGCAAAAGACACAACATGCTTTGGGCATGGACCACACTAGTTTCAAGCTATGATAGCTCTGGGCTTCCCGCCGTGGAACACAGCCATTTTAGCCAGTTTATTTACCTGTGGTCTGTGCATCACTTGCTGACTCCCAGCAGCTTCCCCCCTTTGCTTCCTGCCCCACACAACCCCCCAGCCCTGCCCCAGCCACACTACCGGGTGTTTTAGCAAGAGCAGCCGTTGCACAACACACCCCAGGCTCCCCGCACCACAGCCTGCAGCCTCTTGCCAGCGCGCCCGCTGACGCAGAGGGCATGAAAGGCAGGAACTGGACTGAAATGCTTTCCTTTTTCTGCCACGTAGGTGAGGAAAAAAAAAATTATCAGTTAGCACTTGACTACCTGGTGCACTGCAGTGTTTGCTTTCCTCTTATTCTGTACGCTTTGTACATTTTTTTTAGAGGCACTTCATAAACATTAGCATTCACGTAGCCGGCTGCACCACTTTCCATGCAAAGTCCTTGCTCAAGACACAGCCTCTCCCAACCTGCTGCTGAGGGGAGACACCATAAATTAAGAAAGAGTACCTGCTCCCCTATTGCAGGCATCACACAGACCTCCGCCAGCTTGTCCTCATTGCAGGGTAACCCTCTAACCCCTGCACAGGAGCCTTTTGGCAGCGTATCAGCATATTTAAAGTTTCAGCACAGCTTGGTCCCCAGCCTCTCCAAAGCAAAGGAGGTGGCTAATGCAGTGCCAGGATTCAAGAGGTTCCTTTGATTGTTCGTATGGCAATGGCATTCAATTATAACTGATCAATTATTTTGCCATAAAATTCCCTAGATATGCAAACAAACACTGGCTGAAGACTGCTTATACAATAGTCCAACCCACAGCTGTGCAACAGGGGTTTTGCCTGTATTTGCTTTCTTCCATTACATGTTCAGTGGCATCCTCCATACAGAAATATTTTGCAACCTTTACCTTTCAGATTAGAAAGGCACAGGGAGGGAACAGCTTTGCAAGTGCCATCTCACAGGCAACCCTCCCGTAGCAGGCTGGGAGCACACAGCCCAAGCAAGCATTGCACGGACACACACCAACACATCGGGGCAGGAAAATAGCGGTTTTCTAACACAACAAGCTCCCACCAAGCAGGGAAACTGAGGCACACCCGGAGAAAAATACCCATGGTGCTATTTGAACCCACATCCTCTGGAAGCAGCCTCTCCCCTGCAGCAAGAGCCAGGGGACAGGGGCAGGTGCCCTGGCTAGGGTCCTCTCCACTGCGAGGGGCGCTTACCAGCACCCCACAGCATCTTTGGATGGGCCCAGGGACAAGACCTGCACAGGGCAAGGGCTGCAGAGGGGTTCGTGCCAGCCTGGGGACACCACACAAAACCACAGGCTTGCAAAACGAAGAGCCCATTGGTTTTGCACCTCAAAACAAAAAACCTCGGAAAGTGAGCTTTAGGAACTCACACACGTGGCCACACACTTTCAACCTAAAGCCCAGCCCAAGCAAATGCTAAACCGCCCTTGCCTCCCCCATGTAGCCAGGAGTGAGGAAGGAGATCAAACTGAGCTTCTTGCACCCCTGAAGTAATATTTACGTGCCTTGGAAAAACAAAGCATCGAATAAGGTGCAGCAAAGCTTGTGGCTTTATACAGAATACCCACAGTCACTACAGAGCACAAGGGATCCCCCAAACCTGCCTGCCTCCCCAGGCACAACAGCCCGCCTCTCCACTTTAGGTTTGAGCAAGACCAGCAAGCCCCAGAAAATTCCTTTTGTAATACAAAAAGGGCACCACCACCCTGCCCGTCACACTCCACACCACTGCTGCACCCACGAGAACGCTTCCCACCAGGACGGGGGTTACATGTGCTGTCCCTCCATCACCCCTGGGACGCTTCCAAGTAGCAGATGAGGATGCCGAGAGCAGTTTTCCTGCCAGGCACTGACATCACCCCTCAGCTTTTTGGTCTACCTTTCCTTTCAAAATAATAGCAGCTCCAGTGTAACGCTAAAAGCCCTGGCTTCACGTTCTCCAAAAAACACACTCACAAACATCTCTCAAACTTTCTGATTCGGGGGTTTTTTTGCATTTCAACAGCACAGTCCACTACACATTTTCTGCTCCATCTCTCAAAACAAGACTAATACCCACAGTATTTAGAGCAGCTGCTAGAAAACCTTCAAATGCACATTAACCATCCTAATGCACCAGTGTTCAAAACGCTGTCAGACAAAACTAGGGTCAGAACAACAGTCCAAATGCAAAGGACAAGGAAGAGCCAGTATGAAAATGAACTTCACTAAAATAACTCAGCAAAGGTTTTGTCAAAGAAAACACAGATTTTATTGTAACAATGATGCTTTAAAAATAAAGCTGTTCAGGGAAGGATTTTTCTTGCTCTGTGTAGCTGCACATCAGTTTCTCTTCCAGACTATACATCCCTTGGTGCTGCCACAGGGAGAGCAGAGGGCTCTGCAGGGCCTTACCCAGTCAACACACCAGCTCCAACCAGCACCACTGGTTAAGGGTCACTGGTGCCACCCTTGAGAGGTTCCCCAGAAGTTTCAATAAAATTAAGCACTTAAAGACTCCATGCACTGCTTGGATATTAAAATCCACCAACAGTAACAGCATTCAAATGGGAACAAGTGCAAACATAGAGCTCCCCACATAGCTCATCTCCATTCCCTGCAGTGGTCCCGGGGGTGTTCATCGTACCCTGCAGAGCAGATGCTGCCTGAGTTAATGCAATTAATGAGTCCACATGGAAAAGAGGCAGACACTCATCAGTTCAGGAAACAAAGCAGCAGTGTCAGAGCCCTTATCTCCACCAGAGCCAGCAGCCACCTGAAGTGACCAAGCACCTGCTGAAGTCCTGGCCTTCCACAGTTTCCCAATCCCATGAAGATCATATCTCCTGGAAGTCTGGGCTGACAGCACTAATGGCTTTAAGGTTAGGTCCATTGCAGATTATTGAAGTTTTGAAGCATTTAATTTGCAGGAATGAACCAGTACTTGGAAGCTTTTGTGACTGCTGATCAGCTTCCACAAGCCAGGCCTTCCAGAGACAGAGAGACAAAATGCGAACTCTTCACATACTCTCTGCAGTTGCAACACACAGCAAGTCACCAGCAAAATAACCAAAAAACAGACACACCTGACAGACAACACAGGTGCTTACGGGCAAAGAAAACCTAGTAATTCACCTGCCCTCAAAGAAACTTTGTAATTTGTTAGCCTTGACCAAAAGGTGGTCTCCAACCAATGCTCTGCACCACCAGTGCCTTGGATGCATCAGCACAGGAGCAGCTCTGTGCAAGCAGGGCTGCAGCCGCTCTCCTGCCTGCACGTGCCTTTTAGGAGACAGTGCTGGAAGAAAGCGGTGCTACCAAAGGAGCTACTTCCCACAGCCATCGCCAGTCTCCTTCCACATGTAGCAAAGGAGTTCCTGAGCTCAAGTTCTTGTATCAAGGAGCACTCGACGATTTCTTACTACCTCCAGTCACTGTCGGATCCAATGACTGCAAAAAACCTCAGTGGGATACGCTGAGGAACTGGGCTGTTCCTTCCTCAGGCTGTGAAATGCTGCTTGGCAGAACTTTCAGGGTGAGAAGAGTGAAGGAGGGCAGCACTGCTGGTGTTTTCATAGCAAGATACCACAGTCCCTTCCACTGCAGAGGGAAGGCCTAGAAGATGAAAGCCAGGGCTACAACAGCACAAACCTCCTTTCATTATTCTGAGCTGCACCTTCATCTTCTCTCCCTGCTCTGGCAGTGCCCAGCCACCCAGCAAGCCGCCAGCAAAGCCAAAAGGGCACCTGCACCCAGCCTCTGCCCAGCTGAGCCAAGGCCACCATGGCCCACCAGTGCGCATCTCAGATGAGCTGGGCACCAGCACACTGCCACGGCTGGCGTCCCGGGACCCCTCGCTCTGGACTCTGCACTGACATCCCCCTTCTGCCCTTCTCTGCTCCAGCCGCTGAGTCTAACCAGGCTCCTTCTGCTGACATCCCCACGAGAAGTGCAGAGAAGGAAAAAGCAGCACCTACCCAGTCCCCCACACAACCTCCCCACACCCCTCATCTGGACTCACCAGTCCCAGCTCCGTGTCCCCACAGTGCCATCCCCCTTCCACGGGACCACAGTCACCACTTTTCCTCTGCTCCTCCCCACTAAAGGCAACTCAACCACTTCCCACAGTACCATTGTCCCCTCAATCTGGGGCAAGATGGCAGTAGCAAAATCTTTTGCCATTTTCACCCCTGGAACTCCTCTGTGCTAAGATTCACCAGGCTGATGCATTAAACAACCAAACTGGATCAGCCATGTAATATTCTTGCAAGGGACCAAAGCAGCAAACGAGCTGAACAAAGGAAGCTGTTGGTGTCCACAGTACTGCTCTGCTGTCCACCAAAACGCAGCGTGAAGGAAGAGTGTTTCAAAGCACTCCTGCCTATCAAAATCAAGTTCTTATGCCATAAATGTAACTTAGGGCTAACACTGCTACCTCATGCCCTGTACAACCAGTCAGGAGCAATTCCTCTAAGTTTTGATGAAGTAAAGCCAAAGTGAATGACAGCTCTCACAAAGGTAACAATCTCTCACCCAGTAATTTAAATTCTCTGCATTATTTTCCTACATCAGATCCCACCAAGTAAGACTCCTGTGCAAACCTAAGTTTTAAAAAAATAAAATAAAAAGGCTCCAACATCTGGAGAGACAACAAGGGAAAAGCCATAGCAGCTGCCTGAGCACCAGGGAAGGCCCCTGACCTCCCTCCTCCCAGCCATGCATCAACCACCCTCTCCACAAAGACCAAGTCCAAGGTCTGAGAAATTCCTACTGTTGCAGCGAGAGTTAGCAAGATGAAACAGTAACTTCCAGCACAAGCAGCTTGTAAAAGCATTACTGTTTTCAGCTGCAGGAAGGAATTCCCTTGATTTCCCAGGCTCTGCTAGAAAAGCACAAAACCAGCAAGACAAGACATTTTCAGGGACAGTGGCATAGCTCCTTGGAGGACCCTTGCTCCAACACCAGGGTCTGAGCACGGACAGAATAACTCTGGCAAGCCCACTACTGCTCATCCCCTCTGGAGAAGCGAGGGGCATGCAGGGTGGTCGTCCCAGGAGGGCAAGACCATCAGTGCCAGGAACAAGCCTTGCAAAAAAACCTGCTGAGGTGCACGCTGGACTCTAGAGCGGGACAAAACAGTTCGCCCCATGCCAAGCTCTGCTTATTCCAAATCTGAGGCCAGTGCAATTGTACATAATTAAAGCACAGTCTGCCTCACAGCCCTTTACCCTGCTCGCAAGACCTCCGATCGAGGCAGTGAGCAAAAACGACCTCCCCACCCGTATAAGCATCGCTTCGTACCTGCTGCCTCGCAGGGCTTCCCTGGCAGGCAGCGGGGACCCGTGCAAATACGAGAACATCTCCTGGAGCCTCCAGCCGCTGCATCTCCACCAGCCCCGCCGTGCCTCGGCCCCAGCTCACCGCGGAGCAGAACAATCGGCCACCTCATCCAGCGCACAATGGCCACGATGAGACAGACCCACATAATCACCCCAGCCACGGCAGGGACAAAAGCAAGCGGGTGCTGGGGAACGGCGTCAAATAAAAGGGGAGCCTGCTGTATTCGTGCCATCAGCTGGGTCTCTGGCAATTTACTTTCCAAAGTGGCTTTGGGAGCCCAGGATGTAAATTGTTAGGGTGGTGCATGGGGAGGACACATGGGTATTGGATGCAAACGCTGGGAAGAAGGCAGCGCTGGCTGTTTACATTGGATCGCTCTGCACAAACTTGAGGCCACAAGAAAATTTCAGTTCTGCAGGAGGAAACCTTGGTGAAGGACAGAAGTGAGGAGCTACCCCAAGCACCACATAAACCAGGGCACAACGCAAACATAAGCCCCAAAAGCTCTGGGCTCTCTGTAGGTACTAAGTGTGGCTATTTGCTGACAGTAAACATGAATTTCTTCCTGCATTTCTGTCTCGAGCACACCGAGGGCTGCTGGCGTTACCTGGGCTGCAAGGAGCCAAACACAGTGGCCAGCCGGGTGACATGCCAGTGCTGGGGTAGGCAACCCAGAGCCCAGGCTGGGCTTCCCTTCTCCATCTCCAAAGGGCACCAGGAGCAGTTTTCCAGCCGGCAAGCATGCCAGCTCCACACCAATGCACTGAGACAGCACCCAGAAGTGCAACTGTCCCAGTTTTCTCCTGGCACTGGCACACAACTGCTTGAACACAAGCCTCAGCAATGCCAATGGATTTCTTCGCCCTCAAACCAGGGGCTCAGGGACAGGCTCGGCACAGCTCTGCCCGCCACCACTGTGACGGCACACCCCACCACAGGGATGCCCGGATCCTCACTGCCGTCCCACCACAGGGCCATTCCCAACCCAGAGGGGCTGACACTGCCCAGGCAGGCTCCAGCCCTGGTGCCACCGGCTGCTGACCCCCACGAGTGGACGTTTGCTGTAATAGACCCTTCCCAGCAGCCTGCAGCATCGAGCAGATGAAAGCCCTTCCAGGCCCAGGCTCCAGCTGGTTCAAGCTCGCTTGCAGCTTCAGGTCCCGTTTATTTGGATTTTTTCTTTTTAATTGAGGTACCATCAAGGAATGCATTAATCACTCCTCTGCCCATGGTTTAGCCGATGGCCTGCAAGTCCTTCTTCAGCCGCTTGCCCAACACATCCTGCAAGGGATGGTTTTAGGGCAGAGGCTTCTCCAGGCCCTTCAGTGGCTGGAGAAAACCAGCCCCGCTCTACCCCATTGCACCAAGACAGTGGCAGGCAGGCCAAAGGCCTGCAGAACACCCCGCTGACAGCATCTCTCCATCACACGCCACACAGCTGATTTATTAAAATCCCCAGCTCTGCTCATGTCCTGTCTCACTCTTCTTCCAAGCTTCTCCTTACCACTCTGGCCTGAAAACAAACTCCCTCCAAGCGCCAGGAGGATGAGTCCAGCCACCCCAGGAATACTGGGCTGGGTTTTCATGATGGAACATTTTTGGCTGAAAGAGGGAGGGGAAAAAAAAAAAAAGCAGATCTTCTGTCACCTGATGGGGAGATGACTCAGAACATCACTGATTTCCACGGGTGGGTAGGGACAGGGACCACCTTCACCCCTCTGTCTCCTCTTCCAGCATCGCAGATAGCAAGAACACAGGGTGGGATTTGACCATCTTATCTGGGGTCACGTAGGGAAAGGCCTCTGTGCAGAGAGCTGGTTTTAAACAGCATCTTATACCCTGCAGCATCTCCATCCTCTAGGACAGGTGACCACGCAGAAGTGGCACAAAATTAATTACAGAACTCTAAAAAAGGAACAAAACCATCCTTATAAGACAAGTTTCCTTAAACTACACAGCTATTCCCTCTGGGCCTGAGGAAGCCCATCCACAGCACGCCGTGGCTCTTGGAGAAGACATCCCCCGCACCTGCCCCGCAAAGGGCTGCAGGATGCATCTGATAAAACAACTGCCGGCCCCACAGCAGCACGTGAACAGAACGAGTCAGGCTGTGTTTACAGGGGGAGCAGACAGCGGCTGCGCCGCCCGTTAGCACCAGTGTGAAACTGTCCTCCAAGGGATGCAAGAGAACAGGTCGGCAGCTCTGAGGGCAGCCCGCAGGACAGCAGCCAGGAGCTCGGTGGCCTGCCCGTTGGGACAGCAAAGCCCTAGGCCACCACGGGGCGGCCCAGGATGCGTGTCCTTACTCAGGCTGTGCCCAGGACACGAGCAGGGCTTCACACACCAGCCAACCCCTACTTAGCCCCGGGAAAGGCATGAGCAATACCAATGACATTTCAAGGAGAAACTCCCATTTGCAAGATTTCTTTTAAAAGGGTTGTTTTTATAGAAATAAATTGTTGCCAAAGTTCGGTGGAAGGCCAAACAGCAAGCCTTGGCTCCTTGCACAGATGAGATACACCACATGAAGATAAAAGCTGCCTTCCAAGGCACAAGTCTTCCCGTATCTCATGGGAGATGGGCGCACAGCCCCACTGGCACTAGGTGCTAGCCATTTTGGTACACGGCTACTCCAGTCCCCTGTGAAGCACACTATGAAAAAGAAGACAGGAGCAAGTACGCTCTCCTTCTAAAATACACACTTCTCATCTTCCCACTTGACAAAAGGAGTAGGATTTCTGCCAGAGAGTGAGTTTAGACCACAAACACTTGGACAACACTCCACTTCTTCCAAACAAACTCTCCGGCAGGCAGGCAGGCAGCAGGCAGGCAGCAGGCTCGCTGCCGCCCTGCTCGGCTCTGGCAGCGGCACCGCTCGGGCCCCGCCAGCCCGGGGAAGCCCCGCGGGGAACGCGACCGGCACCTCCCGCGGCCCCCCCCACGCAGCGGGGACCGGCACCCCCGCGTGTGCCTGCCCCGAGGGACACGAGCGGGCACACACACACACACACACACCCGGGGAAAGCCTCCCTCCCCCGGCTGCGGGCTCTCCCCAGCGCCGGCGGGAGGCGAGGACACGCTGCCCAGCGCCGAGCCCCGGGGGCACCGCGGAGCCGCCGGGCCCGGGCCGCCCCTCTCCGGGCAGCGGGCCACCAGGGATGCCGCGGCCCCCCGGCCCGGCCCGGATTACTCAGCGTTTCCGACGGGAGCCGGCGTGCCCCCACCCCGCGCCCCGGGCCTCGGCCCACCGCTTACCGATGCCCGGCGCCACATAGACGAAGTAGAGGAAGGAGGAGGAGAGCGAGAAGAGGAAGAGCGCGGCCAGCAGCGAGCGCCGGGGCAGCAGCCGCCAGGCGCCGCGGGGGCCGCGGGGCCACCGCATGGCCGATGCGCCGCCGCCCTGCTGCCGCTGCCGCCGCACCGCCGCCGCCGCCGCTCACATGCGCCGAGGCCCGGCAGAAGGCGCCGCGCCGGCGCCGCTCCCAGCCACCGCCCGCCCCCAGCGCCGCCGCATGAATGAGCCGCGCCGCGGCGGGGCGGGGCGAGCGGGAGGAGAGGGGCGGGGCGGGGCGGGGCGGGGCGCCGCGGGGACCGGCTGCAAACTCCCGCCGCCGCCGCCGCTGCTGCAGCAGCAGGAGCACCCGGGGATCCTCGGCGGAGACCGCCCCGCCCGCCCCGCTGCCGGGGCGGCCGGCTGCGGCCCTGCGGCACCGCTGGTGGTCCTGGGGTACCCGGCCGTGGACTTGGGCACCACCGATGGCCCCGGGACACCGGGCAGTGACCCTGGGACAGCCGGCCACGGACCTGGGGCACCACTGATGGCCCCGGGACACCGGGCAGTGGCCTCAGGACACCTGGCCACAGTCCCAGGACACTCGCCGATGGTCCTGAGACACCCAGCAATGGTCCAGGGACACTCGGCCATGTTCCTGGAACATCCAGCACCAAGAAAGCAAGGGCTGACCCCCCCCGCAGCCCACCAAGCAGCAGGGGTCTGTTTGGACGAGTGCTGGGTGCCCCCCCAGACATTGCGCTGGAGGAGGCGTAGCCTGAGGAGGTGATGGGCACAGATGGGTGGAAGTGAAGAGGGGGCGAAGTCATCACAGTCAATGCAATAATCAGCACTAGCAGCAACCAGCAGCCCAGTCGGTTAAAGAGTAATTAAGTAGTTTTGCACATGTTTGTGGGCAGTTCCTCCGTCGTGTGTAGGAGGAGTTGGAAGGAGATATGGAGATGCCTGAAAATGAAAAAACGGGAGAGAAGAAACGCCATCCCCATCACGGGAGCCAGGAGAAGTAGCTGCAGAGCAGATGGGGCCCACTCCAGTCCATAGAGCTGCGTTTTTTGCTTCATTTATGATGGCAGGATCTGTGCACGTCAGACTGTTTGGGGGAGGCCGGAGGGAGAGGTAATTTCTTATTTCATCAACAGATAGAGCTGAGAAAACCAAGCCCGGGCTCCAGGCCCAGGGCGGGAAACTGGGCTGTGGACCAGGTGTGCAGGCAGGGTCCGGCTGCCCCCGCCCAGGGTGGGCAGCGAAGGCAGCGGCACCTCCAGGACTGAGTGGGGTGGGAGGTGGGGACAGACCATCTGCCAGGATGTGCCCGCTGTGTCCCCGACTGCCTCCGCATCCCGGGGGTGAGCCTCTCCCTGGCAGGGAACGAGGCATTGCTCAGTCCAAACTTCCGACTGCCCAGCCAGACAGTGACTGCCTGGCTGCGAGCTGGGGGGTGCCCAGCACCAGCCCCATGTCAGCCTGGGGCCAGATGCTGGGACAGAGGATTCTCCAGGTACAGCTGTGTATCACAGTAATCCCAGGAAGGATTAGCCCCCCTTCCAGCCTGGATGTAGTAAGGGCAAATAAAGAAAACACTTCCCACGTTCCACAAATGGGAGACAAACATGCTGCTGTTAGATACATAGATTCTCAGAGGAGGGAGGAGATAAAGTAAAAAAGAGCAGGGATTAGCAGAAATTAGAAATCTCTCTTTAAAAGGCAAGGCATTACTTTTCTTAACGTGCCAAGGCGCAGAAGGATCTCGAGGACAGGGGATCCTCAAGAGCTGGGAGCCTGAGGAGGAAAGCAGGCATTTCCCTGGAGAGGCTGCATGAGCTGTGCTAACTTCAGGAACAAGAAAACTGGTACTCGTTCTTGTTTTCCAGGGATGCCACTCCACCACCACCTTCACTGAAATAAGTTAAATCCTGAGCCCTATTAACTTCTGGGAGCCCACAGTACTCCGGCAGAACTGCACGGCCAAGTGGTGGCTGGATTTGCTGTTCGCAAAATAGCTTTTATCCAACTCCTAAAAGGATGCCTTGGGCAAGGAAAGCCAAGAAGATTCTTGCTTGGTTTATGATTGGTTTGATGCAGACATGGTCAAAGGTTAGACATCGTCACAACCAGCAATCTAACCTTTTGAACATATTTAATTAGCAATGACATTGCTGGAGGAGCCACCCAGAAACTCACTCCCAGGCCCAGGCTGCCACAATGGGGACTGTCATGGAGGAGTGAAGTCAGGGAAGCCCTGGAGCCATGCTGGGGCATGCCTGCCCTGCTGCCCCAGCTCTGACTCACCTCCCTTCTCCCTCTCTCCCAGGGTTCAGCTCAGCCTCAGTCAACCCACTTCACTTTCCCCCCCTTTTTTTGCTTACTTTTCTTTCTTCCCCTCTTCTCCCTGCCCTGCCTCTCTGCTGCATCCCAGCTAAGGGATTAGAAACACCGGCAAAAGCCATTCTCCCTCCCTTCGCCCTCTTCCAATAAAATAAAATAAAATAAAACAGGAAGAGAGGTTTAAAAGTCTCAGATCATTCCACAGGGCCAGGTTAGGACTTTGGGGTGGGAGCACTTCCAAGCATGGCTGTTGCAGGGAGCACACGGGTGACTGGCCCACCACCTTCCTCTGCCTGCCGTGCTCCAGCCTGTACCAGCTACTCCAGCCCTCCCAGCCTGTGGTGGATAAACAAAGTCCCACTTTCTGCAGTTTAACGTACCGATGGTGCCAAAAACACTTTAAGGAGGGCTTGTGTGAGCACCTTTGCCGGCAGCCTGAAGGGGAAGGTAAGGTCTGTTGGTGCATGGCCACGAGCAGGAATGGAGGGACAGGTCCTGCCAGTGCACCTACACTCACAAGAAGATGTAGCTGCACCATTAGAGGATGTCTCCACATAAAAGGCATTCTGCATCACTGGAGGGAGAGCTCTGTTTTGATGGCTCGGGGGTGCCCCAGCGTAAGCACGGTGCTCCAAGGGAGGGTACAGGCACTATTGCACCACACACAGTCTGGAGAGGCTGGAGCTGCATATGCACAGTGGCACCAATGCAGTTGCTCAACTGCTGTGCGTGGGAGACCAAAGTGGCAGCTATCATTGCTCACTCCTGATGAATGCTGGCACAACCAGGCTGAGCAGACATCTGGCAGGCCAAATCCTGCACCCAGCCACGAGAGCACCGGAGCTGCGCTGGAGAGGGCGGCCAGGGGCTGCCTCGCACCCTGCAAGGAGCAAACCCACCTGCCCAGGAGTTGTCCTGAAGTCTAGGATCTTGGACAGGCAGTGCCACGTGCTCCCAAGGGCCAACAAGGAGCAGGCAGGGCTGAGGAGCGCTGCCCAGCAGGGTTAGCAGCAGAGCCTTACGCAGGAGCTGACCCCAGAGCAGGCAGCCAGGTAAAAGGGCTGCTGTGGGGAACATAATCCTCAGTTTTGGGGGTTTGAAACGGTCGTTAAAGGGCTGCTCCACTCTGCACATCTCTTACTGTCACTTTACACAGAGGCTCGATGTGGACTATCTAATCTGGCAGGAAAATCTTTGTTCTGCCACTTCAGCAAAGGACAGATTGTAGCAAGGATGTCACAGCCCTCACTAGCACTTCGCCGTCTTTGTCACAGTCTCTGAAGTTTCTGGCACCTTCAGCCCCAATGGCAGAGACTTTCCAGAATAGACTCCATCCTGTGATTAGGAAAATGCCTCCATTTATAAAGGTGAGGACAGTCAGCATTGCACCGCGTCAGCCCTCCAGCTGCTCGGCAATGCTGTTTGCTTTGGATCTTTTCTGGAGTTTCTGCCACCAGATGGTTTGTGAGTGAAGTGGGAACCTGAGCTGTGTTGCTCAGAGAGACGCGGAGACTTGGGGTGGACTGGATGCTGACCAGCTCTCGGCTTTGCAAAAGCAATGTGCTCCCTCTATTTCTTACTAAAAGTCTCTTTGCAACATGGGGCTTGCTCCAGCTCCATTTAAAGCCAACACAGTGTCATCAACGGCTTTGAGCAGGAGCAGGACACAGAGGATGCATGCATAGTAGGAACGTAAATATTTTCTACATGTACACCCACAGACACAGCATATGCAATAAATACTCACTCAGCATATTGTTTGCTGTGTGCCAGATCATAGACATAATTATTGATGCAGCAGGTTTTCAGAAAGACACAACAGGGTGTGTACTTAATTTGGCAATAAGAGCACACCTAAGTGGCCCTGGCATTTTCTGCTGGGTATTAGACCACTGCCACCCACGGGTGCTGCTATTTTATCTTGCATTGATGTGTTGGCCATAACAGAAAGGAAACCAAAGGCAGATATTTGTTTATTGAGATGGAAAAACTCCACCGAACGCTGCAAGGTGCTCCTTGCAAGCAGGATTACTGTAGACCAGTTCTCAGATTATGCTACACTTTCAAACAAGGCTATTAGGGCTCTGATCTTAATAGCACCCGTACACGTGCCTAACCATAAGGACAGCTCATTCTGCCACAGTCAACAGATGTGTCATAACTCCCAAAAGGAGGCAATATCGACGAATTATTTTGCAGAGCTCCAAGTTCACTTGGGAGGTGGCTGTCATCAGAAAAATAGGCTAAAATATTAAGCTTGTCACGGCACTTTGCAGAGATTCAATTGATTTCGTTGCCTCTGTTTGCGTCAGCCCACCTCTGAAGGCTGATGATCTATCCCAGTCAAAGTGGACTTGCGCAAAGACTCAAAGTGCCTTTGAGATCTAAATATTCTGTCAAGGGAATACATCAGGCTGTACTTTCCAAAATTTCGCAAGGAAGGAATCTTCAGCAGACAAGAGATAAGATTATTGTGTAATTTAGTGTAATTAATCCAGATTTTAAAATATAAAATATTTTTTTTGAATAAAAAAAATTTTAAAACTTAACAAAGTCCCTGTCAAAAAGCTGTGATGATGGCTGGGCTGAAATACTGCCAAACAGCCCAAACTGTGTGGGAGTCAGAAATTAAACAGGCCATTTTCAGCACACCAGGAGGTCAAGATGGGGATGGTAGGAAATTCTCCATTGGGGCCAGCCTTGTTTGTGGATGGTGTGGAAGAGTGCTGCTCTTCCCTGGTCTCCAAGGGATCGCAAGGATGTTGGGCAAAACCAGATGAAAGGGCAGTGCAGGCAGAGGTGAAACCCTTCCTAACTCCTGCCAGGTGATGGGGATGGAAAAGAAACATCTGGACTATTCAGACACACAGCTGGATTTCAAAACTAACAGCAGAGGCCAGAAAGTGGGGTGAAATTCTGCCTCTGTTGAAGCCACCTGCAAAAAAGACTTCAGGACTTCACACCGTGTAGAAATGTGACTGCCTTCCATAAATCTGGGGACAAGGACAACCAGGAACAAAAGAATATTTCAGAGGAAATTGCTTTCTATTAACTCATAATTACATAATGCAAAATTAACTCGCAAAGGCCAACAGCTTAATTGGATTCCCAAGAGGGGAAGACAGTTGCGTGGTGAATAAGAACCTTCCACAGCTACATTAAATATGGTGTTTCAAATACAGAATGTAAATTCTTCTGCTGTGCAGCAAAAAATGCCCATTACCTTCAATAGCTACGACTGAGGGGATTTTAACCATTTCCACTCAATCACTGACCAGTGCCAAGCTACCCAGGTGACCCTATGAAAAAGCTCCATTCTGGACACCTCCTTGCACTTCCAGCCACACAGCTGAATCCTAATTAATTCTGTGAATATATTTAGATATTTTGCCAGTGTAAAGTATAAAGGCTTCCAGCCATCTTAACCTTCTTCCCAGCTTGGACTTTGATTAACTGGAATAAATACTTAATTAGAAAGGCAAAGAACTGAACCTCTTGACCACCCAGGCATTGTTTCTGTAGTTATTGCCCTTTGATGTACAAGGAAAGGGCTTGTAGGACTTTCTTAAAACATGTGCAGCCTTTCATTTCTCTTAAAATCATAGCAAGTTCAGGCAAGTTTGGGGGTTTGTCGCTCAGAAGCAGTGCGGTGAACATTGCACAAAGTGATTCCTGCTCATCTTGGTCTGATGAGGGGAGGCTTGCTTTGCCCTCCACAGCCAACAGGAGCTTGGGCATTTGTTTTCCAGGTCCATGTCCCCATGAAAACCATAGGGCTGGAAAGCTGGCCCTGCTGTCCCATGCTTGCCTGCAAGCTGCCAGCGGCTGCAGCAATCCCAAGCAGCTACTGCCTGGCTAAATGTTTGCTGTGATGAGCTGTAATGTAGCCGCAGGAAGAACTCCTCCTGGTCATGGCCACTGCACAGCTCTGTGGGAGCTGCCAGCTGCGGTGTGGTGGGTACCAGGCAGGACCATACTCTGGATATTTTCATCCTGTGTAGAGCACTGATGACGTGCTGACATGAGCCGGGTAACATCGACACGTCACGTGTCGGGCTCTACATCGGTGACGGCGTCGGGTGAGAGAGGCACCCATTTCAGCCATGCACCCTTTCCCCTCCCCGTAACCTGCAATTCAACAGAGCACTCAAATACCTGCTTAAAAGTCACCGACTTCAGCAGGGCTTAGGCATGTGCTGAATCAAGGCTTAGGAAGCAGCTCAGCCCGTGAGAGCAATCTGCTAGAACCATCAACGCCGCCTTTTGGGTTCCCTGTCTTCTAGGCTTAATTACCGCCTGCTTTTGGCACTGGCACCATTTGTGCCGTATGCTTTTATTTTTCCCTAAAGGAGCATTTGCACCTTTACTATATTTATTTTATTCTGAAGAAATCCTAATGATTTTCTTTCATGCTTGATTTTGTTCCTGTTTGCAGTGGGACTCCTGCTGTCACTCTATAAATATCTGACTCTGAAGTCTTTGCAGGAGTGAGCGTGACTGAGAGCAGAATAGGTGAAGTCAAGCTAAAGAGACCTTTACCAGCTCTAAAAACAGCTGCTGCTCTTGCTGCCGCAACTGATTTATACCTCATCTGGAGAACAACAGTTCAGAGCCCAGAATCGTTGCCTCCAATGATTTATTTGGCTGTGCTGGAGTTTGGCAACGTGCTGTATAATGTTTTTTGCATGGAAGTGTCACTCTGAGGGAGGTTTAATTGCTTTCAACATGGATGGTGATGAGAATGCCTTGGAAAAGCTATTTGCATACGTTTTCTCGAATGCCAAATGTGTAACTTCCTCCACGCTCAGGCAGTCTGAGGCTGCTTCCCTGCATTAGTCAGCTTCGCTGGGTGCCTCTGAAAAATTAACAACCAGAAATTCCCCAGCATGGAGCAGAAAGCAAAACTCGGGGCCAGTTGTTTTGAATGTAGGATTATTTGTAACAGCTAAAACAGCAGGACTCTGAATATGGGGTTGCAAACCATAAACAGACTGCCCCAGGCCCCCGGCATCCAGGGCTCTATGGCCAACACTGCTTGCAGAAGTCCAGGGCGAAGCAAGGGCAAGGACTCGGCACTGCCTGTTCCCAGGGTATTGGCTTGACTTGCTGAGCAAAAGAAAGTAAATGAGCGATTTCAACAGTACAGGGCCGGTGTCAAAGAGCTGAGCTGTCACCAAGGGCAGGGCACACACCTGCACAACGCAGCACCCGCACCACCACTCACACACTGTCTTTGCAGTACCGATTCTGGAAAACGCTCACCAGAGTCATCCCTCTGATGACCTTCATGCAAGGCCAGGAGGTGCCACACTCAAATTCCTTGTCCTTCTTTCTCCACAGAATTCAAGGGCAAATTATCTCTCGAGTGGCCTCGGAGGTTTACGCAGCATCAGTCACAACAATCTGGTCTAAACAGATCTTTACTGCACCACATATCTCACTCTACAGGGCAGTTCATTTTTTTAATTACTTAATGCTTTGAAGCATCAGCTGTTGCCATAAGCAGGACCCTGCCTAAAGGAGTGAAAATAGGTATTGATTTAATGCCCTCAGTGCAAGGGATCCTAAGACACCTGGAAGCGACTTATTTTGGAACTGCAGCCATCCCCCTAGGCGAGCTTGCTGCCTGCCTGCACTTCCCCAGATACATGCTCTTTTTCAGCCTAGATGTTGTACCTGGAGAGAAGAGTTATTTACGGCAGTCCGGGATTTGCAGGCTGGTTGGCAGCGCTGTACAGCAGCCCCAGCTGTGCTGCCACACATAGCACAAATCAGGAAGAAGAAATACAGCATTTTTCTGTCCATCACGCAGTGAATGTGCTGCAAGACCAACACCTTCTGGAAGCATCAGATTTGTTGTGGAGGTGCTGTGCAGCTGCGTACGTGTGTGTGATGGATCAGCACCTTTCGAGCGCGATAGATTTGCTGAGCGTGTACAAACCATCTGCCCAGGAAAGCCACAAAGAAAGGCACCAGTCCTGGTTCCCCACACAGGACAGCAGTGGTCCTGTTTGCCCGCAAAGAAAAATGGCAGTCATGTCAGGGTGGACCTTGAAAGTGGCAGAGCATTTCCTGATGGACACCACATTTCTGGTGTGATGGGGTTGTTTGTGCCAACCTGGATACCGCAACATGGCACCATTTGTGCTGCCAGCCAAATTTAGGTTTGGTTTGGTTTGGTTTTACACATGTGGCTCTGTGTGTGCTGTGTATCCATCTGAACAACAGGAACAAGGGCTGCGATCCACGATCAGGCTGAGCCTGCTTTGATCCTCCAGAGAGCTCAAGATCTCAGCCCAAGCCCACACCAGGGTCTGTAGCTGACAGTGCAGAATGACCCTAAAATGCAGGGCAGGGCAGGGCAGGAAAGGCGGAGCATCACCAGCTAGTACAGAAATGGTGGAAACTGTAGCAAAGCAGAATACAGTCATCTAAACTTGAATTTAATCAAAAGACCAGAGCTCATATTTGCTTGTTATGAACAACCTAAGTGACTATGTGAGGTAGCTACAGCCAGAAATATTCCAATTGAAACTCAGGCTGAATTTTGTAAGAGCAAAACTGGAAGTGGTAGTTTCTTTATTTCTTGCTGTCACCCAGTTAAAGCAGTGTAATTCTGTGGAATTTATGTGTCAGCCACACATCCTACCTTCCTGAAACACAAGCTGTAGGGTTCATTAGAGGGTTTTACAGATGATACTACGTGGCCTGTGATACAGAGGTGGCCAGCTGCAATGACCTAATTGGGTCTGCTGGCCCTAACTGCTCTGTGTCCCCAGACAATCACCACTTCATGATTCACAGGGGAAAGAGGTACTCCTTGCATTACCAGCATGACAGCTGGTTTCAGCCAGGTTCGCAGAGTTTCTCATCTTACGCAAGCTCCATTAGTTATTCACAACAGCTGACCGCAGCTAGCAGGTGAGTTTGCTAAGAATGGTGCTTAGTTACAACAACAAACAAGGCTTGGCTTTGCCATGAGCATATTTTTCTCAGATAAACCAAGAAAAAAAATTTTACAGTGTACAGTTCATTGTATGCAACCTGGATTTAAGCTGTTTAGTTTGTAAGGGTATTTTAAACTAAACAAACAGCTTTTTGTTAACATTTTCACTTGCGCTGCAGATTTCTAGGTTTAGAATAGCACTGATCGCTTTGAGCCTGTACCGCTTTGCTGGGACAGAGGTATGAGATGTTATACATCCTAGTCAGAACTCTGAGACCATGCAACCATTTTTCTGGCAGTGTCCCTGAAATTAATTGGAGTAAGTATCAGTCAAAGGCCTGACCCTCAGGCTTTCCCTTGGATTTTGGAGCAGGGGGAGCTGCTGGTTTACAGCTTCATCTCACCCTACAGCCAGGGAGAGACATGGGCAGCAGCATTATGGCAATGGGCAAGGCACCCACTTCAATCCGTGTGCCACGGCTGGATGGATGTGGAAGAAAGATGGAGCAGCTGGATCTATCAGAAGAGTCATTGCAGGGGTGAAAGGAGGCTGTCAGAGCTGATCCCTTCTTGAAAAGAGAGGAGGATCCAAGGAGAATGGCCTTGCCAAGGAAAGAAATAATTCCTTTGCCCTCAGCTCTTGCTCTTTTTACAGCAGGTCTCCTCCAGCACTGCCGGACAAGGTCTGGCTGGGGAAGCATGGAGTTTCTTCAGAGGCACTGGCTGGGTGCTGTGTTTTGGATTTGTGACTAAACCAGTGTTGATAACACCCCAGTGTATTACCTACTGCTAAGCAGGGCTGGCACAGCATCAAGGTCTTTTCTTTTTCCCACTCTATCCCCGCAGTGAGGAGGCTGGGGGGGGGTGAGAACATGGGGGTAACACACAGCTGGGATAGCTGACCCCCAGTGACCAAAGGGATATTCCATGCCATAAGATGTCGCGCTTAGCAATAAAATCTCAGGCACAGGAGGAGGAAAGGGGGATGTTCGAGGTTATGGCGATTGTCTTCCCAAGTAACCCCTATGTGCTTCCCTGGGAACAGCCGAACACCTGCCTGCCGATGGGAAGCGGTGAATTAATTCCTTATTTTGCTTTGCTTGCTCGTGCAGCTTTGCTTTGCTAATTAAACTGTCTTTATCTCAACCCACCAGTATTTTCTCACTTTTGCGCTTCTGAATCTCTCCCCCATCCCACTGGAGGGGAGTGAGCAACTGGGTGGGTGCTTACCAGCCCACCACAGCTAGATTGGTTTCCTTCATTCTTCCTTTTTGTTTCCTTTGTCATATATCCCCTGTTTCCTATGAGATAGTTACCGCTCTTGCCAGCGTTAAATCTTTGTTATTGTTGCTTTTTCACTTTACCTCTCTTAAATCTGCACTTCTCCCCTTATCTCTACTCCAGGCTACAGGAGAAATGTTGCTCTATCCAGGGCAAGACAGGCCATGTGGCCACGGGAAGGGATACCTCTCTCTATGATATGCAGCCGGCATGTTATGTGTCAAAAGTGATTTGTGGAGTAGGTGTGAACAGGAGCTGTGTTGTATCAACAAAGCAATTGCTGTCCTGATGAGGGATTACAGAGATAACAGAAGCAGCAGAACATTCTTCTAGGGAGACACTTCAGAGGAATGCCCATAAAAAACACCACCAGCTGCCTCTGATGGAAAGGAGACATGAGAGAAAGTGTGGTCTACTAGTTAGAGCAGGAGTCAGCACATTCAGATTATTATTTTTCTCTCTGCTATCACTTTGCTGGATACTGAACTGGATACCTGCATCATTTCAGCTGTGAAACTTCTCTCTTCCAGTAGAGGCACCACGGACAGGGTAACGGAGCCTACCAAAACATCTAGGTCCTACAGCTTGGATTCCCAACGATCTGCTAAACAGCACTGGGCAGAGATCTCTGTCTTTCTGGCTATATCCAGGCTACTGAGCAGAAGCAGGTTGGAGGCTGGGAAGACCCAGCTGATGGGAAATCTGTGTGCACACTATCATTAAATCACACTTTGGAGTGCCCACCCCAGGTGCCTCCCCATGTCCCAGCTGCCTTTGCTGTGCCATCCCATTACTGGCAAAGGGCAGAGAAGACTGGCATCCTTCTTGGAAGGGCCCTGCATTGCTTCCTGCAAGGGCTGGCAGGTTTCAGAGGCAGCTCGAGAGCAGGCTGCTCGTGTGAGCATGAGGTGACAAGTCCTGGGAGTGCCCAGCAGCTCCAGGCTATCGCCATGAGCAAGAAATGCAGTTTTTTGTACAGTTGTTCTCTTTTCCCATTGCCATTTGTTTGTAGACATGTCACAGCAGATGCTTCTCACCAGTACAACGGATACTTGGACTCATTTGGGGCTGGTACCAGTAACTGTAATCCAGCTAACAAAACACTCTGTTTATCATCAGAGTTGTCACAAAGCTTTGTTAATTCCCATTGACAGAAGGGCTTTCAGGGTAGTCTGTAATAAGGAAGGAGGAAGAACTTTTAATTTATAAGCCAACAAGAATGTATCTAGAGAATACCTAAACATTGCCCTCAACAAAAAGGTCTTCAGCATTAAAAACAACCCCCAACGGAGGGGCAGGGTGTGAAGGACTGCTGTGGGAGGGAGGAAAGCAGGGGACAGGCAAGGCCAGGCTTCCTGAAGCTGGTATTCGGGTTTCACCTCCCGGGTGATGAATGGCTTCTGTCTGGGAAGTAGCTGCCGCCTGGCCACCAAGGGCAAACACGGACACAACACTCATGGTTGCCCCCAGCGCATGGACCTGCACCCAAGGAAGCTGGTGCCAGCCAGGTCCAGAACAGAAAAGGAGGTGGCTCTGCTCACAGCCTGATGCAAACAGGGGACTGGCTGCCAGAGGAAGCTGCAGATACTATAAGGTTCCACTATTTCAATACAGTGAAGAGTAGCTGGAGAGGCTATCAGGAGCAGGACTGCATCTGCTTGCCCTGTTCTTTGTCTCTCAAGATGTCTGCTTACAGCCTCTGCTGGCTTTTTGTAGGGGAAGGGGGGGTGTTGTTTTTTTAAATTCTAATTCTTGCCTCACCATAACTGATTTTTCCATTCTCGGTTATTTTGTTTGTTTTTCTTAATTCACAAATGATGGTTTCTACTGCTGGCTTCTTTTCCTGTCATTCCCTCTACACATGCACACATGCAAAGTGCCATCAAATTCTGGGATGGATAGACATGCACCAAATATATAGATACACTCCAGAAATCACACCTGTGGCAAGGTGTGGGAGGCTTGAACTTGCAATGCTTGTTTGAAATTAAGCATTGAACAGCCCTTTAAAGAAGAAACTAGATTGACTTGAGGAAGACATTCAGGAAGAAATGGAAAAGGGCGGTACTTTGTCTTCACTGCCTTCTCTCGCCTCATTTTCTAAGCATGCAGAAGTGTTCAGAGGTCACTGCTGGAAAGAAGACCCAGGGCCTGCAGGACCTGCTGGTCTGACACACTGCGGCTGCATTCCTGGGCCTGGCAGAAGACATGACCGTGGAGCTGCATCATGCTGGGCTCCAGCCTGTGGTGCAGTCAGCCCGTGTGTCTGGTTGCCTGTGGTGTCCAGAAAGGTCAGATAAGTAAGTGGTGTTAGTGAGAGCCATCTGTGCTGGTAAACAATCAGAAACCTGTTTACTGGGAGATTAGGGTGAAAAAGTGGGAGCAGATTTCCCCAGTCTTTGTGGGTCTTGAGATAAAGTGTTGGTCAAGAGGGCAGATGGTAGGGGACTCTGTGAGATGTGCTTCCCAGCTCACCCGTTGACTTGCTGTCTGTTTCAGGGCCGTTTCCCCAGCCTCTCTGTGCCTCAGTTTAGGCACTTGTAAAATAGCAACTGCCTCCTGCCAAAGCCTGTCACTAAGCATAACCCATTCATGCTGGGAGAGTCAAGTCTTGAGACAGAAGGGCCATCACACACTGCTGCAAGAGTAGACTCAGATGAGTCACAGCACACAAGCACAGCACCAGCTCTGAAACACATGAAATGCCCGAGTTCTCAGTCCAAAAAAAATTCACTGTTTAAAGGCAAAACCTAGGGAGGACAATTATTCTGTGTCCTGTGTCTGGGGCAGCACCTCCTGGCCCCACTAAACAGTGTCTGAACCATTCACCCAGCTGACCCTGTCTGTTGGGAAGCTGGCGAGCTCTGTGAATGGGGACTGTCCTCTGTGTCTGCCTATCTGGCAGAGCAGTTGTTGGTGCATGGCAGGGCACAAGCCAGTAAGAACAAGCATCTGGTGTCAATAATGAGGAAATGAGATTCGGGTTGGGAGGGCTGCAAACAGGGCTGGAAAAGTCAGCCATTGCTTCTCAACAAGGTACTCCTCACACCATCCCCATGTCCAAGGCAAGAGAGGAGTTCAGCCTCCTCAGCCCGTATATTCAGCCAGTTGACTAGCAGTGCCAGCAGATGACATGACAGTGTCCTCAGGAACATTTCCTCCCGGTGCCCTCTGGGTCCCTGTTTCCAAGGGCTGATCCCATTTGTTTGCATTTCAGACTGATCACAACCTTTGGTGACTGGCTACAGCAGCACATCTTGCTGGGCACTGACTACAGCCATGAGATGTGCTTCCCTCTGTCACTGCTTCCTCCTGGATAAACTCCAGATTTAGCATGTCAAAACCAGACGAAACACGAAATGAAAAGCAAACAAACCAAGCATCCAATAGTTTCAAACAACAAATACCAAACCAACAGGAGAGACATTATCTGCTGAGAACTCATGCCTGGAATTTGTCTCTACGTATATTTGTTTATATTTATACATATAAGTGTGTGTATATGTATGCACACACACATATGCCTACTGCATATATCTAGAGAACAAGAGAATAAGATGCTATATATACTAAGATACATTAAGAAGATATAAAACCAAATCTATATAGTGAAGGGTTTAAAACAATTTTCAGCATTTCATCAGTCAGCCTACGAGAATCCTTCCCATCTGCCCAAAAGCAATAAAGCAAGCAAATTACACGGCTGACTCTTTCCCTACCTTCTTAGCAGCATGCCTAAGCTTTGCCTGTATAATAAATAGATGTCCTGAGTTGATAACAAAGATCATTCATCCTTCCTTTTAAAGTACCATCAGTTCTCTCAGTCTCATACTGGACTGCAGTAAAATCGAGAGAAGGGAGTAGGAGGAGATGATCTTTTTGCACAGAGGTTGTTTTCAGGTCAATGCAGCTCCCCAGCATTCACATCCCAGCCTGCCAACATCTTCAGAAGCTGTGATGGGACCGATCCTGGGGGATGATGAAACCCCCAAAAGGCAGGTCTTTTGCAAGCAATAAGTGCCCTGTTGGCACTTTGGTGCCGTAGCCATAGGGATTTCCTCACATGCAGCCTACAGATACTGACATTTTAAGGTCACTGCTGATTTTGGTATTGCTGATACTGTTGATTTTGTCTTACGTCTTTGAAACCCCAGGCTCATCTCATTGTTTGGCCTATACCGTATTCCAGAGCAGAATCAGAACCTGGTTTCAGGTGAGCTTAGAGCTGAACCCCTCTCCGTACCCCAGGAAATATTTTATTTTTACTATAAAACCAAGCTATGAAGGTAATGGGCATATTTAAATACTTGTAGGATGGTTCTAGAGTAAATCTAGGTGAAGCACTTCCACCTTCCCTACAACATCTGGCAGCATCCTCCCATCGTCTAACTACACAATGCTGCAGAAGGAAGTTCAGTGCTCTCTATTTCAGAAAGACTTGAATTAAGGGCGACTTCAACCTCCCTGAGATCACCGTGTTTGTAGATAATCTAACAGGCTAACCCAGATGTCTCCAAGTCCAAAGACTGCCATAACTGCTAAACCAAGTCCCTAGAGTAAATCTGGCATGCCTTCGCTCTTAAAAGCCCACAGCCTCCACTTCTAAGAGAGAACAAAGTCCTGTGCCTTTATGTCAGTGCCTTTCCCTACGTTTCCAGCACAAAGTTACAGCTGGTCACTTACTCATCTGTGCCTGCCCTCAGTGTTCCACATAGCTATCTATTTAGGCTGCTCTGTATAATTTAAGAATTAAAACTAAACACTATATTACCTACAGCCACATCATCTTAGATGAGCTTCAACAACTGTGAAATTCCTGGGATCTATTAAAAGCAACATTCAGTGCACACATTAATCAACAGATGCTCAGTAGCTGTGCATCAGAAAACCACAAGTGAGAAGCAGGCTGAAAGGCCTCCTGCCAAAATGATTACTTTCTGTTGCAACCAAGTCCTTGGAAAACCACCTGTACAGTGATGCTAGACCGGTGTTTGGTTCACCAGTAATCTCAGTGGTAGTAAGTCTGACTTACCCCTTCTCAGTGGCAACAACAGGTCAAGCAAGCAGTGGTATTTTCTGCTGATGAGTCAGAGATGAGACATGAAAATTGCCATCTCTTTATATGGAACATTTTAGATGTTATAATTTGATATCACCTGTGGTTAATTCACCCGTAGTGCGCTGCTCTGAGGGATGACCACTTCAGCGGAAATATAACAACTTGCTGTAACTGACCAACTGCACCTCCCGGTACCGGGGGTTTCCTGTTCTCACTTAGTCACTCAACCCAGCAGCCCTTGATGCCTCCAGCCACTCTGATGCTCCCCCTCCTACAGGGGTCCCTGGGATCCTTGTCCTCCTTCTACCTTGTCCCTTTTTCTTCTTTTTTTTTCCCTTCAGATCCTGGCATTTGTGAGGTTCAGTCCTGGGTTTGTGTCTCTCTAAGTTCCCAGGCCTCTACTTTCCTGGCTCAATCCTCCTTCCTTCCATGTCCCTTCCTGGACCCTTCCCATGGCCCCCAACACCCATCTGTGGTTCCCCTTGGCCAGGGCCAGCAGCCACAGAGAGGAGAAGGTCAGCTCACATCCTGAAGAGTTACATCTGCATTCATCCCTTTTCTACATCAATCTCTCATGATTAAAAGCACATGACAGCTACAAGGCCAGTAAAGCAAAACAAGGGTGGAGTTTCCTGATTATGCCAGTTGAAAGATTTAAGGAACATGAACAACTGAAAAAACGAGGCCAAGGCCAAAACCAAAAAACCCCAAAACAAAAGCAAAGAAAAAGCAACGAGAAAGCAAAACAGCTAAAATTTCTGGCTTTCATTCTTAGGCCAGATGACGTACTCTTCACGCCAAGCAAAACTCGAGTAACCAGGAAAGATAGTTTTAAGATTTTCTTTATTCTGCACCAGCCTGGTACAGAATTGAACACCACTCTGGTGACAACTGCAAGAGCCCATTGCAACAGGTGAAGTTTACACAGGACTCTAAGCCATGCCCTTTTCCCTGACCGACACTGCTGCAATGGCTCTACATCTTCCACTATTTGCTGGTTTGCTTTTAAGAAACTTTGCCCTTGCAGACAGATGCAGCTACTCCTTTTAACCCAGAGCAGCATAGGCACAGCTATAAGATATGGAGGAAAAGGGGCTACAGGGAGGAGGAACAGACTTCCGTCAGAGCTGCACAGCAAAAGACGCACCAGTTATTAAGTGCAACAAGGGGGCTTCCAGCTGCACAACAGGGAAAAAGTTCTTCACCCTGAGAGTGGTGCAGCATGGGGACAGGTCTCCCAGAGCAGCTGGGGACTCCATCTTTAGAGATTTTCAATATTTCTCTGGACAAGGCCCTGACCGACCTCCTCTAACTTTGAAGCTGGTCCCACTTTAAGCAGGTGGTTGGACCGGCGCCCTCCGGAGGTGTCGTTCAATGATTTTTTCTCTGATTTCTAGGTGGACAGGATAAGGACTGGGTGAGGAAGGCTGGGCTGCACATCACGGGAGCTTCTTCCTGTCACCCAAAGCACAAGCTGTACAGCGCGGAGGCAAGATGCATATGGCCCCCACTGTCCTTCGCTGCCACATTCCCACCCACCTGTTCTCCATCAAACCCTTTCAATTTCACTACTTGCATTTTCACTGGGCTTCCCAGAAAAGCAAAAGAAAAACCCCCAAAGTCATTATGACCTAAAAACATGCAAATTTGCAGAAGACCAATTTCTTTTTAGAAATGTTCTCAAGGGAAACACTGACAATCCACCTTGTAGTGACCAGCTACTTACAGCCATCTAGAGTGACCTGCACCAGTCTCAGTTCGTACTGAAGTGACCCTCCATATCTCTCTGGTGCTTTGACACAGCACATTTGGAGCAGTTCACAAATACTGAAACTGGTCAAGGCTTGGCAAACTTTGCATTTTAATTTTTGCACAAAAAAGGAAGACAGTGTTCATAAGGAAACTTCCTGTGTTTCATCAGCTGAAGTGTAACCCATTCTGGATCAAGCTTCATTATTTATGGATGAAGTGTTGTTCATAATCTCCACTCCAGAGCACTGCGAAAACTGAGATCAAAGAGCAGAAGCACCTGAGCTTCTGACGTGCTGGAGGCCTACAGTCCCCCCAGTTTCCAAATGGAGTAAGACGTGCACATTACCTCTGGAAATCAGCTTAGAGCACCTTGCAAGGTGCCATCCTCATTTTTCACTGGCACCAGCGAGCTTTAAGTGAGCCACATCACATGTGCCTAAGCTGAAGTCATGCACTCTAAACTGTCCCAAATGCTACTGGGATGGAGAGAATGAGTTAAAGCAGATGGGGCTTAGCAAACTGCAGATTGTCGGAAATTAGCCAGTGTGGAAAAAAAATTTGGTTATAACTGTAGTAAGACTAAGTAGGTCACCACAAAACAACATCAGAAGATGAGAGCAAAGAAGGAGGTGTGGGTTCAGTCTCACTACAGGAAACCAGACATTCTCCAGCTCTGCCCCACCTGTGACACAAAGAGAAAAACAGCTGCTGCCCAAATCTCACTGTTTTTTAAAACTCATGCATGTTCATACCTATTTGAATGGCTTTCACTTTCATGCAAACAGATCACGAGTGTCAGTGTGTCTATGCCATAAATCTACATTTTCATTTTGATTAAATGGCACAGCTGATATTCTAATGGGCCTCCAAAAGGACCTGAGGGATACAAACCAATATGTCTGTTTGTACAACCCCCTTTTTTTTCCCTGAGGAAGTCAAACCAGAAATTAACAGAAACGCATGTGATGCTGTTATACCATTTGTTTCCGTAGTGCCTGTCATCCCAGCATCTCAAACTTTCACAGACTGGATGTATGTATGTCCATGACTGGCTTTGTAAGCTGGGAGGTGCTAATTAGCCCCATTTTCAAGGTAAAAACTGATACATGGGAGAGCTTAGAGATCCAAGTCACAGCAGCAGCCTGTGTCAGAGAAGGGCATTTGAAACTTACACCAGATAAGGCTGACAACTCAATGATATTTTAATTCAAGATTATTTTGACACTCGTTTTGCGGCAGTGGCTTTCTGATTCAGCCTGATGGTAACTTGATAAACGCTAATTTGATACTTTCTTTTTGCTGTAAGGCTAGGCTCTCAGTCCGTGGTTGAGCAGTGAAAGCCAACCATGGATCAGCTGTGCACATACCCAGGTCTGCTCAGCCAGCAGGAAAGGGTTAGGGGAGCTGCAGGTTGAACATGTCTTATCTAAAAAGTCAGGATCCATTTCCTGCTTTTAGGCACCACACAATATTTTGATGTGATGCTTCAGCATACTCCTACAGTCATTATACCCCGGTTTCCAGCACACCGTCTGAAACAATAACCCTTTGCCACCATGACCTCAGTCTCCATTTAAGCACGAGGGGTTACTTATGAGCTTGGGTAATGGCAATCGAAGGGCAAGGAGCCACCAGGCAATGACAGTCGAGGGACAAGGAGCTGCTGGGTGATGGCAGCTGAGGGGAAAGGAGCCAGGCAATAGCGTCAGGGAAGGAGCTGCCAGGTAACGACTACTGAGGGACAAGGAGCTGCTGGGCGATGGCGCCTCTGAGGAACGTGTGAAATGTATATTGGCTTTCGCAAAATGAGAACACAGAAATTTGCCTAACTACTGCATAAGTTACATCCCGAAAGGATGTTTGCCTCACTGCCACTAAATTAGGCCTTAACACGGGAAATATGTAGTTAATATATTCCAGGCATCAATTGTATTTTATAGTTTGTAGGCAATAAATGGGCACAAGCAGAAAATGTAGTTTCTTTTGATGAGATAAGACATCCTGTAACTCAAGTAATTAAAGGATGTGTAGATAGATTTGTGAAAACATAGAAAAACAGACATATGGACTCAAGGACAAGTAAAATTGAGAACACAAGTAAGAAGATAAGGAGTGATTTGTTAGCATGAGAACAGCATTTGGGGGGTCAAAGATTATTTGACATGAAAGATACGAGAAGAACAAAGGAAAACCAGGAGTTTAATGTGAAAATAGTAAAAAGTGTGACTAGAGGAAAACGACAGGGTGAAAAGTGCAGCCAGAGGAAGACTACTGACTTCATCCCTTGCAGATCCCCGAAGGCCCCTCCGAACCACAAGAGACACGCGCAAGGGGGGGTGGTCTGGGGTGGAGTTATGTTAATAGATACCTGAAATATTAAAATAACCCCTTTGAAATACCACAAACAGCGTATAAAAAGGCAAGTTTGGGTATAACCGGTGCGCCTCTGGTTTTGATCATGCGCCCAGCGCTGTTTGCCTTTGTTCTGTAATAAACTTGTAAAATTCAGGAAATTCAGCGTGAGTGCATTTCTCACAAACGTGATGCCTGGCAGCAATGGCAACTGAGGGACAAGGAGCCGCTGGGCGATGGCGGCTCTGAGGGACATGATGCGCGGCAGCAATGGCGACTGAGGGACACGGAGCCGCCGGGCGACAGCGGCTGAAGGCCTGACCGCAGCGCGAGCCGCCAGGAGGGCGGGGCGCAGGGTGTGACCCTGGGGGCAGGCCAGCCCCCCTGGGCAGCGCGGGAAGAGTGACATCACACCACAGCACCAGCCCATGACGACGCCGCGTCGGCACGCAACGGCGGGACACCGCACTGCCCGGCGCGCGCGCAGCCGCCCCCGCTCTCACATGACACCCCCCCCGATCACGCGACCGCTTGAAGGACGCCGGCGGCAGGGAGCCGCCGTGTACGCATGCGCGCTCTCGCCCCCCCGACCCGCCCCTTTCCTATCATAGAGATTGCGGACGCGCCCGCTAGAGTGTCGCCCAGGAGCCCCGGAAGTAGCTGCGTGCGGGGCGGCTCCGCAGGAGCGCGGTGGGAGGTTTAAGCCGGCGGCCGGCAAGATGGCGGAGTGAGTGTGGTGGCGGTGGGGTCGCGGGCGGCAGGAGGGGTCGGGCCGCTCCCCTTCCCCGGGCCCTGCTGGCGGGAAAGCGTCGCCTCCGTGGCAAGGCCTCGCTGCCGTGTGCCCGACGGGCGGTGCCTTTCCCCTCAGCGGGGTCTTGCGGGAGGAAGAGAGGGGGGGAGGCAGTGTCCACAGGCCCTCGGTGCCGGCCCCTCCGCTCAGCACGGCGCCGGGGGCTGAGGGCTGCGGGGCGGCCCGCCGTGTAGCGGGAGCAGCCCGACGGGCCGTGCCTACCCCTGGGCTGAGGGCTGCAGCGCGGGCCCCTGGAGGGGGTCCAGGAGCATCCTGCCCACGGGAGGAGGAGGGCGGCCCTGAAGCTGCCCTGCGCGGCGGGGAGGGCTGTGGGAGCTGGCAAATGCAGTCCCTGCGGGTGCCGTTGGTCTGGCACTGCGGGTTTGTTAACACTCGGTAGGTTAAGTGGGCTAGTTCGTTCTCTCTGTGTCAGGCTTTCACCTGCATCCCAAGCTGTAGCGCAGAATATTTGGTGTCTGCTGTGCATGAAGGAACTCAGCAATAATCAGCCTCATGAATCTGAGCTTTCAGTATTTGTCTGTAATCAGAGTCCACTTTTAAAAGGCAGCCTTAACGTGTTGGTCACTAGCACAAACTCAGTGTGATCTGGTGCTTGTTTCATGTGTGCGTGTCTTTAGTAGGCTAAGTCTTTATCATGCTGCTCCCATCCAGTATAATCACATATTATATTATCCTGACAGGTCTGCAAATGCCACCCATGAAGTCATCAATGTCACCCTCCACGCTACGCTGGCTGCTACGACCAAATTGGTGGTACCTACACCTGCTAAACCTATCCTTCCAGTTCAGACTGGAGTCCAAGCACAGCAAGAGGAGCAATCTAGTGGCATGACAATTTTTTTTAGTCTTCTTGTTTTAGGTGAATGATGAACTGAAAAGTCTTTTAATCTCTGTTAATCATGCTCTGTATCTGCGGACATAGGCCGCCTTTCAAAATCATAGCATTTTATTTCTCCTCTGGTTTTCTCTCTATGAAGTGGAATATTGTACAGGCACAGGGATTTAGAAAGTGGAGTATATAACTGCCTGAACCTCCCAAACCTGTGGAAAGCTGAGGACCATTGCAAACCTTTTCACCGTGGTCTCAAAGTGCAAACAACCTGTTTAATTGTCTTTGCCTTCTTTATCAAACACATGGCATATGTTCATGTATGAAAAAAAAGACACTGTCAGAATACTCCATGGAGCTTGCAGCTGTGTTTGAGGACAGTGTACTAGATAGATGTCAGTTTAACTACTTCTAGCACTTCTGGACAGCCCTCAGATATTCTGTTATGTAAGACAATACAAGGCAGGCAGATTTACATGCACAAGTACTAAAGTTCAGTATCTATTTTTCTGGCTCTCCTTACTTTCTTACATTCCTGCAAGAGTGCGGTAATAACATGCAGATTGCCATAATTATATTAACATTGTTGTACATATATAGGCATTTTGAATGGCAGATGTGTGCCCAACTTTTCTGTAAGTCTGGGCTGTTACCTTTCTTTAATAGAGTATAATTATCTCTCACCATCTGCTTAGAGAGCAATGCTGTAGTCAAAACTAACAGTAACAAAACTTTCATGGAGGGTTAAGGGTTTGTCTGTTTTCCTTTGTGTGTTTGTGTGCTTGGTTCCTCCAAAGCAAGCTATGCTGAGAGACTTTTTCTGTGACGGATGGGTCACCTGGTCTTCTATGTGGTTATTCTTTGCAGTAGCAAACGGAGAAAATAATAGGTATGGAGTTGGCAGCAATGCAGAAACTTCTGCAAATCATTTGGGCTTTAAAAAAAAAATGTCTCCTATAAATAACTATTAAGTGCAGCAAAAAGTAGAAGGCTTCTGCTTATTTCTAAAGTAACTATTTGTCTTCAGAGAGGGTTAACGTTTTCCCAGAGGTCAATGGCATATTAGAATTTGAACAGAAATGAAAGACCAAAGCAAAATGCAGTAGATCAGAAGACTTCTAAGATGAAAATAAAATTTCTGAATATGTGTGTCTCATGGATTTTAAAAGGGCCATTCATGGTAAAATTGTATTCCTAGGACTTAAGAACAGAGCTATGACTTTTTTGGCTGTGTTCCGCCCTATTTATGCTAGTCTGATAACTTAATGGTTCTTAAAAGCATCACCCTCAGGACAGGGGAGTTCCCTGAACAAAGTAAAGCCACTAAAAAAGCTTCTTGTCCATAGTTATTCCCATTCATAATCTCTGATTTAAGAGTGTAGGAAGGGTGAAAATGAATGTGTACACCATACTCTTAAATCTGGATCTCATGAGCTGTAAAATGGCCTTTAGAATGTTCTAAACTGGAACAGACCGAGAAGCAGATCTGTTCTGAGCTGCATTGTGTCAAAGTCAAGCCCCAAATTTAAAGTGCCTGAAGTAGCACTGACTCCAGATTTCTATGGCTCATTTATCTGTTCAAACACCACTTTGCTTTCAAAGTCATACCTCTGTTCTGCCATGTTCATGTGATCCATTAATTCCCTTCTGTTATGTTACATGCTTTTACTGTGCTCTTCCTTAAGGGGACACTCAAATGTTCTTTTAGCCTGTCCAGAACACTGCTTTTTCCAGCCTCTTGCCCAATTGTTATACTCCTGATACATGCAAGTGCTTGAAGCAGATGATATGCTGCCAGATACAAACTGAGCAGTCTTATACAAGGAATGGGTGACCAACAGCTAAAGAATGTACCAGGCTGCCATAATACTTAAGGTCGTGGGAGTTACTTCATAGACTATGGTTGCTTTTTGTTTCGTTGCCAAAGCAAAGTAGTCGAAAGCTGGTAGGAAGGAGATGGTGATTAGATCTGCTAAATAGAAAGCGTGTTTGTGCTTGTGTTGGAGTTTGCTGGAAGTCCGTAATGTCCAGATGCCTTTATGGATCTATCCCAAAGAGCAGTATTGAATGCTCTTAACACAGTAATCCTAGATGTCTTTACTGGATGCATATTCTTCATGTTTAACAGGCAGGAAATTGATATGAAACTCAATAATACTGATTGACAAGTGAATAAAAACTTTGCTTAGGATATCATAAAGATTGGTGGAGTGGAAGTGGGGTAAATATGTGGGGAAGGGAGCCCTGCCAATCTTCATGGATGAAGCCATCCCTGCTCATCATTCCGAACCCACAGCTTTGGCCCTGAACAAATTACATGCCAGTAATTGAGCAAATATTACTGTTTTTCATGAGTCCTTGCTCAGTTCATAAGCCCAACCATCTATTCATGTGCACATCAGTGAAATGCTCACCATGTTGTGTGTGAACTGGGTGTACGAGATAACAAGTGGGAGAATGCCGGCGTCAGTGTGATACCCATTCCTTAGCACTGTGTTGGAGAACAGGACAATGAAAAGTGGTATTTGTTTTTATGAGGTTTGTACTTGTTTTTGTGACACTGTATAGTAAATACAAATCATGTTGTAGACCCCAGTAGTTCACAGGTGGCGTGATCCAGCAAACCATGTCAGTGCTCAGAACTACTTGTGGGCCATTTTGCACCTTTTCAGGTTGTAAATTGAAAGCCTTCTTCTGAACCATCTGTGAGTGGCTGTTTGGTTTTTAGTTAACTTGAAGGAGCTGTTAAACCAAATCACTAAGAGCAGTTCCAAGAAGTGAGTTCATTCCCAAGTTCAAAATGTGTGCTGTTGTAGTGTGGCCTGGCACTATGCTGCCCACACTGAAATAGGGTGAGAGTCACAGATGCAAGGCACAGAGTAAGAAGAATGAAGATTCCAATTGCAGTTATGGCTAGGTTTGCCAAATACACAGTTTAAAACAGTCTCTGCTGCGATTAACAGGCCACAATTTGATTCCAGTATATAAAATGCTATTGACTTTGCTTGAGCTTCAGTTGCTTTCTGACAAAGCACAAGCAGTAATACTGCTTATATCCCAGGCCGTTGCAGAATGATTTGTTAGCAAATAGAGCAAAATACATGTATTACAGACATGCAGGCCAGATGTTGTTTCTTTGACCCTTTGTTGAGCTAAATTAAAATAGGAGAAGAATTGTGGTTTTCAATGCTTTTCAATTTCAATGCCGGGAATATTCAGATTGAAATTGTTAGGAATTTAATAATCCAGGATGATCTGATTCTTATAGATAAGTTTCCTGTCTACAGTAGTTCTAAAAGAATCAAGTGGTATCTTCCAACCATATCCACAGGTGGTACTCAGATCTGCTATAGATGCTTTGTAATTTGCCTTTACCATTGGCATAGAGGCTGTGATGGCATTTTCATATTACTGTAACCTTCATTTTTGTTGTGAGATACAGACTTTCTCCTGACTGGGTGAAATACATTACTACAGTACAAAATTCAGTTTTTAAAAATAATAAGTGAATGTTGCATCAGATTTAAATTCTAATTATTTTTTTTAACTTCAAGCCAAATCTGTTTTGTTTTTTTTGACACTGGTCCTTTCCCCTTACTGGTTTAAATTTTAGCAATGCTTAGCAGTAAATGTCTTTTGCTGATTTGGGTAAGAATTTGGCTGATGCTTATTATGAGAACCAGGATATTTAAATGGTTACCCATTCTGCAACCTCATAGCCCCACTGAATGGGAGTTGCAGAGGGTATGAAGCCAGACTCTTCTGAGGTGCACAAAAGAACAAGAAGCACCAGTCACAACTCGCAGCAAGGGGAATGTGGATTGGAGAGAAGAGGAAAATTCTTCATCATGAGACTTAAGCACTGGAACTGGGGTTGAGAGAGCTTTTGACTTCTTTATCTTCAGAGATCTTCAGACTTGACTGGACAAGGCCCTGGGCAACCTTCTTTGACTTTGAAGTTAGCCCTGCTTTGAGCAGGAGGTTGAACTAGATGACCTCAAGAGATCCCTTCCAATGTAATTTTACTGATTCTGAGATTATCCATTTGGGTAAAGCCCATCTGCTCAGAGGGACTCAGATGTGAAAGTGCGTAGCTTTGAAATTTTAATTAAGGCCATGTGTACATGTATGTTTTATTTCAAAATTACAAAATATTTCCCAAAAACTTTTATTAAAACAGTCTATTCTGTATAACTGACATTTTTTATAGCTACTGCTCAAATAGCGTTTTCTTGTAAGCTGGCTCAGGCTCTAGAAGTACTAATACTGGTATTTTCAGAAGATAATTTTAAGTCCTAAAATTTGCCTTAGTTATGTTCTGTCATTTGTAGATCCATTTACATACTTCAGTGAGAATTAGGTTTGAACTAAAATTTGGTTGCTTGCATTGGTGGATTTCTACTAAATCATTAGGTGAAGTTTTGCTGTGTGTATTTTAGAAATACTACTTAAAAGTATATTTTATTCTCTTCTAACAGTTCTAAATCTGCAATTTATTTTTTTTCCTTCACAGCTATCTGCATCATATTGGTGCATTTACTGATAAAATACCGACTTCACTTTTTACCAGAGAGCGTGGCTGTTGTTTCTTTAGGTGAGTAACCGTGATGTTTTTATATTGAATTTGTGTTAATTCAGGGACTCTCAGTAGTCTGTACTTGAAATAATGCTCTGTTGTGTGTTAACCATGACTAGAAAGATGCAGCAAACTGGATGCAGTGCAGAAAACAGCCAATTCATAGAATTAAATTCATGGAAGAAGCATGGAGCATATGTGCAGAGACTGGCCCAGTAAAATGACACATACAGGCACTATAGGGTTGTCACTACATAAGTACTTTGCCAGCTTTCTCTATTTTTGCATCTGCACTGTAGTACAAGATACTGCAGCACTCCCTGGCAGCAGGACCCTGGCCTTCCCTTTGTAGTGGTAAGTGTGTTTATATTACTTTCAGTAAAATTCTGTCTGTATGTGATTTTAATCTAGCTGGGGACTGTAATTGTATCCTGAAAACTTGCCTTTACTGCTAGATACTTAACTATCCCTGTAGTACCATGACAAGAGCTCTTCCTATGACTTAAGAGCTCTTCCTGTGACATAAGAATGCCACCCTTAATGAAGATCAAGTGCTTACTTAATTTAAATTAAATTTGGAGTATTCCTAAGCCTGTAGTTGTATGTTAGGGTAATTTCATTTATTTGTATGCTGTTGCTCCTGATTTATAAATGTGTAAATGAGGAGGAAATCAGGCCAAATACATTTATTATTTTCTGTACATACTGTCTAAGACAATGTTTAAAGAACCTGGTCTAACTAATCCCAGCAACAGTTTTTCAGTTGTCTCTGTAACTTGCTTACGAGAATCTGTGGTATTTTTGCTTCTATTACTAGTGATAATTTCACTGACAGCAATTCTAAAAATACAACTAAAAGAGAAGGATGCTTAGCTGTAATACTAACGTAGTGTGGAGGAGTGTAATACTTGTTGAGCAGGTAGATTTTTGTCTTTCTCCTGGGCTTTGCCCACTGTACTTTCTGGTACCTTCTCTCATCTCTTAACTGTATTTTCACACAATTTTGCAGTGGGAGGAAATAAGCTTTCTGGTGCTTGTCAGTACCTTATGCTTTCTGGAAAACAGGAATCTTCTTGCATCTTGGGTGCTAGATTGAGAATATCTTAGAGCTGTTACTTAGCAGAAAGAAAAACATATTTTCCTACAGGCGTGACTCCCTGAATTTTTAGATAACTCTGTCTGGTGCAGACCACATCACATTACTAGCATAGTAGAAGGTGTTGAAGCTTAAAGAGACATTCACTTGCAAAGTCATATTTGAGTTTTGATGTTTCTGTGCAGCTGAAAAACAAATAGACCTGTAAGAAATCTGTCATAGTGCTGGTATGGATTTCCTGGGTGTTGCATGCACACCTTGTCTTTGTAGGAGCAGCATCCATGAGACTTTTTTGTGTTTATGCTTCTGTCTATCATAGTATGACATAGGAAGATCAGAGCTGCTGCAGATCATCCTGACTTGCTTTGTCATCCCCACAGAAACCTTGCAGTGTTTGTTTCACTATTGACACACTTCTCTTTCCTTCCCTTCTTACATTATTGCTGTGGACAGGTGAGATGTCTTGTGTGGTATATCTTCCACTGTCTTGAAAGGTTCCAAAAGGATATTACTATCCCTTCAATATCCTTCCTCTTTGTACACAAAAATCCAGGTGAAAGGTGTTAATTTGGCTTCTAATCAGGTTAGTTACCATTGTTATCAAATAGCTAATCTAAATTTAAGCATAATCCCCAATTTAAAATGCAGCAGTATATTGGCTCTTGCTGGCCTACTTTTGGATTTTCTTTACTATCATTTCTTATATTCTGCCCCAAGCCAACTACTGGGCAGTGCTGAGCTGAGGTGTTAGGCAAGCTTGCATCACTGCTCCTGCTGAGCTTTGCAAAGAGCAGCAGAGGCACATTCTTTTCTTTCTGTTTCTTGTTCTTGGCATCTCAGTAGCAGGGCAAGGATTTTAGCTGTGCTGGTATGTTTTGTGCTCCTGTCAGTCCCAACAAAAGCTTGTTCATGAAACTGGTAAGTTTTCTTGCTGGCACTGTCACTGCCACTCAAGATGGGTAAGAAGGAGCAGAGGGCATGTAGGAAACTTGAACAGTTCGGTTTTGAGTGTGAACCACAGCATAGCTGTAGTCTGCTTCCCAAACCAGACAAGATGATACCAGCAAATGCAATTCCGCTAAGTCAAGAGAGTGTTATACCCAGTAGCAGCCCAGCTAACAGATGTCCTGTGTCACTTAAGCCTCATTTATTTAGTTTATTGACTCAGTCGTGTTTAAACTACTGTCAGCTCTGTTGACAGGACGTGGCATCTGTATAATCATTGGAATTGCCAGCTAATTGCTGGTCAGTGAACCTCTGTTACTGGTAATGATCTACACAGCTGCAAGAGCACAGCTTGAGTTTCAAGTATCCAGTTTTGCTAGCAGTGCCAGAAGTGAGATGTGTCCTATTTTGACTTGTAAATTAAGCAGATGTTCTGAGGAAATTATTGAAGGCTAATAAAAATGGCAGCAGAGAAGGTAAGTATGATTTTTCACAGCTGTTTTTCCTCCCATTGGCTAAGCTGCTCAAAAGCTTCTGTTTTACAATTTCTAGGGCATGTTACTCTCCTGGTGGACGGGGCTGGAGTGGATTCTCTAAGGATGGATTTTGATTTTTGTCCTTAAAAGTTACTGGAATTGTGTTGATAAAAATAGTTGCCAGAAGAGTTTTTCTCTTTGATTTGTTACTGAGTTTTAACATGTTCTCAGGAAAAATAAAGGTTGGTTATAATAAGAAAATTCCTATAACATTTTCAAAAGAATGAGACTTAGGTTAACTTTTACAGACTTAGCTTTCCAATTAGCCCCTTGACAAAATGGATCTACCTGACTTAATAGTTGGAACCAGCTGAACAAAAACTGCATTCATTAATATAGTAGTAAAAAGAGTAGTTTGTAAAGATGTGTGGGACAGGTTTTAAAAGCCAGCATCAAAGTTTGATTCTGCTGCTGTTAAACCCTCTTGGTGATGCATTATTTTGTGCAGCTCTTTTTCATTACTTTGCTTAGTGTAATCTTAGTTTAGTAGTATTGTGGGTAGTATGCAGCTAGAAGTAACTTGTGCTATATAAAGGTGTAAGTTGTATGATTCAGACTCATCCTTTTCCTTTAAACTCTGCTGTTGCCTTACATTTATATCGTTATTCATTTAACTTTTGGTATCATGAAAGGACCTTGTCTGTCTGTGGCACTGTTGTTAGGGTCAGTTTGTGATTAGCTCTTCCTCTAAAAAAGAGATTGAGACTGGCCTTTTACTTAAGCCTCTTGAGCTCATAGGATAGGGATGTCCAGCTTGTAGCCCACAGGCCACGTTTGGCCTACTCACAGGGATCCAATTTCACAAAGTTGCACTGGAGCCCTTCCACTTCAGCAGAATTGAGAAGGGATTCTCTTTTCTTTTAGATCCCCTCTAAACATAGTTTTATGTGAGGGCTCTCAATATACTAATTCATAAAATACTGAAAGTTTGTTCAGGAAATACAGTTCCTGAAGTCTCTGCCTTCAGATGTATAGACTCTGGTTGTTGTGGTTGTTTTTTCCCCACATAAACTTCTTGTTAAGTGATGCAAGTACTGCCTGTACCAGTTAAAGACAATGTTGCTGCTCTGCAAAAATTGGAAATGTTCTAGTCCTTGGCTTCTGACACTGCCTCCATCCCGGAATGGAAAGCCTGACTGTACTGAGACCTGTGTTTATATGGTATGTGAGTGGCTATGCATTCTGTCCTCCTTCAAAGAACAGCAGACCTTTGATGTTCCTTCATTAATGTTTTTCTCTTCCTTTCCATATAAACCATTTCATGGAACAACTATTTCTACCCTCTGGGACAATGCCTTCACATATTTTTGTATGAAAGAAGGCTTAAGCCTCATGGTTTTGTGTGTATGACACATTTATCAGGAGTAATCCATGTGATGCTATTTGTAAGACTCTTTTGATAGCTACAGCGTGAGAGGATAAAAACACATGAGTTACAGGAAACCATACTTTAAGCTTCTCAGCCACTTTTTACCGTTCATTCAGTGTATTTCACTGCTATATCCCAGTGTTTGACTATGAAGTCTCCATTCTGTAAATAATAAAACACAACTATGCAGAAGCACAGATCTGGAATCTATGACTAAAGACAAATTCCTCATAACTCCTTGAAAGCAATTAATGACAGTTCATGAATTATCTTCATGACTTCCAGAAGAAATCTTATTAGTTTGGAGTTTTCTGTCTTATCTGTTTGGAGATGTACAGGAGGAAAGAGCATGATAACCTTTAATCATTGATTTTGCAGCACCCTTGATAAGATTCTTTTATACTCAAATTAGTATTTCTACATGACTTAAAATGTGTAATTCATTTGGGAAATACTTCTGACAGTGTCTCCACTCTGATCAGAATTTGTTGCCTACTTCATTGCCAGTAAGTGCTATGATTTCATTGAGACAAAATTCACTTCTGTGGAGAAGACTGATTTCACTTAAGCTGTGTTAACATTGCAAATAGCATTGAAGTGACGTGAAGGTTTCATGCTATCACACAGATCTCTAACTCATAACTTTCTGATTCTTCAGCAAGAAAGGTGGAATTTTATTTGAATGCAGCTTAGATGAGAGGCGTTTTTGAGTAGTTAAACCTGTTAACTTTATGAACCAATGAACACAGCACTCTCAATATGTGTGTTCAGTATTTGGATATCCCAAGTGACAATCTTTTGTGCAGGGAAGCTATGTAATTATGTAACATATTGGAAACCGTCATCTGTTGGACCCAAAACCACTTTGTGTTTTTGTGATTTGGGAATGAAAGACTTCCTGCTTTATGTTTTGCCTTGTTTTACTTTTAAAACTTTGTTGACTGAGAGTCAATAAACAGTTAATGGAAACAGTGATGCTTTTTGTGAATATTTCAGAATGTTATCTCATTCTTTCCTAGGTATCCTTATGGGAGCTTTTATAAAAATCATAGAGGCTCAAAAGCTGGCCAACTGGAAGGTATATTTGAAGCAATTTTTAATTGTAGAACAATCCTTAAGTGTTTAAAATAAGACTGTTTATAATACTAGTTTATTTAGATGTAATTTCCAAAAACTTATGTACATTATACTTGATGCCAAAGTTTGGGGGGGGGGTTGATACTAATAAAACCAATTTGAGGTCCTGATCCTGCTGGATATTTTCTACACAATATTTTTTTCCCTGAGTAATTCTTTTTATGGTACCAAATCTGTTCCTATTAGATACATGGTAGAAGAAGGTACTGGGCATCTTTGGGATCAGTTACAGTAAAAAAAATAGCAATTCAGTTATTTGTCTTGCATACTTTTTGACTGTATTTCATCCTCTTCCTCCTTTTGGAGTTAATTTTGTAGGTGTTTTCATAAAAAAAAAAAAAAAGTGTTTTGATAGGTTGTAAAGTCACATGTTTTACCTGAAGATGTTAACATAGATTTCACAGCAGTAAAAAGGAGCACTTCTTCAGAATAGCTGTGCTAAAAGTCATGTTATTTACTTATTTTATTTAGTTATACTTAAAAGTGCAACAAATTGTGGTGCTAAGAATAGACAGTTCACAAAGCAATCCATTCAGCATGGCACATTTCTTCAGTACTCCATTGCTCCTTGTGGAAAGACTACCGAAACCGGTGTGCCTCAAGCAGCAGCATTTTTCATGCTGGCTGAGACAATGGAAACATGATTTGAGCTTTATTTCCAGCAGAAAACACAGGCAAGGCTTCTGTGCAGAAGGTCATCCTTGTCCTGGTGCCCAGTGCTTTACAGACTGAGGTGCTAGGAAGAAAATGTTAACAGTGATGCCAGCCAAACACAGGAACATGTGACCAGAGAGATTGTGGGAATCTCCATCCACAAAGATATTCAAAACTTGGCTGAATAAAGCCTTGAGCAGCTGAAGTTGCTCTGAGTTGGCCCTGCTTTAAGCAGGGGCTTGAATCAGACAGCTCCAGAGGTCCCCTCCAACCTGAATTAGTGTGTGATGCTATGAGGTCTTACCTGTGCATGTGTGGAGGTACAGAGGCTTGCCGAGGGAGGGAGAATCCTGGCAGAAGTGTCTCCAAGAGGTGAAGTCTACAGTGAAGCAAGGATTTTGCCTCCTACAGTTTATCTACATTATCAAAGCAATGAACTCTTCACTATTCCTGCTTTAATTTAAAATCTTGCAGTATTTAAATTGTGATTTTGTTTCATAGGATCAAACAGTTTATTAGGATTAGATCAGTGAACTGATTGAAATCACAGTGATTTGAATTGCCAGTTTTAAACAGGATTTATATATCTTGGTCTGAGTAGTGGATTTTAATCCTAGCTTGCACTGTAATATTTCTTGGCAGTTATTTCACTAAAGGAAGATATTTTTTTTTTCTCCTTAGTTGAAATACATTAAAACGCATAGATTTTCAATCAGATGTAGCTTTTTAATTACATATTATACTATTTTGTCAACTAACTACACTAATTCTGTGTACCTTCATTTAAGCAATTACATAGTTCAAGAGTCATGTTGTGATATTTCATTTTTACATATTTACTTATTGGAAACAGTGGGTGGTGCACAAGTTAGTGTTTTTTCATTCCTGATTTGTCAGCTGGATTTGACTTTAAATTGAAAGTCAGTTAAACAGCCACAAAATCAGTATTTTAATATAGCTTCTTACTGGTTAAATAAAATAATCTGAAGAAGATCATGTGTGTAGGAAGAAAAAAGAAAGCTTAAAGTATGCTCTGATTTGAGCACTGATTCTATAAACACAGGAAATATTGATCATAGTGAATTATGTAGTTTATTTCTGGTAAGTATTGGTCAGATCTTGGGACGCACTGGGGGTGATGTGTCCAGTTGCTCACGTTATCAGCTGAGGTAAAGGGTCACAGATACCATATTATTATTTGCTTATTTTAAGTTACTTTCACTGTATTAAAGCTTAGGTTTTAACATAGGCTGTCATAATTTCAGATGTGAAGTGTTCTAATCAATAATTATTATGTACTTTATAAAATGGTTTAAAATGTTTTTAAATTTACTAGAGGATTTTTGTTTATCTGATATGGAAAAAAAATAGAGTATTTAACTGTAGGCTATATCTGTGTACAAAGCAAATCTTGGTTCATATCCCTGCCTTAAGAACTTTGTAATGCAATTTCTTGCAATCATGCCTTACTAAGTCTTCAGTGGACCTTGTACCTAGCTGGTGATTCTTGCTGGCTAGCATGGCTGATAATTACAGCTGTCATGTTTTGCTTTCCCAGTCTCTGCTTCAATGCAGCACAGATGCAGTCCTTCCTTTTCATTATTTCTCACCTCCTTGTCCAGCTCTGCTTTCAGGGGCTTTTAAACAGTGTAATTAATCAGGTATGTGGGTTTTTTGTTCTAGTGAAGTTACAGTATTGACAGAAACTAGGTAGTGTTAACCATCGATGCATGGAATTGTGCGTGCAGAATAACGGACTGGAGCATTTCAGTATAAAGGACGAGTTTTATTTTCTAAGTCCCTCAAATCCTTTAAGATGATTATCACTGGTACAGACAGGAATGAGACTTTAAAGAGATGAGTACTTCTTTTTTGAAAGCTGGTGTTTTAACAGAACAGTCAATCAGCTGTTTAACCTGGATTTAAACAAATTAATCGATACTTACAAAGGTGACAAGTTCTGCTGTATTCAGAACTGTGGGGACCAGGAGGGAGCCTGGTGGGTGAAGAGAGAGAGGCACATTCAGCAATGATTAATTTGTCTTCTGGGCTTAGTCAGCCAGCAGAAAAAAACCAGGGTGCCAGTTTGGCGGTACAACTCCATAAAGCAGCGTTAGCCAAGTGATGAGATAGGCAACAAAGAGTAAGGTCACCAAAACATAACATCTTACTTCACAGTAGATTTCATTTATATCACTCTGATGGTAGAAAGGAACCATCAGAATAGTGCCATTAAACTACAGGCATAAATTACATTTACCAGGAAGAATCAAGCCTCAGACTCGTAACAGTGGTATATATATTGAGCCTGTTCATTTGCAAGTGTACTAAGATGATGATCTGATTTCTGCTTGTCAAGTGATGAGTTTTCTAGTGAAACCATACTTGTCACAGTTGACCTAGATTATATTCAAACCAGTGGCCAAGAAGTCACCATTCCTTGACAGTCCTTACAGATTTTGAGACTGTGCGATAAAATGGGAATACTTTTTGTGTAAACAGAAGCACTTTTCCTTTGCCATAAATAACCTGTTTTCTGTGCAGCTTATTTGGAGACAGTAATTTAAAATAAGTAATGCCTAGATTTCTATCACTGGATTAAAAAAAACCAATAGAAGTAGCAGCCCTGGAGTATTTTACTATTCCTCAGTCTTTTATTTTGTGATAAGAAGAGAGAAAGATTAATGCCATTTTCATTTTTCAACTTTTTTTCTAATGATTTCCCTTTCGGAAGATTTGATGTTATTTCAATAATTATGGTATCCTTGAAACTATACTTCATTTTTGTTTTGCAGGAAGAAGAAATGTTTCGTCCAAATATGTTTTTTCTGCTTTTGCTTCCACCTATTATATTTGAATCTGGATATTCATTGCACAAGGTTAGCCCCTGCCAGACACTCATTTTACATGTTGAGGTTTTGTTTGGAACACATTCTGCTTTTAGTTATCTTCATTAAGTTTAGAATAATTGCATTAAATTCCATCATGTTAATCATCAGGGAGTTGGGAATGCAAAATTCAAACCTCTCCAACCCAGAATGCAGGGAGTGTAGCTTGTTACTGTTAACTGAATGTTGGCAGGGTGTTAGGTACTGCGCAGAAGTTGTTTTCCTTGGTTTGAGAGGTTTCTTACCTCATCAGAGCTGTGCAAGGGCTGATGTGAAGGCGGCAAAATGGGAAGGAGTAGGATCAGAAGTGGAAAAGGTGGGGTCACTTCATAGCTAAAGGAGAGGAGAATGTTTACAAGGGTTTTCACCCTTTGCCTGGGAGCCTGTGTTTCCATGGACATATTTCTAATAGCACTAGTTCTGGCTGAAGTGGTTCTGGTCCTCCCTGTGTGCTGCCTTTCTACTTGAGCTGTGCTGCAGGGGAGGGAGGGAGCAGCGTGTGATAGTAATATCATGAATTGGTACCAACACTGAAGATGTTTACATACAAAATCACAACCTAAGAAATGGACTAGCAACTGGGAAGTTTACAAGCCTTTTTCACATGCCCTGTCTACAATAGATGGATTAATCTACAGTTCTGTCGGGTGAGGAATGTGTCAAAGTGCTGATGAATATCCAGCTGTTCATCTGAGGATTGGTTTGTTAGGGTACCAGACTGACATCCTGTCCTGGGTATCAGAGAGATTGGCTGTTGTCTTCAAGAGAGCAGGCTCTTCAGGCAGATGGTATGGATGTATGTATGTCCTGGGGTACCTGGAACCAAACCAATGAAGCTTTCTTATCAGAAACCCAGTTGTGTATCAGAATCTAATTTAGATGCAAACCCAAACATGAGTTTTCCCTGAGATCATTTTCACTAATTTACTTACTTTATTATTGTGTTCCAGGGTAATTTTTTTCAGAACATCGGTTCCATCACTCTGTTTTCAGTATTTGGCACTGCAATATCAGCTTTCATTGTAGGTGGAGGAATTTATTTCCTGGGCCAGGTAAGAATAACTGCTTTGAAGCACTTAAGTTTATGCGGCTTGCTCTTTGAAAGTCCATTTTTTAAGAGCAGACAAATGTAGTGAAAATGAATTCCTGGATCACAAAGTCCAGTTCTCTGCTGTCACAAGGGCAAGGTTATATAACCCCTTCCATAGATAGAGCATGCTCCATGTTAAAAGCAATTAAGACTTGAGTTGAGTTTTACTTTTTTTTTTACTTACTCAATCTTCCTATCAGAAGGCCGTTCCAAAACCTGTATTCTCTAGAGCCATCTTCTAATTTCCAGTATTAAACTTACTTGTTCTTCTGTCAATAACTTTTTTTAGCTTCTCTGCTTTGGTGTTCCCCCATTGATTAGATACAGACATAGATAATTATATTTTCTCTCAGACTTCTTTCTAGAAGGCCAAATAATCCATGCTTTCCTCTTTGCCTCTCAGATTTCCATTCCTTTGAATGCCTTAGTTACTCTACTCACCTGTACATGTTCCAGTTTCACCTGGTCTTCCCTGATTTTGAGTGACCAGAATTGTAGCACTAGATCACTGTTGGAGGGCAGTGTAGACTGGGTAACATCACTACTGTGATTTTTTTCATTATAACGAACTTAGGATTTGATGAATAGTTTCATTTTTAAAAACAGCAGAAAACCACAGTTGATTGTGATATTTTCTATGTTTTACCTATTCTTTCAGGCTGATGTAATTTATAAACTCAACATGACAGACAGGTAAGCTCTTGGGGAAATGGTGTAGTATATGAAATGAAGCATTCTTCAAGATAACTGTATATGGGAAATGCACTGTAGTTGGCCAGCTCTTCTGGTTATTGTTTAGATTGCTTAGATTCAACATGGTGTATGAAACTAATAAACAGATCGAACACTTCTAAACCCTATTTATTACACCCTTATTTCCAAATAGTGTTCTGTGCTCAGTGATTTTTCTAGATAGGAAAGATACTGGGTTTCTTAACCAAGCTTTAAAGTTAAAATATGTAAACTTTGATTAGTTTGTATTATTAATATATATGATAAGGGCATAACTTACTTGTCCAAATCTTCTCTTAAAAGACAGAATGAGTTTTTCAGCATCAATAACGTAGATATTTTAAGAGCTTGGCAAAGGATCTAACCAGTTTTTTAGGAGTACACTGCCCTACCATTAAATAAAGTTCGTTCCTGGTTTATTTGGGGATTTTTGTTTGTTTGTTTATTGTATAGCCAATACAGCAGTTTTCTGTTAAAATCCATAAATAAATCGGGTGGCAAGCAGGAAACAAAACAAGTAAACCATGCATGAACAGCAAAAATCTTCCTTACTTGGTTCCAGTGTTTGACTTTACACAGCTGAGCAGTCGCACTACCTCTCTATTGTCTATCTTTGGATTCCAAAGTAATGATGTTTTAGCAGTTCCCTTTAAATGTTCCTCTCTAGTACTCCTGAACAGGTAACACTATGCATGTGTGATACATGGTTTGGGCTGTGTCTGTAAAATTGTTTTGTTTCCCATTCCTCTGATTTTTTCTTATTTAGCTGGAGTAAGACATTGACACTGTTGTTGAGAGCTAGGAGATAGGTATTTCTCCAACATCTCTTCCAGCTGGACAACTTTTCTCTTTGGTATATCAGTAAATTAAAAACAAAACCTTCCCTTTTGTCAAGTTCTTATGAATGTGAAGAGCGCGTAACTTTTCACTGTGTAGAAACTGTAACACGTAACATCTTTGTTACTAATAGTTCATATACGTTTAATAGGTACTTATTTTTCTTTCATCTAGTTTTCTTTTTTGTTTTGTGTTCTCCCAGTTTTGCATTCGGCTCTTTAATATCTGCAGTTGACCCTGTGGCTACTATTGCCATTTTCAATGCCCTCAATGTGGATCCCGTACTTAACATGTTGGTTTTTGGAGAAAGCATTCTCAATGATGCAGTCTCTATTGTCTTGACCAAGTAAGTGCATTTGAACTACACATGTTTATGGAAACAGCAACCACATTATTTTCTGTTAATTAGTTAATTCAGATATATAGTAATTCTTCCATCTCCATTTGGAACAAATCATGTATGTCTGGTGTAAAGCTGAATTTTGTATGATCTGTCTTTGTTAAAAGCAATCCATAACATAAACTGCATAGGCAGAAGACAGTAAATGGATGTCTTAGTACCACTATCTTAGTGCCTTATCTCATTGACTGCAGATAATTGATTGCTTTCTAAGTCCATGCATTTACCAGCTCTCTTTCCATCTGAGGGTCCTGACAACAGAAAACCAACACGTGTCCTTTCAGGCTTGCACAAAATATTTACCTTGCCAAATATGCAGCTGTGTCTCCTGTATCATTAGCTTATTCCCAGAGGCACACTTCAGTTGGCAGGGCGGGGGCATACATCAACGTCCATGCAATAGTTTTACATTTATGTTGGGGCTATCACAGGGAAGAAGAACATCCAATATCCTTACCTTTTGCCCATGATAATTCTTTGGGGCTGAAAGAGTGAAAAAAATTTAGATATACCTTCGTGTTATTGCTGAAGTCAATAGATGTGACTATGAATGTATAGAAGGACTAGATATAGTAAGAAGGTAGTGAAGTTAAGAGTCATTTTTCAGTGAACTAATTGCTTTTAATACAGCCATGGTTCTTTTATGGAAGACCATGAAGGCTAACAGCAGTCAAAAGGAACACTAGTTAGAATCCATGTTGTCTTTGCGTGGAATTCTATGAAATACATTCCTGAAATTCAAAGAGATTTCTCCCCTTTCCCCATAAGAGCTTCTTTGTTTTTCTTAAGTGGCCGCCTTGTCTCTAATCCACACCTAAATATTTGATGAGAGGTCTTCCTGTTCATTTGTTCTTCTTTGAGGATCACATGATCCATCTCTTTTCTTCTTCATGCCCTGAGTTTTTATCACTGCAAAATGGGTTTCCTTTTCCTTTTCAGAGTTTGAAAATTGTTTTGTAATACTGGGCATTATCATAGCCTATTTACGCCATTCTGGGGATTCTTCAGAAGAGCAATGCTGGATTTCCAGCTTTTTAGCAGAATTGGGTTTCCCTTTGGGGATTACACTAAGACTTGATTTAACATCTTTTGACATTCCTCTTGTTATATACATCACAGTAAAAGCCTTTTAAGAGAGGTAGCAACACAGAAATGCAAGTCTTTTTTGTTGTTGTTCTCAAAAGATGTTTGGTATTTTTGTATCCAGGCTTAGAATTTATAACCGTTTCTTTTTATTTATTTTTTAATTATATCTAGCACAGCAGAAGGTTTGACAAGAGAAAATATGTCAGATGTAAGTGGATGGCAAACCTTTCTACAGGCTCTGGGATACTTTCTTAAGATGTTCTTTGGCTCTGCAGCACTTGGCACACTTACTGGTCTTATTTCTGCATTAATATCCTTTTTTAATTTTGGCGATACACATGTATAAATTGGTGAACTTCAACATTCCAATACTATTTTTCTTTCCCATCTTCTCCAGCATTTCTTAGGGGATATTTCCTATTAGACATTATTTTGTTAGCTGAGGATATTCTCATGCTCATGTTGTTTTTATGTTAGTGTGCATGGGTGTGTGTTAAACTTGCATCAAATTTTAATGAATATAATTAAGGTCTGAATTGTTGTATAGTAGCTTATGTGCATTGGAGCATTACAAAAATATGGTAATTGTTTTGTAAATTCAAAATATTAATTCCATTTCAATACTGATCCATTTTTACAAGCATATGGCTCCTTTTTTACATACATAAAATGGTTAATTAAAAAAAAAAAAAAAAGCTGCTTTTCCCGAGGGCTTTTGAGTCAAACCAGCTCATTTGTCCCTATGTATCATATTCAGGCAGCTGAATACAGATACTGTTCTGTTTGGATTTACGTTGTGTTATATTTTGCCTCTTCTACTTCCATGAATTGGTTGCTAAACAACACAGAAGCTTCTCTGCTGAGATAAGGAAGGGTGTTTGTTCTAAGTCAGACACCTTTGTTACTTTTCAGAGCTTGTTTAATGTTAACACCGACTTCACTGTAGGTAATCTTTTGTGCTAGGCTTGTAGAACAGTTATTCATGTCATCTGGGACATCCTGTTAAGCACTTTCTTTGTAAATAACAAGAACAGTGTATTTGAGTAAATATAGAAATATTTCTTCTCTTGGTTCATTAGCCTGATTCCATGAACTTTTAAATTATTCCATACATGACAACAAAAGAGGAAGGCAGATGTTCAACACTTCTTTCACCGATACCTAAATGATATTAAGACAAAGCGAAAAGCAGCTTATTTGCCTTATTACAGCTATTTGTGCCTCCAAGTATTGGATTTACCCTAAGCATGCAAAATTTCAATGCAGCAACGGACATCTCTTACTAGTTGCCAGCGGATAAATATAGTTGAAGGTTGTTGCTGGTTCATGACCCAGGAGGAATGTGAACTTCAATGTCACAGGCATCTAATCCTCTGAATTTTAACAAAGATGGTAGGTGGAGTATTTTAAGCATTAAGGCAAAGATGTGATTAAGGGAATATTCCTCACTGTTAATATTACTGCAGATCTGTCATATCCATTTGAAAGGAACTAGAAGGCTAGTGACTGAACAGAGGATATTGCTTGCATGCTTAGTGTGGCAAACAACAATGTCTGAGGCAAAATCTACTTGTACTTGGCAGCTGTGCTGCAGAACTGTGCATGAGATGCAAAGCAGAACTTGCGGCCCTTGATAAATGTCCATGTTTATGACTACAAATGTAAAGTAAGTTTTAAGTATCTTGAGTATCAAAAGGACATTATTTTTGTTAAAACATAAATGAGAGCTATTTTACTTTTAATTTTCTGTTTCATAGCTCTCCCCTATTTTTAGAAAAGCCTTTACTATTTAATGATTCTCTGTGGATTTTCTGCAGTAGTTTTAGAGCAGAGATTTCAAAGACTGAACGTGTAGGGAAATGGCCCTTCTAGATCCAAACAAACAATTAGCTTGTTGTTTTCAGTATTACATAGGTACATCAGTAGCAGATGTTTTCTGTCTCTAGGTCTGTCCATTCTCATAGACTTCTACCAGCAGTAGCTTCTGTAAGAAACACTCCTTATAAGAAATTATTAATCTTTCCATCTTGAGTCGAAGGCCAATGTGTAGACTTTATTAGCTATTCAGTAGATAAGTACATTAAGCATAATCATTGTTTTGTAATGGAATGACACAGCTTTAAATTTTTCTTTGAAATTTTTTTATTTACTTTTTCCATAACGTTTTCATGTGTACGTGCTAAAGCACATTGATTTAAGGAAGACACCCTCCCTAGAGTTTGGGATGATGATTATCTTCGCTTACCTTCCTTATGGACTTGCAGAAGGTATCTCACTCTCAGGTGAGTAGCAAAATGAGTATGTGCAAGTTTCTTTGATAAATTTAGGGAGTAGGTATTATGTGTGTCTAAGAGGGCCCCTGGGTTTTTTTATGTGTTTTTTCCTTTAACCTGTGCTCTTACTTCTAGCTTTGACTTACTTTAAAGGAACACTTATTCTCTACTTTATGTTGCAAAAGTATAGAAAAGGTAACTGCAGTTTTCATAAACATTAGTTAGCCAATGTAAATACTAGTATTCTCCCCAGTTACCTCTGCCTAACACAGAATTAAAATTTCAGCTGCACACTGTAGATCTCAGCCACATCAGTTAACTTAGAGAATGTCCAGCCTACTACCCTGTAGCCGTTTTTCTGCCTGTCCTTCAGCGCCTTTGGGGAAATCAGCTGAGACCAGAGTGTTGTATATACGTCTGAATACTTGGCAGAATTTTTTCTGAAGGCCACGAGAAGAGGCTGACAGGTGAACTTCTTCCATAATTCTGTAGAATCAAGTACAAAGACAGGGTCAAGTTCTGCTGGATGCCCAATGTCTCTGAGCTTTGCTGATTTAAATGGGTTTTCAAGGCAATCAGCTTCCTGTCTCGTTTCTCAAAGGAAAGTGGGAGGGATGCAACAGTTAGTATAATTCAAATAGCTAGGGAATCTGCTTAGTTCCTTTTTTTTCTTTTTTCTGTTTTCTTGGGTTGTTGGGTTTTTTTTTTAAATAAGTTTTGAGTGCATTAAAAAATATATTTGCTCTACAGCTTGGACGATACAAGAATGTTAGAAGTTTGTTACAAGTCCTGTTACAAGCAGGACTAGATTTCTTGTAAATGAGTTGCAGGTATGAAATCAGACTTTTTGAAAATGTGCATGTAAGCTAATGTGAGTATTTTTGAATGGATCTGTAGCAGTGTCTATCAGCATACCTTCACTGATGTCAGTGGAGTTGTATTTTTGTATACATATGAAGATGTGGCCTATAATCATGGTAGTTACACAATCAAGATGTATAATCCTAATGCAAACATTCCATTCTGCCCACTTGCATCCAGAACTACTCTGTATGTGTGTATAGGGCAACACACATGTAGGGGAATGAAATTATATGAAGCCTGAGCAAGCAGTTTGATAATGTTAAAATATTTGTATTGCTACAAAAACAAGTTTTGCCTTGTGAGAAGATTATTCTGGAGGGTCTCAGCACGTGGCCTTTTCTATTTCTAATGTATGTTTCTTACTAATATAAAATTATAATAAAATATTACAGAATTACAGTGCCATAGCATTATATAACCAACACATCTGTGTGTTGGTATACAATGAAAAAGAATTTACAGTAAAATTCCTACTTAGTTACTCTCAGGGTGATAGAGGTTCTTTGTCATATTATTTGTGAAGACAACCTCTCTAATTTGCTCAAGTGCCTTCAAGAACAACTTCTCAAGAAATATAAACTTTGAATGACCTTATTCAGGTCACCTCTGTGTTCAAACAAAGGATTCTTTTGACTGTACCTCAGCTATTCTAATCCTTCCAGTTGTGTTCATCAGGGCCACTCCTGGGCACGTAGCTAGGAGTCTAGTCTTTTAGTCTAGTCTTTTAAACTTCCCTTGTTTTGGGCAAAGCAGGCATACTCCCACATGTCATCCTGTCCTCTCGAGATTTGCATTGCAATTGATTTCTTCGGGGTTATATTGTCAATTTTGGTCAGTTATTTCCTCACAAGGAGTGCTGTAGTTCTTCACGTGGACTGCTAAATCTTTCCACAATCCTAACTATCATTTCAAATAACATCCTTTGCAGGTATAAGTCTATGCAGCAGCTGTGGAAATGCTTAAAACTTCCTTTAAGGTACCCAGCTCCTTAGGAACAGTGAACAACTGACAGTGTCTGTGATATGTCTTGAGCAGTTAGCGAAATAGGTTGAAATTCAGATTCTTCCCATAAATAACCAAGAGCTGGGAAGCAAGGTAGATGGAAAAAATCCCTAACACAAATCAAAGATTTGTGAAATACATTGAAATCTGAGGTAGCTGTTCAGGCCTGTGATATCAGTTGCTGTCCAAGCTGTGCATGTCATTAGGGCAACTGAACTCTATAATGGAAAATTTGGTGGCTTTTTCCTATAGTTGATAGCTGAGATTAATCTCTGTAGTAATTTAGAGCAGATGGTTTAGTGACCCTTTCTGCTGGAGGCAAGGGACATTTTGCACAGTAGCATTCCTTGCAGGCCCTACGTATCAGGTTGTACCTTCCTTGTGGTTGGACTCGATGATCATAAAGGTCCTTTCCAACATAAATGATTCTATGATTCCTACAAAGGTAATTTTTTGCCCTGAATTCTCAAGTCTCAATAGCTTTTCTGATTCTCAGATTGATAGAAAATTGGCGGTACACCCATATGTGCTATTTGTTTTTAATTTTTTATGGTATTTGATGTGGTACACCATGCTGGAGTGGATTCACATCCATGCCCTGTTGGTCTCATTCTAATTCTGGTGGAGTGATTGGGCCTGGCTGATCAGCAGGTGGGAAAGAATGACACACTGCCTGGGAGAACTGAATCATACAGTTCTCTAGCCCTGCTATTCTCAAATTGTTTTTATTCTTCTTTTGATCTCACCTCTCTACCTATTAGGAGAGTGAAAAAGCAGGAAAAACACTCAAGAATTGGCTTTTTATTTCCCTCACTTTTATGGGAAAACCTGACATAACAGGTATTTATTCTAGCTTGCAAGTGACCTATACTGGACCTCCTACTATTTAATATGATCAGTGGAATGAGACCAGTATGAGTAACAATGGTGATAGAAACCCCACTTATTGTTTCATAAGCTTTTGCATTAGTAAGGATTATAAACAAATATTTGCAGAGCGCAAGCTGTTCTTCTTCTGTTGACTGCCATGTTTTTATCTACAGGTATCATGGCAATCCTCTTCTCTGGCATCGTGATGTCTCACTATACACACCATAACTTGTCCCCGGTTACACAGATTTTAATGCAGCAGACGCTGAGAACTGTTGCTTTCATGTGTGGTAGGTGCTACCTGCTATTCATATCTAATATTAATAGTTTAAAAATTTATTTGCCTGAAATAGTGATTCTGATGGGAGCAGCAGAGGTGTGAATTTTCTTCTAGCCATTTGTATGTCAGTGGTACATGTCTTTAAGAGAAGAATTCCTAATAGTGGAGGCTGGAAGGCAGTCAAAAGTCACCTTTCCTGCCATACTGGATAAAACATACAGTAAATCTCTCTCTCCCATCCTGCAGGCTCCTGCTAAGATTTGCCATAAGATTGATAACCGAATAGAGATCTCTGACTCCTGTATTCCTCTGGTGTATTTTTAGTTTTAGGAGATGGATTTTTAGCATATTTTTTAAAATGGTTTTGGATATACAAAGCTACTTGCAAAAACAATGGCTTCACAAATTGGGAAGAAGTGATAGAAGCAGCTCAGAGCCTTTCCATTTCCTTTTACAAGTCAAACTTTTAAAGAAACTACTTGCTTCTGTATTACAAATATATCCCTGGTTTTTTTAGAGGATGGCATGAATGTTCTGTATTGTTTGCAGGAAGATGCGTTTGGAACATGGTCAAGGAGTGGCCTTGCTGCAAACTAAACTTAACCACTCATTACCTGAACACCATAGCTCATCAGGGTTTGGTCTTAATCTATTACAAATGCTAGAAAAGCACATATTCATTCAAGTCACTGTAAAGGTGTTATTTAAGATACTGTGCAATTTCACACGTTTGCAGCAGGTTTTGAGCATGCAAATATAAGTAGCCAGTACCCAAAGCATGACAAAACAATGTCTTATGCTACAGTAACTCGGGTATTGCTACTGTCTGTCCAAAACTGTCCTGTTTTTAACTGCCTTTATAATAAGGAACCTACCTTGCTAGGACAGCAGCGAACTGACGAAACATCTTGACTCTGCAATTCTCTGATGGTAATGGGTTGGTGCTGTGGAAATAATATGTTTGAATTACTGCAGTCATTGTGCAGTGGTGGTACTATTACAGATTTGCAAACATCTCTTCTAGAGGTTATTAGAATATACAAGGGTTGTTAGATCATACAGTGCAGTATTTTATTACAAAGCAAGCCATGAACTGCTGCTGTTTATAAGAATTTAATGAATTGAATACTTTATAATAGTGTTCAACTTGCAATACATGAGATTGTGCCTGGTGTTTCAGTTTTATATAGAATCTGATTCAAAGCTACAGAAGTCATTAGTAGTTACTCCTGTAGCTTATGTTTTGCAGCTTGTCCTGTATTCCTCAAGGATAAAATTCCTCAGTCTTTAAAGCAAGGTTTTGCTATCTTTGTTCATACTTATTAGTAATTTACAGCTGAAAAAAGCCTACACACACAGACTGAGGTGCTGCCCACTGACAACGAGAGTGGAAGAATCTGGCCTTTTGCATAATGGCATTTGTGCCTATTTGGTGCATTCAAAAGTCAGGAAATATTATTTTATGTACTGTATGTAGTAACTTATAATAGGAGTAGAAAAGGTTTTATAGAATTGTTTGTTTAAGATGTGATTTCTCTTTTTCAGAAACATGTGTTTTTGCATTTCTTGGCCTGTCAATTTTTAGTTTTCCTCACAAGTTTGAAATGTCCTTTGTCATCTGGTGCATAGTAGGTATTTACTTTCTTCCATACTTGTTTAGAGGCGTTTTTGATATTGGGGAGGGGGGGAAACACCTTACAGTTAAAATATTTCAGAATAGTTGTTATTTTTTGTAGGTTTTTACGAAAATACTTTCATATTTTTATATATTGCACAAAGTTAACTCTAAGAGCATGAAATTATTCTTCTTGTTCTCAGCACTTTGGTGTACAAATACATCAGTCTTCTTTAAGGAATTCCAGTTTGCTGTTATTTTGAAGCCCTTCTGTATAAGGTTATTAAAAACAAAGAAAAGAACCTTTCTTGGTTTGACTCTATTAGATTTATTAAAAGAAATCTCAAAAGATATTGAGATTATTATACATGCCGCTTTATTCCAGAAGTTATTTTACCAGAAAACAATACTGAGTTTTTACATATATTTAGCTTCATAGGAACGATTTGTGTGAATAGACAGTTTGTAGAAACTACAAAGCAAACTAGTATCAAACTCTGCTCCATTTCATCTCTCCAGGACTAGAGCTTTTGAGTCTTTCTCTCTCATATGTCACTGCAGTTTGTTTACATAAAGCAATTTAGTCCGGACATCATTTCTTCACTCTGAGCTCACCTTCTTCAGAGGAAGTCCGTACTCAAACCTTCTCCAATGTGTATTCATTCTTTGACTGGATTTTTAATTCTTTTTCTTTTCTTCTGTATTTCTGTGTAGCTTTATGTAGTGGCACTTTGAATTATGTTTCACATGGGGGTTACCTACTTCTGTTGCTATTATAATTGTTTAATATAGACATGAAAAGTATGTTCGCTTTTGCAGAGTCAAAAGAGGGAAATGTGAATCCATTTCCGGTTGCATAAAGGAACGTATACTAGCATGTTTTAGTCCATGGTTCAAGGGAAGAATTGTTCTCTACAATTTACAGATAGTGGTATCAGCATGGGGAATTGCTATGGCTGCATTACACCCAACTTCCTTATCTAATACATATCTAAGGTGTGACACTTCCTTCTCTGTAGCATTGCCCTCAAAAGTGTAATGCAAATTGTGTAATTTGGGGGTGATTCATAAAGGAAAACAGCACAGCCCTTCAAGGATCCGGCTGACTAATTCTAGGATGTTTACCTTATCAAGGTCTGTTTGTGGTAGAACTTAAAAGCAATGCCATTGTGATAACCTTTGCTTTTCTGAGTTAAAGTTTTCACTGTATTTGTTAATTGTCTGCCATTAAATCAATAGGGTTTTTTTCCCCCCCCCCGTCTCAAAACCTTGCTTCAGTGTGTGGTATATTTTATAACCATATACAGGGAAGTGTTGAGGAACCGGATTACATGCTATTTGGCTTCTGGCCTTTTTCTCTGAGGAACTGGTCCATGGGGAGACAATAGAAATATCTTATTGCCTCTTAGCTGCTGCGCCAAGGGAATTATTAAAGGAGCTGAACTGAGGAGAACTTTTACCCAAAGTAATTCTTGGTCTCCCTGGAATGCCTCTTGGGTTTCATTTATTTATTATAAGTAAAGTAGTGTCTGGTCTCTGTCAGTGACAAGTCTGGTTTAGTTTCAGTTAAGCAGGCAAAATGTTTAAAAGGTTAAATTCTGCATTGACCTATGCTGAGAGATTTCCTTACATTAGTTTAGCAGCACAGCTACTTGCAAGGCTTGTGAGTGAAAAGAGCATATTCACCTTGCCCTGTACAAACCATATGCAACTGGGCCCTGTGTGAATGTAACACATCAAATGGTCTTTTGCTTTTGCTTCTGTTTTTCAGGTACTTGTTCTGTTCGGTAGAGCAGTGAATATTTTCCCACTTTCCTACCTACTCAACTTTTTCCGTGATCATAAAATCACCCCCAAAATGATGTTTATCATGTGGTTTAGTGGTAAGTTAAAGATCACAGTATGGAGAACTGGAAAAAATGTTTTACTTTTTTCATTGTGTGGGCTACTCTGGGAAGAACTGATTTTCCATCTGTGGAGCAAAACTCAACTGAACATTTGCACTGTTCTCAAACCCAGGTGCAATAAATATGTTCTCTTTCCCCTTTGTGCTAGAGGACTATGCAGTGGTGATCCCCACTAAAGTTTTTCTGCAGAGTCTAATTTTCTTTCTAGGCCTTGCAACTTCACAGTCTGAACAACAGTATCTGAAGAGCTCAGATTCATTTTAGGGTGGTAACCAAATGATAGATAAATGGACATGGTATAGGATTGTAAAAATCTTTTAAAGATGGAGATTCCTGTTGAGTTATCAGGGTGCTGAGGACCAATACAGCTGTTGATTTACTCTTCATTGATTTACTGTTCTCTCTGATAAGGTTTACGTGGTGCAATTCCCTATGCCCTCAGCCTCCATTTGGGCTTGGAACCAATAGAGAAGCGGCAGCTCATTGGGACAACAACAATCATCATAGTACTGTTCACGATTTTGCTGCTGGGAGGAGGAACCATGCCCCTCATCAGACTGATTGACATTGAGGACTCCAAAGCACGCAAAAGGAACAAGAAGGACATTAATCTTAGCAAGACAGAGAAGATGGTTTGTTTGGGTTTTTTATTCAGAAGATCAATGATTTTTTTTTTCTTAATTTTTTATATTTTCCAAGACTAGTACATTATTTTTTACTAAAAGGTAAAATGAAAGCAATGGAAAATGCCAAGGTGGTAGGAAAAAGCCAAGCAATATAATTTTAATATATCCCAAAGACAGAGCTTGGTTAGTGTTTACACAAGATAACTGCTTAGAGAAAGGGAGGAGAAATAGTCTCTTAACTCAATCTAATTATAAATTGATCCATACAAATTAAAGTAACCCCTGCAAAAGCATGAAGTAGATGATACAGGATTGAGTCATATACAGAGGGAAAGTAGCTAGTACAGTGTGAGTCATGAATTAATCATAAAAGGCAGATGGGAATTATTTTGAAAAAGTCAAAGCAAAGGCCATGAGAAGGTGGTAATAACAGCACCCTTCTGACTGGGTTTTATTTTAACGCAATTTCTCACTAAGCAAGACTGCTGAAGAAAACTAACAGCCAGTCCGAAACCTCATGTGCAAAAGGCTGGAGTATATAAAGTATCCCAGAGCATTTGCCTGTTTTTCCCCCAATCATTGAACAACACATGCAGGGTATTGTTTTGTAGGATCTGAAGAACAGCTTCTCTTGGCATGAGGTTTCAAAAAGCTTGCAGTCTTTAGAATTATCTTACTCTGTCCATGTAGGAAGGTGCATATAGGAAGAGCACAGGGATAGGGTGTGTTCTGATACAGGGCTTATTTCCAGTGACACAACGATATGAGCATTGCTTGCAGGATAAAATCATCATCCAGCTCACAAGAGAAAACCAGCACACTAGAAATCTGTTCCCAGCAAGTAACAATACAAAATATGGAACATTTGAGGTCTTTTACCTTTCAGCATGAAAAAGGAAGCTAAGTGGCTTTGGGAATCAACAGCTGGACAGATTCATACAGCCATAAGCCCTGGTAGGCTGGGGTGATAATTTCCATATTGTTCCAGCATGTGAATTGGTTGTGAGAAGGGAAAGCACAGAGCAGGGAGCTGAAGCAAGCTGGAGGGATGACTGCCACGTTTCTGAGGTTATTCCAATATTTGTGATCTTTCTAGGGAAATACCATAGAATCTGAACATTTATCAGAGCTCACAGAGGAAGAATATGAAGCCCAGTACATAAAACGCCAGGACCTCAAAGGGTTTATGTGGTTTGATGCCAAGTATTTGAATCCTTTCTTCACCAGAAGACTCACACAAGAAGTAAGTCTTTCTTGTTTTCTTGAAGAAAAGAAACTGTGGTAGAGTTGGTTGTCATTTCACTCTGTACCATTCAAGGCTCATAGTGTAGCCATGCAACTTCTACATTAGGAACAGTGAGCCATCTAATACATTACTTGTGCATATGTAGAGCAGCTGTAATGAAAAGCTGGACTGTAAAATTGCAGGTTGGATTAAATGAGCATCTCTCAGGGCTACCACAATTAAACTTTAAAAGGTATATGGATTTATTGAACTAGCCTTTAATCTTGCAGAGTACCACAAAGAGTATCAGGAGTTACTAGTTACTACTGTTGTTAGGAAAAGCTGCTGCTACTCATGCAGAGTTTTTAAAGTGCTATCACACAGAGTTCCTGCCTCTTACTGTACATGGTCCTGTGAATTCTGGAGCTGCGATTTTTCTGCAGAGTGCGGTTTTTATGTGGGAAATACGTACCAGCATTGCAACCTTCACTTTTAAGACTTCTTGACTGGGAGACCAAGACTTTGAAGCTGTAAATGCAAAATGACACCTGATTGAACATGTAACTTAACACTGAGTGGCTCTGAGAGGTGTAAATACTATGCCATTTTCACTCCCATGACTCAGAAACCTGAGACTCCTTAGCCACATAATTCACTGTTTTTCCAATTTGCCATAGAATTAAGCATTTTTGCTGTGGAGCTGGTAATTTTGTGTAAAGTGTGCACATTCCATCTTCCTAGCCTGCTCAAACGTACTATTTTTCCTCGTTTTGTACGTTCCTTTTCAAAAGAATGTTTTCAGCACTTTCCCACAAAAGCTAAAGACATTTTTTGCAAAACCAAAAAGGAATCAAGAAACCAGAGTAAGCATCTGATTTGTAGTTGGTAGCCAAAAGCAAAGGCTGCCATTCAGATTTCAGCCAAAGGCTAGAAAAATAAGTACATGAATCGCCAAAGCAGGCCACAAGCTTCCCACTGTCCCTGGGAACATATAGAGAGGAGTCAGATTCAAAGCCAGGCCATCCAGGTGGTATTAGAATTTTTGAAACCCACAGAGCAGGACTGCCTAGAAGACACAGGTAAAAATACCTGTCATCAAAAATACTGTCCTTGGAAATAATTACTGACTGAACACTTGATAAATATTTTCTGGTAGGAAACAGAATTGCTTTGCATGCTTTAGAGAACAGGAATGGATTATTTCCTAAAGAACATGTTAAACTAGCCTTCCTCTTTTGCTCTAACACAAGTAGTGTTGTAGCTAAGTAACAAACTGTTCTGGTTTGCTTTTGCCTTAGGACTTGCATAACGGGCGCATACAGATGAAAACCCTCACAAACAAATGGTATGAAGAGGTACGACAAGGACCCTCAGGATCTGAAGATGATGAGCAAGAGCTGCTATAGCAGACTGGGGCAGGAGTGCAATGAGTTTATCATTAGAAAGAGGATTTAAGTATCAAGAGTCTGACTGCACAAAAGCTGGAAAGCTAAGAATGAACTTTCTGATTTCAGGCATGTCTTGTGCTACATGTTTAGGTATAAAACCGCAGATCTACTGTGCTTGATATTACTAGTCAGTGATGGAAACCCATTAAGTGTCAGACACTGGACTGAATGAAGAACCTTTTGTTCAGACTTTACAGCATAACAAATTTCATGCAGACTATGGAAAAGCAGAAACATCTGCCATGAAATGATGACATTGTTTAATGGGGGGGGTCTTCTTCCTATTATGAAATCTGCTGTAAACATATGCTGAACTACAGAGCCATTGTATGACTCTGCAAAACAGACTGAATTGCACTTTATTTTTTTTTTTATATATATATATTCATTCACAGCATGGGAAGTCTTGACAGTTTATACTGTGAATTTGTTTCAGCACTAGTAAGGGAATCTGACTGGAATAAATCTATAATTTATGGGATTTGCACATTATGAATCTGGAGAAGATGCATACTTTGACAAAAAGCAGATGTTGCACATACAAGGAAGCACCTCTGAAAACTGGTGGGTTTGTCAGTTAAGAAATTCTTGATTTCTATTTTATGGGATTTTTTTCTTTTTTATATACTGAGGTATCCAATCCACAGTACTGATTATAGCATGGTTTGGGGGAGCGGGGAATTGTATGACACAGTACAGAACTGCATTTAAAATTGCAGTTTTAATGTATTTTTTTCTTTGGCTAAAGCCAGTTGCAGTTGGGTTTCTGTAATTGGCAGCTGCTCCTTGCTGGCACTTTGGCTTCAAATCTTAGAAAACAGCAGCTTTTGTTTTGCCTAATTCATGAAGTGTCCCTAACACTCCAGAATTCACTAGTGGAATTTTTAAGTTCTAGTGGAGCAAAAGCAGTGTGCACACAAGGGAGAAGAGTCTACAAAATCTAATGCAGGTACAGAAAGGTTAATATTGCACATTGCTGAAGCAGCCTCATTTGGGAAGTGCCAAACCGCTTTCATTAAGCTGTCCTATTTGTTAATACGATTTTTCTCTTCTGCTTACCTTGTTTCAAAATCAGCAGTATCACTTCACTTTTTCTACATGGCCTAGTCCATTTGCTCAAAATTGCATACACCTAAACAGACAACGCAGTGTTTGTTGCACATTTGCCATGGTTACACATGCAGCAGTTTGCTCTCACTGCCAACCCAAATTCCTCATTAGTCATTTGCATATTCACTGTTGAAATGTGAATTGTAGTTCTGCACGTAAATCCAATCTGCAAGTGCACATGTTTGTTTCTAAAAGTGTGAGACTTATATTTTTGGTCTGGTTTTGCTACTAAGGTTTTTAATCAACTGCTTACATGCTGGGAAGAATAAAAGTTCAAGAATGTATTTGGAATCCTAAACCTGTGTTGTCTGAGCAGTTTTTAAAAATAACACATCTTGCTAGAGGACTCCCTCTCCCCTTTCCCTGCCCCATTAGTTCAAAGAACTCTGCTAATCCCAGATCTGAAACATGCACTGGTGGGAGTCTGAATGGGGCATGAACTCGGCTTCTGTTCTTGACCAGAAGGCAATCAGTGCTGCTTGCTTTATCCTTAGGAGAGGATCTGTGTAAAAATCAGTCTTTGTAGACTTTTCTTTTTTTCTTCACCCTTCTAGACAACAGTAGGCAATTACATTTTAGTTACCCATCAGCCTTACTAGGTTTCTCAACTTGAACATTTAAGCCCAGGAGCTGGCTGGAAGGTCTCTGGGAGCTTCTCCTGTCACTGGAAGGTGTACATTGATCTAGATGCTATTACACTGGGCTTAGTTTTATGCCTTAGTCATGCTGAAATATAAAATAGCCTCTAATTTCTATTGTTACTCCAGTGAAATAGGTCACCTGCAAAATAAATAGAGGTATGTACTGCCCTTTGATAACTTCCATCAAGACAAATTGATCGTTTCGTGCCCTCTGCTGGCAATTGGTGATAGTGCTCTGACATCTAATGAGAGCCATTTGCTGGGAGTAATTTTACACATTAAATCGAAGCAATTAACTGATATAGCTAGAACTAATGAAATCACTTTGAAGCAATTAAAGTGAAGAAAATTTGGATGGTTTAATTTAAAAGCAACCATTCTAAAACTTAAGAAAATACTACATTTGTCAAAACTTGGAATTAAGACAACTTTGTTCTCTCTCAAAATACACACTAACTTCCTTACTTCAGAACCAATAGAAGTTTTTACCATTACAGTGACCAATTTTCATATTCATTTATCAATACACTGACTTTTCTGTGACAGTCATTTCACAGTTTGGATTTCTTCACTTAATTTTTCTTTTCTAAGCATATTACTTTATCTGTCTCCTTATTGACTTGCCTTGCAGTTACTTTAGGTCATTTCCTATTTTATCAGGCCAATATTAAACTAATTCTCTTTCCACAAGTACTAGCAGCCCCATCCTAACTTGGTGTCATCTGCAAATTTGTGCAAGTGTAAACTTGATTTTTTTCTGCTCTCTTAAATATGGAACCACCGGGAAGTACAATGCAAATGTTACTAATTGCAGAGGCCCCAAAGTTCTGCCAGGCTGCAATCCTAGTGGCTGTTTCTCTTGATGACTAAGGAGCCATGCAAAGGAGAGGCAGTGGGAACCCAGAGCACAGCTTTTGGCAACTCAGAGACTCCCAGAAGTCGTTTTTCCCTCTTCCAGCCTGTCCTGCAGCCCTGTGTTAGCCCATGACAAGGTGCCTTGGCTGCTGATGGCAAAAGCCATCATCCACAGTGGGGAGACAACAATGGCACCCAGAAGCTCCCCCTGCCAGGCAGGGCTGAGCCCAGCCCCAGTTCCCCATTTGTGTGCCAGTGATGTGGCCACAGGTGCAGTGTTGGCCCAGGAGTGAGGGGAGACACTGAAAGTCCCCAGCTGCCCCTGGGGTGCTGGCACAGAGCAGGCATTTCCCCAAGCTCAGCAGCCCTGCCTGATTAAAGATGCAACAGAGCTGCTCACAGAAAACAAAAGAAAGGTGTTTTCAGCAGTGGCTTTTCTCCCATCAGTTAGTGCATAGCCGGGCAATGTCCCCAAGGAATGGCTGTGACATGGCCATTCCACAGCTGGGGTTGCAGGGAGCAGACCCCAGTTCCCTCCCAGCAGGCTGTGCCAGGAGGAGGCAATCCCTGCACCAGGAGGAGACAACCTGGCCAGCCACCTCGCCCAGCAGATGCCTGCTGACACCGCCATGCCATGGGAGAGGAGGCAGGACACCCTGCAGAGCCTCTTCCCCAGGACAACACGGGCTTTTACCAGGTTTCACTCCACTGCTCAAGAGGACAGCAGACCCACTCTGCCTTGTCACCACTGCCAGCTCACATGCCTGCTCTGTGCCTCAGTTTCCCCACTAGACAAAACCCCTCTTGGAAAGCCCCCTCTGAGCTGCTCAACTCTTAAGGCTACTAAAACTACAGTCAGACTGGCCAGCCTGACAACAACCCCTGTGTCAGGCAGGGAGGAAAGCAGGCAGGGATCAGGATGGCTTCACTGAGCACGGTTGTGCCACCAGGCTTGGGGCAGCAGCCAACCACCACAGAGCAACCAGCCCACGCTCAGCCAGGGAGAGCTCCCAGGTCTCACCTGTAAGACACGACAGAGCGCATGATGGGGCTCCAGCCTATCCTTCCTGCAGGCACACCATCGCCACTCCTGTCCCCCACAGAGTGACATGTCTGGGGGCACCTTGCATCCCGAGACGGCCGCGTGACAGTCACAGATGAAGCGATCGTTGCCATAGGGTCTGATTTACGTTCAACCTGCACCATCTTTAAGCCCCACCTCTGTCCCAGGCGCCCAAGAGCCAGACCCCAGCCCCAGCCTGCTCATGACTCACCAGCCAAATGTGAGCAAACACCTCCAGCTTTCCCTGCCTTGGTTTCGTCATGATGAAGATGTTATTTTTAATTCAACCGCACCAAGAGGCACTCATTTATTTGAAACATTAAAGCACCTACGGGCTGTTTCTACAGCCTAATCTAAAAGCTGCCATAAAAGGACCAAAAGCAATAGTCATTATCTGCCGTTCAGAAGCTTAACCTTTGGAAAGAAAGACCAGGGCTCTCAGCTTTGCTTGCTAAACACCCTTTGCCTTTTCCCAGCAACTGTGCAGACTGTAGGTGAGGTCACCCACCCCAGAGAGGAGGTTTCTACCCATGGGGCTGCATTTAAAGGTCAGTGGCACTGACTGCAGCTGAGGGCTGCCTGACCTTTGAGAAGAATGGGGCCACAGGAGGTGACACAGCCAGAGCACAGATACCAGAGGGGAACGTGCACCGTCAACTTTGTGCAACCACCGATTTCGGAGGTACAAAGGGTCTGGATGCAAGGGGCTGCTGGCCATTACTTGGAATAGTGGTGTGAGCTGAGGGCAGCTCTGATTTGAGCTGATGGGATCCTTCATCAGTCATTCTCACTTTAAATTTGAACAGGAGTGGGATGAACTTGTGTGGGACCTGGCATGGAGCTGCTAGGGAGGCTGCTCCTGCTCCCAGTCCTGCTGGTGGGGAGACCAACAGCAGCGCAACAGCCAAGAGCCACCAGCTGGGAGAGTTTTACACATTCAGTTAACCACCAGGGCCAGAAGCAATGAAATCACTCTGAAGCAATTAAGCTGGAGGAATGTTGGGGAGGCTGGGGGTCATGTTATTTAAAAAGCAACTGCACTAAAACTTCAGAAGGCACCCACTACACTTGTCACAACTTGGACTTCAGACTTTGTTTTCCTTCAAACTACATGTTAACCTCCATAGTTTGGAGCCACTGGAAGAAATTTCTACTGTTATGTCAATGATTGATTTTCACATTCATTTATAAATTTGCTGACTTTCCTTGACAGTCACCTTATTCCCCATTTTTCCTTTCCTAGGACACGTGGTTTTGCTGCCACCTTGGAGTGTGTTGCTGTGCCCTCAGACCCCCAAGCGATCCCCTGTTTTGGTGGGACACAGCTCACAGTGGGCCCTGGTGACATTTGGTTTCATGTGCCCTGGCTGCAGGGCACCTCCAGTTGTTCTGAGTTTTTCTGTCCATGGCAAACTGAAAACAAAGCAGAATGGTAGAGCATGTCCCTACTGTCTCAGGGCAGCTCTGAGGGGAACACAGCAGGTACCAGTCACCTCATTTGAGGTGAAGCTGTCCTTGCAAAGCCAGTGCATGGAACCATTGTTAATAGAAATTAAACTCAAAGGGCAGATTTTTTTTTCAAAGGTTCACATTTGTACACAATCTAATTGCTGCTACCTTTAGCTGAGCCCGCTGTCCAGACAGGAGCAGAGAATGACATTTGCTCTCAGCTTCATTTATTTAAAAAAAAAAAAAAAAAAAAATCACATTTTACTGGCCATGACTGCTGTGAAACGTGGCTCTAGAGATTGGTCCTGGGGTCTGGAGGACACAGCTCAACCAGGGCCTGGAACACGCAGGGAGGGACAGCCTTTGGGTGAAGCCATTTGATAAATTAAGACAGAGACTCAAATCACACACCACCCATTTTGCCTGTGCTATCACACGGCCAGCTGCAGGATGCTGCATTGCCTCAGGGTCTGGCCCCATGTGCAGCTGAGGTCAGTGGAACATGACACTGATTTGAGGAGCATGCCCGTGTCCCCAGGATGAGCAGGAAGGCTGTGTGGACACACACTGGCTACTTTAATTCACCCTGAAATTCTCTTTCAAACCTAAACCCCTGCCAGGCCAGGGCTCTCCCAAGAGGGGCAGGAGTGCATTGCTCACCTGCTTACCTTTCAAGGTAAGGCAGCAAAGAAAGTGTCCTGGAAACACTGCTGCTTTGCAGGTTATTAACAGAGTCACAGTGAGCAAACTGCATATCCCAGAGACCTACAGTACTGTCAGTGGGTCAACACAGAAATCCCAGGAGTTATTGCCCTATACAATCAGGTTACGTACCAAAGTGATTTTATGACACTGATGGATGTGAAATCATGGGAGGTTTGGGCAGAAGATAATCCCAGAATGGGCCAACTACCTTTTGGAACTGCCTTATGGTTGTAACTGGCCTCTGCCAGCTTGCCTTTGGGAAGGAATCTCTCTCCTTGAGAAAGATTTCTTGCTGCAGGTTTTCCGGCTCAGGCTGGGCTTTCAGTAACCATATATTACTTATGTATAGATCAATGGAGCATATGTGTCTACACTTGCCTCAGCATCTTCAACCTCAAGAGGATGACTGAACTGGGAATACGATGGCTATTTGTAAATAAAGCCATCGCTGGTAAAAGGCACAAGTGCTCTCACTCGGCCAGCAACAAGTAGGAAACACAGCAACCATAGCACACCTGCCCAGGCACCAAACCCAAACCAAGGCAGCCCTGGCTTGTTCCCTGCACCAGGACCAGGCTCTCACCGAGCAGCAACATAGCACTGCAGCCCCCAGCCCCCTTCCCAGCTGGCTCAGAGCTGGGGACCAGGCTGCAGCAGCACCAAAAGCTAAAAAAATCCATTCTCACAACTGGCAACCACCTCCCAATCCCTGCCCGACCACAGCAGCTAATGCAGACCCTACCTCAGCCCCAAGGGGCAAAGCCACCACCATCCTCCTTGCAGCCCCAGACTCACCCCAGCAGCAACCACCACCACAAGAACTGCCCTTGCAAGGGCGGGGGGGTGGAGGGTGTCTTGTCCTCAGGTAATTGGTGGCAGCTGATGGCACTATTCTCAGTGGGGGACACTGATTAAATTGGCACCAGCTGTGCCACATCCCAGGAGAGGGGTCCAGCCTGGCAGGTGGGAGTGTGTGGGTTATGGCAGCTCCGGGTCCTGCTGGTGTAGGAGGGGGACAGGACACCCTAGACCTGCTCTTTGGCCTGGCCACGGTACATGGAGTCAATTAAATTGATTGGGGTTTTGCTAAGTGGCTGCAGTGCCACTGCCTGGGCTCCCCAGCAGCAGGAGTGTCTCTGTGAATTAGATTAAAGTACACTCAGTAGTACATGCTCTCAATGTTCTGCATTCTCACACCAGAGATGAAGAGGCTGATCTGAGCTTTTTCTGGAGTAACAAAGGACTGGGGGGATTTGCTCTTTTTTTTTTTTCCGTGTCCTTTAGGTGATTTCTGGATGGCAGTGGTTTTTGGCTAGCAGGGGACAAAGCGGCAGGCCAGGGGGGCTGAGAAGCAAAGCAGGGACCCAATGTTGCATCGGTGGCTGGACCATACTGCGTCCCTGAGCCCATCACAGCCCAAAGCACCAGCCTGGTCAAGGTCATGTCCTTGGCCCCTCCGCGTGTCCCAGGGTGGCCATGCCCTGAGAGCCCCCACGAGATGGTAGCAGCCTTTCGTGTTCATGTCCTCTGGTGGGAAATCAGCCCTTGGCCACCTTTCTGGAGGCTCCTCTCCTCCCAGGGTGGCAATGGGCAGCAGGTACAGCCTGGGCTTGGCCGAGGTAGCAGCTCAAAGGTGCAGCCCAGCCTGCGGGCCCAGGTACCCCAGCACGGAGTGGTGCGGCAGGGCCCTGTCACCACCGGCCACACCATTGCTGCTTCACCCCGGCAGGAGGAAGGCTCAGCTGCTGGGGAAGGAGAGGTTTGCTTGCCCCGAGTCCCGGCCAATGGGCTGTTGCCCTGTCTCTGTAATCATTCCCCCGCAGCACTAAACCTGCCCACGCTCTCGCCCAGGCCACGCACAGCAGCAGGCACAGCAGCGATATTTCCGTTTATCCCAGAGCACAGCCGCTAACGCGTAACTGAACCAAAAGTCGAACGCCAGTTTTGCATGAGTCAATTTACTTTAAAAATGTACAATTTCTGGAACACGATGACTAGTCAGCAGAGACACCGAGTGCCTGTGATTCCCTCATGGGCCGGGGTGCCTGGGACGGGGCACGGGGAGCAGCGCCCCAAGCTGCAGGGTGGGAGGGGGCCGAGCAGCCATGCCCCTGGCTGGGCAGTGACTGGCCCTCCCAGAAACCTGCACCCACGTCGGAAACTTTGTCCTCTCTCTTCATTGGCTGCCCTGATTTTTCTTTCTTTCTTTGCAGCGTTTGCAAATATTGCACATATTTGGGTTGGGTGGGGGTTTTTTGCATAGCAGGAGTCAAAAGCAAAGGCAGGACTGTCACTCCCTGTGTGGCCTTTCAGTTATTACTTAGCTCTTGTGCATAAACCCTGCCCTGCCCCAACCGTCTGCGCCTGCAGGTATCACATGTGGGCAAAACCACCCCAGGAAGATGCATGTGCACCCCAGATTTACCGACGACCCTCTCTTGTCACAGGCCCTCTTCTGTCACAGGGAAACTGCTAGTTAAAGTGGCTAAGTGGAAATGACCAAGGGACAAAAGCAAGTGCCACGACTGCCATGCTGTCGTGCACTAATTAGGGCAGTGCAGCAGCAGCCGGTAATGATGGCATACACAGGGAAAGCAAGAGCAGGACCACCCGCGCCCCAGCACCCTTCACTGCTTTGCTGGGTGCCTCTGCATCCAGCAACCGCTTTCCCCACCACAGAGCTCGCACCGGCCCCGTTGCCACCTAAGCTGGAATTGGGCCACAACATCGAGGCCAAAAACCTCGGTATTTTTAATGCCTAGGTTCAGCGGTACCAAGTTTGTAGCTGAAATGACTGGTGGTGGGCATCTGCCGTGTGCCCCCCGGGCAGCACACCCACCCCTCTGGATTTCTGCACGCCCCTGCAGCTAGCAGATCTTTTGTGAAGTGCTGCGTGTCCTCGGAAGAGAGGAGGCTGCTGCATCTGTGCTAAGAAAAGGCAGCGATACATCCTGGTTCTGGGAGCAACTGCTAAAAATAGCAATATCTGTATCTGGAGAGCGGAGGGAGGAGGGAGAGCTTGGGGTCGGCTTCCAGGCAGGGCACAGCCAGCAGGAGCATCGGGGCAGAGGCTGTTTCCCAGCACTTGGTGAAGAAAACGGTTCACTATTCCCATTTAGCACATCCATGGTTTAACTCCGCAGCTCTGGCAATGGGTTGTGGCATGGCTTTGTTCGTTAACCAGTGACAAGGTAAAGCGCTCGTGTGAGTAACTGGCTGGCTGGGTGCCGGAGGGCAGCACGTTTCCCACCTCTGTTACTGACTCTTATCATCACCTCGAATGCCTCTTTAAATTTTGGGGGGTATAACCAGCCTCTCTCAGCACCCTGGCTGTGTTATTCAGACCCTGCAAAGGAAAACCAGCTCCCGCCGTGCCTGAGGCTGGGCACACGAGCAGCTTGGTGCTGGGGGTGGGACGGGGAGCCCCCGGCGAGCTTCCCCATGGGGCTGCCAGCACGCTACTGGAGGGAGATGTCTGCGAGCCTGCCCTGTGCCCGCCACAGCGGATAACATGGGGACTTTTCTATTGATGGCTTTGCATCGGGCCCTTCCACAGCTTCTTGGTCCTTTTCGTCCCAGGCTCTTCCCCTGGGTGAACTGCCCATGCTGATCTCTCCAAATGCCGACGACAAGCCCACGGGATGCTGTTGCCCAGGCGCGGCAGTGCAGATGGCGTGAGCTGCCCCCTCGTCCCAGCTGCCAGGAGACACCCTGCAGCCACAGCCACAGCTCCAGGGTGGTGCTCGGCCACAGATTTGCCATTCCCTGCCTGGAGAGCATGACCTGGGACTGCTATTACTCACACTGGGATTATTTTAACCCCAAATCCTTACTCTAAAGACAAGCTCCCATTTTGATCTATAGGCGGTGGTGGGTTTGCACTCAAATCGAGGGAGTGGGGTAACCCAGCCTGCACAGAGAGTAGTCTCTTGAGAGGTATATAAAGATGCTTCATAATCCCAAGTGAGGTAGCTGAGTGGCATGGTCCCGCTCCCCAACAGGACAGGACATGGTCAGCGGGGGCTGTAGGAGCTGGCGCTGGAGGCAGGATGCCTCTCAGGGCCTCCTGATCCCCAGGCCTCCCTGCCAGGCACAGTTTCTTAAGACAACCAAGTTCCTACTTGGTCATCAGAGCACCAGGATGGAAAAACAAAGGCCAAGGGCCCAGAGAGCAAGCCACAGGAGAAACTGCACCCTGGACTTGCACGCTGGGCAGATTTCAGGCACTGGGGGTCTTTTTTTTTTTGCAAGTGCAAAGACTAGGCTCAGAGTTGCAAGAGCCAAACCGGAGAAGGAGGCAAGGTTGGTCTTAAATTTTCGTGTCACTTCATCTACAGAACATGCTGGGGACCCATCGGATATGTAGGTGAGAGAAATGCTGCGTTTGGGTTTGTCTTCCAGTGCGCTGGTGGGACACAGCCGGGCATGGTTGTGCTCAGAGAAGGTCTTTCATGATATCCGACGGCAGGGCTTCCCCTGCCACATTCACAGCACCCAGGTCTGACCTCTTCCGTGTGACAAGCACCATCATCTGCACCGTCCTCTTCAGCCCCGGCTGGCAAGCAGCTCCATCAGCCAGGATAGCCAGGGAACCATGCTGGGGCGAGCTGCCAGGCACCTGGGGGAGTTTGTAGCACTTGGGGTAGTTACTGAAACACTCAAAAGTGTCGTTGCAGTTTCTGCAAGCCCCAGGGTGGCCACTGAAGCCCGAGGATGGGAAGGGCTGGAGCGCGGCACTCGGGCACCCGCAGCAGAGGAGGGTGCGGATGGCCTGGAGGAGCATCATGTCCTTGGAGAGGAACTTCTGGAAGTTGGGCTTGAAGAGCAGGTACACCAGGGGGTTGTAGAGCGTCGAGGACTTGGCAAAGACAGCTGACAGCACAAAGGCCAGTGCCGGCACCTGGCTGGCATCGCCAAGGACTGCCCACAGGGCAATGACGGCGTAAGGGGTCCAGGCAGCCAGAAACCCCAGGCACACGGCAACGCTCAGCTGGAAGAGAAGGAGATGGAGACGGCGGTGCCGTGAGCCTCCTGCGGCACACGCGGGATGCTGACCCCCCCCTAAAACTCAGCCACGTGCAACGGGACACTGAGCAGTCGGTCACATCCCCAGGGAAAGGTGCTCAGCCTTCTGGACCTGTCACACTGGATCATCAGGGTGTCAGACATCAGGGTAGCAACTCAGCACATCCCAGCGTGGGCACATAAACCTGCACTCGCTTCAGGTGACTCACACCCCATCCCACCTGGGAAACTCAGCAATTGCCTCAGCCCGCCGCGGCAGATGGGTACGAAGCACCCAGCGACCCGGCTGGGACCAGGCCAGTGTCGGACTCCAACAGCCTTTTGGCAGCACTCAAAATCCCTCCAGCAATCTGTGTGCCAGCGTGCAGACTGACCGAGAGGCTCTGGAAACAGGCCATGCTCAGACCCCCCTCCTCTAAGCAGACATGAAGGTTTCCTTCGAGGCCAGGCTTGCAAGCTGTTTTCTTTCGTGTTTGGGTTTTTTTTAAAGGGTATCCACTTTTTTTTTTTTGACATATCCTTGGTAAATTATAGTATTAGCTTGTAGTCTGGGGAGCAATGACTCATGCAAGCTCCTTTTAAGATCTTTTCCAATGTAATTTAAAATGAAAACTCCTCCACCTGATGGCTTTAAATGAGGAGAAAAGTGTTATTACCCACACTGATACAAACACCTGGAGAATTCATCAGGAGCGGCAGATACCCTGGCAGAAGGGGTCCTGCCACATTCACCTGCCCACAGGGCAGTGGGCACCCCGCAGCACCCCGAGCCCTCCCCTACCTTCACGATGAGGCTGTGCACGCTGCGGGCTCTGCGCTGGGGGGACGTGTGCTGCCTGACGGCTCTCCGGGACACCCGCACCGTCCAGAGGATCAGCGAGTAGGAGACGAGGATGAGGAGGCAGGGGAGAAGGTAGCAGAAGATGAAGAGGGCGAGGATGTAGAGCGTGGCCTCCCTGCTCGAGGCTTTCCATGTGATGCAGCAAGCTGTCCCATAGGGCTCGGGGCCGTAGCTGCCCCACTCGGCCAAGGGGGCCGTGGCAAACATCAGGGCGTATGCCCAGACGCACAGCAGCAGCACTCCGGCGTGGCAGGGCGAGAACTTGTTGCCTGTGGAGGAGGGATCGGCGTGAGGATGGTTTCCCGTGGGTGAGGGGCAGCGGAGAGAGGGGCTGTGACCCTGAGCTGCCCGCACGTCCAGGCACCGGGGATGAGGCCAGCCACCCTGGGACACAGCTGGGGCCACCCGGGCAGGACAGGAGCTGCTGCACACAGCATGGCCGCACAGCAGCCATGGAGCGGGCAGAGCTGTTCTCACCCCCGGGCCCTGGGACACACGGGCATCTTCTTGTCCCCTTGGGTGGGCGGCCAGAGCAAGGCGCCAAGAGAAATGTAAGGGTTTGCCCCAATCTAGGCAGCAAGTGGCAGGATCAGCAGTGCAGCCTGTCTTGGCTTAGGGAGGAATTGCTGGGAAATCATGTGGCTGCTGGTGGCTTGGCGGGGGACACAGCACCCACGGCCCCACAGGGATACTGCTGCACCCACGGCCCCACGGGTGGGAGGGAAGGGGGCTGCCTGGCTGCAGCAGCCTGAGCACAGGGCAGGGAGAACTGGCTCCAGGACTGCTCAAAGCCATCCCAGACACCGTCATTTGAAGGACCTTTTCCTCTCCGGCAGACTGAAGCACTGAGGAAGGTGGTTTTTTTCCTTTTCGTCCCATCCCCCATCAAATCTAAAACTCCCTGATCTTCTAAGAGCTCAGTATAAAGTGCTAAATCTTCCACCATACATAGGATTAACATTTTTCTTTGAAACTAAGCAATTAAAAGCACATTGAGATTAGCCATTTCCTCATAGAAAATGGGCCAGGGCGTCATGGGGAGATAAGCTCAATGTGCCAGGCTGCCAAGTGCTGGCTCATCTAGAGAACAGAACCTGCACAGGGAAAAGCCACTGGTACCTGGGCTGCCTTTTAAGAGCCAACTTTTATCTTTATCTTTCCTTCCACCTTTTTAGTGATCTCCTGAGTTGTTGTGCTGGCACATAACCAAGGTGACTCTGCTCCAGCATCGTCCTTGAGGCACTGTCAGCTGCTGGGGACAAAGCATGTTGGTGGTTGGCGGCAGCAGCCGCAGGCTCGGGGCAGACAGGCAGCGAGCCATGGGTGAGGGGGTGAGGATGCACCCCTGGGTGCTGGCCTGCAAATCAAACTAAGATCTTTGATTTCCCATTTTATTTCTATTTTTGGTCTTTAATCCAATGTATATTCTGAACATACATGCTAGATGGAGGGTTAGCAGCTGAGCTGAGGAAATTAAGCAGCAGCTTCAAATAGGAGGAGCTGTAAATGTGTACGGGACATTCCTGGATCCCCCCACTTCTCTCAGGTGTTTTCTGCGCTGCATGCCCAAGCTTATAGCTGCATATAGCTGTAGAGCTGCACTCATGTTAGCTCTACAGAGGAAGTCCAGGTGAAAACAAAGCTACAGAAGTGAGCTATAACACTGCACACCCAGCCCTTCTGTATTAATTAATTCAGTCAATTAAATATATTTGGCCTATGGCTCTCCCACCAGGGACAAGGGAAAGCAGCTCTTCCTTGCACTGCCAGAGCTTGTGGCTTCCCAGATGCAGAGTCTGCTCTGGCCTAAGCTCAAGTCTGCATATGGACGTTTGAAACCCTGTGACCTGCTGTGATACAGCAGCTGGGACTTTTCCACAGAGGGAGGACAACCCCCTTGATACTTTTCGGGATGATGCTCCTGAGCCCTGGAGTGAAGCAGGGGATGGCTGAGATGCAAGCACAGGGCATGGGCACAGGGTGCTGGGGCTCCATAGCCCCACGCAGGTAGAGGGGGGTGAATACATAAGTAATAAAAGCCTTCAGAGTCTGCTGCACCAGTGTATTAACTGGGAATAGGTTGCCCATGGGCAAAGCTTTCCTAGAAGAGGTGTATCTGACCCATAAGAGAAGGAAGAAAAAGAGTTATGTTAATAGAAGGGTGTAAGTATAGATCAGATAACACATCCCAGCACCTACCATATGCTGGGTAACAGACCTTCAGGCAGCAAACCGTGCTGAGCACCGTCAGGCTGGTGAGGCTGCACAGCCCAAACAAGACCCCGCAGAAGGCGTAGAGGGTGCACACTGCCTGGTTGAACAGCCACCTGTAAGGGAAAGCCTGCAGGTAAACCCAGCCCTTCCCCTCTGCCCGGGGCGGCTGGCTGACAGCCCCTGCCATGCGGCTGGACAGGAATTGTCTCTGAAGTCTCTGCTCTGGAGGAAGGCTGGGTATTTCCCAGCCGCTCTCCTGGCCGTGGGGCCTCAGCTGGCGGTCCCACACTGGAAGCAAAGCTGACCGTGCGTGGGGCGGCTGCAATGGGCTGCATGGATAGCAGCGCGTGATTGCCCAAGAAAACATGGGCATGATCTTGCCCCAGATTTGTTCTCTCAGCATCCCAGAGACAGGCACAGACAGAGCCACATGTGCAGGAGCTGCCCTGATCCATGCCAGCGCACACCACTGCAGTGCCTGTGCAATGTGAGTGCCAGCTCGGAAACCCACCACCAAACCCCTTTTACAGCAAGTCTGTGTGATAAACCGGAGGGACAGGGAACAGCAAAGCACCCTGCTGTGGGGTGGATATCTGTGAAGTGCCACCAGACTGACTCCTTGGGTCCCTCTGCACCCCCCTGTCAGGGATCTCCCCATTTCAAGACAAAGTTTGCAAAGTGCACCCGGGGCCATTGGCCAGCGCAGAGGTGCTTCCACAAAGTACCTGTGCGCAAAGAAGGATGAGGTGGCCAAGGGAAAGAGTGTCACTGTCATACTCAGGTCACTGATGGCCAGGTTGACGATGAAGAACTCGGCAGGCTTCAGCATTGACCTCTTCCGATAGGCCACCAGCAGGAGCAGCGAGTTCCCAGAGAGGGACACAATGCCTGTGGAGAAGGCAGAGGAACGGTGCTGTATGTAACAGAGCTGGGAAAGGAGCCAGGATCATCTTGAGATGTTTGGAAGCCAACACTGGAGATGTCTACAGAGGGTGGAAAGGGCTCCAGGCTTCCCTCCCCAGAGCGGGCTGAGCAGGGGACCCCATGGGACCTGCAGAGCTCTGTGAGCACATCTGGAGATGCTGGACATTGAATTTGATCCCTTCCCCTTCCTGAGATCCTACAGAGGCATTTGGTAGGAGGGCAGTGATGGGATGAGACTGCAGTGGGCCCTGGGTGCAGGATCTGGCCAGAGTCACTTCTTCCAGCTGGAGGAGCAAGGGGGGCACTTCCTTCCAGCTAGATAAATAACGGGAGCTTTGTGCGATTGCTCTTCTGATGTGAGGCCAAGGAGGTGCACCCCTTCGCCTTTTTAATTTCTTCCTGGCAATGTCACTCCTGTGAGTCTGTGTTGTCCAATATCATGGTAACAAAATAAACAAGAAGAAAGGCATTATGAAGATCAAGGAAAATCCAGACTAAACAAAAGAAGGCTCTTTCTTTGCTATTAGTGTATTTAAAACAAACAGGGGTGATTAAAATTTTACAACAAGGGCTTTCTCTCTTTTTTTAATTATGTAAGCGTGCTTTCATTGAAAAGAGGTTTCGGTGTCCTCAGAAGGGGAATCTTTGCTGCTTTTGGGGCAGGTTGGGTAGGACAAGAATTTCTCCCTAATGGATTAGGCTGTAAATTAAATACCGTGGTAAGAACCAGCTTCCAAAGCCACTGTATAGCTAACACTAAAGTTCCCCTCAGGAACAGGATTCCCATGCAGGACTTGGCCAAATCCAGAGCTTTGGAGGCTTTAGAGTCACTGGAGGGTAGAGTAATGAGATGTTTGTCCTTCTTCCCAGCCTCATGAGGCATTTTTCCCACAGAGCTAGTCTCACATCTGTACTAAGTACATTTTATTAGCTTTACTAACTCCTAGGAGCTGTAGGTGCCTGTAGGGCTGCTGGCAGTCCCAGTGGCGTGAGCATGCCTTGGGTTCCCCATCCTACCAGGCATGAAAAACTCTTCTAGCGTTTGGGAGACAACTTGCTCAGGGCTCAGATAACTGGAAGGCTTTTCTTTGCCCATTGTTCACTTCTGGCCCATACCAACCAGGGCTAGGCCACTTCAGAGCACATCCCAACCCCTCAGTTTTGCCTGCTGGCTTTTCAGTGCCACTAACTCCAAATCACAGGACATTCACCAGCATCTTCTGCCGAAAGCAAGGACCAGCTGGAGGTCCAAATCACCTTCAATAGTCCTGAAGCTGGCAATGCTAACAGAGAGTCCCTACCTGTCTCACATCAGGGAGCTGCAGTAGGAGTTACAGCACGTTTCTCAAAGGTTGTTCTTCAACTTTCCAAATATTTAGAAACATAACTGGTACTTGCAGTTCCCCTGAGAGGGGAATGCAGTCACCAAGCTTTGGCCAGATCATCCTTTTCAGTAACATGGGGAGGGCTAATGTGGGAAGGGCCAGTTTGATTATTCTGCTAATGACTGAACGCTTCTGGAAGCATCAGTGACTGCAAAAGGCCTGAATGTCTCTCGAAGGCAGGCACCTGGGCTACCCACAGCAGGGAGAGAGGTATAACAGGCTGTCTTTCCTTACCAAAGACTAAATAGAGTGTGCCAAAAATCAGGTCTTCTCTCTCCGATAAGGTGGAGATGAACACCAAGGCGTTGGACACATTTCCCATCTGCAAAGCAAAATACAAATACAAGTGAGAGCGAATTTTGGCTAATGAAGGAGTGATCAGTTTCTTCCATTCCCGGGGAGGACAGCTCTGCGACACGCTCCTGGCATGGTGCTAAAACCAAGCCAGCAGCATGTACCTCACTGCGGGAGGTGGCTTCATTAAGGCTGCACGCAGCACTGACCTAACCAGCTGGGCAGGGGGCCGATAATAGGATCAGGCTGGTAATCTCACTTGATTACCATTTCTTCAATTACAGATTTTACTGATTAGCATTAGCCTTTGGATCTAAATTTTCTTTGCAAGTCTCGGCCATGTGCTGACTGCAGCAGGCACTGTGCATTTGGACATGGGGACTGGCAGCTCAGAGCTGAAGGCTTCGTGTTTTGCAAAGTCCCCCACCTCCTCCAGGTTTGTCCCATCCTTTGCGTGCCTCCACCAGTCCCTGTGTCCACATCAGCAGAGAGGCTTGGCCCAAACTCTCTTTGCGATGCAGCCGAGACCTGTTCATGTGCCATCCCGGTGGCATATTAATTGCCTCTACTGTGAGACATGCACTGTGTGTGCTGAGAAAGGCCCATGCAGACAAGGGGACTTGCAAAAAGCTGTTCATCAAACCCCAGCCCAAGAGACCCCACAGCTGGGGACAGAAAGGAATTGTCACCGCAATCATCACTGCTCCTGGCTGGGACCCTCCTTCTTCTGCTGTAACTAAATCTGATCTGTGCTGCCAGTAGTGCAGGCAGTGAAGAACTTGAGGGTGAACACATGTATTAACAACAACAAAAAAATAGTAGTAAAAAGTCATTCCCTTTCACAGTGTGTCTGACTCAATCATTGAGTTTTATCAGCCTAATTAGTTTCCCTGGTATTTCATGCAGCTGAGCCAAAGGTTCCCAAGTGCTTAGGAAGTTAATAGGGGGTAGTAGAGCAGAACGGCAGACATGTTTCAGTATATTCACTCCCTTCACTGATAACAAATAAATGGAAAAATATTTTGTTCAGGTGAAGAAAAAAAAAAAAGAGAGAGGGGGCGAGAGAAAATAATGGTTTAATTATATGTTTCGATAGCTGTTAGCTTGCTTGCTGGGATACTTGATGCATGCAATATTCCTGCCTCCTTCCCCAAGGTCCCTACCTGCACGCTGTGGGAGAACTGAAAACAGTGTCCTGCCGCGGAGCAGGGGCTGGGGGGGGAAGGCAGCTGGGGCCAGCCTGGGCACGGTTTCACCCTCACAAGTGGCAGCAGGCTGCTTATTCCTGCCCCATAGCCTAGTCCTCATAGGGCCATGCTGCGAGCTGGAACAGGGAATAGATTTGGCCTTATGGGGAGGAGGTGAATAACAATAACATCCCCAGCACAGATCCCTACATGACCCCTAACTGCCATGAGGCAGCTTGGGAGCTACCGCATGGGCCAAGAGCCATGGGAGACAGAGCCTCTTTCCATGAGTTTTGCTGAGATGGACTTCACAAACAGAGCAACTACCCTTGTTATCTGTACCCGGGTGAAAATGCGCACCTCACATCCAAGGCTGCATTCAGACAGATGGAGCTAATTACTTGAAGTACCGTGTAAATTAGCTTTGAGCGTAAATGTATTTTAAGACACTAACTGGTGTTAAACTGCCAAGAAATCCTGCCAGTAGTTTTTCATTCTCTGTGTTACTGGCCCATACAGATGAATATTGATTGACCATGGTTCCTCTGGCCTACTTCATGGCTTTCTTGGGTTAGGTGGGCACGCAATCCATGGGATATTTACAGCTCATATAGTCCCACTTGCTACATTTCAGTGAACTTATCTCAAGCATCTGATGTTAAGCAATCAAATATTTTTATGGTTGGTGCCTACATACCATGAGTATGATGAAGTTGCCTCTGCAGACCAGGCAGGATGCTGGTTAATTTAGTTAATGGGAGCTGCAATGGTCATCCATGGTTCTCAATTCACTGTATTGACCGTCTGGCCTCTCTGGATGGTTCCTGCTCCCCTTATGAACAGAGATGGCGGAAAGCAAAAGAACTGGTCTGTGCAAAACAGTCCCGACAAGTGTGTGCTGCACAGAAAGGGGTGTCATGCACTGAAGACAGAAGGAGCAACAGCAAGCCAGGTTTTGGCTTGCTTGCTCTAGTAGACATGGCCAAAGCCCTTGTGCTGCTGGCATACTCCCACATCCTTGAGACATGTTTTGCCCAGGTTACTGGTTTGACAGCTTGATGCAAATGTGATTTTAAATTAAGCTCCATTTACAGCATCCTGCTAAACTGACAGAGGCTCTCAGGAAGCTCAGCTAATGGCTGCTGAAGTGCAGCACACTTGCCTCCCTCCTCAACTCATTTATTGGCTTTTGGCAATGAGAAAGAGGTACTATACTGTTTTGAAATGCCCCATCCTCCTGCCCGGGTCTGGAAAGTCTGCTCTGTGGCACTGCATGGACATCGTGAAGGCAAACATGGACAGCCAGGAGGTCTACCCACTTCTGTTTGGGTTTCCTAGTACAAACTTTCACTTCAGAGAAATGACCACCACACATGGGAGTTTTCCAATCCTTTGTTGTGCAAAACAAGGCACATCTAACAACAGCGTGTGCTTTACCAATAAACTAAACCCCAGCTATTATCTGCCGGCTTGGAAGAGGCTGCTAGCCCTTAGGGTTTGATATGCAAGCACCTATGGGAAAAAGCACCAAGCAGTGTGATTGCCCAGGCAGGCTGACAGGCACACAGCTAATTTGCTACTTGAACATATCAAATCTCCCCTGTCTTGTTACCAGTACATACAAGTACAGTATGGAAACTTCTCATACATCATTACTTGTATTTATGTACATACAGTTTTGATGTTCAGTCTTAAAAATTCAGTCTCTCTTAATAATTGCCTGGTAAAATATGTAAGGAAAATATTAACATTTGCATCCTAGAGGCTTCCTACTTTAACCAATATAGTATTGCTGTCAGAGCAGCAACCTGACTTGGAGGACTCCTTGCCAGCCCAGCACACACTTTGCAGGTGCACGCTCCCCTGACCTGCTTATCCTTATGCTCTCCTGGCTGGTGGATGTTGATCTCAGTTCTGCTTTGGTACCACGGTAGCCTTGGACCACTCGAACATATTTTAATGTCCTCATTTGCATGATATAGTTCAGCTGCATCAATTTGCTTTTCTTAGCAAACATAATTCACAAGGTGCTTGCTTTAAACCCTTACTACCCTCTCCCTACTCATCTTCCCTGGTCGCAGTGCAGAGGACCAAGTGCTGTCAGTGTGGCCCCACAGCAGCAGATGCTGCTCACGAGAAGTCACCATAACCTCCATCTGCTCGCTTGGGCTTTCTAGCTGCTCTGGGCAGAGTGCAAACTCCCTGGCCATCCCCATAGATGTCTACACAACATAATTACTAGGGCACGCAAGGTTGGAGTCTGAGCAGCAATGGGCCAAGATCCACCCTGAGCTCTGCTTAAGAGGGAAAAGGGGTTAGGCAGAAAATTATCCCAGCTAATATTAACTTGGGAAGCTGCACGCCAGTCCTCAGCCTGCACTGGATACCCAGGGAAGCAAGTCACTGTCTGATCTTTCTGCACTTGCACCACACTAAAAGCATCGCAGAGTAACTCAGTTTTCTCAGCTCGTCACCTGCTCACAGGCTTTCACTTACAGGTTTACGTTGAAGGTGACTGTCCCCTCTCTGTGTCCTCAGCACGACCGATGGCACCTGCAGCTCCGGGAAGCTCCTCCCTGCCTGCCCGGCCGAGGCACTGGGATGTGCCGGTGTCCAGCCGGGGTGGCCTTTCCCGTTTGCTCCCTGGGAGCTTAGGGAATCGAATTGACAGGAATCCTGAGCAGAGCCCATGAATCCCAGACAGAGGGACCTGCACAGAGGTGACACCAGGCAGCTTTAAGCTGTCCCTCCTCACTCCGGTCTGTGCTGGGCCCATCTTTCAGCAGATATTAAAGCAACAGCAAAACTCTTGTTACCTGTTCTGGGAGCTGGGTAGCCCCAGGCCCTGTGACTTCGGTGTGCTCCCTCTGCAAGGGCAGCCTGCAGAAACCAGCCCAGCTGCTGCGCTCCTGCGAGGGTACGCCCCAGTGCAAGCCAGGATCTGGGCATCAAGTACAAATGGCTTGATTGCAGAGAAACTACAAAATCATTTAGGAGGGAAGCACAGCAGCTCCAGGGGTGGGAGATGACTGCTTTCTCCCTTTACAAGATCAATCATTTCAATAAAAGTTGTTTCTGGATAACTGCGATGTGAGCCCCTTGCAAGCATTCCAAGCGCTTTCACACCCAGAGTTCAAGCTGAATCTCTCCCTTTATTGACTGTCCTGTGGAGACTTAGGTTCTCCCTTGAGATTTTCACTGACAATCCTGACTTGCTGGACACAAGTGCTGGAAATGCCTAGCAGGAAAAAGGGAAACATTTCCCAGCCTTTCTTCACCTGCCCTGTGCAAATCTTGTCCCTAGCCTCAAATCCTTGCCATACTATGCAGTGACTCATAAAGAACAGCAAAATAAATGGGGCTCATGTTCAGGTTTTTGTTAAAATCTTGTGAGTCACTTTATCTTGGGAAAAAGCAGCAGTAGCAAATCTGGGCTTTAGTGGAAGACAGACAGCTGCAAGACAGACAACTAGGGGATCTAAGGCTTTAACTGAAGGGCGCAGGCAGAACTGATGGGACATTGCAAAAAAGTTCTCTGATGAGATTTCTCCATCAGAAGGAAGCAGAAAAGGTTGGAGCCCAACTTCTCCCCTTTTCAGGCCACCCTCTAAAAGGTTTGTGAGGAAATGAGCTTTCCTCCTCACCAGCACATGCAGGAGCAGGCAGGGCAGGGTGAGAACATCACTCTGATGCATATTCATAATTGTCAGGGTGAAAAAGCTGCTTCAGAGTATTTAATTTCACAGCTAACGAAAATCCAATCTCAATGTGCTTTCTATGATGAATGTCCTTAGGAGCCCACCTCTCCCTTCCTTGTGTGCCAAAGTATTTTAATTGATGCTAAGGTTAAATTTATTAGAAAACCACCAAGTTATTAGACCCACAGTATAACACTGTGGATGTGGAAAAGGAAGGAGGGAAGAGGTTTTGCTACATATTCATCAGCTTCTAAGTTTCTCTTCAGAATTTCTTGAGAAAGTGACTCTCTCACCTTAACCACAAACATGTAAAAAATGGGCAGAGCTCCACAGACACATTTTGGATGCATGCACTAAGACATGAGCCTATGCCTTTGGGATAAATGCACGCACTGTCGGGCAGTTATAGCTCTGTCTGGGACACTGAGTAACAGCACTTGTCCATACAAGTGCCTTCAGCGTTGCTTGTTGCTTTGACTATCCCTATACACAACAGACTGCAAGGAAGGGAGTTTCTGGTGATGAGAGCCCTGCAACGGTGCAAGCTGGGTGAGACCCAGCCGAGGGGTCAGAGTGCTGGAGCGATGTCCCAGGCTGCAGAGTGGCATCCGGGAATGAGACTGGGAGTCACTCACCCTGGAAGCAAAGTTGGTGCAGAGGAGAGTGAATCCAGCAGGAGAGGAGGATGTTGAGGTGCTGGAGACTGGCAACCCCCCTTGTATGATGGGTGGGCAGGAGGACATAGTGTCAGTGGTGAAAGGGGGCTGCTGGGTTCGTCTCCTCCACAGAGCACCTTGGATCCTAAATGCTTCACAGCCCAGTGAAAATAATCTTCCTTACTCTCCTGTGCTTTTTGGAGGGTAAAGAGTGTCCATGTACGGGGAGGGGTGATTTATACCTCCCTGTACCAGATTGAGTGACTCTGGCCATGAGAATGATGTCCTTCATTAACTTAATTGGAAACAACCTTCATTTAGGGCTGAGCAAATCATTCCTGAAATTCTCATAATGCATAGTTCTCCCCTAGGCCACATTTCATTCTTCCTCAAGAGCCCTTGGAAGCAGACATGCTGAACACAGCACATGCACACCACCTCTCCAAGATGCTTTAGCAAAGCATACGTGTATTAAGAACATGGAGCCTGGGAAAAAGGAGGGACTGTGGTCACACAGCTGCACTGATGACGAGACAGGGCAAGGCCCAGCATAAACAGTCTGGAAGGAATTGTTCCTGCTCCTCAGCGTGCATGCACACACGCAGCAAAGGAAAGAGAGAACTGGCAAAGCTTGCAGGACTTTATTTCCTTCAGATCCCTGGCAGGTCTCCATCCTGCAATACATCAGGGGAGCTACAAGTGTCCTGTGAGATCAAGCTGGCAAAAAGTAACAATAATCCAGGGGAGAGGAACTTCTATTTCTGACATATTACTTGGGATAGGCCTTATTTTTATGGTTGTGCTTGAGCTATTTGTAAAGCACACATCTCTCACTGTAATACAGAAAATTATAAAAAAGCATCTCTTGCACTGATAGATACGCTGATGTCATTGACACACGGACAGTAAATCAGTTTTATAGAAATATGGAGAGCTATCATTTTTGTGTCTGAAAGTAAATCATAAACTAGATCCTGTAAACTTATTGTACCTATGTGCACTGCACAGGCAAGTGAAGCTAGGATCAGTACAAAAACTACCGCAAAAATCTCAGACTTTCCCCTGCTGCTTTCTCTAGGGGCTTGTAAAGCCTTCCCCCCCAGATGAATTAGAAGGTGGTGCACTTGTCTGAGCTCCTCTGTGAGAGGGATGTTGGGACCTCTTCACACCTGGCCCCAAGAGGTGCTTACATGGTCTTTACCCTTGTGGAAACAAGACAGTGAGTAACCTGCTTCCCTGCCAATTCACAAACCTGTTCTGGTTCTGCTTGCCTGCTGGAAACCTGCGCAAAGGTCTTCCTTTCTCGGAGTTGCTCCCTCAGGTGAGCGTGCGACAGAGGGGGAAGCTTGCACAACCCTCCCCCTCTGCTGTCATGTTTAGTGGAGAGTCACAAGCTGCAGAAGCATCAGTGCAGGTACTAAACACATTCACACTCACTTCTGACAGAAACAGCTGCTGGAGTTTTCTTCCAACTCAAAAACATTTCAAAAACGTGACTATGCTCAATCAAGACTAAATCTGTAACTCCTCTGGGAGGGACTTCAGATGAGAATGTCTCATCAGGGGCTATCCAGCCAGCACAATGCAGCCCTTTGAAATCAAACTGCTTGGCCACGTAGTCTTTGGGCATACAAAGCTGCTGTTCAATTTGATTTAAGCTCCATTGCTCAGACTCTGTTCTGAGAAGAGACAGACTGTGAAAGCTCCTTTCCCCTCAATTTAATCAGACTTCAAAATGAGATGAAGTTTTCCAAGCAGCTGCTGCCACAGGTACGTTACCAGGAAACCCTCGTATTCTGCATCCCAGACCCTATTCTTGTGTCCGCAGGAAGAATCAAACATAAACCTACATTCCATGTCCACATCTGGCACCTGTGAGGACACTGGCATGGTTGGACTGGCCTGATCACATGCACTCTGTCTACCTGAAAAAACATACATTTTATTTTGTGTGATTGTTGGTTTTGCCCTTTTCCTCTCCAGACATGGACAGCTACTTTTCTTCAGCCAACATGCAACAAAGCCAGAGCCTTTCTTGGGCAGGAGGAGGAAACCTGATGAGCCTCAAAACTCCGCTGACCTCCAGTCTCTTTCAACGGTAAATAGCGTGAATCGATTTCTGAAATTCCTAGCACAGGGGAAGCTTAGATACTGCTGCCTGCCTAGCAAATAAAGCAAGCCTTAAAAAGTCCTAGAAGAGCAAAAGAGCATAGCTGAGTGACTGCTCACTACGTGAGGGACAGACTGCAGTGCAAGGAAAGGCAGTCCTCAGTCCCCTACCCGAAATCGCTTTGGAGATTACAGAGTTTTTGTGTGCCAGGGCTGCTTTCCACCTCCCCATTAGCCACCCAGGACTCTTGCAAACCCCTTAGAGAGGGGGTGCGACCCCACGCACACGCACACCCTAAAGCTCTCAGTGAGCTGTGTCACTCACACACACGCACCAGTGCCCACGGCTGCCCAGGCGGGGAGCAGAGGTCGTAGCCTGGGCTGGCACTGCCTGTCCCCCACGCCCACCCTGGGGCTGTGCTCCTTCACCCCCCCGGGGGAGCGTGTCTCCCGCAGCCCCGGGGACACAGCTAGAGGGGCTGGGCTCCCTGCCCTCCTGCACCTCGGGACACCCACGGGGACCGTGTCCTCCCCACTCCCAGGGTCGGGGACGCTCGGGGGCACCGCGTCCCTCCCGGGGATGCCCGGGGCCGCCCCTCCCCCGCGGCCGGACCCCCCCCTTACCTTTTCCGCAGAAGCCCCCCCCGGCGCAGCCCGCTCCGCTCTCCGTCGCCAAAAACTTGCCGGGGCTCCCGCGGCAGCTCCGCGGGACGGCGGCGGGGAGCGCAGGTTCCGCGCCCGCGGGAGCGCGGCGGCTGCCACCGCGGCTCAGCACCGGCGGCCGCGGACAGCTCCGCTCCAGCCGCGCCCCGCCCGCGCCGGGCTCTGCCCTGCCCTGCCCTGCCTGCACCGGCCTCTGCCTGCACCGGGCTCTGCCCTGCCCTCGGCGCTGCGCACGGTCCCCGGGCTGGGGAGGCCGGGGGACGCAGTCGCCACAGCCGGGGCAGCTCCTGTGCTGCAGGGCTGGCACGGCCAGCTCAGCCCGGGGCACCCGCCTTCCCCTGCAATCTGCTCCCCACCAGGCACTCAGCCCAGGCACCGTCCTCCCCAGCCACACATCCCCACCAACGGGCCTCGGAGCCGCTGTTTTTGTAGCCAGAGAAACTGAGGCACGGAGAGCGTAAGTTTAAAGCAGCACGCCGTGGCCTCAGCATCCCCAGGCTCACTTTTCCCTCCCCTTGGCCACCTCCTCTCACCCCCCCGCATGGGGGGCAGGCTGGTAATTCACTCACCTCTCCCTGAAGATCTGGCGGGCCACCTGGCATGACCCCATGCTGCACCGTGAGGTGCTCCAAGGACATGTTCCAGAGTGACAGAGGAGACGAGGAGGTGGGGATCGCTATGCCGAGGCTGTTGCCAATCAGAGCTGGGTTTTGTTTTCCACCCAAATCGCTTGACCTGCCTCTGCTTGGCAAAACACAAGTCATGACCATCACTTACCCATGCATTTTGTTAATTCTCTCCACACCGAGAGCTTTCCCTTGGTTGCCAGTTAGAAATGGGAACAGTATCAAAAATCCTAGTGCTCATTTTTAGAGCTCCAAATATTGTCAGGACTGCTGGTCAGCTTGCATTCGGGTGCTTAAATTTGCTTCAGAAAGGAACCCTGAAGCTGGAGAAATGGACAGCAATAGCACAGCAATAGCCTTACGTACTCTACGTGCTTTGGAAAGAGCCTTCATGAGAAACTTTTATGGACTAAACAGCTATGTAAATAGATACATACTGAGATTATTATAAACTGAAAGTTAGTTGTTGTTTGTGTTCCAGAAACACAAAGGCCTCAGCCAAGTTTGAGGCCCCGTTGTGCAGTCCCCTCCACGTGGCCAGAGTTAACCCAAAGAGCCTGACATCCATCAGGCAACATGCCCCATTTTCTCCCTTTCACCTGGGATGGACCTGAGACGTGACATTCAGTGACACGCCAAGGGACACAGAGAGTCCTCAGCAGAGTCATAAGCACAAATAGGAGCAGCAGCACTTTCCACTCCACACCGTGCTACACACAGGGACTGCAAATAGTTACTAAACTGTGGCCATGTTTGCACAACTGCATTATTTTTTTAGCAGTTTCCTTGGGAAACAGACCTCCATCTCAGTCTGTCTTTCCACAGCAACACTGCTCCTCCCCAGTAGCACTTCATTCATCTGCCATTCTCACCCAGATTTGGAAGAGGGATTGAAGTCTTTGAGATAATTTAGTTCCCACCTGGTTTGTGCAGTAGGGAAAGATCCCAGGATCTGGCTGAGAAGGTGAGAAAGCTCAGCGGAGATGCCATGGGGCAGGCAGCTGATCAAGCAGCACCCACAGACACCTGCTTGCTGCCTTCCTTCTTGTCTGCAAGAGATTTCTCGAGAGAGATGGAGGAGACGGGGTTACAGAGGTGACGAGACAGAAAGCCAAACCTGCAGGAAACTAGACTTCATAAGGTCAGCTGTTCATGGAACAGCTTTTTTTCTTAAAGCCTAAGCACATGGTGAGCCCTGCTTAAACCCAGACCTACCACACTCTTTCAACATTGCTTTTTTTATGGCAATGGTCAAGGCACAGAGCAAGTCTTTAAAGGAGCACTTTTGATCTGGGATTTAACCAACAGGTTGGTTTCTAGAAATCAAAATTGACCTGAAGCATAATTCCTTGCTGTGAATCCTAGGGAATTTGGTATAGCCTTTGTTATCTCAAGCATCTAATTTTGTTTTCTAAGTTCTCCCTTCTTCTTCCTCCCTCTCCCCTCCACAACAGAAAGAAAGAATACTTGAGCTATAAGTCCCCCAAAGGAACAAGAGCCCAATTGACAGAAAATGACCACAGGATGCTGGCAGCATTACAAAGACAACAGAAGAGGTATGTCAAACCTACACAATGTCACCTGTCCCAGAAGTAATATTTCTGGCTGCCAGCCAGGAGAGTCTAAAGTGGAAAAGACTTGCCAAGCAGGTTACAGCCTGTGATTAGGCAGGCAACTCAGAGAACCCTGTTCCCCTTTCAACACCAACATTAATCACAGCATTGAGACTGTAATTCTGTTTCATTTTTCTCTGTCTCTCCCTCTCTGCCCCGCGGGCCACAGGCAAAGGCTAACCAGAAGTTTTTGATTCCTCTTTGGCCACCTCCTGAAGAGACCTACTCGAGTTCAATCTCAAGACTGTAAGTCCTTAGTTTTGCTCCCAATCCATTGGAGCCCATTTGCACCAGCTGAGGTGGCTTTGTACAGCAGATCTGGTTGGTTTAAGGTCTTGGTTCCAGCTATGCCTCCAAAAGACACCAGGGTTTAACTCTCTAAATGCCTGTTTAATCCTGTTCTCCTGTCAAGAACAGCTTCCCTGTTGGAAGATACTTTCTCCAGATGCTTTTGTAAGTCTGTGCTAATCAAATCAAACAAGCTTTTTCATGTAATTAAACATTTAGGTTTTTAAGCATACAAATGCAGAATTTGCAGCATAATTGCAGAAAACTGAGGGGAATGGCAGTGAGCACAGGGATGGGGGAAATCCCCTGCTCACTGGTGAGCCAGGAGGACACTGCAGAAGCTGGTATGACCTCCCCTTTAACAATGCCAGCCACCAGACCTAGGAGCAAGCATTCCAGATTCCACCTTTGAAACGAAGCTTATGGGCTCTTTTTCTTACAAAGAACTTGAAAGTGAAAACAAAAACCTGAGAATTACTGTGGCTCTTCAAAATGGGTATCTGGGTTCTCCTTTAGCCAAGGGAAGCTGGTGGGGAACAAAATGCACATCCACACACGTGTGCACATGCTACATCTTCCTGTCCAGAGGAAACCAGTAAGTCGTGTTATAGCCAAAGAACAACACGGCTCACCTCCTAAAGCTTTCAACCAGCTCTCCACACAGTGACAAAAATCTACAAAAGTTGCCTTGTTTTGCAGCTGCACCAATGAAACATTATATTCGCTGCTGCTCGCTCAGGCTTTCAGCCTTTCAGGGCAGGTTGTTGCTTTCTCAGCATGCTGCTCTCCCGCTGTGGGGCCAGCTCTCCTGCTCCCCAGCTGGCCCAGCAAGGATGCGAGTATCACTTTTGCACCAGGTGAAGAAGGGACAGTGCAGCCCAGCTGCTACCCATCAGAGGTGCTTTGCAGCGCTGTGCCCTTGCCCAGCCTCAGCTCAGCATTTCTGCAGTCCAGATGGTGGGAAGTAACCTGAAACTCATATCCCTCTGCCTTTTAGAAACTACCAGCTCGCCACCAGATACGGGACCCTTTCCTGGGAGCATCCCATTAAAATGCTGGCAGCGCAACTCTGATAGTGTTGGAGATGAGGAGATGAGACTTTGAGAACCACTGCTCTGGCTGCGTTTGGACTTCTTTCCCTGTGGTTCTGCCCCTGTGCTGGAAGACATTGACTGCAAGAATTTGTAAGCATACCAGTGCGTTCAGTCATTTAAACTACATAATTGTGCACCCAATTTGTATGTGCAAATACTACAACCTTTTCCATGCAAACTGGGCATTTTGACACACAAGCATTCATTATGGAGATGTATGTTTACAGTTAATTTACTTGTGTAATAACTGTACATGGAAAATAGACACACAGCCGTGCCTCTCTTCTGCGTATCAACCTTGATGCTGAATACTGCCCCAGCGGCAACCTCCGGCTGGGAATTCTCATCTTTACTGCAGTATGTGCTTTGCGAGAGTGAGCAGGGAAAGCTGTTTTTAAGAGGCCAAGGACAAGAGGATACACGGCTGTGGGCGGTGCTGCCAATGTTGTCAGGTGCTCAGTTCTCTGTATGTTTCTTCCATCTCTGACCATTTTTCTGCGTTGATGGTGAAATGAAAAAGCATTCCTTGGGGTACCAAAGGGACATGGCAGAGCATCTGTTTTCTGCGACAAAGGAGGAGGGATGCTGCTGCCCAGCAAAAGATAGCAAGCCAGCTCATCAGATCTGTAAGGAACTAATTTCAGTAAAGATAAGACAAACAAACATCAACTGGGGATAGGGAATATCCTGGGAAAACAGTGGAAGTTCCCCAGTACCAGGAGACTAAAATGATTCAAAGGGGGAAAAAAAGAAGACAGATTGGCGTGGTGGAGAGTTAATTCCCATGCTTGCTCTGCTGTGGAACAGGTATCTGAGAGACCACCCAGCTACAGCATCACTGGAAGAAAATTCCAGCGTAATATATAAGATATTCTAATTGCTACATCTAATTATGAGGAAGAGTAAATCACCATGAAAATATTATCTGTCAAACAGAGTATAAACACGAAATTGACAATCAAACTGAGAGCTGTCATCCATCTTCAGAGGTTGCTGCTGTGTATAAAAAGACACTGCTTGTATTCGTGAAGTAGAAGAGTGCTTCTGGAGTTATTGTAAAGTCCTATTAATCCGATAAGTCTTTAAATATTTACATAAACTTGATCCAAAAATGAAAACTTTGTCAAGTATATTTTCTCAAACTGAAGACCAGTAGGAGCCTGCATTATCAAACTGGATTTTGCAAAGGCAGCTGGAGAGATATTTATAACAGTGCTTTGTGAAACATCTGGTACTAATCTAACTAAAGAATTTTTAATTAGCCATTAATTTCCTCAATAACACAAAAGTCTAGACCACCTGCCATGACCACAGACAGGTCTAACTAAACCAGGGACCCTAAGAAGGCAGCATGATCTGTGCACCTTGCCCTTAAAGCTCAAATTTTTATACCCTTATTCATATCTTGCTCTTCCTCCATCAAAGGCCATGTAAACAAAGTAAAATGGAGTCACTGTCACGCAGGGATGATGCCTTCAACCAGACCCGAGCTACATGCCCACCAAGTGCCCCTAGGGCCTCACCCTTACCATTTTCAGTGAGCAACTCGTAGCAATAGCCAACCTCAGCCTGGAATTCAGCCCAGGCTCAGGAGGCCCCAGCCGGCTCCTTGGGTCGATGCTGACGACGAGCATGAACATCTGCTGTACAGCGGCCAAACCAGCCTGCATCCCACGGCAAGATGGTTGTGTTGGCGCTAGCAACAGGTTTGAGAGTGAGCTGTAGACAGACAGGCTCCTTTACGGGCTGTACTTCTCAGAGAGTGAATCAAGCAGCCCCTCCAATTGGTGATGGTTGCTTTAATGACCAAGGCTGAGATTTTGGCTTCTGCCTTTTGAACAGAAAGCTCTGTGGATGTGCTACATGCATTCACAAGCTGCTTCAGCTATATAAAAATGCTATTAGGCTTTTCCTTGTTACTGATCCATAGCCAAGGCAGCAAGTGCCAGTTTTATCACACAGACCTCCTACCTTCCCAAACTGTTATTGGTCCTTTTGATGTATCTATCTATTTTGTTTTTAAGAAATGAAGGGCTGATGGAGTTCAGATTTCCATTTAGGATTTTTACAGCACTACAGCTGGGAGGTCATTTGTGAATTTATTGGATTTTATTGCTTTGGTGGTACAAATGTTTTATTTTAAAATTAAATTAAGTTATCTGGTATCCTCTGTGAGCACTTCCATCATTGATAAAAGCACTGACGGACTCAGAGGCAGGATGGACTCTACATCATTGCAGTCAGTCATGAGACTGAGACTATCCTGAAATCCATGGAATTCCAGGGTCTGAGGAATTTTGTAAGTGACCTGCTCCTGATTAGTAATGGCATTTAATTCCTCCCTAATGATCTCCTTGGCTCAAGTTGGGTCTTGAATCACAATTTTCTGCCCTCAGTCTTAAGCAGTGGTGTTTCTCTTCCTTTTTATGAAAACAGACATGGTTACACCCATTTTAAAGGTCTCTGGCAATGGCAGTACTGAATACAGTATCAACACAGATAATTATTCAGGCAAAATGTCCATGAAACCTGTATTGTTGGCAGATAATGTTGCTTACAAATAGCTACTCCTGCTTACATGAGGGACCTTTACAGGCAATGAAAGGTGCAGCCTACACCTTGAACTTAAGCCCATACAACAATTCTAATCACACGTTTCAGTTTTAAAAAGGGACAGGCATTTCTACAAGAAAACTGTAAGGAGACAACACTTATTTAATTATAATACTTACTAACATCCAGGAATGTCAGAAAGTCAGGTATTGAGCAGCACATGAAAATATCATTCCCATTCAGCATAAAATTCTGGAGTTTGAACATTAACATCATTTTAACACACTGAACATTGATGTCAGGAGTAGATAAATGTGCATATATATCACTTGCACATACCATGGCAGCAGTGGCACTTCTAAATGTCCAGTGAAACACTTCATTTCCATTCCAATGACTTCTAGGAACAAAGTCTTACAGAAACCCCTCAAATGAGAAGACCCTTAGCGCAAAGCCAAGAAAGAAGAAATTCTACCACACTTGAACCATTTCTTTGCAAAGTCGGGTGTTTCTGTTTCAGCTAGAAGAAGGTTTATAACGAAACACGAGGCTCGGACTGGAGGGGCTGACATACAGGAGTATGCTGCTTCCTGCAGCCTCTGCTGCAGTGACATTCATGTCCAGCAGAGAAACAGAGCAGTCATGGATGGGATTGCCTTAAATCACTACAACTAGATTTTCCAGAGCTTTCAATTGATGCCCTTGGTAACTCAGACTAGCCCCTGGCTGGCACACACAGATGTTAACTGGACCATGGCCAGTGACCCTGTACTGGCAGCAATAGATTTGCTTCCAGCATTAGGACTCTCAGTTTCCTTGGTCACCTCTGGTTGCCTCAGTTTCCCTCTCGGAAGAAAGCAGATTGCAGGGATATTGTGAGGTATAAATTAAATTTGCAAAACATGTTGACATCACTAGCTAGAGATCTGTTCTGAATGTCTAATTTTTATTTATCATAGCCTAAACAGAAAATCAGTCAGCAACACACAAATTAAAATTGAACCATTAGAGGAGCCTGCAAGAGAAGCGATGTTTAGCTTTTTCATTAAGTAGCAGTGACAGATACAGATTGGGAACATGTTCCATAGCATGAACATGAAGCCCAGCTGCAGCCTGAGGCATAGCAAAGCCTGGAAGAACCACAGTCATCTGTATGCAAATGACAGAGTTGTCCTCAGAAACATGAATCAATGACAGTACATGTGTGCAGAGATTTGGAAGCACATTGCTCAATCTCCTACAAAGAGGATGGGAATATTTTTCTCTCTTGTACACCTAGTTTGTTCCTGCCGAATAAAGTGGCACGTACTTCAAATTGCTCTCATCAATAATCAAGCTGGGAGAGGCAAAAATAAAATGACATGGAGCAGGGATCCAGGGCTCAAGTGGCAAAACAGCTCTAAGGATATTATGCTCAAAACACATGATCTCAAAACTATTCATGAGAGAGAGAGGCTTGAATAATTACTCCTGTTGGTTGGGGAAGATGGAGACTCTGGGGGTGGCCTTGCCCTTCATGGTGTTTCAAACATGAGTCCTTTCCATCATCTCCCAAGCAGGTGAGCAGCAGGGTAATGGGATGGAGAGGAGGAATTAAAGCTGTTATGCCCCACAGTCATTCACAGGTGAAGAGGGAGGCTCAGGGAGACAGCACAAGGATGCAAAGCGAACACGTGCAGGAGCAGGCAGCCCAGGCAGGCCACTACAGCACGTCAGCAGGAGATGGAAATTCAAACTCCTGTGTGAAAGGGCACACAGCCACAAATCTGAGAGTGACTAGAAATAGCACAGCCCCATGAAAGGGTCTCACCACCAGGACAGGGGTGGTCACGAGGAATACGAGTCAGCCAGCTGCGCTGCGATGCCCAAGCCAAATGCTGCTGCGTTCTGCATTGTCAGGGAGGTGAAAGGAGCCTCATCCTTCACTCAAATGAAAAATTAGTCCATGGATGTATTCATGGGACAAGGGAGTGCAGAGACAATTGGGAGGAAACTATCTCAATACTCGCCTGCCTGGATTAATGACTCAGAAAACTGTCCAAACAGCTGTGTCCGATACCGAGGATATCTGCAGGCAGCAAAAGGCTCAATACCAGATGCAAACACTATCTCCACTGTGCAGCCCAGCGCTAGCGGCTGGAGGAAGGGGAGTTCCCTAAGAAACAGCTCTATTTTGAGCATGAGGGGCAGCAACCAAACAGCCACGGGTGGGGTAGAAAGGTCTCGATGTGCAGATGGGCACACTTACCCACTTTGCCAGTCACGTATAGAGCACAACACTGCACAGTATCAAAACCAAAGGGTGAATCTTGCATTTCATCCTTGCTAGGGATTCGCTTCTGCCCTTGTTTGGTGTTCTCCATACACTGCCATCAGCACAACTGCAGCTCAAATCATTTTGAGCTAATGGAGAAGCTTCAGGTGGGAGCTGAAGGAAACAGTAACCCTTAGGAGGACTTGCTCCCCTGTCAGCATTTTGTATGAGCGAAAAAGGCCACGTGAGACTAAACAAGCCACTCTAAACAATTATTTACCTATTCACACACTGTTCCTGTGGTGCAACCAAAGTAAACGTCTATACTGATCAAACACAAAGAAAACGTGGCTGGCAGCAGGCTAATGACCTACCCACTGTGAGACAGCCAGCTTAGACCTCTGAAAGTCCCAGCTCCTAGATGCCTCTTGCAGTCTCTAGACAACTTGCATCCTTAAAACACCCTGTCTCAAAGGACAGTAAAAAGTTGTTTATTTTTCAAGGCACAGAAGTACACAGAGATCAGATGGTGGGCAACACTGCCCACCAGCCAAAGCCAAATTCCCAGCCAAAGTCAAGGTGGAGCTTTCATTTCTGAAGCTATACAAGCACAGAAAACATTGTCTTGACATTGATTTCCCTCATAATTCTCAGAGTTAGAGTTTGCACTCCATCGGGTTCCCGCTAACATTTATCACCTCCAGAGAAGTATTGGATAAACCCTTTTTCTAGCATTCCTCAGCCTGTGTTGGGAACTCATTTCCCCAAACAAGGACATTTCTCCCAGCCGCCTTCTTCCAGCCTTTGTATTGTCCTGCCCATTGCATGGCAAGCTACAGACCTTGCTACGCACATCTGCAGAAACAGCTCCAAGCTCTGCTACTGAACTGTTCTGTAACTTCAGGCAAGTGACTGAAACTCTGCCTTGTTACCTCCATCATGCAACACTGACAATGCAGCTTTTGCAGCTCTTGGGGTGATCTGAAGATTTGGTGGCCACAACTGAGATGAAGAGTTAGTTAGGTCAGTACAAATCCTCACTCGCGCTTCCTTACATTAGAGATAAAACCTTTCACTGACAGAGCTGGTATTTAATTCCTTGTGAAAACCCTACTATTAAACCCATTTACTGGTAAGCACTCAACAATACTGACATGACTTGCCTGCAGCCCATGACTGGCCTGGGAATACGAAACCCCAAAACTGCCAGCACAGTGATGTTTTAGTCAGGTGTGCCACAGGAAATTTTAAAGTAATATCTGCAGCTGCCAGGCAAAATTCATTTGGGACAATCAACAAAAAGATTCTGAAAGAAATTTATAGTCTTCAGTAAGTGACAGACCAATATCTCACAGAATTATCAAGTATATTATAAGGAAAGGTCTATAAAAATAAGCAGTGTTAAGAGGATCATTTGTGAAGGAATACAGCCCATGAAGGACAACTTGGGGATTACTTCAGCTAAAACCAGGGATCTACAAGTAGATTAATTTTAAATACAATGGAAAACACAGAACTGATCCACTAAAAAAGCATGGAACTGAAGAGAGAGCTTTGGATTCTGCTCAAGTGGCTGTTTTATGCCCCTTACAGAAAGGCTCAAAGGGACTAAACACAACAGATACAAAGTCAGTCACTTCCCAGCTCCCTGCATGAGCAGGGCATCTTAGTGAAGCATTATCATCCCCACTTGGCAGAAAATTTGTGAAGACCAGTTGAGAGGTCTCCAAGCCAGCCAGCTGCAGCTAAAGTGTTGCATACTACCACTCTTGGCTTCCACTCAGACCACAAGAGCATTTAATTTTAGAGAGCAAACAGAGAGCAGAGAATAAAAGTGCTATTTTCAGTTGCATTCCTAAAGCAGACAGTGTCCTAATCTTTAGAAAAGCCAGAGCTACAACATAATCAATGAGGTCAAAGATATTTCCCTAAAAGCATGCTCCTAACATTTGACCTCCATAACAGCAGATTGAAAGGTAAGTTCTCTTTCAAGATAGGCTTGGTGAGACTCATAAAGACAAAGAAGATCATCATAAATAGGCACAGAAGAAAATTCTGAAGCAAAATTGCCTGAACATAGACCGAGGTTCTCTGTAAAGCCTCTCTCGGTACCCCACAATTATTTGGCTAGAGCAGGGATATACCAAAACAGTCACAGTACACCATACTAATGAAATTAATCTGGAAAGCATTATTTCCAGTTCCATTGCTCTCCCTTTTGGCAAATCATGTCATCTCGCTGGACCTGTTTCCCCACCTGCAAACAGCATTAACAGTATTTATTTTGCACACAGTGTGGTATGAGATTCTGCGTATTAGCTGTCTGTGCATGGCTCCGAAATCTGCATGCAATGAGTTTTTCAGCATGCCAGTCACATTTGCTCCTTTGGTATCTCCCGGGCACATTTTGTACCTACTAATCCTACCCATCAGTCTGTTATGCCTCGCTGTGCCAAGTGTCTTACAGATGTCTGTGTCCATCGCTTCCTGTGTGCGACTGCTCACTGCATCATCACCTTAAAAGCAGGGGCAGGGAGAAACCCCACTACATTTGCCTGACAAGATTTAGCCACACTGGCTGATTTTTATCGACTCATATTTCTCCCACTGCTTTGTGTTCTCATCTCATTTTATCGTCATTAGATTCTTACCTAGCCTGAGATCAGACTCACTGGCCTATAATTTCCTGAGTACGCCTGTGCTGAAGAGGCAGCTTAGCATCATTGCAAGTGGGTTAGGGACGGATTTGAAGGGTAACATTTTGTGAGAAACAACGCTAGGTGATAGCATTCATTTAAGACAGATCTATGCTACAAGCTACACATGCTGTTGCCCAACTTCCTACCATCTGTACACCAAACTTTCAGCTTTATGTTAAATAGACATTAATCCCATGCTTGTATACTTAGATGGAGGCATGAGATAACACATATGTTGCTCTTGAGATGCACTTCACCCCCACCTCACAATTTGTGCTTGTGTCTGTAATGGAAATATATATTAAAATATATGTTTCTGTTCTTGTATTTGGCTTTTCAATGCCACCCACAATTCCCAATGCCTGCATATTCCGGCTTCTCACATCCCACTTGTCCGCTGTGCTTTGAATGCTGCCTGCTACTTAAAGTCCAGCTGGCCAGAGTTTAACCCTTAACTTTCAAGATCGTCTCCCAGGCTCTCCCTAAATCAGCCCCGTTCAGCTCCACAGACCCAGGCAGGATACCGCAAAGCACCCCCGGGAGCACTCTGGGGGCTGGATCCCACCCGATGTCAGCACCACCAGGAGGAAACAGCCCGCACAGTAACCAGGGTTCTCCTCTGCCACCTTCCCCTGCTGTGAAGAGCTCATCTCACCCCTTGCCATAGTTTCTCAGCAGTCAAACTTTAGTGAAGAGACCGAAGCAGAGGGGGATGAGGCAAACATCTGTGGAGCAACAAGCTGAAGGTCCTGGAGCAGGCTCTAATGCTGGGAGTCAAGGGTTAGCACATGCCTCGGAGTTACTTTCCTAGGATCAGACAAAAGCCTGGAAAGCAAAGGGCACAAAACCCAAACATAAGTAGGTAGCACTCAGACCAGCTAAGAACCCTCTGCAGAGACTGTAGTTATCCCAGTCACAACAGGGGATACCTGATCATCGCCTTTAAACATCAGTACAGAGAAAACTCTTCCAGCTCATGGCTATTTCATAGCAATGATAAGGGCTGAGCTGTGGGATGGTGCAAAGGGTCTATGTGTTTCATGAAGTTATCTCAAAGGGAACAGATGTGCTGAGATCAAAGAGCACCTACTAGCTCAGCCATTCCTTGTGTCCTTCAGCTGTGGTGTCTCCTTTATGCCACATACCTGCCTGCTTTTCCCAACAAAACTGAAAAGATTGGCACACTTTAGGATCCTATGATATATTCAATGCATTAGGCCTGTAAGTCTCATTTTCTGCAAAATCTCTGCAAGCATGCAGACAGATCCATTAACATTCACCATGTCTCACATTTGCATTGCAAAGTAGAACTGGTCCACCCAGCACTGGCAGACCAGTGCATGCCTCATGGCCTTCAACACATGCACACACAGGAGCAGAATCCTGCTGGCACTAACGTGCATTGGTGCCAAGAATTTGGGTTTTGTCCAAGAAAGGAAAAATTTAGTATTTTAAAATCCTCTTGGGTCTGTCACTGCACTAAACTATTCTGCAAGGCTCTCTGTTTCATTAACAACTCCAAAGGCTGATTTTCTCAATACTTTTCCAGAGGTCACCAAGGGAGCATGGGTCTCAGTTACACAAGGATGCAGTACATCATGCTTCAGTGTGCAGATGACACATGGCCATACGACAAATCAAGTCCATCCCAACATAAGCAAATTAAGCGTATGGAAATCTGTGTGCTGTAGCTTTGTCAGTCTTCACATATGTGAAATGACCTGACAAGAAATATAACCTCTGTAGTGGTGAATAAGGCATCATCCTTAGGAATTATGGACTAGATTCTCAACCGGCATAAATCAAACGCAGCTCTAAGCGACACCAAAGGAACAACACATAGCAGCTGACAAAGGTTTGTAACATGAAATCAAAGAAAGAGGCTAACACATAATCAGAAAACTGGTTACTGTTCAATCGCCCTCCTTCCAAGCCACATATCACACACAGATGCCCCAAATGCCATCTCCTCTGTTCTTTGAAAGCCACATACATCTGTTCTTCCCAGCCCTACCTGCTCCTCCCAGAACTGAACCTTAGCTACTAGTTTGACAAAAACACTGCAAGGTACCCTTCTCCTTGGCATACAGCTTCTGCTAATTCGTATCTTAACAAGCTACAAAGAATCAGTAACTTCTTGCTCTAAACATCATGGAAAGACAGGAGAACTCAAATCAACCCCTCCTAGCAAGAGCTCTGTGTATTTCCTAGCCCTGAGAGCAGCACTGCTGGGAAGGGCTGCAAGCCGAGCCCTCTGGCACAGATCAAGCCACCCAGCCCTACACCAGGCAGCAGTATAGACCAGCCATTTCACACGCTCGAGTGAATTCCTTTAATTTTTTATTTTTTTCTAATGTTCAAAGTCTACTTTGAACACATGCAGACTTAGTATCTTACCAAGTTATTTTTATTTTAGGAAAACACGTGGCAGATTAATTTCCATTAGAAATGCATCAATTTAAATAGATCTTTGGCTGGACTTTCAAATTGTACCTAATTAATATTCCCTTTGAAATCTATCAACTTCCTTTGCTACTACCTCCTTTTTCTGCATTAGAATATAAAACTCTAGTATTTCAAGGAAAAGTCACTTTTGCATGTAGAGTCATTAGATACCACTTCGTTATCAGGCTCAATTTTTAAGCCAATTTTTTCTCCTGCTCTCTGAAGGACTGTCAGGCCAATAACTTTCTCCCCTTATCTTCCTACTCTTACTGCTCTTTGGCGTTGGTGTCATTTCTTTCCTGCATTTCTTTACTCCATGGCTTGATAGTTTTTAATGAGTCTTTCATGCCTGTGGTTTTATCTAGTATTAATTCTGTAATCCTCAGTTCCTCTCCCTGTTGTACAGACCAGGTTTAACCACATTGTAACCAGTGGTCCTCCACTAGCATTAAAACAGCACAAAGATTATGGTGCCAGGCTTTGTATTCAATATACAACTGTGTCAGTCATGATTAAAAGATAGTGCCTTGGCAACTGGTGCATAAGCTAGTTCAGTGTCTCAATCAGGTTTCTAGCAATTTTCCCTAATCACAAACCCACTTAAAAACCTCTGTTTCCTGGCGATGGGAGAGCTGTTGACTGAACAGAACTGTAAATCAGGCTCCCCTTCATGAAGCTGCTTCTGGGGCAAAGCTGTTGGGTGTCATGACACTAGTGCATCAGGAAAAAAACTTTTCGGCTACAAGCCCATCGAGGAGGTGGGTGAAATCTGGACATCCCCAGCAGCTAAGCTGGTGCTTTTCACAAGCACCACGTTACAGGGAGTACAAATGGAGAAACTGGGACATGACTTTCAGTTTGACAGGGAAGGAGTCTACTGACAATGAATGAACCTCCCTGTGACTTCAAGCTTTGTTGGGGAAAAAAAGACAAATTTTAAGTGCCATGGAAATAAAAATACCCCATCACTTCATCTTATCCTGTCACACTGAACAAATGCAGTGCTTGGTTTTTTTAGGACTACTTTTCAGATGGCCATACGATTTCTGAACAGAAAACCCACAGTGCCGAGCACTGACACAAAAATCACTGCCTCTAGCTATTATCTAGTCACATGGAAAATATTTGACTGAGGAAATGAAGTCCTTCATTGGAGAGCTTGAGTGATAAGCTGCAGGCAGAAAAAGCAGAATCAAATCAGTGTCAAACCTACATTCACTCCCAAGACATGTGAGCATCCTACCTGAGCTCAGTAAAAGTCATTTTGCCAACAGGCTTTGAGCCTGTTGAAAAGAAGTAGGAAGTACAGCAAAAGGACGAAGATTTTTAAATCAAGCACTGAAAAGCACCAGAAGATGCCTACAACCTTCCCTGAGACTGCAAACTCAGGAACAGCCAAGAAGCAAAATACAGTGATTATACCCTAGGCTTGTACTACAACGAGGAACATGTGGTTTTGATCATTCCTAGCAGGTAAAGTTCTTGGTGGCAAAGTCCTGTAGGTTTTGCACTTCTGCAGCTGTATGTTGCTTCCAAGGATCTCTCATCTTTCTTTCCCCCAGGTCATGTTTATAGACCTCACAGTGTTTTAACACATCTCAAAAATGACTTTATGGAAAACAGGTTGTTTTCTTCCTCAGCTTTCCATTGTATTGCAGCTAAACCCAAGTTGAACAACGGCTACACACCACGTCTTCATGTCTCAACCCCACTTCCGCTTACCAAATTCCCTGCAGAGCCAGACCAGACAGACACTAGGTTCCAAAAGTATCTAGACTATTGCAACATTTAACAGGCTGCATTTTAAGCAGAGAGCACTGAACCATGAAGACTTTAACTCCAGCTGCAGGCAGTAGAACAACACTAAGACAAATTTGTGCCAAAAGTTTTAGGTGTGAGTTACTAGTATCTGAATACTGCACCTTCCTTCTTTCATTATGAAAGGAAGTTTTTGGACAGGAGTATCATTTTATTAAGCAGCACATAATGCTTACTGTAGTATATATAGCAGTACAGTTGTCATGCTCTATTTCACAGCATTAAAATGAACTATTCTCCAAGCAGGAGAAATCTTCATATCAAAGATTAAAACACCACAGGCTTCGACGCTGCTAGAAGAGATTCTTTTAATTTTTGCTATGCCTCTAAATAGTCCAAGACTTTGAGTCGCAATGGAAAATGAATCAGACTTTGATTCCTGAAACAGGCAGAAGTCACTAAGAGTCCAAGCGAATGAGTTTTGAAAACCTAGACATGGCAGACTTTTCATAGCACCTAGCAGTGATCTGTGGAGTAAAGAATGCATTTCAAATGAATCAGTGCTTCTCTACCCGAATATTGAAATGTGGCAGTAAGAAAGGGAAAGAAAGGGATCCCCGAGACTGACAGTGCATGTAAAGCACCTCTCAAGTTTGAACAAACTCTGAAGACGTAAGACCCTCCCCGGTAGGGCAAGAGCTATGCACAGAGCAAACATCCCCTTCTACCCTCAAGCACTCACCCATTCTAAATCTTATTTCTATTACTGATTTACACAAAGAGGTTTTGTGCTCTCAAGCTGAAATTCTCCACTGGTGACCTCGGAGTAGGAGACAGAGGATAATAGCACCCTCTGCTCAGCTAACACCTCCCCGGTTCTGTCCTGGAACAGCACAGGCCTTGCAGCCTGTGGGGTACCACAGCCTCCAGCACCAGTTCTTAGGGCACAGAAAGTCTGGGCAGACACTGAATAAAACATCCCTTTAAATGAGGTACAAAGTTTCCTTAAATCCTTATCAACACAAGACCCAGAATGCCAGATCATCTACATGGAAGCACTGTCTATAAAAATCTGTATAACAGTTAACAGTATTCCTACAATATGACGCTGTTCTGCCACTAGGCTTCACCTTATTCCCCAAACTTAATTTCTACCCTTCCTACCCTTAACTATAGCCTTGCTCACACCGTGTGTTCGCTGCAGAAGCTACACATAAATCTTCTCTCAGAAGCTGGCCAAATTGATCTTCTCTCCCAAGACAGAATTTCATTGTGCTCCATCCTCTCAGCACAAAAACGGCTAGGCACAGGCAGTAACCAATACCAGAGTGCCATCTATAGCTATTTCACATGACTTTGCAGCAAAGGAGAGTAGAAAATGCACATGCATGCTCATTCCCCTTCCACACATTAGGAATAACTCTCAGAGAAGCTTCTGTCATTAAGGTGTGGAGAATAAGAGAATTTAATCACAGCAAAAGATGTAAGAGTAGCTGCCCTAAGAGGGGCTTTAATTCTCCCAGAGCAAGAGGCAGAGCGTGGGGAATAAAACCCCTCTCTCCACTCTCCCCTAAAAAGGAGAGGCAGAGCATATGCATACAGCCCACTGATTTCTGCTGAGGTGGCCCAAAGCCAGCTTATAAAACAGGCTTGTTACAGCTATAAGAATACATCTTCTCATTTAATACTGTGTGAAAAGATGCTAAACAGGTTTGCATTTTTAGGGCCAGGAACCAAGCATAAAGCAAAAAGAGATGGAAATGGCATTCTACCATCAGTGCACATCCCAGAACCGATAAACGAGCCACCTCCACCAGCTCTTTCCAAAGGAAACTGAGTTCCTGTGGAGGTGTTTCACAGCGGTGCTGAGCTGACCCCTCCAGACAGAAAGGCTTAGGGCTAACCCCAGCAACGCAGCCTGAGGGAATAGGTTTTGAACAGGTGATGTGGCAGATGGCATCCTCGTCCCCTTCTGCTTCTGCCACTGAGTCAACCCGTGCTAGCTGTGGCCAGTAAATCCATACAGCCACCCTCCTGCTTGGGCACACCCAAGCACTGGTGCTGCCAGGCATGGAGAGCGCCATCAGTGGCACTCTGCCAACTCCCTCCACCATCCCTTTGGGGTCAAAACACAACCCTCTCCATGTGGGTAATTACAGGCTCCACTGCATGCTTGGTTGTAATGGAGAGTATGTCCAAAAAACCTAGCCAAACAAAAACCCCATCACTTCAGAGTTAGACAAACCCACCTACACATCCCAACCAAGCCAGCAAAGTGCTGTCAGGTGTCTGCTGGCTTCTAGTGTCAAAAACTGCCAAGGAACAATTATGCAGCTATTTCCACGGGCTGCATTCAGCATTCCCACCCAGCCATGCTCCACTTCTGAATGCAAAGGAAATCTTCGTGCTGGGACTCAGCTCTTCAGGAGATCCTCCAACCCTCTGCTAACGTGGATATCTAACAGGGTTCCTCTGTACCCTTTAAGGGACCAGACGGATTCTTGTTACTAGTCAGTGAGCTTCTACCAGCTTCTGCGGTCCTGCTGTGGGACCACATGCACATCCACCACTCCCAGTGGTGCAAGGGACGCACACAGCAGACCACACAGGAGAGGAAGAGGCCTCTCCTCTCCATCACAGAGCTGCTTTGTGGGAAGGTTCCCCATGAATATAGTAGTTAGCCTAAATGCACTAAGACATGTAAACAGGCTGTTCCTTTTTAGACTTGCTGGTTGGTAGCATCTATTTTGAATTAACAGTTAATTTATTAGGGTTTGGGGTTTACACATACCACACTGGCAAGGATCCACAACTGGGTCACTGCAGAAGCTCAGTCTTGCCTAACTGGAAGGTAAAGTGCAGAGCAGAGTTTACACATGTGCAATTATGGAAAGACATGCAGAGATTGCTGCTTCGATGAAGACACTTCACCAGTACCGGCCATGGTTTAGAAAGCTGGTATGTGAAAATTTCAGGTAAGGCAGTTAAATTAGAGCATGTTGCACACAAAGCTACAAAACAGATTTTACTTACTTGGGGGGAAAGTAACATTTTTCACTAAGAAGTTGATGAGCACTTGTGGGTTGATTTTTCTTTTTCTTTTTTTAAAGCAGGTTGATGATGAAAAAAATCTCAGAACAGTATGACTATCATGAGAATGATTTCTAAAGCAGGAAGCATGACAGCCCCACACCCACAATAGCAGAAGCAGCTGCCACATGCAAGTTGTCAGCCACACACTGCAGGTCTCATCCTGCACTACTTAAAGCTACTTGGAGCTTTGACATTGTCTTCAATGCAATGAACTGCACTATGCAGAATTAACTAAAAGCCCAGTATAAGAGAGGAAAAACAAATGGGTGTTATTACCCAAGTCAGAAGGTATTTCACATCCTCATCTCAAAGCAGGAACTGCTATGATAGAGCCCAGCCTGAACAGAAGTACCACCACCACTTACACTCAGAATCTGCAGCACTAAGAAAGGATCCCACCAATAGGAAATACCAGTAATTAAAACAATCTCTAACCTCATCTGAAGTTCCCTGCAATATCACTTTAGTGCCTCCCAGATTGTGAATGCTGCAAGAGAAATTTCTTCTTGATGCTAAGGGGGGGGGGGGGGGGAATCAGAGCAGGTTGTTTCATTTTTATCTGGAACATTTCCACCTGCCCACCTCTTTTCTGCACAAAGCCTTTCCAACTTCAGTGGAAGTCCATGCCTGGTTTTAAGCACAGGCAACACAGGAAGCTGCTGGGTGTCAGGAAGATTTCCATAGCCCCTTTTCCTCTGCTACTGCAGTGGAAAACCAGACCCACTGCTGCCAGCTGAGAGAGGATCAGGAATAGGGGCAGCTGACTGTACTGGTGGACCAGCAGTAATCATAGCCTCTGACCCTGCTGCTCCTCAGGGTAAGGAAACAGCAAACCCAGCTCTCCAGGAAGGCATCTGTGGCAGCATGGCCCAGATGGGGGAAGCATTTTGCCTGCATTTGAAAAAGCCTGGAGCAACTCTGCCTTACAAAATGGCAGACACCAACTGGCAACACCCCACCATCCCTGAGCAAGGCAGTGTCTCCCCTGCTTGCAGGGACTCCTAAGGAGATGAGATCCCTTCTTTTGCAGAGGTCAGGGCAGCAAAGCAGCTGTTCCCCAAAAAGCAACAACTTCTAGCAATGCCAGAGCTCCCATAGCCAGTTTCACACTGTGAAAGCAGCAAAAGCAGCGCAGGAGGGGAAAAATAAGGAATTATAGGGATTGCTCCCCTTTGGGCACTGCTATGTGCTGTAAATTCCTGGTTACAGGTCAATCATCCCCACAGCTCTACGTGGACTGGTATTGCAATTGCCTTTTCTGACTTTGGCACAGAGTCTGGCTGCAGGTAGCTGCCCATCAGCACACCGCCTACCTCTAGTGCTACACAGGTTACCTTGTTGCAGGGCTCTAGATTCCAGTCTGAACCAAGGACCCACTACACAGTATAAAATATGCTAAGATATTTTCAAGGGAGAGAGCTTTCAATACTGTAAGGAACAGCCTTGCTTTCCACACATTAGCACATTGAAATCTGTACAGCAAGCCTGTCAAACAAAGCAGCTGCTCTCTGGCTCTCCTACACCTCTCCTCACATGGAAGAGCTTCAATTATGTGGCATGTCTCCAGGATTTTAGAGTTAAAAGAGCTGCTGCCGCATCACATACCTTAACCTTTTGCCTTCTGCTAGGCACCGTGTAAGAAGATCTGATGCACTAGTCTATTCATTTTCACATGGGGGCTCAATGCAAAAGGTTGCCCTCGGAGTTTGTTTTCACAGCAGGGGTGTAGGAGTACAAAACCAGAAAGCTACTTAATTACTGATTCCCTGCCCCTACATTTTCAGACTGGCAAGACAAGTTATAGAAAATATTCTCTAGGGGAATATGATCAACTGTAGAAAAAAAGTAATTAAAAGTAACTGCAATGTCCAATTTTACTTCATTTTATACAAGAGCTCCAAGACATTTACATACTTACAATCTTTAGACAAACAGGACCACATCCCATGATTTTCAGAAGAAAGCATGGAACACCCTTCACAAATAACAGGAACATTTGTAGCCCAACTCAGTTGCTGCTTAAATAACCACAGTAACGGCCATGCTAAAAGGCCTAATTAACTCCCACTGATTTCAGAGAAGTAAGTTAGAGCCAAAACAGGTACATCAACATGTTACCTTAACCTGCAGTCACCCCCTGCTTTTCTCTCAGTCACTCTGGCAACATACCAATTATCACCATGCTCAGATTAGCTCCTATTTCTAAACAAATATTGGAAAGGTGTATCTTTTCCCCTAAAAAGATTCTACAGCATAATTAGCAACATGTACTAAACACTTGTAATCCACAGTCGTCTTCCAGAAAAAAAAAAATTTAAGGAGCTGTCGGTTCAAACCGTCAAAGCTAAACTACTTGACAGCTTATTGAACGTTTAAACTTCTGTTGAGAGCAAAAGACACAGCAGACACACATATAGGTCTGTAATCAGAAATGTCAGACAGTAAAACAGGATAAAGTCTTGTTTTATATGCACCAGAAATACATCAGCACAAGCAGCATAGCAGTGTAAGGTAACATTTCCTGCAAGAATATTTGTTACCTTGAGCCCGATTTTTATAATCATCCCTGATACTCCCAGTAACCTCAACAGATCGTAAGACTAGAGGACCTGTAGAAATGGCACTTCAGGCATTTAAGCATTCACCTGACATGCTCTAACAAAAAGAACAAACGAAAAAAATAATCTAGTTTGGAACTTGAGAAATTATCCTGCTCCAGAGCTAGCAGGATGAAAAAGGAGCCAGAAGGCCTAACTCAAATGCCAAAAAGTATATCAGTAGTATCACACATCTTCTGTGAGATGCAGCTTACATCAGGAAGCTAGTTAGAAAAAGTACATACGACATCGAAAGTCAAGGCTAGAAATCAATGTAGGTTAGCTTCACATCACACATGAAACCTGCTCTCTACCCCACATTAGTCTGTCTGCTGCAGATTGCTGACATATTGGCTTACATGCTCTTATGGAACAAACTGAGTCATGCTGCTAAGACTTGAAAATAAACGTTTTTAAAAAAGCTCTGCATTCTGCAGGCAGTACATCCAATTTCATAAAGCTGAGGCTCATGATATATACACTCTTGCCCATTTTGCCCCCAAGATTACCCTTGTGCACCAACTCTTTTCTGCATGCAAAACGCAGTTGTGAAACAGACAGCTACATGCACTCGACTTTAAGAAAAGAGTTAAGCCTTTTCTTAAAGGCCTCTTTATTTTTAAATTCCTTCAAAACATAAATTAATATAAACAAATCAGATGCAAAACACCTGCATTTTAAATTAGCATATATTTTACTGTATCAATCACAGCAACCTCATACAGTAAGATACACAAAAATAGAGCATGGTATCACTTCAATTCAACACAGTTTTGTACTACAGTATTCCATGACATATATACACAGGACTTTTCTTTTTCAAAGCAAGTATAGTCCCTGCTATGTTCACCGTAAAAATTACGTGGCATCACAGTTTTAGTTATTCACTGTAGTGTGAGTAGCCATATGGAAATTGAACTAGTGAACTAGAAGATACACTGTATAGCAGCCAAACAGGCATGACACTTCAGAAGATGAACAAAAACAACATAACCACCAAAATGAAAACCACCCTTAGACTGTACTTTAATAGTAAAATTGCTTTTAAGTTCTTCACTATATACATAATGTATCTACATTTGTGTCATATTTATATATATATATATTTATAAAAAACCATACAAGATTTTGAAAACCTTAAAATCATTCACCTAAACAATATTCACCCCAACCTTCAGGGTCAGCAAGGCAACACTTGCCTATAACATTATGTTCAGTTGCAGTCACTTACTTCAGAAATTTCCCTGATTGCTAAACACAGGCCATTCACTTTGTTTCTTAGTGCAAACTGTACAGTAACTTATTGTTCTCAGCCCTCTGTAAGACTCAGGTTTCATCTTATTTCCATAATACTTCTGACACCCATTTATGGCTAAAATTATTTTAGCTATTTTACAACGTTAGCCTATAGTTTCCCCCTCTACCTAACTCAAGCCCTCCCCCCACCCAAAAAAATGTAAGACAAACGATCATTCATGCATGTTTCTGTCACACAGGGATCAATGGACATTTAAGTTTAGAAGCCTAGACTCTTAACAGTGTTTTAAAAAACCTTAAGTGAATAATTTTAGTGCAAAGTGGACTACATAGTTTACATCTCAGCTAGAGTTCTTTACAGATATTTTAAACACATTTAATTCTGCACATCAGGTTAGGTTGCCTGATACTTTGTTCTAACTAGCTAGTTGGAATAAGGAAGTTAGAAGGATTCTTGTGGGTTTCCTTTTAATAAAAAAACTAAAGCCTATTCATAATCAGGTGTTGTTTGGGGGTCAAACTGTACAGAGCCTAGCACAATGGAGTCCTGGTTCTCGGCTAGGGTTCCTATGTGCTACAGTAATACAGATAAATATTATTATCTGATTCACATCCATAACTGATGGGTTTACTTTAACAGGAGTCACAAATGAGCTCTGATTTTTAACCAGGCCAGTGCTTTACTTGCTGGACTACACTACAGACTTTGCAGTGAATTTGGAAGCAACATAACATTTATACTTACAATTTCCATAACCACAAAGGAAAAGCGTGCACCGAGAACCAAAATCCTGCAATTCTTAGACAAGACTCCACTTAGACTAGTGATAGCCTTATCAGGGGCAAAAAAAAGTCAGATTAAAAAGCAAAAATTGATCAGAGCCAAGAACATCAGTCTGCCACAGTGACTATAATAAGCTATGAAATACAGTACAAGGAAGAACAAAAAGTCACCTGAACAAATAACCCAGAGAGACTTCATAGTTATAATGATTCTACCACTTTTAAGAACTCAACATATTAAATATTTATTAAAAATAAACTGTTTCCAAATTACCTATTTACAGTACAAAGAACAGTACTTAATACATGTGCAACAGAAAGTAAAGAAAATCAGTACTCAGCTGGAAGGACAACACTCTAGGCATAATTTAAGTGACATGAATACAGGTTCACCTTTTTAAAATACTATACAGTAAAAACCATTAGGATGATATTGGCAACACCAGAAAATAAAGCACGTATTGTCCAGATTCAGATTACATAAACTTGAGATAAACAACCGGGAGATAAGGGGAGAAGGAAGAAACATAAAGACGAAAGGAAGAGATGCTGTGGTGTTTGCATTTTGGAGATCAAGAAATGCAGACACACGTCAAAAAATAGTCCTTGTTGGCAAAACAAGCCATTCACATACTTCTTGCACATTTTGAAGTCATACTTTATCAAAAACTGGCAGTAGTTTCATCACTCATAGAAAATGAGAATCTTAATTTTTAGACTTCATTTTCAAGCCTTGCATGGTTTTATTTGGGCAAGGAGATGACTGCAATGTAATAGAAAGGTGTGATGTCACTTTTCTAAAATACAACAGCTGCCAAGTTTTAAAGGAAAATGTGCTCTTCTCCCCCATTTAAATTGAAAAGTAATAATCATTCAGGAGTTACCTAAATTATAGCAGCATGAAATCTAATGTATCTGCAGCATCTGTGAAGCCACAAAAATCAAGAACTGGCACCTGATCACTGAACCATGGTTCCAAATATTTGGACATGTCATTTTGGTAAGAGGTCAGTGTATTTTCTTATCAATGGAGTCAGAACATTAGTTAGGATAGCCCTTTCCCCTCCCCCCTTCCTTCCCCTCCAAAACAGACTAATCAAGTCTATCTGTAAACTACATGGGACAGCTGGGATGATTTATAGTTTAACTGATTGTTAGGCATGAATCTGTGAAGCTCGCTTTTTCTACAGCAGGGATCATAATAGTAAGCATTGAGGCAAGTGTCACATGAGACTTTTGAGCAAAACGTGCAAGTGTTTGCAGCTCCAGATCGGTTACAAAAGCCGCAGCGCGAGGTGCCTGAAGGTTTGGATTTTGAACTGAATTGAGCAGCTCTCTCTTGAGTCTGAGTCTGTGATGTGTACTGAGATTTCTCCCTTAAAGCAGACGCAGGAGACAAGCCATCATTCGGAAGTGGTTTGATTGAATAGGTGCTCTGTTTCACTGCTGGGTATTCCTGCCTAGAGTTGAACAGATTGTCACACTTTTGGCAAACAGAAGTGCCACAAGGTACGCCACAGTTTTGGCACTTGAGGGAAGCTGTCTCTTTGGCTAGGTGGGTGCGTTTGTGGTAAACGGGGTTGGCATCATTTTTTAACAGCCATACATCAGGCTTAATAGCTTCTTGTCTTTTAAAATTTAACATACTTCTAGAATCGGGATCAGTATATAAATCTAAGTCCTCTTGAGCAGAAAAATAGGAGCTGTAAGGGACATTTGTTCTTAGCATGCCATTGTGATGAGATGAAGTTGGCAAGAATTCATCTGAACACCCGTGTGGGGAGCTTGACATTGTCAGAAGAGAGGGTGACGGACGGATAATTTCATCTTTGATGTCATCTTCTGCATCAACTAAAATTGGTTCTTTCCTGAGACTCAGTGAGCTCATCAAAGGTGGTTTCTTACTTTCCCAATAATTATCATATGTGTCCACTGATTTAGAAGGCTTGCTCACCTTTGGCTTGAAATAATCTTTAGAGGCCCGTTCACTCGCTGATTTCTGGAGTACCATTCGTGCCATGGAAGTGTTTAAGTTTTCTTTGCACTCTACACGCCGTTTCATGGCTTCTGAGCAGCCTCTAACATCTTCATTGCTATTTTTTCGTTCATTTATGACATCAATCTCTGAATAACCTTTGTCCTTCACTTGCAAGTGAATTTCAAGAAGCTGCTCACATTCCACTTTGGCCAAAAAGAGTTCAAATGAAACCATTTTCACTTGAATGGCATCAACCTGCTCTTTGAGCTTATACATTGTCCCCAGTTCTTGGACATAGCCCATGTAGTTCAAAATCTGCCTTACATCATCTTCAGTTAGAGCAGACTTTACATAATAAACAAAGGGTCCAGTGTAGGTCTAAGGGGGGTGGGGGGGAAATAAAAGGAAAACTAGGTTACAAATTCAGTGGTGGACTAAATGTTCAGATAATTCAGTGACAGATACTATATAATTAAATAGAATAATAATGACAGTGAACACATGCAACTCCCATGGCAAGATGAACTCCATCTCTGCATTCCTCCTGTTCAGCAGATGGAAATTCCACATGAGGCTAATTCAAAGTACGAGAGTTTTCATTCAAATTGAAATCCTGATTAGCATAGTGTCCTCCCTGTTGATTTAAATCACTATGCTTTACACTGACATTAACTTTTATGCGTACCAGACACGTTTGCATTTACAAGCAAGTCTACCACGAAAGGTAAAAAGACAGAGACTTCATGTATTGCCCCTGGACAGAGGCTAAGTAGAGACAACAGGAACTCAGAATTACTGCAGGAGTACCACAGTCCTCTTCAATTCAGCTTTAAATATACTTGAGGTGCGCTCTTTTTTGTGTACTATTACTATGCAGTTTCAAATGCCTGTTTTATTTAATTTTATATTAGGTCCAGAACTACCACTAAAAAAGCCCCAAAACCAAAGATAGGAGTTTGTGCAAGTTGAGGTATCCTTAGTATCTGGCATGCCTGAGGTATGTTCTTAACCCAGTTCAAACTGTTTTGGATTGCAGGCAAGAGCAGCCTGCCCATCACATCTTTGTATAGAACAGGTACTGGATCCACAGCGCACAACCAAAGTCAGCACTGGCAGTGCATCAAGAGACATCCTCGATGGATCAGCCAACATTTCAAAGGCCAGAACTTAAGCATAATGTTGAAGATTTATGGAGAGATCTTGGAGGAAGGTAGTTTCCCCTTGGGGAAACAGAGAACTCTCAAATGCTCTAATAACATTCAAATTCTCTGCTAAATAGTGAAACAGAGTCTTTTTAAGGAAAACAAACAAAAATACCCACCACTAGTGCGCACAACCTGCAAATGACTTTAAACACCTATACTGGTAGTGCTTTTATCCAGCTTTCAAGCCTCAAAACTGTTCTTGTAAGTCACCTGCAGCATTCATTACTGAAATGCTGCAGCAGTTTTGAATAAGCACATAAGAACAGGTAAAAGATAAAATAGAAAAATCAACAGCAGAGAACTCACTATCTGACTTCCAGCACCCAAGCTGAGCAATATACAAGTTCCTACTTTTCCCTCTGAGACCCTGGCATAGGCAAATAATTTGAAAGTACATTAAAATCAGAGCTTCATGAATTGAGAACTGACAAGCAGATAAAAGATATTGTGGAAACAATTCTTTCAGAGAAGTTCCTTTACCATTACCACATAACTTGTGGGAACCTCAGCAAAGTATCCATTTGAATGCATGCATTGGTTGTTAGTACTTGTGCTCTATTAATAGCTGTTGCAAGACAAAAATCAAACTTTGAGTGAGCTTCAACACAACTTGACCACTCACCCTATTGAAAGCATCTTCAAGTAGAAATTAAGGCACTGTAGCAGGGTAGGCTGAACAAAAACCTTAAATAAGCTCTTCCTCTATTTTATGGTTACATTATAAATACAGATAGTACTTGTACTTCTGCTCTCAGGATACTCTCACCAGCACAAACTTCACTTATTTTACATAGAAACTTTCCTATGGCTTCTGTTTACCAACTGTATATAGACGAATATATATATCATGCTAACAGGTGGGAAAAAAGGAAGTCTTTAAACGAAATGTATGAAATGTGTTAGAAGACAGAAAAACAAATCATGTTCTCACTGTGGCCACACATAAAACATCTTACCTTAATATTTTTGAACTCCTTTTTCCAGGGGTAAAGAAAGAGATTAATTCCAACTGTCTCGAGCATGCTGAATGCATTATGGAGAGAATGTAAACTTGAGGATTTCACAGATCTCAGTGAGTTTTCAGCCATCTCATAAAATTTTATCAGCCGGAATCTATAAAAGGGATCAATTTTGGGAAGGCAAAGTAAGGCTGCCGCTGCCACTCGCAAATACTCATCATTAATAGGACGCTGCTTGTTGTCAGAGGCATTCAGTTTGCATTCATGGAACTGTACATACTTCCTAAATAAATCGTCTTTATATTTTGTATCCATTGAAATCAGTTTTTATCTCACACTTGGGCAGCTACCTCGTCTCTTTCATGGTTATTCGGCAGTAGGTTGATTATCTGGCATTAAGAATCTTCAGTAATGGCAACTCTTCTGGAATAAAAATTGAAAACAAAGACAAATCATCACAGTTGCATAAATCCCAGATGTCCACAACATCTATCTGATTCATGGGATTCTATAAAATGGTTCAGAGGGCAGCAGCTCCCAGAACAGCCTCTAAGTTTCTGAAAAAGCGTAAGTCTACGGAAATGCTGTTGTCCTGCCTTCACTGCCATTGTCTACTCCTCTTCCAGTTATCTGCCTAAAACAGCACAACAGACCTACATCAAGCAAGGCACTGAAAGTTCGACACAATACCGCTGGTGTGTAGGCTCAAGCCCAGACTGAGGGCTCCTTGGCTTAGGAAACCAAGGCAAAAGCTACTCACAGCAAAAAACTTAAAGGAGAAGCACGAGTTTTTATGGTCTCTTCTCTGCATTTTATTTTGCCCTTTCAGTGCAAACAACTTACACAAACATTATTTTAATCAGTCGCTGTTTCAGTGGTTTGGGTTTTTTTTGCCCTGCACAGTGATATAATCATTAAAAAATCCCACAAAGAAGTTTCATTTTGCTCAACTTGGGAAAGCATCTACTCTTCTTTTCCCCTAGTGGCACAGAACTGCCCCTAGAGTGAGCATATTAATTAACTTTGCCTTTTTATTTTTAACATTTTCTAGGCTTTTGACTGCCACTCACATTCCACCTGACGGCACCCCCAGGCCACTGCTCTGCTGGGAGAGCTCTGCAGCCATCCTACAGAGAACACACTCCCCTGATTGCTGCAAACTACAGCCAAAGTTTCAGCTGAACGCTGGCAGCTGCAAAGAAGATTGAAATCTTTTCAGAAAAAAAAGCTATACCTGCCATTTTTAGCAGCTTTATTAGAACAAAGCAGAATCATTTCTGTTTTTACAATATGTATCCTTTTGTTTCCTGGGATAGTTCCTTTTATATATTTACTGATGTACATTTTCATCTCACTGAGCTCACATACTGCACAGAAAAAGCTGGTGACAAAAGAAGCTTCCTAATGCTACTTTACCAAAACCAAGGTAATTAACAGGCCAATGGACTCCATCTCGACTGCCTGAGGAACTTCAGATCAAAAAGCAGACCACAGGCTTAGTTTTTTAAATAAAAACATGATACAGCCCTTACAGACTTCCCAACTGTGAACCAAGGGGAGGGGAGGCAGGAGAAATCAATGCACTGTTTCGGTTGTAGTCAGTCTGAAACAGCACTTCAGAAAATACTTTCCACCCAATATTAATTGCAGCTGCTAGAATACTGATCGATGCCCCCACACGCTCCTGTTAAAATGAAAATCACTGTTAAGACCAAAATTAACTGAATGAAAGGAGCCATAACACAAAATACATGGGGGGACACGAGGGGGACCACAAACCAACAACCAAGAGGCCAGGAAAACAAACAAACGAAAAAATCAACAGCCTAGCAGTTAATATTACTTCATGAAAGGCTGCACTTAATGACAATACCATGTGCGATAGTTAACTAGCAGTTCAATTTCTGCTCAAAGGTACACTGCTCTCGTTTTTTTCACAATCAGAAATCGCACCAATGTCAAGAGACAAGCTATGAATCACAGGAAATGTGGAGTTCTAAATTAACATCTGAGCATAAGGGACAGGAGTAAACCCTTCTCCCTTCCCGAGATCTTTCCTCCTTAAGTCGTGCAAGATGAAGTCTGTGGACAAAGACAACAGAATGTCTGTTCCTTAGCAAGAAGAGCTCCGCAAGAGAATTTCAGAGAAAGCTCTTTGTCTGGCACATCAGTAATACAAGCCCAGGACAAGGAATGATCCTGTGCTGACAAGGAGCTGGATTAACTATTTACAGTTCTTCCACCTCCACTGTTAATAACTACTAAACAAAAGTGCTTGGCTACATGTACAAGACGTCAGGATTAGGAAAGTCCCCAAATGAAAGCAAAGTCCTTCATCAAGGCCTTATCGACCGTGATACTCAAAGCCACTGCCAGCTCTGATTTCGACTTGCGGTTTGTATACAAGTCAGAGTTCACACAGCCGAAAAGCAAAACACAACAAACCGAACAACCCAGCAAGCCTTTGCAGAGCTGCTCCTCTGCATGCAGAGCTTCCAGAAGCAAAACATCCCCGTCCCAGCCAGCCCACCCAGCGCCAGGAAGGCTCCGAACAGCTAACAACCATGGTTACAAGGCTCGATAAAAACCTCAATATGGGAGCAGGCACAGATAAATATAGTTTTAAGAAGCACACTGGCTGATGGAACAGATAAGGTAACAAGGCTCTTTTACTGCAAATTATTGACTGAAAACCTCAAGATTTCACGAAGATGCATGAATAATAAGTTCTGGTCAGAATCTAGTTTCTGCTGGTGAGACAAGGAAACGCTTCTATCCATCTCCTGGGTCAAAACCTCAGCTGAGGGAACCAATGCTCTGCTACCCTGGACTGCTTGGCAGGGCACAATCACGCAAAAACCTCCACGGCAGTAGGGGAGGGACACAGGACAGGTACAACCTTCTCCTGACCCACGCTAAGGAGGCCAGAAACGCCAGACTTCCACCAAACACTTGAAAAGAAAATGATCCCCGATACAAAGGCTATTTAGTGGCACCAGAGGACACCGCATCGCTGAGGAATTTCAGACCATAAAACAAGGGAGAGAGAAGGAACAACACACAAATTAACACCCGGCTGAAGCCGTTTCGCTCCTCGGTTCTCACGCAGACACTTGTTGCAGAGACGCCCAGCCCGGCCGGGAAAGCGGGACGGGGCCGGCCGCTGCCCGGAGCCGCGGGCACGGCCCCGGGACACCGCCTTCGCCTCCCCGGCGTGAGCGGCACTCGCTGACCACCGAGCCCCGGGGCCGGCCCCACGGGGGCTTCCCTCCAGCCTCTCGCCGGTAAAGGGGCGCAGCGCCCACCGCAGCCCACGCCCCAGGCAAACCCGCCGCCCCCTCCCCTCAGCAGCCGGCGCGGCGCCGAGGGCCCGCAGCCCGGGCGGGCAGAGCCGGCCCACCCCCACCCCCGCCGCCTCCACCCCGCGGGCCGGGCCCGTCCCTCACCGCTCCGCGCCGGGCCGCGCCAGCCGCCCGGGACCCGCCGCCGCTCAAGCCGGAAGCGCCCGGTGACCCGGATGCGGACTGCGGACCCCCTCGGCCCCTCACGCGCTCCCGCGACGTCCCAACAGAGGCCACCCCCCCCGCCCCGGAAGGGCTGCCGGCTGGCCAGCGGCGGGGCACGCCCGCCCTCACGGCTACGGCCTTCCCGGCACCGGCCTGGAGGCTGCCGCCGGCCAGCGGGAGGGGGCAGCTGACAGCGGCGCCCCGGAAGTGGATGCCGGGAGGGGCGGGGCACCACCTCCTACCGCGGGGAGCGCTTCCGCCGCGTGACGTCAGCGGGGCGGGGAGCGAGGGGGCGGGGCGACCGCCTCAGGCCCCGCCCGGCGGAGGGGCCGCGGGGGGTGGGGGGCTGGGGGACCGGGGCCGGTCTCTGCCCCAGAGGCGGGCGGCAGCCGCCGTCCGTGGGAGCAAAATGCCCGAGCAGCCCCCGCGGCGGGCCCCGGGACTGCCCCCAGGCCGAGAAGGAACGTTACCGGGAAACGAAGCGGCCGTTTCATGGACGTGGGATGACTTTGTGCGCTTCCCGTAAGAAAGATGGCCCGTTAAAGCGCTGTTCTGCTACCAACAGCTTTTGTATCGCCTTGCAGCCCCCAGAGGAGGGCCGCGTCGCCCCTCCCTTGAGAGGTCGGTTGTCTTTCCACAACCAGAACAGCCTCAGCGGTCAGCGAGGGAGGGAGCAGCACCGCGTCCTGCTGCTCGGCCGCGCACCGGCCCCTCCACCGCTCGCAACGGGACGGATCCAGCACGCACCGGGCCGAGCCGTGAGCCCGCGGTGAGACGCCCAGCCTGTTGCCGCTGTCCGCGGCTCCTCGGCCGTGGCGCTGGGCTGCTGTTGAAATCGCCCGTTCCCCAGGCGCGCTGCGGAAGCGCTGCCCGCTCTCCCTCCCCCGTTCCCCCCCCCCCCGCCGGCCTTGAGCGCGTCCCCGCCGCCCGCTCTCCCTCCCCCGTTCCCCCCTCCCGCCGGCCTTGAGCGCGTCCCCGCCGCCGCTGAGGCGCCGCCGGGGCGGGACCGGCGCTTCGGGGGCGGGGTAGCTCCTGGCCACGCCCCCCTGCCGTGTTGTGTCACGCCCACTCGGCGTGACCACGCCTCGGGGGGCGGTGTCTCGGCGGCAGGGGCGGTGCTGCGCCCGCGCACCGCCTGCTCCTCGGTTGGCTGGCGGGGCGGGGCGCGGCGGCGGGAAGATGGCGGTGGCCGGTGGCGGCGGCTCTTCTCGCTCCCCGGAGCGGCGGCACGACCCACTGTCGCGCTTCACCTGCCCCGTGTGCCTAGAGGTGTACGAGAGTCCGGTGCGCGTGCCCTGCGGACACGTGTGAGCGGCTGCCGGCGGCGCGGTGCGGGGGCCTGAGGCGGTGGCGGTTTGGGGCCCTCTCAGCCCTCGGCGGGAGGGGACTGGAGCTGGGGCTGGGCCCGCAGGCGCCTTCCTGGGCCGTAGGCTGCGAGGCCTTGGGAGGGAGCCGTGGCTCGGCTGGCCCTGGCCCTCCCCTTTCGCTCCCTCGGGAGCGGGGCGGGGCGGGATGGGCAAGGCCGCCGCCTGCGCGGCGGGGGCTGGATCCCGCTGGAGGTGGTGGGGTCAGGCAGCGCTGCCTGAGGACCCGGCAGCTCCGCAGGCAGCTCCGCTCTTCAGCAGCGTCTTAGGGTGGCCTGAGGCTTCCGTGAAAGAAGAGAGGGGGACAAAAAAAACAGCAGGGAAAAAACGCTAATATTCTTTCACTTTTGATTCCTTTCTCTCCTGAAAGATGTAGAAACTGAGGGAGCAGAGCACTGTCCAAAAGCTAATAACTCTGAGCATGACAAACTAGAATGCTACTCATCCCTTCATGCACAAATGTCAACAGGTTGCTGTTTTATTAGATAACATTTCTTGAGACTCTGTTATTGCTTAGAGCAGAAGACATGTAAGGGCTGTGGATATTTATGCTTCGTGTTCAGGAGGGCTGTTCTCACCACCTACTGTTTTTCTCCCACCCTAGCTTTTGCACTCCGTGCCTGCAGGAATGTCTTAAGCCGAAAAAGCCAGTTTGTGGTGTCTGCCGCAGCACCCTATCGCCTGGTAGCAGAGCTCTGGACCTGGAAAAGCAAATTGAAACGACAGAAACCACTTGCAATGGCTGCAATAAAAAAGTATGAACGTATTTGGAAATTAAGTGCATGAGGTGTGCCTGCTCAGCTATACTGCTTAGAAGGAAATAAAGTGCTTGCTCTTCAGCTTTCTGCAGAATCAGGTCAAAATGTTTGTTCTGATAAGTGCTAAAGATATTTTATATAGGCAGCACCCAAATGTTGATGTTCTTTCCACAGTTTTTTATTGTTACCTCTTCAGGAAGTGAATTTCAAATGAAAGATACCGATTTTAAAATTATAGAAAAATATTGCTTCTGAAGTTGCTTCTGTGAACATGTCTCTGTGGGAGGAACATTGTAATGTGGACATGGGTTTAGGATAGTGGTCTCTCTGGCTCTTAAACAGAAATTTTTTGTTTGTTTGTTTGAAATACTTATGAGTCAAAGTTGTCTTGTATGGGTGGTGCATTCCATAGACTTACTGTTTGTTAGTGTCCTGCATGTTGTATACCTGTATGGCATCCTTCCTGTTATTTCCTTTCTCTTTGTAAAGTTGGGTTGCTTAGTGTTAATTGAATGTATAAGAAAATACCTTAGCAGGTGGCAAAACAACAAAAAAAGGATAATTAGACACACTAAGGTGAGGGTAACAGTTCAGTTAATTTCACTTTTTATTTCTGGGTAGTGTCTTCATTCTGTCTTCATTCCAGCTGATAGAAAACTGTAGTGCCTTGAATCACAGATTTTCTTACTGTAAATTTGAATTTTCATTAATGGGATTGAAAATTAGCAATCAATCTACACCAAGATCTGTGCTAAAAGCCAAATTTTCTATACACTGTCTTTTCTTCTCAGTGACCAGGTAAACTGGCTTTATATAAAGCTTTTTTTTGCTTTTTTTTTTTTTTATACTATAGTATAGGTTAAGAAAAGTGAGCTGTCCTGAACAGTGTTGTATTTGTAAAATATTACAGGCAGCAAAGTTACAGGTTAACTAATCTATAATCTCAAAGCTTTCTGCCTCGCCATCTGAACTGTTTGGGTAACGCTGTGTCCTGGTTTTGGCTGGGATAATTTTCTTCCTAATAGCTGGTACAGTGTGTTTTGGATTTAGTGTGAGAATAATGTTGATAACACGCTGATGTTTTAGTTGTTGCTAAGTAGTGCTTATCCTAAGTCAAGGATTTTTCAGTTTCCCATGCTCTGCCAGTGAGCAGGTGCACAAGAAGCTGGGAGTGAGCATGGCCAGGACAGCTGGCCCGAACTAGCCAAAGGGATATTCTATACCATAGAAGGTCATGCCCAGTATATAAATTGGGGGAGTTGGCCGGGAGGGGTGAATCGCTGCTCGGGTGTCGATCAGTGGGTGGTGAGCAATTGCATTGTGCATCACTTGTCTTTTCTTGGGTTTTATTACTCTCATTTTTGTTTTCCCTTTCATTACATTTATTATTATACTTTATTATTGTTGTTGCTATTATATTTTATTTTACTTTAGTTATTAAACCGTTCTTATCTCAGCCTATGAGTTTTATTTCATTCTTTCGATTCTCCTCCCCATACCGCTGGGAGTAGGGAGGAGTGAGCAAGTGGCTGTGTGGTACTTGGTTGCTGGCTGGGGTTAAACCATGACACACTGTCTGCAGAAAGCTCCTTTGTTTTACGCGTTTATTTACGTGTTTTACGTGTTTATTTATGTGTAAATTAACCTTGCTATGCTATTGTTGCCTGCACAGATGTATCTCTCAAAGATGCGTAGCCATGCAGCTTCTTGTTCAAAGTACCAGAATTACATAATGGAGGGCGTGAAAGCCGTAACTAAAGAACCATTTCACAACACCAGGTAACTAGCTCTTTTCTGGAAATACTTTTTTTGTCACAAAAAAAAAAATTTGAAGTATAAGCAGACTTTACCTCTTTGCTCAGTTTGCGTGTTAGTTGTTCTAATCCTTTCACATAGTTTAAAAACTAAGCCTTAATCCTGCAACTCACTGTGCACAGACAAGCTGCTCTTCTTTCTACTTAGTCCATGCACAAGACATCTTTAAGATCAGGGTACTTGGTAAAAGTAGCTATTTTTTGAATAAGACCTTTATCTTTCTATCTCTTGATTGTAGTAACTTATAATGAAGGGAAGTCAGAATTGATTGCAGTACACTCATCTGTATTGTAGCATACTGGGTGGTAGGTCCCCTGTGTATTTTAAAAAAAAAAAAAAAAAGGTGATAAATGGCATTCTTAACATTTGTAGAACAACTATTGTTCTGTGTAAATATGGGTGATATTAAAGAGTTCCTTAAGCCATTGTTAGGAATTTACAAACTGATTGTTAAAATTAGCTTGTCTTAATTGCATAGAATAAGATTATTGTTTTGAATAATTTGTATTCTTAAGAGCTGGTAAGACAACTTTTGAGTATTGAATCCTAAAGTTTTTACTTTTAATTTTCTTGCAATGGTAAATAACCTCTTTTTATCGCCCCAACCAGGAACTTCCCAAATCGCTTTACCTTTCCTTGTCCGTATTGCAGCGAGAAAAACTTTGATCAAGAAGGACTAGTTGAACACTGCAAAACATTGCACAGCATGGATGCAAAACAAGTGGTAATAAAAAGTCTTGGTGCAAGAATTGCAATGAAGTCTAGTCTTAAATCCCTTTGAAACAATGAATTAGAGACTCTTGAAGTTAAGTACATATTTATAATTATTCCTGTTAAAGTAAAATGTGGGTATGCTGTTCATGCATTTAACTTTTACATAATTTTGATGTTAGTTTTTGATACGTTCTCTGGAGATGACTAGTCTCTATTCCTATTGCAGCTATGTCACATTCTCCTTTCATATTTGAAAAATGGCAGACATTCAAAGTTAATTAGGCACAGTAACAAACATCAAATTAATCAAATATAATTTTAAAAGAAGTCAGACGTTTAATTTTCCCCTCTGCTGTTTTCAGCAAGAAGATACTATAAACCATTGGGACAAATGCTTGCAAAAAATAGTATATCATTCTAGTAATCTTTATCTGCTGATACTCCCTCTCATATAAGAGGAATTGCAAAACATGGAACTGAATTTGAAACGTTCATTTTTCTGGAAAGTTTTTTGGAATTCCAAATTATTTAGGAAAAAAGTTCCTTTTTTCTTTTGGAGAGAAGTGATCTTTGTGAAGGAGGTCAAGGAAACTTTTCTGTTACTGAGAAATAAAGACTGAAATCTTCTAAAGCAAACAGCTGTAGTGAATTCTCATTTTCAGAATGTGGGGAGAAGAGTAAGCCATTCCATTTCAGAGATCTAAGACATGAACTAAAATTATTCAGGGTTATCTGAGGCTTTTGTATTAAATGTCCCAGCAAACTATTTGACATCACTTTGCATATAGAATAGTGATTGTCACAAACCTCAAACTTCAGTCTTCCATGCTGTCTCTGTCCTGCCCTTCCTACGGTAAATGTTAAAGCATTTAACCATTGGGGCTTAATTGGCTTTTTTGTTTTTCTCTTGAAGGTTTGCCCAATTTGTGCCTCAATGCCATGGGGAGACCCAAATTACAGGAGTGCTAACTTCATGGAGCACCTTCAAAGGCGACATCGCTTTTCTTATGATACTTTTGTGGTATGTGTTTCCTCACCCTTGGAATACAACCTGATGACTCTTAAAACCCAGCTTTTTTTACATAGCTGCTACTGTGAAATCTCATCCATGCAGATGATATCATGAGAGAAATTGGATTAATGGCAAGTCAAAGGAAAATACAGCTTGTTTTCTGTTCTTATTTGGTGTTCTATTAACCAGCGTGGCTATTGCAGTAAAAGAATTTCTGTACCCTTTGTTTGTAGGATTATGATGCTGATGAAGATGATATGATGGCACAGGTTTTGATGCGTTCGTTGCGGGATAAATGAACCAACTAGAAGATTAACTGTAAAACCAAGCTTCCACGAGGGGGAAATGCCCAGCATCCTTGCACTTCTCCTGTACATCCCAAGATGAACTCAGGCATCCAGAAATATGGAAGACTTCAATCCCTATCTCAGTTTCAAATCCTGGTTTGATATTTCTGTACCACTCAGTCCTTTGTTAACATGGTCTATCCCATTCGACCCTGTCAGTCTAATTTTCTTACTTGCTTCATGAAGCTTAATTGTAGGTCAACATGGAAGAGACAAATCTGTTCCTTTACCTATGCCTATTTCTTGGTTTCTTTTGCAGTTGTGTTCATTTGACTGTCTGAAAACAAAAACATTCCAAATGGAACGGCCTGAACTAGTTAATAAATATCTCTTCCCAATCTCATTTACATATCTTAAATGATAGTATGAGAGGTGTATTTGTAGCTCTGTTTTCCTTTAGTGAGACCTCTAGGTGCTAACTGTAATTGTCAGACCAGCTCTCATTTAAAGTGACCTACAATGCCTGTGATTTCATAATGTTTCCCAGTGTTTAAATTCTTATAGGCAGCCTCTCAACTATATGGAAAACATGTCTGCAGTATGTGTCTTCACACTACAAACTTTCTTAGCAAGTCTTTGCACCTGTGTAAGCAGCTAGTTCAAAATATTTTAGTTCTGTGCATGATCATTACTTTCTTCCATACTTGGACCATAATTTCTAGCCTGGAAAATAAACTTTAATGTTGGTCTTAGTTAAAATGCATAATTTTTTATCTGTCTTAGCAAATATTAATCATATTTGCTGGCATTATGATTAAATTGGTGGTTTTGAACTTGGTTTTCTAGTGATTTTAAGCCTTATGCTGATAGGGGAATTCAGAAGGGTTTTTTTCAATACCTCTGCTTTCTATTTAAACTAAAATTTTCTTACACATTCCTAGTTTTTCCGTCTCTCAAGGCAAGCTGGTAACAAAACTTACTAATAATTCATAGCACTTGCATAGCACTACCTTTCTGCATTACAGATTTTAACCGGTATTTTGAATTCCTGTTCTTCATCTAAATGTTGCTAAAGTAGCTGAAGCTGTACTTAGATTGTTTTCCATATATTATATGTATAGTATGCAGGTATAGCTTTCAAAGAAAAAGTAAAATATAACCGAGAAAGCAGGATGACAATTCCAGTACCTGGTAAATGGATACTCTATGTTCAAGTCTACAGTTTTACTATAGGGATTCCTTTTTAGTTTAACGTTTTCATTAACAGCACAGTCAAGATGCTGAGATCTAATGATCTAAGACACCCGACCAGAACTTGTAAATCACGGTAGTGTTGAGATGTGTAGTCTAATTTAAGCATGTTTAATTGGAGCAGTGGACCTGCACCACCACGGAACTGAGTACTAATTAATTTATTTGATGAGTAAACTTAATATCATTGCACTCTGCAGACTGAAGTATAGCCTTACCCTTAAAACAATGAAACGCACCCCAGCTAAAACCTCTTGATTAAACTTTGTGTCCAGCCAGACCTCTAACATATTTAAGTTGAACTTGGTTTTAGTATGTTTTCTCCAAGTTGGTACGGGCTCTTCTAGACTCATCCTTAAGTATCTGCTTGGTGACTGGAAGCTCGGTCTTGCGGGGGGGGCGGGGAATCTCATGGTACTCTGGAGTAAGTACTGTGTTTGGGGTTGGTTATTTCTAATGCTTGATCTGCAAAGAGATTACAATGTATTAGTGGTTGGATGGGGATTTCTGGGTTCTGGCTAGAACGCAGTTTGGTGATGCCCATTGACCAGAATCTAGATTTCTGCTACTATTCTAAGTGCACTTCCATGCAATTCTGTTAAAATGTTTAAGGAGCAGTTAGAAGCTTCCGAGCAATTACTTTGTCATGTTTTTGACTTTTGAAGACAAGTTACAAATAAAGGTCATTTAATTTATAAAATCCTATCTTTGTGTCAACTCTTGTCATTTCTTCCTTGTGGTCCATACATTTCATTTTGACACCTTCCTAAAAACACTTCTTTCTGGCTGTGCAATGCTGCAGGGAGCACAATAGATGTTGAGAAATGCAGAGACTTCAACTTTTGGCTTCCATTAAATAGTTTGTACTGATTGGTTGCAATTTTATTTATAATCTTTCAAACTGTGGACCACGCAGGTTATGAAAAATAGTTCGGATTGAGTTCAGAGCAAGTTCTGCTAGAGCTGGCCAGAATACTGCAGGTGCAGTCTTGTATGTGGATACTCCTATAAGCTATAGAAAAAAAACCCAAAGTTTCTTGTTAAATTGGGGAAGTGTGACTGTCCAGCAGGGCTTTTCTGAAATCTTTACAGCTCCCATAGCTTTAACTCCTCTGGCTGTCAAGTTTATGGTGTTTACATCCTTATGTTGTCCTCAGTTTAGGTAGCTCCAAATGAGGAGGTGAAGGCTGGCTTGCAGCAATGACCAGTCAGAAATTGCTCGTGCTGGGTGATTGTACCCTGTCTGTGCAGACCCATTCCTTGACTATACAACTTGGGTTTGATTTGCATCAATTTATTACTTGGGAATTATTTCACAGAAGGTACAGACCAAAAATATTGACTGGAAAATGCATGCTAGTTCTACTTTTATCTTTGATTACATTAGTGTATGAGTAAGAAGCAGTGTCCTGGCACCTGCTAGCATGGTAACAGCCGAATTCACAGCACTGCTTTCTGTGCTGCGATGAGCATCCCATAGAACCCCTCGGAGATAAACTTAGCCATAGGCTTCCACTTACTCCAGCTGCTGAAGAGCTTTGTGTCTCTATGCTGCTGACTTCATCAGCTTAACAAATACAAACATGTTTATACATGCTGTGGTATGTCTTACTGATGCTGGTTGATTTAAAAAGACGTTCTGTTGAGAGGCGTGTGAGTTCCGTGTATAGCCTTGATTCATCTTATTTGCGTGCAGAAGCTCGTGATGAAAAAAAGCCTTATTATAGAACAAGCTAGTTTGGGCTTCTAGATCCAGTGGAGTGTTACTGCAGAAGAGTGAAGTACTCTGCCAGAGCTGCTCTCACCTCGTCAGCAGCCCATCTTGCAGCTGCAGCAAATCCCAAGTGCCCATTGTTGGTGATAATGCAATCGGGCTACCTCGGACCTGCGAAATTCCCCATGTCTGGCACAGGGAGTCAGCCTTAGGAGGACGATTAGTGCAGAGGGAGAGGGACAGAATGGGAGGAGGCAAGCTTGCAGTTGAGCTATTTTTTCAAACGAATCTGTCTCTGGTCAAAGACTGGCCTTAATAGGTCTCATAAAATGCCGTCAGCTTTAATTGCCTAACACAAAGGCATCACTTCAGCTGGAATTACAGCAATAAATCCCCCTGGTCTCTTTACACTGGGGGGATGAGATCTTGTAAAGGATCCCATCTATAATAAAGCATTCTAAGTCCTCATGTCACCTGATTGACAAAGGCACAGAAAATTTGCTTCAAGGCCTTTGGCCAGCTATACTGGATGGTCACTGGTAAGACCAGTGTAAGAAGGATTAACCTCTCGTGCCATACCAAGGCTATGTTAAGTCACGGAAAATCAAATCAGGGATGTGCTTACAGTCCTAAAGCTTTTCTTTGGGTTAAATGTACTAAAAATGACAGCGGGGCATTTGCCTGTTTTGGGGGTGGGGTTTTGTTTGTTTTTCTAACGCAGAGCTTCATGTCACAGTTGCATTGGTCCATGGTTCGTTCTTCAAAAGCAACTCATTTTTTATGGGTGAACTCCATTATTCTCCAGGTGACACAAACTAGGACTGTTAAAACCAGTATGAAAACTTCCTTTTCCTTCCCTACTCCTTCCTCAAAACTCACTCAGCGCTCAGTGAAAATAAGTGTTGCTGCTACAGTCTTGGGTCTCTCTTCTAGTCCTCCTCACATTTGTTCTGTCTTTACCTAGTACTCAGACACCGGGCTTTAAAAAAGTAATACAGTGGAGCTTCTGGGAGCTGTTTTAGTACCCCCGTGCAGTGAGGTTCCCTTCCATAACTTGGGCGTGGGCAGAATAAACCCAGCCTGGTGGCTGGAGCCGCTGGAGTGGTGGCCGGCCTGGCGTGCGCCGACAGCAGAGGGAGGTCTTGCATTTTGGAGAGAACGGGGCTCTCACCTCCCGACCCAGTGCTCGTCCCGGTCCTCCTCCACCGGGCTCAGGGGCCTGCGGTGGATTTCACTGAGCTTCTCCGGTCTTGCAGTGAGGGTGCCCACCTCAGCCCCACACCTCATGGCCAGAAATTCCCTTTGCTCCATCGCAGCCTCCCTTGGCAGCAGGAGCTTTGCTCTGCAGCGGGATATTTGAGATGCTTCATGTAGCCGTGGGGTCAAAGAAGGTAAAAAGAAGAATTTGTGGCAGACTTGCCGCTCTGGAGGTGGTGAGCATGTGCCTGTGAGCTCCAGACTGGCCGTCCATGTGGGTCTGGGTCCGGAGCTGTGCCCCAGGCTGGTGGCAGGGCTGCTCTGACCACCCGGGGGCTCAGCAGCTGCCAGAGCCCGGTGGTCTAGTGCAGGGTGCAATGGCTGAGAAAGCGCTGCCATTTCCAGCCCGTGAATCGTTGCAGAGCTTCCCCTTCCCTCTGGTCTCCTGCTCTCTGTCCCGTAGCTCGCTGGCTCACGGGCACAGGCAGGTCAGGCCACTCTCTCCCTTGATCTCGATTTTTCCTCTAGCACATGCAAGTTTTTTCCATGCGCAGTGGTTGGAACAGATCTGATTATTAACATTTCAGAAAGAACAGAGGACCAGGCTTTGCTTCTTGAAAGAAAACCGCCTAGTTGGGTTCCTCGTACAAGTGTCCCCAGCGTAACCACATCCGCGACAGGTGGAAAAGCACGGGGGGGCACCGACGAGGCACTGGGGGAGGCACCTGCAGCAGCACCCAGGCTGCTGCCCCCTGCACCACAGGGTGCTGCTGCACCTCTGGACCCCTGTGAGAAATGGGGTGGACCTGGCCTCTCAGATTTGCATCCCCCAAGGCCTTCAGGGGCACATTTTCCCCTCAACTTCAGGCTGAGCCAGAGATGAGTTGTGCAGATAAAACACCTGCTGAAAGCCACGAGCAGAGGAGGGACGGATCCAGCTCCAGAGCACGTGGCTGCAGGGGAAGAGTTTGCAAACGCAAGTTGTCTCTGCAGGACTGCGTGTGGCTGGCAGGACAAGCTTCCCAAGCTGTTCCTGCCCCAAAAAAACACTGACAGTGAGCTCAGCCCCCTCCCTGCACTGCAGCAGTGCCAGTGGAAAGCTTTGCTCCCCACTTCTGCATTTCAGGCAGGTTGTGGCTAAACAGGAACGTGTGGTCAGCAGGGGCTGGCGGAGCCGTGTGTGACGGCTGAGTCACAAGTGGCCCTGCACCACGGGCCCTTTTTCGAGTGGCAGGACCGGGCGCTGGCCGGGAGTGAGGCATTCCCAGCAGGTCCCGTTCCTCCTCCTCCCGCAGCCGCCCGCTGCCGGCAGCTGTCTTGGCCTGGAGCTGAGCGTGGCTCCCGCAGCAGGTGCCTGGATCCGTGCCCTGAGCCCTTCCAGCAGGGAAATCCCCACGTGAACCAGAGGGATGGGGCAAGCTGGAAGCCCGGGCTGGGCTTTTTAGCTGCCAGGCCGGGGGGACCGCTCCGGCTCTGCTCACCACTCCCCCAGCACCTGCTAGCAAGGCCCGGGCACCTTCCCATGGGCACATGTCCCCTGAGGAGCAGAAAGCCGAAGGGAGCATGTGCCTCACTGGACCTGTTTGACCCACACTGCCATGCCCATGGGGAAGGAGTTTGGGGAAGGCAGGAGGGAAGAAAATGAGAGAGGAGCTTGCTAGGGGAGGCTGCGCTGCCTGAAACTTGCCCAGCAGAAGGGAGAAGCATGCCCGGGCAGGTGCTCCTGACCCCTGCCTGGGGGAGGGAGTCAGCAGAGGCTGTGCTGGATGCGTCCCGCTCCTCTGCAAGTCACTGCCTCTTCTCAGAGGATTAATAACCTATGGCAAAGCGTGCTCCCCTTGCGTGGCTGTGTCCCAGCAGTGCTTTGGAGCAGCGGGGCACGGCAGAGGCTTGTGCTAATCTGCACCGCAGTCCCCAGCGGTGGGGCAGGGGCAAGGACAGGCACGCGTGGGGGGCCCGGGGCTCACCCTCCCGGCACACCGCCTTCCCTCAGCCCCGCCGCTGCAGGTCTCCCCAGAGACCGTGGGTCTGTGGCATGGCCCCTTGTCCTGCTTTGCTCCGGAGCATCGGCTGGTCCCCACGGGGAGCGCGGAACAGGGTAAACGCCAGAAATGGCTCCTTCATCATCATCATCATCATCAGCAGCAGCAGCAGCAGCAGCAGCAGAGGTTTCTCCACCGGCACCCGGGCAGGCAGCGCGGCCGCCCCGCGGGAGCGGAGCCCCGTGGGCGATCCCCACAGCCCGGCTCGGTCCCCAGCGGCCGCGGGGCCGACACCTGCCGGGCGCCCGCCCCGCCCCGCCCCGCCCCGCTCCGCCCATTGGCTCCGGGACCCGGGGGCGGCCCGCCCCGCCCTCCCCGGCCCCCGGGCCCATATTAGCGGGCGCGGCGGCACGGCGGCCCCGCAGCGGGCGGCGGCACCGGGGCAGCAAGATGCCGCGCTCCTTCCTGGTGAAGAAGCACTTCTCGGCCAGCAAGAAGCCCAACTACAGCGAGCTGGAGAGCCAGGCCGGTGCGTGGACGGGGCGCGGCGGGCCGGGCCACGCGCGTGGGGCGGTCCGCGGGGTGGTGCGGGGGCTCCGGTACGGGATCTCCTTAGGTCCGCACACGGGAGCGGGTGGGTGGCTGACTTTTTGCGGCGGTCCGGGTTTGTTTTGGGTTTTTTTTCCGTTTCGTGCATCTCGAGTGGGATGAGGCGCGGGATCCTGCGTGTCTCGGGATGCGGAGCCGCCCCCTGGTACCCCGGGGTGGGCGGAGGCGCCGGGGGTTCCCCCGTGGGGTGGGCACGGGCGCGCGGGGAGCTCCCCATGACGGGGTTGGGCAGGGGCGCGGGGTCCCCTTCACCCCATCCCACGCAGCAGTGCGGGGTGGGGTCGGGTCTCCTTTGCCCCCGGGTGGGCTGGGGCTCTGGGCCCCCGTGCGGTGGGCTGGGGTTCCTTTGCCCCTCCGGCTCCGGGGTGGAGCGCGGGGCTCCCACAGGTCGGGTCCCGTTGTCCCGGGGGTGGCGCAGAGCCCCCCCCCCCGGGGGTGAGCTGGGCACCCTGCTCCCCTGGGTGTGGAGCCCCGCGGGGGTGGGTCGGGGCCCCGTCGCTCCCATTCCCACGGGGAGCAGCGGGGCCCCGGCTGAGCGCTGCCGCCTCCCGCAGTGCTGGCCGCCCCGCTGCTGTACGAGACGTGCCCGCTGCCCGTCATCCCCCCGCCCGAGGTGCTCGGCCCCGGCGCCTACTACCCGCCTCTGGTGTGGGACGCGGGGCTGCTCTCCAGCCTCTTCCCGGGCGGCCCGGGCAGCGAGGCGGCGGGCGGCGCGGCCCCCGCCCTGGACCTGACGGCACTCTCCAGCGAGGAGGACGAAGGCAAGAGCTCGGGGCCCCCCAGCCCGGCCTCGGCCCCCGCCGCCGCCGAGCGCTTCCGCTGCTCCCAGTGTGCCAAGGCTTACTCCACCTTCGCCGGGCTCTCCAAGCACAAGCAATTGCACTGCGACGCCCAGGCCAGGAAATCCTTCAGCTGCAAGTACTGCGAGAAGGAGTACGTGAGCCTGGGGGCTCTCAAGATGCACATCCGGAGCCACACGCTGCCCTGTGTCTGCAAGATGTGCGGCAAGGCCTTCTCCCGGCCCTGGCTGCTGCAGGGCCACATCCGGACGCACACCGGTAACGCCGGCTCTCGCCCCTCTCCCTCCCTCCCTTATCGCCTCCCGCTTCCCAGCTCCGCGGACCCCCGGCGAATCGGCGGGCCGGGTGTTATCTGGGAAGATAAGGGCTTCCCAAACCCCCTTGGCACATCTCTCTAAAATGTCCTTTAAATATCCTCTTGGCTGGAACTGAGCGTGGGGTCAAGGCTCGGCTCGTAAATCTGTGCCGTTGCCGTTAGCGCCGTGCCTTCCCGCGAGCCAGCCCATCGCCCGCGGTGGACGGCGCACGCTTCAGCTCAATTTCATAAACTGGGGCTACGAGACTGCTGGAGCATTCCCTCCCTGTGCGCCACCATGCCCGAAGCATCCCTCCCTGCCCACGCCAAGGGCTCCCGGCCAGGCTCCCCAGCCAGGGCAGCGTCCCAGACCCACCTGCCCACCACCGTGGCCTCCAGCCTGCCGCCCCGCTCAGCAGCGATGAGGTCAGCTCAAAGCACACCCGCTGCCGAGATGCGCCCCGGCGAGGCCTGTGGGCAGGTGCTGGGGGCACAGGGCCGGCCACCCCCCGCACCTGTTGGTGCGGGTCCGGGTGCCGCAGCTGCAGCCCACCCCACCGCCACGGCCGCCTGTACAATGCGTCTCCTGAGCATCCTTTGTGGGGCTGCGGGGATAGTGTAATTGTTACTTGGCACTGATTTCACACCCTCTTAACGTACTAAAGATGATGGCTGAAGGAAGCTGGGAAGACTTAATTGTGCTTTCCAAATTGAGCATACGCATTTGTTTCCTCCAAAAGAGTCTTTCTGGGAGGAATTCGCCCTGGCCAGGCTTTTCAATGCGAGCTGGGCGGGAGAAGGGGGAGTGTGGGGTTCGGCGGAGGAAATAGCTATACTCACCCTGGCGCTGGCGCCTTTCAGCCGCTGCCTGCTATGATATAATTAACACATAGTGCTTGGCTTTCCTGCCTCTCTGCAAACGGTTCGCTTGGCTCCAGGCAGGAGACGAATATCGTGTCTTCGTTTGTATGTGCAACTGCCTTGCTGCTTGCAGATGTTTCCAGCATTAATTTTCCGTGGCTCATAGGAGAGGTTTTTCTGGGAGTAGGAAATTCCCAAGTCCGCGGCTTTCCCCTGAAGTGAATGCTGTACATGCCTCGCCCGGCTTTCCCTGCGAACAATAACAGCCAGCACTTCTTTTCACTGTGCTCTTCACAAACTTTGGCTAATGAATGGCTCCTTCTTTGATATTCCCCATGTGTTGATGCACTGGTTAATTGGGAGCGTTTCTCTTTGTCCCATAGGTGAAAAGCCCTTTTCCTGTACACACTGCAACCGGGCCTTTGCTGACCGGTCTAATCTCCGAGCCCACCTGCAGACCCATTCAGATGTAAAGAAGTACCAATGCAAAACCTGCTCCCGGACTTTCTCCCGTATGTCGCTGCTCCACAAGCACGAGGAGACTGGCTGCTCCGGCTCTCGCTGAGGACTCCGCTCCCCCAGGCCTCTCACCACGCAAATACCTATATTATAACTAGTTTCTGTAGGAGTTAGTTTTCTCCGTCGCTGTCACAGCGTGCACCGGGCCGGCTGCAGCTACTCCGGCCCTCGCCACCCTCACACTCCTCGCTATGTGCCTCCTGTGCAATGCAAAGGCCTGATCCTTCTCCCATTCCGGCGTCTGAGGGTGCAGGATTGGACTCCGGTGAAAAGCGTGGGTGGCAAAGCGAGTGCGTGAAACTCGGGGGGGGTGCAGCCCTGAGCCTGACCCGCTGCTGCCGCAGCCCCTCAGCAGGTGCCCCTGCTTGCCGGAGGCACTCGGCACCTTGCAGGGTTGGACCTGCACCCTGGCCCCACCACCGGTATCAAACATTGCCACAATGTAGCTTGGGGGGGGTGGAGGTTTTTTGTTGGTTTTTTTGGTTTGTTTTGTTTTTTTTTTTTACCATAACCACTTGGTAACTTTTAAGAACCAATATTTTTTTTTTAATGAAGGACAAAATGTTAACCACCCTGCCCCCTGCTCCGAGTGTATATATGCCGCCTGTAGAAGGTGTAACTATGCAATAATACAGTATCCCAGTAGTTGTGAAGCAGCTGCTTCTCCCCAGCACAATGACAATTTGCAATGCCTGCGAGATTAACAGTGTCCATAAAAGGCATGGGTAGCCATTTCAAACACCAACCCTGTTTACAGAGCAGCTATGCACTCAAGCACCTGTTAATATGACTCTTAACAACTGCTTTTCAAGAGAACTGTGACTAATAGCAGGCACTTGTCAGCCGATACAATGGTGGCCTGTCCCAAGGCTGCCCATTGACAGGTGTGTGCCAAAAGCCCTATTTATGGGTATTGACAGGTGCCTCCTGAATGCATCTTTCTTTGGACATTGTTTTCATGGAATCATTACAAAGAGGATGTTTACATTTCAAAGGTACACTGGTATTTATATTTTTGTGCCACAATTTTGTACTGATGAAACTTTTTATATAATTATATACAGTTTATTGATATTCAATAAAATCGTTAATTTATAATAGGGTTTTGTGGGTGCTTAGGGTGAGTATGCAGCAGTGGGTGTAGGTGGGGAGTGCTGTGGGCACCAGGGTGCTGGACTCAGCTCTCCTGCTCCCACCCCCCACTCCTGGCCTCTGGCTGCAGGTGAACGGCAAAAGGCATTCACACGCGGGGAATCTGCAGAGCACTTGCTTGTGAGGGAGGAAAAGGCAGGCTGAGTCAGTTCCTGCTAAAGGGCTGGGGAGGGGGCAGCTGTGCGGTGATGCAAGCTGGGGGGGGGGGTTCAGGCTGCTGGGGGTGCAGTGGATTTCCCTGGCTCCATGTGGGAAAGTGCAAGGGCTGGCCCTGTTCCTCCCAGCCTGCCCGGGTGGGTGCTGGGTTCCCCACGGGGCTACTGGAGCACCTGTAGCCTGGCCCGGTCCCTCAGCGCTCGCTGGGGAGCAGGTCTGTGCCGCAGCACTGGGGGACTGCCGCAGTGGGGTAGTGGGGCTGCCTCTGGCTCTTGGTGGGCTCCTGAGCCTCCCCGGGGATGGCTAAAGCACCAGGCACCTCAGCGAGGTGAGCCTCGGGGTGGGTGACCCGCTGCGGGTGGTGTGGCAGCAGAGGTGACACATCCTGTTGTCACCGCAAAGCCCTTCAGCAAGCACAGGTGGGGCTGTCCCCTGCGTGCCCACAGCTGGGAGGGGACCGAGGGGCAGGTGCTCCGGGATACCCCAGGTACCTGCCTCTAGGATTTCCATAACGAAACTGTCCCAGTGCCCCAAACCACCTGCCTCGCACCCTCCCAGCCACCTCTGAATCTGGGGTGCTTCGGGGACAGTGCAGCCGGTCTTGCCGCCTGTCTCCCCCAGGGGCTGGGATTTTATCCTTCTGCCCCCGCATTTCCTCCGTGCCATCTCCAGGATGTTGCTTTTAACCAGGGAATAAAAGCGCGTGCCCCCCAGCACTCATCCCCCCATCCAGCCCGTTGGCGTCCGGCTCCCTGCGCCTCTCCCAGGGGCTGTTACGGAGCAGGAAGAGGTGTGTGGCTGTAAAAGCGAGGAGAGCTGCTGCTCGGCCCTTCTTTAATTAAGAGCTCGCCCAGTATAAACTGACTTTCCCAGCCGAGTTGGACTCATTACTTGATTATTAAGCAGGGCAGGAAGTTTTGGGTTTGCTCTTGTGTGTGCTTTTTTCTTCCTTTTCCCAACAGGAAGCGGGGGAGGGGCACTAATTACTTTCAGCTTTCCATCCATAAAATCCTGGAGCCGCAAAAGCAGCTAAATAGTTAAAAAAAGACCAATTTTGAGAACAGACCACCTGCAGAAGCTGGAAAGGAGGGTCGAGGAGTGGGTAAGCAGGGAGCAGAAGCCGGCCGAGCCCTGCTTGCCGGGGAGGTAGTGCAGGCTGTCCCGCCAGCCCGGGCTGGTCTTGGCTTTGTGGCTCTGACATGCAAGAGCCCTCCGTTACGGCTCAGCTTTAAGGCCCTGCAGCATGCATCCAACTACACCGCACAGGCTGTGCCTTACCCCCGTCCACGAGCGTCATGGCTGTCACTGATTCGGATGGAGACGCTTTCCTGCATCATTCGGGCTGTTGCTTCGTCCCTGCGCTGGCACCCACCGGGGAACCCTGCCAGCTCCCTCTCAATGGGCTTCGACTAATATCGGTTAGGCAGGCAATGAGAGTTGTGAGAAACCCCTGCCTTAGCAATCTTTCCTGCTCTCAGTTGTGTTCCTGGCTTTGTCCAGAGCCTGGCTGGGACGCGAAGCTTTTAGAGAGAAGGTATAAAATGGGTGGAGGACAGCCTAGGCTCGGACTGACAAATCCCGCTGGCATTCAAACACAAATGCAGCCTTAAAACACTGGAAAAAAGAAATGCTGCCTGTTCTGAATCACAAAAGCGCAGCCCACTGGCACTTGGGCTGCTGCTGCATCTGCTCCCTTCCCTGCCCTGCCCAAGCACCCAGAACCCCGGGGACCGGTGGCTGCTCAGATGCTGTCCCGCAGCTTGGGGCACTGCCTCTGACCTCCCCATGTTATGCCCATGTCTGGACCAGCTGCTGCCCTGTCGCAAAGTGATGGATGTGGCCCAGATCCCTCCTCTTCTGACGGGCTGCTCATTCTCCTACTGCAAAAATGTTGCTCATTTCTACACTGAGGCTGTTGGGGTGAGCAGAGGGCTGGGGCCCATGACAAGGACAGGCTTGCCTCCAGCTCAAACCTGCTGCAGACGTGGGCAATCCCCTCTGTCCTTTCTCTGCCCCCATACACCTTTGGGGTTCTGTTGTGGTGGAGAATTGCACCCAGGAGCTGGGCCTGGGGATGAGTTACAAGTGCTTTTTCATTTCATTTTTGGAAGGAAACCCCCCCTGAGCAGCATCCCTGGCAGCAAGGGCAGCTGGCAGCAGGGCCATGGTCCCCTGCCCTTGGTCCCCTGCGCTTGCCTGGGCAATGAGTGCTGCACAGCGAAGCCAGAGGGTTCATGGAGGAACCTCAGCAGTTTTTCCCCTGTTTTTTCCCCCTCTGTTTTAATGCCACAGGAACTAAACACACCGTAAAGCCGCTGCCCACAGCCCGGCTGTTTCATCCAGGTAGCGCAGGCTGCAGTTTCGGTGGTGGGGGTGGTGGAGGATGGGGGGGCGGCTGGCGATTAATGGGAGGAACCATTTGGTGACCACCTTGTGTGACCATCTGTAACAGATTACGGTGTCAGCGCTCGTAAAAGCCGGGATTCAATCAAGCGCCCGGCAGGTAGCGGGGGGGCCCCGCTGGCAGGGGCCGTGGTGCCGGGGTGCGGGCTGTGCCGGCTCCGGGCTGCCGCACTCCCCGGGCGGCAGCATGGCCACGGCGTCGAGCGTTTGAACTCCGCTATTTAATTTCCACGGACCTCCACGGGACCTTTAAACAAGCACGTACGTCCCCTCGGCTCCTGGAGCCCTTTCAAAGGCTCTGGGAAAACCACAAAGTGCCTTTTCTTCCTAGAGAGGACTAGATTTTTTCCCCCCTCCCTGACCCGATGCAGAATTAAGGGTGTTTGGAAACCCACTCTGCCATGGGACCCCTCCCAAGGCAGAGAGCTGGGGCAGACCCACGCGGAGATACTGGGTTGAAAAGGGCTTTAAGACTTCCACACCGCTGTTTGAAATCGTCCTGTCTCTGCAGGCATCTGGACTGTCCCAAAGGGGACGAGAAGGGAAGCGGGTGGATTACAGGCACCTTTGCAAAGGCTAAGCTTCATCTGCGTGGTGATTTGGGGCTGTAGTTCCCCAAACTGCCTTTTTCACCCTTTTCTGTCCAAAGCTGCCTTTTTCACTCCTTTCTGTCCCCACCTCTCTCGGGGTCAGGCATGAGGCATGCCTGGCCTTGGTGCAGTGAGGGCATAGAGCAGCTCCAGGGCCACTCTGCACCCAAAGTCCATGGCAAACTCCCCTGGATAGGGCATCCAGGCATTAGGAAGAGGAAAAAGGGAAAAAGTCTGGAAAGTGTTTAAACACAAGGAACATGCTGAGCCCATCTCACGCTCAGCTGAGCTCAGGGCTCCCTGCAGAGCTCACCCGAGGCGGGGAGCCAGCGGCGGCTGGGGGACAGCCCTGACACTGCCTCCCAAAATTCCTCCCCCAACCTCCAAGGCAGTAGGAAGAAAAAATTTTCTACTTTCTTCTCCTGCAAAACTGTCCCATAGAAATGTTCTCTTTGTGATCTCCCAGATCCCCCGCAGCCTCTGGAGGAGAGTTTCCAGCATCCGAGCGTGCGGCCCCGGGAGAAGGCAGCCAAAGCTCAGCCCCTACAAAGTGTAGCTGCCTAATTCTTCTTTTGGCTCTTACCTTACCTAGAAAAAGCTGAATAAACAAACAAAAATCGGGCAGGATCCAGGGAAAGGCCCGTTATTAAAGTCAATCGCTGGACGGCTGTTTCTGATTTGGGGAAGGCAATGACCAGAGCTTTGCGGCAGAAGCCAGGACGGCTCATGGAGTGATCAGCAGAGACAACACGGGTTTCCCACTGAAGATACCTGGGACCGTGGAAGGCCTTGGAAGATGTGTGCATTTATCCTCGGCTGGACAAGAAGGGCAGCAGGTGCTGGCGGAGGCCCCAGTGAGCCCCTGTCAACAGGCAGTCCTGGTGAAAGCCTCCGTCCATTAACAGCTCACCATAAGGAGAGGGGTTCACAAACAAGCTGCAGGTGTAGCTATTGTTTTTCCTGCTCTGGGCTATTGACACGAGCAATAATCTCAAATTAATCTTTAATCGGATGATGAACTGATAGCGTGGGGCTGGGGAGGTGCGAGTCTTCCCATGGAGACAAAGAGCATGGCAAATGTGGAGAGAGGGAGCCCAGGAGACCTGGGGAAGGGATGCAAGGCTAGAGGATTAAAATAAAGACGATTTCTCCGTGCAGATGCAGGTGGCCTGGGTTGCAGCATCACCGCGGTCTTGCTGCTGGCTGCTCATGCCTTTCCGAGGGCATCACCTCTCCTCGGCCACGTTGCCTGCAAGTCCCTCCCTGCCTGCCCCCGTGCCGGCGGGGCGAGGGGCGATGCCCACCCCAGGGCTGCGCGGTGCCCTGGCAAAGCATCAGCCACCTGCCAAAACAGCTGGAGCGCGCGCCTCGCTGGGTCAAAACTCAGACTGTAAATCCTCCCGGCGGAGGCCAGCTTTCCCCTGGGTGAAGCGAGCACAAACTCCTCGTCCCGAGCGTGCAGGGAACCTCCACTCACCCCACAGGGTTGAGAAACAGCTTCCCGGGGCTGTCTCACCCTCCAGCTATTTATGTCCCCTGCGCAAATGTCATCAGTGGGAGGATGGGCAGTGCCCGCCTGCGCTCACAGGGGTTTGAGAGACCGTGGAGGGACGGACAAGCCCGATGTTGTGGGTTAAACGGTTGTTTCTCCTCTCTCCTTCACAGCTGGTCCCGAAGATGGTGAAAGCTTTGGGGGCAGCCGGTGCTGCTGCCCCGGCAGAGGCAAGCTCATGTGTGGTGGGAGTGGGTGTCTGTCCCCGGGCGAGTGCAGGCAGATGGGTGACACTGAGGGACCAGCCAGGACCGGCCACAGAGCCCCTCTGCGGAGACACCCTTGCTGGAGCCCCGAGCGCTTCACAAACCGCTCCGTTAACAGCAGTGGGTTGAAAATGAAAGCCATAAAGCCGTTATACTTAATTTTTTCACCTGAGGATGAACACTTTGGCACAAGGGACACAAGCGCACGCACAGCAGCGACCCGTGTCCTCCCCACAATAAGAAGTGCAGGAGTTACCAGCCTGCGCCGACAGCTTTACAATAGCAATGCTGTGCTGTAACTTATTGGAGATCTGCCTAGAAAATCATCAGAAAGTATTTTAAATCCAGCATAACATACATATTTATGGATCACCTTCTGTTTTACTGGGCTCCCTGAAAGCAATGCGAGGCCTGTTTTACTTTTCTCAATAAAAAGGCTCACATTTCACATGCGAGGAGATTGGCGTCTCCCGAGCTAATTAATCCGGGTTCCCCTCCACCTCCGCATTTTCCACGCAGGGTTAGGCTGGCGACACTTTGTCTGTGGCCGCTCCGGGGAGGACGGTGCTGCACATTAAGCCTCCTTTGCCAGCGATGCGCTGGAGGCAGAGCGGGGCGAGGCGAGGAAGTGGCGGCGTGTCGAGGCACAGAGTCATGGCCCGTTATAAAGAGCTTCAAGGGCCTGCATTATGTCATTACTCAATTAGCCTGTTGGTAATAGCACTTCATTAGAGAGACAGTTCCTATTCACTGGCCCTAATCCACTTTCTAAAGGCAGGGCTGGAGCCATTGATCACTTTTCCCGCTTTCCCGATGAGGCAGAAAGCGGGTTTGGAGAGTGGCCCCACGGCTGACGGGGTGGGGGGAGTGATCCCACTGCTGTGGCTGGGGCAGCTCCCCACCACCCTAAAACCAAGACAGGGGTGGCAGCACCCAGCCCCATCAGCTCAGGGATGTGTGGGGGTGCAGAGCACCTGCCCTTCCCACCGACCTCAGAAATCAGGCTGTTAACCAGGGAGCAAAGGAGTTTTGGTGTCAAACCATAGGCGACCGCAGCTGGGGATGTGACCCCTCCTCGCCTGGCTGGACGCGATGGGTGAGCCAGTGCCAGCGATGCTCTCGGGGGACGGGCTGTGGGGATGGGCACCGCCTGCCCAGCCTGTGCCTCGCTTCCATCCACAGTGGGGGCAGAAAGAAAACCTACTCTTTTTATTTATTTTTTCTTTTTTTTTTTCTTCTTTTTTATCATTTCCCCCCCCCTCCTCCGCTCTCTGACATGCAGTGCTCGGTGGAAACTGAAGCGGGGTAGGAAGTGGCACGAGAGCCGCGCGCAGGAAACCGATGTGTGTCAGGAAAGGATGTCAGCGCCGGCGGTGGGACCAACAGCCGGTGCAGGAGCTGCCCCCACCCTGCCGGCGACTCGCCGATGAGAGGGGCAGGAAGCGAAATGGAGCCCTTCCTGCAATCGAGGTGGTGATAGAGCAAACCTAGAGGTGCAGGGAGCTCCCAGCCAGGGCAGAGGTGCCCAGCCGGGGTAGCACCGTGGGGCTGGGAAGAGTTCCCTGTGTCCTGCCCACCCTGTTGGCTTCAAAGCCATTGGGCTCCTGCGCCCCGCAGGGACCTGGTCCCCTAAATCCCCCCACCAGACAGCCAGAGCACCCTCAGCTACGGCCCCGAGTGAGGCTGCCTCACGGCTGGTGCTCAGGGCCTCATCCTGCCGCAGCCCCCAGAGGGACCCCAGCCCGCAGGCACCTCGCCCACCCCACGTCCTCCTTCCCTGCGGCATCCGTCAGCCAGATGCCCCCTTCATGCCGTGCTGCCACGGGAGGAGCTGGGCCTGGGGGTTTTCCCTCCCCTATAAAAAATAACCATCGCTCAGACTTCAGAAAGATGCAGCCTAAGCACAGAAGTTACTTGAGGTCAAAAGAAGTACTGGAGTAGGAAAGTTTACTGCCCTGGTTACAGCAGCTACTGTCTGTGATCAATATAATCCAAATTTTCTCCCCCAAAACCTCACTTTATAGCAATAGTCTTCCACCGTCACTTCCACCAGGCTGGAGGGCAGCAACGTGGGGCCCCCATTTGCTGGAAAAATTAATAGTTATTAGTAGTTGTGACTCAGGCGAGGACCCAAAGGCCAGTTTTTAAATGCAGACACTGGTAGATGGCAACTGGTTTCCCTCAAACAGTCTTCAGAGCATCACAGGAGCCAAAACAGCGGCTGGCACGTGCCTGAGGGACAGGGACTGTGGTCCTTGCTGGCTGCAGGGGAGGAATGGAAGGCTGGGGCGTCACACACCATCACCCATCGGAAAGTCCAAATATTCCACAATTTAAGCAAACACCTTGTTTTCATTCAAATCCTTTTGCCATTTCATAATACTGGCTACTTCCCTCCGAAAGGAAATAGCTGTCCCATAAATAAAGGAAGGTGGGAGGGAGCATGGGGGAGGCTGCGAGCGCAGGCGAGGCAGTTGCAGAAAGCTTTTCCCGGTGTGCTCCAGCTCGTGGCCGCAGCATGACATCGGTAAGCGGAAGAGCAGAGAGGGGCCGCAGCACACACGCGTGCCAAGGAGCCGCTCGCACATGGCCATGCCTGGGGCACCCCCAGCCCTCCCCTTGTCACCCCCAGAGCATCCTCCCTGAAAGCATCCTCCCGGTCAGCCGGCCCAGCGTGGCGGGGGCGTGCTGAGAGTGGTCCCCACAGTGAGCCCCATGCACCGAGCAACGAGCCTGGGCTTCTGGGTAGCCGGAGCTGTTTTCCCACTGCAGCAGGAGCCTTGGATGGAGGCACCTGCAAAATAAACTTGTGGCACTGAGCGAGGGCAGGTCGGCGGCGCAGGGAACAGCCGGGCAGGTGCAGGTATCGCATCCCGTCTCCGATGCTGACTCTGCATGCTCGGTTGTGGCACACCATCTTCACGTGCACTCCTTTCCATGCACAGTGGGGAATATCATACCGCAGTTGCAGCCGTAAGGAGCTCTCTGAGCCTGGTGGTGGGGAGCAGGCATGCCCAGCAGACAAGCCAAGACATGAGAAGGGGCACCGGGACCAGCACCCTCCTGGCGAACCCTCACCGGCAGCCCCATTGGGAGGCCTGGGACCCGCTGGCCCTGCGTACCTGCGGGTTGGGGCTCTGCCAGCTGCGGGTTTCTCTCTGCTGGCCTGGCCTCAGCACTGAGCCATTAATAGCCAGCACTAGTTGTGTCTCTCCAGCCCGCAGCTCCTATTTTCTTTCAAAACCAAGCTGCGATGGGAATGAATTATCTCTCTTCATTTTCATTTTCCCTCTGTCTCTGCTGCTGGCAAATTAACAGCTTCCCTTGATGCCAAACGGTCTGCAGTTTATCTCCCAAAGCACGAGTTTCACTCCCAATCTGCACTGGGGAATCTTAAAGTAATTGCAGAAAACTATTCTGAAAGCGATCCAGCAGCAAAGAAGTCAAATAAATAGGGACCATATGCACCACGCCAGTCAGAGGCGCCGCACAAAGATGCTCTCATTTGCAGTGCTCAGTCCCACCCCAAGCCGGCAGTGTGGCTCGCCTGCCCCACACACAGGGCTCTGATCTGGTACAAAAACTTTCTCCAGAGTTGGTTTGCAGTGCCCGAAGCTCACCAGGTTTGCAGACTGAATTTTGCATGCACGCTTGCCGGGTGTGGTTTTGCCCAGGGTTTAGCTGGCTCTTGGTGGAGGACAGAGAAGAGAGCTGGTTGCTAGCCCTGGGAACTGCCACCAGCAGGTATTTAGACTGGCCTCTGGGTGCAACACTGCGGGGAGGATTTCCAGTGCACCATGAAGGACTCTTCACCAGGGCCTCATTTTCTGTTGGGCTGCATGGGATCTTGCTGACATGGTCTCATTCTAGCTAAGGCGGAGACTCGAGCTTTCTCAGCTGTGCCAGGCTTGGATCTTTGCTTCCTGTGACCCGTTTTCCCCCATTAAATGGGATGGACACTGTGAGGTCTGTCAGCCCGAAGCCAAGTTCCTGGTGCTGGGTCGGAGGTGTGCTGCCAAGCAGGATCCAGCCCCAGCCCCGCACCACGAAGGTCTGCCATGGCCCTTGGTGGCTCTGCAAGGGAGGGTAGAGGTGGATGCAAAGCACCTCCTAAAGCAGATGACACCGGGACCTTTGATCCCTGTGCAGCCCATCCCTGCCTGGTCATGCACATGCATTTTGGGTGCTCCCTTGGTCCCCGTTGGCGACGCCAGCGCTGCCTCGCTGCTCAGTGCCGCTGGGGCAGCCAACCCTGTTCCTCCTCGGCCGGGAGAGGCGGCAGCCAAAGGGCTCATCCCGCAGCTGCCTTCACCTGGTCCCTGCTTTACATCAAGGAGCCCCAGCACAGATCAAAGTGCTCTGAGGTTTCCCTTGCGCAGCCCAAAGTGCTCTCAGAGGGTGACGCGCTGCTGCCAGCAGCCCCCGACCGCGGGGACGGGGTTATCCCCCCCATCACAGCCACCTCCTTCTCGCCGCTCCTCCCGCGGGCAGGCGGGCAGGCGCTTGGCTGGGTCTGCGGACCCTCAGCATCTCTTGGCACCGAGCTCCTGCACCGGCTGCCCACCGCGGTGCCTGGGTTTGCAGTGCTCCCCTGCCCCTTGCTAAGGCACTGCTGGGTCTCCTTTTGCTCAGCATTGCCTGCGTTTGCCTGTGGATGGAGAGTGACAACGCTTGGCACAGTAATAGTGACTGCCACAGTGTGGGAGCTGGGGAGGGTGATGGTACGTGGCCCTGCTGGGGGGCATAAAGCGGTTGGACGCCTGTTATCACTGAGTGTCGGGGAAAATACTGTGATTAGACAGAAAGAAGGAAAATAATAATGGCTAATGCTTCCAAAAGTAATTTGGGGAGCCTCAATTTAGAAAGCCAAAATTGAGCTCCCTTGAAGAGGCTGTTTTCCAGAGGCTTCTCCAAAACGTCTGGAGGAGCTATCCGTTGTTTGGCACCAGCAGCATTTACCATTTCTGAAAGCTGTGGCTGGGAACTACTAGTTAAGATGCCTGCCTGCCTGGCACTGGGGCTGCCCATCACGAAGCGGTGAGTCCTCTCGCAAAACCCTCCGGCTGTTGGATGGGTCAGCCTGTGCCAGCAATACCGGGCTAGCATTACCCCAGGCTTGGGTTGTTACCACGAGCGAGGTTTCTGAAAATAGTCCCTGGCACCCCTCCACGCTGCCGGGCCAGGCCAAGCGTCTCTGAGACTTGCTTCCAGCTTCCCCATAGCCCCAGTGGGAAGAGGAGCCTCTCTCCCTCCACGCTGCCTTGGCCCCCTTCTGCCCCACTGCCCCTGCCTGGGGCAGAGCCCCCCATCCCCCCGCTGCCGCCCAGCCCCACAGCTCTCCCGACGGCCGCGCTGAAGGCAGCCTGCGTACATAAAATTAGCACCCTCGCAGGAGGCTGCGAGGGAAAACCTGCCCTGGGCGGCCGCAATAGAAAGCAGATGCTCTATGATTAAGCCCACATGCACAGGGCAGCACCGTCCTCTGAGCAGGGCTGCAGTGCCCAGGCCGCAGGACGGAGGGCACACGCTGGAGCAAAGGCTGCTTTGGGCAGGGACGCCTCGGGCTGGGAGCTGGCGGAGGGGCTGGATGCAGCCTGGCTTCTGCCAGCCTCCCAGGACTGGGGAGGGCTAGCAGGATGGAGCCAGGGGAGCTGCTTCTGTGTCCTCTGTAAGTGATGTTCAGGGTGGAAATGGTCTTAGGAACAAGTGCAGCTCCCCTGAAGGCAATGCCCCACGCTTGCAGGAGCCCAGCTCAACTTTTTGGCTCCATCAGGCCAAGAGGACTGTGTGAGACGAGGTTTGGGCTGGGGAGCTGCATCCCGATGGCGTGCACTGCCAGGGATGAAGCCCTGGAGGCCAGGAGGGTGAGGAGAGCCCTCCCCAGCGCAACTCCAGCACAGCATCCCCAGCACTAATGCCATTTGCAGCCTGCTTGGAGGAACAAGTGTCCGGCTCCAGCCAGCAGCTCGACTCCCCAAACCTTCCCCCTCCACGAGGCCTCAGGTCACTGAAACGCCATATCTCTTCTCTGCAGAAAGGGATGCAGCGGAGTTTCAAAGTCCAGGGGCCGGTGACCCCGGCCGGGCCTCTCCTGCATGGCCGTGTTGGGAGGCGCAGAGGGAAGATGCGGGTTTGCCGCCTGCAGTCAAAAGCCCGGCAGGAACAAGCCATGTAACCTGAGAGCGATTTTCTTGATAAGATCTAGGCAAAGGGGGGGGGGGGGTTGTAAGGTCAGGTCGCAGGGGGCTTGCTGACCCCTCTGAACACCAGCCCAGGACCCCAGCACCAGTGGGCGAGCTAGGATGCTCACCGGTGTTGCCGGCTTCGTTTCTTCTTGTTTTCTTCCCTTTCATGGTTTTGTCTCTGAAGGGGGGAAGTCCCCACTTATCTCCTGCTTTCTCCAGTCTCCCCAGTGTGGTTTCTCCAGCCTCGCAATAAGGCATGGCCATTTCTGTTTCTTCTCAAGGCATTTTTCCACCCACCCTCTCTGGCCCTGGTGGGAATTGTCAGCTTCGAGATAACAAGAAGGATGAATTGTTCGTACAGGATGTTGCATGAAGCCCAAGTGCTATTTGCAGGCAATTTTAATAAGTAATAATAAGGAGAGAGAACTCCAAAGGAAGTAACCTGGTACAGCAGACAAGGCAGATTTATCAAGGCAGGGAGGAAATACTCCCCAGAAATGAATCTGGCATGAGTTCCTGCGCACCAGTCCCACGATCCTGTCTGCCACCACAGGCAACTCTTATCTGAAACAGTCCAGTGTTTAAAATAGACTGGAAAATAAATAGTCTTCCAGCACGACTGATCCTCCAGAGCCTGCAGTTCATCCCAGCAGCATTTACAGTTTTCTCTGGAGTGTTTCCGACATGTACTTCAAGGCCTTCCAACTCTTTTCTCCTCCCCTGCTTGTGACATTAATGAACCTTAAGGGATTCTTAAAGCACGTTTTATGTGGATGTATTTCTAAGCAGGAGAAGGAGAGAGCGGTTCCCAGCCCTCCGTGCCTGGGGTGGACGGAGAGTCACTTTGCGAGGCGCACTCCAAACAGGAATCCATCAAACGCCAGGGCTAAGTGTTGCTGCGGCAGCTCTGCTAGCCGTGAAGTTGTTTAATGTTCATTGTTCACAGCTGTGTCACCCTAATAGAGTATTTTATTGTTTTTCCAGTTGTACTTAAAACCATCATTCATTATCCTGCCCAGCCAGCGAGTGCCTCACCTTTAATTGATGACACCAGACAAAATGCCTGGTCAAAGTTTCCAGTGTCTCCACCACAACTGGGACTGGCTCCTTGCCACCCCAGACCCTGCCAGCACGGTTCAGCCCCAGCGGGTGACCTGGAGGGCGAGGGGGACATGGCCACCGGGAGCTCCGGTCCCCCACGGTGCGGCTCCCGGGGGAGCAGGGGCTGCTGCAGCAGACCCTGCACAGAGCAGTGGTTGTACCTGGGCTGGGGCACCAGCTTGGTGCAGAAACCCTTAGGAGAGAGCAGACACCCTGAGGTGCCAGGGATGCTGCAAGCCACCCACCGGGCTATGACAAGGACAAGCCTGGGCGGCAGCAAAGCCTGCAGGGCTATCCCTGCCCACCTGGAGAGCAGGGCACCCACGGCCATCGCCTTGCCCTGATTGAATCAGCCCTGACAGGGGCCTCTTATCGCCCGTGAGGGGCAGGTGGAGGCAGAGGTGAGGTCCAAACAGCCCCAGCGCCGCACATCTCACCGTGCCCAGCTCCAGCATCAGTGTCAGCTCCCCTAGGTACACCCCAAAATGCACCAGCAGAGTCATCTCCCCTCATTGTCCCCGCACGCTGGGCTGGCCCATCCCCTGTCCTGCCCCGAGCCACCCCAACGCCCACCCGCCCACAGGCCTTTACACGACGTATGACAACTAATTGCAGTGACTAAATTTTTATGCTGGGAAACAGCCCTTTTCGCAGGCAGGGAAGTCTCTCTGCTCTGTGTAAGTCCTGACAGACTCTCTACAGTAGTTAAAAGGGATGGCATTAAAGAAAAAGAACTTAAACAACCCCAAAGTGAAGGGCCTGTAATTTATTTACTCCCCCCAATGAATGCTGGTTGCAAATCACTCTGTATAAAAATAACTCCTTTCTCCAACTTTTGATCTCTGATATTCCTGTATTTCCCTGGGGAAAATGTAAATCTATGAACTTATTACTAATGTTTCCTGTCCCTGACAGTGGAGCCAGTTGATATTTTACTTGAGAAGCTGGAGAGCAAAAAAAAAGCAGCATAAACTTAATGACTGCGGACTGTTTCCAATCTTAGTTTCACTTTTCAGATGGAGAGTTTCCATCTTACAACAGGGAGAGGGAGATTTTTAAATAAAACATGATTTAACTTTAGCCAAACTTCCTCCTAGTGTTTACGCTTTTGGCTCGGGGCTTGATCCATTTAAAGCTGGTTCCTTTTGAAGCGGCCCCGGCTCATCACTGCGCACCGACATGACGGCTTGGAAATTGTCTGTTCCACTTCTGGATCTGAATTCCCCAGCCTCTGCCTGCCTCATTGTCCCGCCTCGGGGAACGGCTCCTGGCTCCAGCTCACCAATGCAGGCAGCGGGCAGCAGGCAGGAGTGGGTGATGGTGGTGTGGTGGCACCTTGCACTCGCTGGACATCACCTCGGCACCGCTGTGGGCACCCGGCTTGGCCATATAAAGTGTGGCCGTATAAAGCAGCTCCATGTCACTGCTGTCCCTGACCATGGTCATTTTGTAGCCCCAAAGCCATGTCCAGGAGCGGCCGGTGGGGAGGGGCGGGGCAGGAGCTCAGGGGTCCAAAAAATGCTTGGAAAGTTTCCAAATTGTCTCATTTTGGTGTGTTCCTCCCCAAAACTAAACACGTTTCTAGTTCACAACAGGCTTTGCTTGGAAATGTAAGCTCTTTAGTGGGAGGCTTTGTTCAGCCTGCTGTGCTCCTGACCAGGTACAGCACAATCTCTGTGAGGTTTTTCAGGTTTTTTCCTATTTCAGAATAGAAAAAAGAAAAATCCCCCAGAAAATCTCAGAGCACAGGAAGATCATTTCCTGGCAGCACCGGCACTGGGAAGATGGCTGCACGCAGGCAGCCCAAGCCTGGCTCTGTGAAAATGGCTTCTTCGGCTTCTCCCTCCTGGCTTGGGCTCTTCTCCCCATCCCGCAGAGCCCTGGCAGAGCCGGGAGCCCTCCGAGTCCTGGGATGGCTGGCGTCAGACGGGAACATCAGCTCCTCTCCTCTGTGCTCTGCCCGCACCTGCGGTCCCCTGCCCTTTGGAGCTGCCCGTCCCTGCCCCGCTCAGCCCCCCTGGCACCCACTCGGGGTTGGGTGCTGGGGGTGCCTGGGGGTGCAGGGGAGATGGGTGAAGCAGAGGCAGCCCGGCCCCACGGCCGCTGGCCGGAGCGAGCAGCAGACCTGACGCCAGGCGTGGAAGCCGGCTCCCGCAGGAGCAATTCAGGCGCTGTTTTAACGTCAGCCAAAACACAGGGAATAAAAGGAACTTTAATGGGGTCTAAGTTGAGCTGTGCACCCTGGAGGATTCCTGGCTGCCTCTGTTTGTGTCAGATAAATAGCCCTGTGACTGCAGTAATGTTTAACATCCCCTCTCATTATCTTACTGGCATGCCTGGGCTCCTGCAGGGATTGCAGCCAGGCCCCAGCCACATCTTCCCTCCCAGTCCTCATCCCGCTAGCTGGGCTGCAGCAGCACTTAAGAGCATTTTTGAAATGCAGCCTGATCCAGGGCTTAGGAGAAGAGGCTATGAGCTGAGCTCAGTGCTGGTCCCGCTGCAGGGCAAGAGCCCCGGGTCTTCTCCTGCCACTAGGAGAGCCCCCGTGCCCTGTCCCTGTGGGCCAGCCCTCTCCTGGTGCTGCCAGCTGGCCAGGCAGACATGATGTTGGCCTCAGTCCCCTCCTTGCCTCAGTTTCCCCATCAGTAGTACAGCCTTAGTGAACCTGACTATTTTTTTCTAAAGAGATTTGAAGTTTAAAGCTGAAAAAAAAAAGCATCTTATACACAGGTGGTCAAAGTACTATCATTATTAATAATTAATACTTATTAAGCCTAATAAGCATCATGAGCCATTCCAGCATCCCAAAGGGTCTGCTGGAAAGAAGGGTCCTTATGTCCCGTGTCCCACATCCCACATCCTATGTCCCTGCCCCAGCGGGTGCTGTTGGCCGTCCCCCTTGCAGGCTTTTGCTCAGCACCTCCCTTTCTGCGGGGAAGGGTTTGATTTTTCTAAGAGGGAGGGCTGGAGAGAAATACCACCTTTAGAAATGACCCTGGGTCCAGTGCGGGTGCCTGCCGCCCTGCTCTGCCGGCAGGTCAGAACAAGGGAGGATTGAGCCGTGCAACCTGCCGGCCTTTAAAGGGCTGCTTGTGCCGGGGACCACCGGCACTGCTGTGCTGGGGGGGGACCATCCCCCCACTGCCACTGCGGCAGAGGAGCCGTCTCCAGCTAACCGCACATTCCTTGCCCTCCTGGCCGACCCGTGTGGCCCTCGCCTCCCCCTGGCCGGCTGATCCCTGCCACCGCTCCTCAGGGATACTGAGCATCTCCTTCTGCAAGAGGGGCTTGGGGAGAGGACCCATATGGCTCCCGGGGATGTGGGGGGGGGGGGGTCTTTCCCAGGCAGCTGAAGATGTGAATGCACAAATGCTTTCTCAGGGTGCCATCTCGTTCACCCCCAGCTCAATGGGGGACCCAGGACTACAGAAGCAGGTGAAAACATCACTGAACTGACCCCATTGCCTGGATTGTCCCCACAGGGTTTGGATAAGCCATGACATGCCCCTTCCAGGCAGGGTGACCCACGCACAGACCCTGTGATGCCCCTGGGAAAAGGGTGGAGGAGCTGGGACAGGGTCCCCAGGCAGTGGCTGTGGGTCCAAAGCTCAGCTCCCACCAAGCTCATCCCACATGGGCATTCAGGGCAGGGGGGCATTCAGGGCGGGGGGACATCCAGGCTTCAGGGCTGTGGCAGCTTGTCTTCAACATCTGTCCCAGTGGCCAGTGTCTCCTGAGACCCCAAAACGTGCCAGTCAACCTGGGGAAGAGGGATGGCTCTGGGTTACGTGACTGCCCAGGCTCTGGGGTCCCTCTTTGACTCCCTCCACTCCCATGAACTCAACTCTGAGCTGTTTTTCGGCACCGCGGGCTCGTCATGTTGCACAGACCACTAACGTGAGGCTGTGCAGGTCCAGGGTCCCAAACAAGCAGGGCATTTTCCACCATCTCCCCTCACCTCTGAGCTCTTCTAATACCTCCCTCCCAATAATGCTCCATTTTCCTCCCTTTCCAGGCTGGGCTCGGGGAGTGGGGTGGGCTCCGTAGGCATGCTAACGGAGACAGCCATCCCACCACATTTTCGGGCATGTTAGGAGATGGGTGGAAATACCATGCTTTTATTTTCATTTCCCTTTGTCATAACTACAGCTCAGCATGAACCCAATGCCCAGCCGCGAAGCTTCCCTGTGTGGTCAGCACCACAGCAGGGTCCGGCAGCACCCATGGCCATCCCTCACCAGCTGCATTGCTCTGTCTGAATTATTCCATTGCTGGGGGCAATGGAAACCCAGTGCTTCTCTCACCTCTCAAGCGTGAACAGCCAAGTGTGTCTCAGAACAACCCTACAACTCCAGGGGCTGCTTTCAAGACAAATATTTCACTGTGGAGACCCACAGCAAATGAGCAATTAGGCTGCCAGTGCAAAGTTTCCAGGATCCCACCATCCATGTGTCAATCTGTCGTGCCCACAGCTGTAACATCTGTCCTCTAACGCCCGGCAGCAGGGTGGGAGCATGCAGAGCAGTGTGGGGCTCTCACCTGCAGTCCCATCCTTCTGGGAGAAGCCCTTTTTTGTCATCCCGGTCTATCCTTCCTCCATCCAGTTTCAGGCCGAGTGTTACCCAGCAGCTGCCCAGTTGGGGCTGTGCTGTCGGGATCGCTGCGAGTGGAGCCAGCCCTTCTCCGGCACAGCCAGGGCAGGACGCCGGCACGGCTGATCCCCCGACAGCGGTGGAGGTGACAGTGGGTGCCACTGAGTCAGAGGCTGCTCTGGTCCCCCGTGGTACCCCCCATGTTCAGGGGAGCTCGTCGATACTTTTCACCCTCTCGGCAAGTCCCTAGGTAGCTTCCTGGCACTTGGGGGCAGGATTAGCTCTCAGCACTTGCCAACTAGCAAATGTCCTTATTGTCACCTTGGTGGGGACGCGGGGCCAGGCTGGCACTTGGGGTGTGGTGCTGGGGGGGCTGCCTGACCTCAGATCTGCCTACAGCCTGCCTGCCTGGTTCGCTTCTCCTTTTGGGCATTTAACACTGTCTGGAAGCTGCGTTGGGGGGAAAAAAGGAGACAGACAGACGGACGGGAGCTGCTCTGATGTAAAACAGAGACAGGGAAGCAAGAGTGGAGCCTGCGAACACCCCGGTGAGCAGCCCAGCGCCGGGGACAGGGCGAGAAGCACGTTTGTGTCATTACTCATGGAGAAGCTGGCAGGGAGGCGTGCGGAGAGGGCCAGATCCCTGCTGTTAAAGCACTGCTGACTTCGCACAGGCATATCAGGAGGGAGTGCAGCCCAACCACTGTGCCAGGATCCGGCCTCTTCCTGCCGTGGGAAGAGCAAAGCGAGCTCAAAGTGCGGAGCCAGGGATGCTCCATGGCCCCGGGGCTGGTGTGGGGTCGGACCTTGCTGTGGGGATGCGTCGCAGCATCTCTGGCCGAAGGGAGAGACAAGGAGACAGGCAGGCTGGCCCCATGCCATGGAGGACAGCCCTGCCAGACCCACGCCAGGACCCATGGCTCCACACAGCCCCTGCCCCACGCCGGCCAAGCTTTCCTCCACTGGTCTTTACATACCTAAATAGGGCAAAGAAAGAGAAGGAAGAATCCGGGGGAGGAAACAGCCCATCCCCAGAAGCCCTCAGCACACGTTTCCTCTGCCGAGCAGCCGGGAAGGGCTCGGGTGGATGGAAGGGCTGTCTCCATGCCAAGTCCTGGAGCTCCAGCTCCTGGTCCTGTTTTCTAGCAGGGAGACCGCACCTTGGCACACGGTGATGCATGAAGCACATAGGCTCCCCAGGGCTACCAGCACCCCTTTTACCGTCTCTGCCTGGATCTGCAGATAACCGTGCAGGCCCCTCTTCCAAGGACACCAGGCTGTGATACAACTGCTCACAGGCTCATCCCCCTGCCCTTTGCAGACTGGAGTTCCCTCTGAGGCCACAAAATGAGCCAGGAGTTTCATTGCATCGGTTTGGGAAGATGGTGTGATTTCCCCAGGTGGCATGTACCAGCAGCCCAGCGAGCAGGGAGGCAGCTGGCATGCCGCGCCCTTGCAGGGGAACGCACGGCTGCTGAGGAACAAGAGCTAAAATTCCCCTCCTGGCTCCCAGCAGGAGGGCACTGCGGTAAGCAGGACTGGGAAGCAGCATCACGGGAGCACACGGGGTGGGACAGAGCCGCACAAGGCACCCTGCCTGTGGCTGGGACTTTCCCAAATTGCCGAGGGTGCCGGCTCCAGAGCCCAGGTGTGGCTGTGGGGAGGTGACCCTGGTGTGCGGCAGCAGATCGGGGAGGTGCCGGGGGAGGCTGGTGTCACGCTTGCCAGCGGCGGGGAGGGAAGCCCTGGCACCCACTCCCGGGGATCAGCCCGGCCCAGATGCTCAGTGCCGGGCATTTGGAGACAGCCCAAAGCTTTGCTTTTGTGCGTGTTTGCAGCCCAGGCAGAGGTCAGCTTGGAACCAAAACCCAAAAGCTTTGAGGATGCTTGTGGATGAATCCTTGGTGGACTTCGTAGCCCAGCTCCACCTGCCAAGACCATCTCAATAACCACCATGGGCCTGGGGTCAGTTTTTAGCTTCCCCCACACTGGTTAGTTGATACACAGCATGAGTGACCCCAAGCAGCCCTGCAAAACCTGAGCTAGCTCCTGTCAGGTCCTCAAGACAGCCTTGGAGAATGGATCACTCTTTGAATTAACACCGTTAAATTGTCCCAGGTAATTCTTGGACAAATCTAAACCCTCTTTTTGTGAAAGTGTAGAGACTGCTGCCTTAATTAGCAATCAAAATCACACCTCAGCACCAGCTCAGTGTTGTAGCTCTGTGCGAAGAGCATCATGGGGTAACCCAGGACGGTGTTGCACCAGCCCCATGTTAGATGGATGCTGTCTACTGCAGCCGTTGAAGCACAGACCAGCAAAGGCAAGTGCCACCCACAGTGGCAGCGGCAGCGACGGCTCCAGCAGAGCCCCGCCGGTGCCCACACCAATGCTTTACGCCAGGACGGGGCAGCAGCGCATCTGTGGGTTGCAGCTGGTGGCAGGCGGAGGCTGGGGGGGGCATGCGGGGAAGCCCCCGCCGCCTTCCCCAACGCGCTCCTGTGCCCAGACATGAAGGGTGACAATTTGTGAATGAGCCTGAGCTCAGGTTAGGCAGGAGGGAGGGAATCATTCCTGAGTCACCCACGGGCTGCCCAAAGTGGGGCTGGGCAGGGACAAGTGCGTCGCTCTGTGCCGGTGCTCGGGTCCCCGCCTGCACTCGCTGCCTCTTCACCCTGGCTCTTTCTCACCCTGTGAATAAACCCGGGAGCTGCTGCAGCAGGAGTGAAGGAGCTGGGGTTCGGTGGGAGGTGGCTGCGCAGCCTGGGCTGGGGCAGCTAATGCAAGCCAAGGCTTTTTGCTGGTACATTAGTCACTTGGAGAACTCATCGCTTCACAGGCATCCCCCTCATCAATCCCCGATGGGACACAGGGAACCACAAGTCATCTGAGAGATTCACATTTCCCCCAAAATAAAATGTCACCCATGCAGGAGGAGCTGGGAGCAGCGGGTGAGTGGGGACCCCCTCTGTACCCCACGGTCCGGCCAGGGCACAGCCCTCGCCCCGTGGGGAGCACAGACCCTGCTGGGGAGGGTGCAGGCGATGGAGCCGCAACGCCGACATTAGCCGGAGAGCTGGAAAGTTTTCTACATACCAGTGTTAGCAGGAATGTTATTTACTGAGCGAGGGAGAGGTCTGAGAGAGGAGAAAGCCTCTCGCCCGGCTCTTCCCCATGTATGGATGTGGACCGGCATTATTCAGCAGGATATGGCACAGACAGAGGCACCGGCGCGACGGGATGGTTCTCCTCGGAGGAAGCTGGACGCGGGACAGGGGGCACCTCCCTGCACCCCTGAGCAGCCAGGTGGGCTTTGCAGGGCAGAAAAGCACCGTTCACCCCCCTGCGAGCGACGGCTTGCCCCGAGCTGTGCCAAGTCACTCCCCGGGACTGCCCCGGCTCAGTCAGGTTTTGTAGAAGTGGGGGGACACAGGTGGGACATGGCCGCCAGCACGTGGCCCTGGGATCACGTCAGGGCACAGGGACGCTGCCTTCCCGGGGGGCAGAATGAGCGGAGCATTGCACTGAAAAGAAACTCAAACCCGCCTTTTCCCTTAATAAGCCTCCTTACAGCTCAAAGCAAATATTTTTATAAAAAAGCAGGATTTCACTTCCCATTTGTATTTCTGACGTTTGGTGAAAGCTGAGAGCGAACATTTTCAGAGAAACACTCTTTCCCAAACTTGTGGATTTTTCCCACCCCCCTATGGCCCCGGGGAAGCCCATCCACGTCCCTCTTGCCACCCAGGGCTGCCCGCGGGTGAGGGGACGCCCACCACCCCCCCAGCCCCCTGGCTCCCGCTCAGGATAATTATTGGTCATAGAGGGGGTGGATTTTCCTGAGTCACAGGCACATCCGAAGGCCCTGCTCTTCTCCCTGAGGACTTCAAAGACTTCGCAAACATAAATAGGTGCAGCCCCAGAGTTAAGTCAATAGAGCCTCCTCTGCCGGGGGGACGTGGGGGGTGCAGGTCCCAGCCGCCTCAAAAGCACCCAGGGTTGCTGGTGTCCACCGTGCAAGACCAAGAGGTTAGACGTAGGCTCTTTTCTCCCGCATCCAAATCCTGTGCTATTTCCCCCCCTTGGATGCTCTCACCGCTCCCCCTGCACCCTTCTCCCTCGGCTGCTGATATTCCTGGGAGCATCCCCAGCCGGCACTGGGATCGGATGGGAAGGGAGAAGCGGTGGGGATTATTCCTGAGCAGGAGGCATTTTGAGGGTGACTGAGCAGATGCAAGCGTGTTTCCCAGCGGTGACTGGCCAGGGAAGTTCACAGCATGACTCATGCGCTTTCCCAAGTCCCTGAATCACGGCATTGTGCTGAGAAATCAGAAACGCACCATCACCCTCCCATCACGGCAACGTCCCTTGGAGCCCTGCAGCTCAGGCCCGAGAGAAGCGATCTGGGGAGAAAAGAAGTAGCTTCTCCTGGAGCAAATGCCTCCTCCGAGGGCTGGGCTTGGTGCTGAGCCACTGATATGCTTTGGCAGATCAGAGGCCCCAGAGCTCTCAACCAGCTACTTTAAAACACCTCTCTTTTCCTTGGCATCCTGGGAAGCAAACAAATTGCACAGGAGGGCACGCATACGTGTGCTCCCTCAGCAAACAAGCTGGGAAAAAAAAAAAAGAAACCAAGAGGAGCTTTTTCCCGGCGCCCCTCCGCCAGTACCACACCTCTCCCCGCACGCCGAGTACACAGTTTATTTTCCTTCCCATTAAAGTCTCCCCACCAGCCTGGCTCTGGGAAACTCAATTTATGCTCAGAGCTCTGGGTATATTATTCCTAGCGGGAACAGAGAAGGGCAGTCAGCGCGGAGGCGGCTCAGGCAGCCGAACAAGCCGGTCTTTGGTTTCTCGCCGGCAGCGCCGTGCGGGGACGGGAAGTCCCCGTGCAGACAGAAAGTCTGCAGCATGGCCATGGCGGCCGCCCCGTGCCACCGCGGGGCCAGGGCCAGGGTGACGACGATGGGAGGGTTTTGGGGGGGCTGCAGCGGTGATGGGGTAGAGGGAGGGATAGGGGCTGCTCCGGGGCTGGAGCCTCAGGTCAGCGTGTGGCCCCGGCCGGAGCAATGGGCAACTCCCATGCATCCGGGGATAACAGCCCGTTTGGGTTCTCCATGCCACGGGGCAGGCATGCCCAACTCCACGGTACCGAGCCACCCTCTGCCAACCGGGCACAGCGTGCCACAGCTATAAAACCGGGAGGTTCAAAGGGTGGTGGGAGGAGGGGAAGGCTCTGGGTTTTGTCCCCAAGAGCCCTCTCCAGCCCCTGCTCCATGGGCTCCAAGCAGCCCCATCCCATGGCCCATCCCCAGCAAACACCCCAGGGGCACATAAGATGAGGCAGGATGAACAGGGCAGATCTGCACACGGGGGCATTCCCAGCACTGTCCCAGGTGTTTTCCAGCTGTTTCGCTGTACCTGAGCAGGGCTGGTGCGATGGAGAGAAAAGCCGCGCCTGTGCCTCTGCCGCAGCATCCCACCCTGCCTCCGCCACCTCCTTCTACCCACTCCTCTTCTAGACCTGTTTTATGTGACCTCAGACAAGTTAACCCCCCAAGTGTCTGGTGTGAGCAGGAGGTGACCTGCCATCCCCACAGCTGGTTTTTCCCCTGCTTTGCAGGGTTACAATAGCTCCTTGTTCCTCCATATGCCCCACTCCTCTCCCGTATCACATCCTACACAACCGCTTTGCAGTGACCTCATCTTTCTTTTTTTCCATGCCTCCTGCTGAAACCAAGGCCACGCTGCTGTGTCCCAGCCTCTGCCCCACACCGTCTCCTGGGGGTGCTGGAGGGGACGGGGGTCGCTGAGAGCCGGTCATCCCCCCTTGCCCCAGCACCCACCGGGTAGCATTGGTGTCCAGGGACCCGTGCAACTGGAACGTGCAACCTGTGAAGGTTTGCAGTTGTGGCTAAAGGGCCATCTGTAAAATCCATTTGCAGCTTTTTCCTGGATTTTTAACCCCTTTATCCCCACTTAGCCTTGGTCTGTCCTGTGATGCTGAGCAGCCCCCCCATCTCCTGCCTTTCCTCTGGGGCACGCGGTGACTCCATAGGGTGCAGCCCCATGAGGGACTTCACCCCAGACGTGTGTTTGGTATCAGACACCTCTTCAGTTTCACACACCATAAATGTCGTGGAAACTCATGCACCGAGGCTGCTCAGCGGCCCTGCACACAGGCTGTCTCTTGCCCAGGTGGTTTAGGACAACCTGGCATCTCTGGCTGGGCAGCATTATTTTGGCTTGGCAATGTGGGCCATTTCCAGGGTGCAAAGTTTTTTCTTCTTGGGACTTTTCCTGTGCCCTCTCCCCCTCCCAGCTCTTTCATGTGGTGTTCACAGGAGCCCGGCTTGCATGAAGCAGGAGGAAATCACCACAGGCTTTCCTCCCCCAGGCCTGGGACCTTCACATGTGGCTGGGACTGTGGTTAGCCAGAAGAAAACATTTGTGGTAGCCAAAGGCTGGTGAGAAACCAAGAGAGCTGTCCACTCCTCCTGGCCACACTCATCCGGCCCAGGGTGCAGAGGTAAGGGACCGCCTGGCCTTGGTGGGTGCCAGGAGCGGAGCAGGGCTGTATTTCTCCTGCCTTACGCCCACGTCCAGCCTACAGACTGGGCTGAGCATCAGGGAGAGGGATGAGCTTCCCCTTGGGTGCCACCCACCCCATTTCTGCATGCCCAGAGGAGCCCCCCTCAGTGGCACAGGCACCCCAGCGTGCCATGCTCCCTGTCATTGACAGTGCCTCTGGTAGGGGGGACACATTTAAGCACAGTGACCCTTTAGCAGGTGTTCTAGAGCCTGATTGCTCATACCCTGGCACAGGAGCAGCTGAAAGCCATCTGCCTTTGAGCTTCCCACTGAAATAAGACCTTCCTCTGGCTCTGCCCCTGCTGGGGATCACCTGGGGAGGGAAGGTCTTGGCTGTCCCAAGGGCAGACTGGGGTGGGCAGGAGCACTACCCCAAGGACCATGCTTCAGCTCTGCAGCATGGGCACCCCAGGGCAGCAAGGTCTCTCCAGGGAGATGCTTCATGAAGACCCCTTCCAACCCCTGTGCTGGTGAGTCACAAACTCGGTGCTGTTGCAAGGTGTAGGGCTGTCCCCGTGTCAGTAGGGGATGCAAACACAGGGTCTCTCCTGTACTCCCCCTGGTTAAAGGGCACCCATTAATACCTGCATCTTTAAGTCAACTATGAAGATACACCTGAGTGAGCACAAAGGAGGAGCCAGCTCCTTTTAAGGCTTTCCTATTTAAAACCATGAGGTCTTTGGATCCACACAGGCAGTGAGGGGGTTCATCTGTGACCCCCACTGTTTGCTTTTCAGATGGTGCTTGCCTAGTTGCCTGCTCGTGCAGTGGGAAGCTGGGAGAGATGTTTTGCTGTGGGTGTAAGCCTTGGAGTGGGGCAGCACATGCCTGCATGCATCAGCATGAGCTCACGTCTGCTGGCAGCGATGCAGCCTGAAGAGCCTTAAGTAGGTGTTGAAAATTGGGAGTTTCTTTCAAGGAGCTCTCAGGGTGGGAGGTACCGCATGGCTCAACGGTGATTGATAGCGTGCGACTAGCTTGTGGCTGGGCATCGCCACTCCTGGCCATGAAGACCCCAAATCTGGCAGCGTGGGGGGATGGAGGTTCTGGGGGGCATGGCCAAGCCCTGCTTACCCCCATGCATGTGGCCACTGAAATGCTCCTCTGGCCCTCACCACCCAGATGTGGGGCAGGGGAGGAGAAGGGAGAGGTGCCTCTGTACCAAACCATGGTTGACAGGGACACATGGCTGACTTCTTCTTGCTGCACACCCTGTGGGAGGTGGACACGTGCCGTGGCAGAGCACGAGAGCCTTCCCACAGTGTCATCCTGCAAGCGCAGCAAACAATAGCGATTTACCCTGATAAAGTTAATAGCAGAGTGAGGAAAGCACGCCAGCCGCTTCGCAGCCCCTTGGTCAGGCCAGAACTTGTCCTCTGGATGCACATGGCTTTGCGGGTCCCCATGGCACTGGTGCAGCTGCTCCCTGAGGGTTCCCCCAAATATTTGATACAAGAAGCACAACTGGACCCTTCCTATGCTTTGCTGCCTAAGCAAGCGCCTGCCCGAAAGGATGGCCAGGTTTCCCTGTGAGGGTGAGGGTTTGGGTTGGACAGGGATGTTGTGGCTAACATCCTCCCCAGGGAGGCGGCAGGGACCCCTGCTCAGCCCAGCCGGCTGCAGACCCTCACCTGGGGCTTGGATCGGAGCCAGGTGGGGCAGAAAGCAAAGGGCAAGAAATGCACGGTGCAGAGCCCATGTGAGATTTGGTGCGCAGCAGGATCAGACCTTCCGCTGGGCATTTTACAGAGTGATTCCCACATCTAGCCGGCTGCTCCAGGTGTGGGTCCTGCGACACTGGGGGGATCATGGTTTGCAGGGTGGCAGGATCGCCTGCCCTTGCAGGCTGCTGGGAAGGCTGAGAATGCCAAGGGCGAGTCATTCCCCATGCCGGGCCAAGCCTTGGGATTTCTGGGCTGTTTTCCATGCGTCTCTGAATGCTGGAGCTGTTGGCTTGTAGCACGACAGCGCAGGCTGTTCCCCCAGCCTCGGTGCCTGGCTGCAGCCCGGAGTGCTCGACAGCCAAGAGCAATCCCCATCCCCATCCCTCACTGCGCGCCACCACTAAGCCCCAAAATATGCCGATAACAGCCACTTGTGCAAGACGCCGCTTGTATTAGCCTGCCTGGAGATTAGGTAACCCTGTCCCGAGACCTTGGAGCAGGTGCTCTGGCTGAGCCCGTGCCCCACAGGCAGGACTCCCTGCTCCCCCCAGGCACGCCAGCCCAGGGTTGTGACTTTGAGCTCTGTCCTGGTTTTGGCTGGGACAGAATTAATTTTCTTACTAGTAGCTGTACAGTGCTCTATTTTCGATTTAGTGTGAGAATAATGTTGATAACGCACTGATGTTTTAGTTGTTGCTAAGTAGCGCTTATCCTAAGTTAAGGATTTTTCAGTTTCCCATGCTCTGGCAGCAAGCAGGTGCACAAGAAGCTGGGAGGGAGCATGGCCAGGACAGCTGACCCGAACTAGACAGAGAGATATTCCATACCATAGAATGTCATGCCCAGTATATAAACTGGGGGGAATTGGCTGGGAGGGGTGGATCACTGCTCAGGGACTGGCTGGGCATCGGTCAGTGGGTGGTGAGCAGTCGCATTGTGCATCACTTGTTTTTCTTGGGTTTTATTTCTCTCTCATTTTTGTTATCTTCCTTCTCATTACTATTATTATTAATATTATAATAATATTTTATTTTATTTCAGTTCTTAAACTGTTCTTATCTCAACCCACAAGTTTTACTTTTTTCCCCGATTCTCCTCCTCATCCCACCAGCATAGGGGAGGAGTGAGCAAGGGGCTGCGTGGTGCTTAGTTGCTTAGCCCCTTCCCCTGAGTACAGCATTCCCCCAGGGGGTCCCAGCCTGGGGGGGGGGCGGCTGATAAGCATCACCTGCCTGTGACAGCGAGCAGTGGGGCTGTGCTCACTCCCTGCTGCTCTATCTCGTGGCAAGGAGTCCCCCTGTTATGCCTGTGTATCGGCTTTAAATGGGAGTTTCAAGTGTTACTGACCGTCTCCTTTTGTGCAGCAAGAGGTACGAAGTAAGTGTTGCTACTGGAGCCAGCTGGGAATGTTTTAAAGAAACGCTGTTAACTGAAAACTATCAGTGAGCTGCAATCAATATGGTGGAAAAAGGTTGATTTTGTTTAATATTTCTACTTGAAAATATGCCCCCGCCATTGCAGCTCTGTCAAAAATCTCATTTTTTCCAAGCCCAAATGACTTCTTTTTCCCCATGAAATATAAGCTAATTAAATGCACTTAAAAACATTCTATATGTTCAAAGTGAAAACTAAGTATTTCAGAAGTGTCTGAATGAGGATGGAAGAACTGACCGAAGCTGATCTAATTCAAGACTTTCTGTTGGGAACGAGCCTTGAAATGTCTTTTTTTTTTTTTTTTTTTTTTTTTTTTTTCTCCCCCCCCTTTTGGAGGGGAGATTTCCAAAACCTCGACTGCTCTTCTGTGTTGTCAACTGACCTGGGCACCATGGTGGGTGCTTGCTGTCACCTGTTCTGCTCCGGAGGTGCCGGGCTGTGCAGAGGGGACGCAGCCAGAGACCCATGGGACGCAGTGGTGGGGGGACAGGGACCGGTGCGTCAGACTCGTGTGGGGTCAGCGCCAAAACGTGGCACTTGGGGCCACCTCTGCAGCCCTGGGGTCGGGGCAGCGGCTGCCTGGGGGTAGTGGAGGAGTTGGGGGTGGGAGGCAGGGGGATATTGGGGTCCCATGGGGCAGCCGGGATGTTCAGGCAGCGCCGGTGCAAACCCCCTGGTTTTGGGGGGTGCAGGTGAGCCAGCCCAGCCGAGCGGCACGGGGCCAGGCCTCACAGGGGACATGCCTGGACCTGCTGTTGGGTACGTGCTGCTGAGTCATGTGTTACCAGCAGAGGTGTCCCGTTGGCGGATGTTTTGAAGGCAAGCCTGGATAAAAGATGACTGTAAGCACAGCTCAGACTTGACGTTGTTTATTAACAGACTCATTTTATTGCAACATCTCTGGCCCTTTCCAGGATGCTGTAGTACAGCAGAAATCTCCATGAAACAGGCTCCAGAGAAAGCAGCGGTACCTGCCCTCCCTCCGGCACTGGAAAAGCCATCACCCTGGCCCTGGAGAAGCTGAGCTGCTTGGCAGCTCCTCTGCAGTGAGGAGATGTGGTGTGCAGCACCCAGGGACGGGGCTGACCTGGCTGTTCCTGGTGTCACCGCTGTACCACAGAGCGACAGCAGGATCGACACTGCGTGGCAAAGCTCCTTTCCAAAATTTTGGATTTCCGGTGAGCTGAAGCAAAGTCCCCCGTACCCCAGTGCAGAGTTTGTCCCCCCCCCAGCATCCCATTCGTGTGGTGACAGCCCCATCAGGAAGATGGGTGCTCTGGTGCTGACCCCAGCCAGGCTGCAGTGCCTGCATGGGCTCCGGTCCCCAGACCAGGTGGGTGACACCTGCTTCAATATACACTTCAGCAGGTCAAAATAAAGCAAATTCAGACACTTTGGAAGGGAGAACCACTCTGCAGGAAGACCTGGATAAGCTGGAAGAGTGGGCTAACAAGAACCTTATGAAGTTCAACAAGGACAAGTGTAAGGTCTGGCACCTGGGAAAACATAATCCAGGAGCGCAGCCCAGGTTGGGATCTACCCGGCAGGGAAGCAGCTCTGTGGAAAGGGACCTGGGGGTCCTGGTGGACAACAAGCTCAATATGAGTGAACAGTGTGCTGCTGCGGCAAAGAAAGCCAACAGGATGCTGCGTTGCATCAACAAAGGCATCACCAGCAGAGATAAAGAAGTCACTATCCCACTCTACTCAGCGCTTGTCAGGCCACACCTAGAATACGGTGTTAGGTTTTGGTCCCTGCTAAGCAAAAAAGATGTGGACAGGCTGGGAGAGGGTCCAAAGAAGGGCCACAAAGATGATCAAGGGACTGGGAAGCCTGCCATAGGAGGAAAGGCTGAGAGAACTTGAGTAAAGAAGGCTTAGGGGAGACCTTATCACCATGTTCCAGTATTTAAAGGGTGGTGACAAAGAAGATGGAGAGTCCCTTTTTACAAGGAGTCACATGGAAAAGGCAAGGGTAATGGGTAGAAGTTAATCCTGGGGAGATTCCGATTGGATACAAGAGGAAAACTTTCACAATGAGAACAATCAGTCACGGGAATAATTTCCCCAGGGAAGTGGTGGATTCGCCAGCACTGGACACTTTTAAGATTCAGCTGGACAGAGTGCTGTGCCACCTTGTCTAGACTGTGCTTTTGCCAAGAAAGGTTGGACCAGATCATCCGTGAGGTCCCTTCCAACATGGGATTCTATGATTCTGTGATTGAAATTTGGGGCTTTCCGGGCCTTTCCTGCACCCGCTTCCTGAATGTGTATATCCACCAGGTGAGAAGGAAGGCATGGGAACTTAATGCTGTCCTGGGCTGTGCTGAAAATGAGCTAATTCCTGTGGGGAAGGGATGGATCTGGCCTCTGAGGACCCTCCCATCATTGCTAGTCTAGATAAACATCCCAATAAACATGGGCTGATGCAATTAGCACATGCAGGGGGACACCAGCCTGTCTCCCTCCTGGCTGGGGAGGGTGGTGGGGTGCGGGGAGGGCCGGAGGCCTTGGGGACCTCCAGATCACCCTCCCTGCCAGCCTGTTAATATCCAAAGTGGCTGTGATAAGAAGCAGTTGTTGGGGCCGCAGGTGGGAAGGTGTCAAGTCGTACGCACGGAGCTATAAACAGTGCGTGCCCATAAACCAGATCAAAGCAGAAAGAGTTTATTTTCAGAAGGTCTGCTTCCTCCGCAGAGCCTGGAGACAAAGAGCTTTTGGGGGAAGGGGGGAAGGAGAGGGAGGAAAAAAGGGGGAGAGCTAGAGGAAGGGAAAGGATGGCATCGGCCGTGCTGATTTCTGCTGGGTGGATCACACATTCCCGGGTGATGCGGGCAGCTCCCCTATGGATTCTGAGCAGCTCTTTGCTGTGGTTGGATCTGGCAGGTCCAGTGTGAGCAAGCAGCCGGTGCTGAGGGGGACAGTGGTGGGTCCCCGAGCCCTCTGGCAGTATCTCCGGTGCAGCTGTGCCCCGAGGGGGATGCAGGGCCCCAGCCCCCCCCAGGGCAGCATGAGCTGGGCTCCTGCAGGCAGCTGGGACAGGGCTGCTCCGTGCCTGCCTGGAGCACCTGAGTATGAGCCTGTAAGTCACAAGCCCTTAAGCAAACTATTGTGAAACTTTTGTTGGTTTGCAGAGTTGGTCCCCACCCTCCAGCCCCCAAATCACGGGGCTCAGCTACTGGAGCACTGTGGGGGAGAAGCAGGCACCCACGGCTCCCACCTGCCCCTTGGCCGGGGAGCTCATGGTCTCCGCAGGCAGGAGGAGGAGGAGGAAATCCAAGAGGGGGAAGGCAGCCACAGCAGGTTAGTTGGCAATCAGAGCTCAAGAGGTCAGAGAGCAGATGTTGGGGTTGTAATGAGTGCGTGTTAGCTCAGAGACGCCTGTATCCTGTGCTGCCTGGGCTCCCCTCGCCCACTTATTTAGGTAGAAAATTCCCACTCCTTTCCCACTGCCTGGCTCTGAAATGAGCCAGATGAAGCTGTTTGAGTTGCAAGCTTGTTCAATTTTAATTCTAGCTGAAGACAGCCCTCTGAATCTACCCATACACTGCTGGAAACAAGTGCCACAGCTGTAGGCTCTCACTGTAGTGTATTCCTGGGGAGAAGGAGCAGCATTACATTTTTCCCCTCCTTCCTTGTATTGATGCTGGTGGGCTCAGAGGGTCAAATCCTGACCAAGGATCCAAATCCCCTCTCCAAGGGGAGAATAAGAGCTTCTGGATCTGCCCCAACCCCACCAGCGCATCCTTTCCAGTGACACCTTGGTTGCAGATGGCACCAGACTCACACGGACACTTGTGCTCTCATACCCTGGCCCCCTCCCAGCAGGCAGGGGTGCATCCACAGGGGAACAGCCCACGCCATGAAGTAGGTAACATCTGGCCCCAAATCGATCGCATCTGCTTCCATGGGCACAGCCCGCTGCTGACCAGCCTCGGTGTGCTGCCACCGCACCCACCCACTCACCCTGTGCGGTGGGCACCGGCTGTGCCGGGGCTGTGGTCCTCAGTGCTTTTTCTCAACCACCCTTGCAAAGGGGAGGCACGGCTCTTTAGAAATTTTGTGCTGGGACTGTAACAGCTTTTGCTCTGTCCCAGCAGCATGGGGTACGATGTGCTGGTCCTGCGGCCCCCCAGCTCTCCTGGGGTGGGGTGTGCTGGGCCCTACCCTGCAGGGCTCCCATGGGCCTGGGTTTTGAGCCACAGCAATTAAATGCCTAGATATTTCCAGGATTGCTTTTCCTGCAGCCCCCAGCAGCTTTCCGAGCCTGCCTTCTTGATGAAGTAAGAGTAACGGGTTCACTTTCCCGGGGAAGGCAGCAGCACCGGTCCCACACCACCCTGGCAGCACCTGCTGCTGTGCCGGCCGTTACCTTCCCATTCATAACCACCACGAGGGAAACACATTGCACAGCCTTCAAGGGAAATTTCACTCTGGTTTGCACAAATATTTATCCCACCTGTTTCCTGCCTGGGCCGGCTCTGGGCCCGGAGGACGCGGTGGGTCACAGGCAGCAGGGCAGAGGAAGCAGCAGGGAACCGACTTCTTCTCACACAAAGACCTTTGGTCTGCAGGGCTGTGCGGTTTGCAGCGGCTGTGTTTCTCTCTGATGCGTTTTCATGAGCGGCTGGCTAGGGATGTAATATCTGGTGCGGCGTCGCAGTGTTTGTAGGGGAAGGACACGGTGTGGGCGAGGGCACGGGAGGCTGCGTCTCTCGGCTGGAGAAGTAAAAGCCATTTACAACTTGTCTTTGGTTTGCTTTCACCCACGCTGGAGCATCTCTGAGGGGGAAGCGAACTGGCTAGGAAAGCGGCACATGTTCCTGCCAGGGTGTTTCCGATGGCTGTCACCAGCCTGGTTTTAAATGTCCCCGTTTCTTCACCCCTCAGGGGCCCTTCTCCGAGCCAAAACGGCTCAGAGCTGGAATGGTCCCATGGCAGCTCAGGCTGGATCCTCTTCCCAATTGCACTCCTGGCTACTCCATGAATTGCTGGTATTGCCACCTGAAACACCTGCAGCTGGTCACCACCAGCTCTTGCTTTTGGATGGGACAGAAGGCGAAGCAATTCCCTGGCACCGAGCCGCACGGGATGGCGTGGGCGCCAGGCGCCGGCCAGTGCGCAGCTAGGCACAGCCACGGCGCCGCGGCCACCATCAGCCGCAGGGCCACCGCCCTGCTCAGGAAATCCCTGGCCTGTGGGGCCGGGAAGGACGGCCGTGCTATTCTTACCCTCGCCCCTCTCCGGCTGGCTGCAGGAGACAGGATACGGGCTGGGTGGCTCCGACTCAGCGCACCATGCTACCCACGGCAGCGAAGGCGCGAAGAGCTTGGCCCCGGGGTGTCCTCCCAATCCCACTCCTAAAATTAGCCCTAACCGTCCTGCAGGCAGCCGTTCCCAGCACCGGCACGGCCCCAGCTCCCTCTGGGGGGCTGCTGCAGCCCCCCCCCCCCCAGCCTCCCCCCGTCAAGGCTGCGTTTCTCCCCTCTTCCTAGCCAGCCCATGATTCATGCACACAGCTCATCAGGGCCTCCCCGGAAAGCCCCCAAGGATGCACAGCTCACAGACACATCTGTGCGGGCGGCACAATTGCCAGCGGCACGCCGGGCCAGCCAGCACCTGCGCCGGGGGCTGCCGGCCACATTGTTCTGCCTTCCTGCGCCTGCCCCGTTGCGCAGCTTCCACCCGCCAAGAAAAGAAGCGTTTGCAAAGCGGCCGTGCCAGCCGGAGGCACCGCGCCGGGCAAAATGCTGGCAGGAAGGGTTTGACTCACGCTGGAGTTAATGAAAACAAAACTCTGCAAATAAATAGCATTCGCACCGTTTCCTCACCGGAATGGGCTCCCGTTTCCTATGCAGGGTGTCTTCTGCTGCGTGTGCACCGGTGCTTCTCATGGTATTTCACCTACTGATCCTGCGGCCATCGAACCGCCTCCCCCTCCTGTTGCTGCCGACGGCAGCAGGGCTGTGCTGACCAAAACCCTTTCCAAGATTATCCTTAGCTGAAGGCAAGCGGAGGCGGTGGAGTCCCTGCGCTCGGTCGCTGTGAGCAGCCCCCAGACCCGAGGGTTTCATCACAAACCTGAACCCCAGCCCGGCTTGAACTTCTGGCTACCTCCAGCCACACTCAGCGGAAACCTGGATCTTTTCCCCAGAAACACATCATGGTGTGGATGGAGAACAGAAACCAGGAGTCGATGTCAGCTTTTCCCATCCTTTGCCCCAATTTCCCAGATAACTTCCTTACCACTTGAAAAAGCCTAAATGTTAGTTACCGGGACTCGGAAGCCAAAAAACACCGCTGGGGGATGTGAGAGCTAGCCTGACCCACAGGGTGGGTTGGTCTGCACCGAGGCTCGCTTCAGATCCCTTTTCTTTTACCCATGTGAGAAATCAAATGACTCGGCGTGCGGTTGCTGCAGCTGCTGCGGGTGAGTCGCTGCGCAGCAAAGCCACCCCTCTTCTCTGAAGCCCCTGCAGAGGATGCCCTTGGCTGGAGCGTTCTCCAAACCTCTTCCCTGGACCCCCCAGGCTCCCGCAGCCGGCAGCAGTCGCGGGGAGCAGCAGCCCATCGGCCGGGAGAGCCCCAAGCGTTTCCTGCTGAGGCAGCACATTCCCGGAGGGAGGAAAGGTCACAGCGCTGGGGCTGCCCCGGCATCCTCTCCCCGCTCCCGGGCACGGTCAGCAGCTGCTGCGGTTTCCTCCGGTTCCTGCCCAGCCTTTGCAAGGTGCAACCCAAGCCTGGCATCAACGGTGGTCCTGCTCACCGGCTCCCCTCGGCTGAGAGCTTCCCACCCACCCATAGCACAGTGGTCTCTTATTTATTTAGCTCTTGGGTGTCTTAGTTTTATTTGCTTGGCAGAAACATGGTGCTGGGTCGGGCACGGCCAGACAGGGTGAGCAGGGCTGGCCGCTTGCCTGGCCGGAGGTGGATGGCTTCCCAGCTTCCCCGCTGACACACAGCCCGGTGGTGACAGAGACGAGTCACTTCCCTTCTCCTTCCCCCCCCGTCTTTAATGAAGCACCACAACCACCATCTTCATATGCCTCCAGCTCCCAGGGTAGAGGGGAGCAGGGCCAGGGCCGGCCAGCGATGGGGATGGTGGAGGGGATGGTGGTGGGGACAGTGGAGGGGACAAGGTCTCCATGTGGCACCGCAGGGATGCACCCTCCTTCTCATTCCTAGACTGCAATTTATATAAAATTGAATTTTGTACCATCCAAATGACCATGTCTGTGTAATATATTGCATTCACGATGTATTTAGCACATGATTTAGTAGAAAATTTGAAGCAGAAGTATGTACACAGTTCTTAATATAAAAATTGAAGCAAAATTAACCAAGACTATCATGTGGAAATGAAACTTTGAAACTTATTTAAAAAAATCAGGCGCAGACATCATCATGCCAAAAACCCCCATCGGCATGAGTCATTTCAAGTCTCTTCCAGGGAAAAAGCACCAAAATGCTCATGTCCTGGTGAAGCATTTCACTTCTGACTGCCCATGCAGGCGGGTCCCAGCACCCCAGAAATGCTCCCCAAACCCAGGTGATGCTTTCTCAGTACCAAGGGAGAAGAAACCCAGGTCAGTCCCATGGCTGTGGCCAAGGTGCTTTATTGTCCACGGCCAGTAATTGAATCAGCCACAGGTCTTTTCTATGTTTTCTAGTATTTGACTTCCCTGAAGTGCAATGTACTTCCACAATCTATCTGTGTCATTAATAGGTTTTTATCATAATTGTATAAGAGTTTATAGTCTAGCAGGGGGTCGATAATCCCTTGCAGGACCTGCAGTCCGCAGAGTGAGTTGGCAGCCACAGGTGAGTGCGTGTCGGGGCTGCCAAGGGAGCCCCATGCTGTGGCTGGGCTTGGCAGGAGGGTTTATCTGCCGCGCTACCTGCTGTTATCGTCCGTCCTTTCACATGGGTTTATCAGTCAGTGGCCCTTCCTTTTACAAACTGTGGGGGCTTTAATTTAATAATCTCGACAAGTGGAGGGGGCTGATGACAGGAGGGCTGGCTTGCTCCCACGGCACACGTCCCCTGGGGCAGACAAGCGATGGCAGCTGGCAGGCTCCAGGGTGGGAGCTGAAGTCCCCTGGGATGAACCCATGGCGGAGGGTCCCAGCACCTTCCCCAGGGCAGGGGAAACTGAGGCACACACAGCCACGCGCCCCAGGCGAGCCTGTGCCAGAAACTGGTCTAGGACCACTTGGCTCCCCCCACCCAGGGCTTCAGCTCCAGCTTCCTGGGGGGGGGAGAAAAGGACTTATCTGAACTTCTTCAACACTCAGAATATGTTTGCTTTGGCTCTGGGTTAATATGTATCGGCTTACTCATCTGATAGAGAGATCAATGAGCAGAGCTGGCCGCAGACAAAAGACGTGACAGGTCTATTTTCTGCCCATTTCAAAGCCTTCAGCACCGGCAGCAGCACAGGGCTCCCCCTTGTTATCAGCAGCCAGTTAAAGCATCTGAAATTCAGGCTGAAAATTTTTGCACGCTTTTCCATCAAAAATCCTGACTGCATTGGGAGGGGGCGCGGGAGCTGCGCCTTTCCCAGCGTCCGTGCCCAGGCACGCACGAACAGGACGAGCATCACTGCGGGGCAGGTTAGGGGAGGAGGGAAGGGAGCTGCCACCCTCACAGCCAGGTTAGGGCTGGGCCTGGAGGGAAGGAGAAGTGTGGTGCTGAGAAGCCTTGCCCGGAGCATCCTGCCCAGCTGTGCCCGGCAGCAGCTGTGCCAAGTTCAAGCTCCTGGCTGTCCCCAGCCAGGCTCTGCAGCCCAGCTGGCCCCTCCTGCTCCCGTCCCTGTCCCCATCATCCTCCCCTGATAACACAGGGAACAATAGCAGCGGCAGCAAACTCAGGGCCAGAGCTTAGTGTGGCTGAGCAGGTAAACCAGAGGAGGGACAAAGACAAACACAGCAGAAAGGGCTCCTCCAGGCCCAAGGCCAGGGCCCTTTCAGGGATTAAGTCCCCTTGTGCTAGGGTGAAGCAACCATTTACCAAAGCCGTTGCTATAAATCCCGGCAACCCCATTGGCAAGAAGGGTTTGGATCCACCCCATGCATGCCGTGGGGCTGCGGACGGGGCATCTCCCTACCCTTGCTCCCCATCTGTACCGAGGTGCCAGCAGGACCAGCTGCCCCCACCCCAGGACCCCCGGGGGCAACAAGAGCCAGCTTTACCCCTGCGCTGGGACCAGTGCTTCATCTGCTCCCATGGGAGCTGGAGGGAACCCAGGGAGCGGGACCCCATGCAGAAGGACCCGCCATCCCCACCAGCTGCTGGACATGGCTGCGCTCAGCACCCCTGCCCACCCAGCCGCTTGCCTGCCGGAGGGGAGTGAGGTGGGAGCGGGGAGCATCCATCATGCTGGCCCAGCAGCTCCATCCAGCCCTGGCTCGCATGCCGAGGGGACCAGCATCCCTTTTCTCCACACACCAGCAGCCAGCGCCAACCAGGCTCGGGGCTGTGCCATGCAGCATCACCTCCAGCCCGCTCTTCAGCCCCCACCAAGACACAGTCTGGCTTTTCTTTCTCCCCCTGCTTTCTCTTGGCAGATAGTTCGCTGACGTCTTGTAAACTAAAAGCAGGTTGATTTGAATTTTCCGTGGATGGCTTGGAGTCACGGATAATTCATTATTCACACTTCTCTAATTAAACCACTGCCCAGCAGGCGAGGCAAGGCTGAAACCAGCCAAATGTCCCCTGGCCAGTGCAGGTCAGCAAGGTCCAATGTGGCTTGAATTTTGGCCGTCGTGTCACTTACTCTTTGCTACATGGAGGACACAGAGCTGCTTTGATAAGCGATGTCCCTGAGGTGGGAGGTTTGAAGGCAGTGCAGAGGGGAGGGCAGCCCTTTGAGGAGGGTTTTTCCAAACCTGGGGCCCAACCCAAAGCCCTGCGAGAGTCTTTCTGCTCCCGGAGAAGGTCTGGACGCAGCTCCGGTCCTGCAGCAGCGACGTGGAGCCATGCAGTGCATTCATCTAACTGTACACCCGCAGAAGGAGCTCACAGCCAGCTTGTCAGGGTTCGCACTCGCTGCCTTTGGCGCCGAGGCTTGCTTTCTAATTCCCACTGAAATCAGACTCACTGATACTATTTCATTTTTTAATTCCAGCTAGCTATAAAAAGAGAGGACCACTGCAGACAGAGGGACTGACGCCTACGGCTGCCGGAGCCAGGGCAGGGAGGGATGGGTGGGCTGCCCCAGCCTGGGGGTGGGTGCCCATCACCCAGACCAGGATGCGGGCTCCCTGCCGAGCCGGCCCAGCAGCGCTGAGCGAGGCAGCTCAGAGTGGGGAAAGGTGCCGCAGGACGAGCTGGATTAGCACATCTTGCTGCAGCAGCCCTCCCGCTCCCCAGAGCATCCCTCCGACCCCCCAGCCCAGGGGGGGCTCCGGGCAGGGCGGGCAGGGCGCCCGGGAGGAGGGCGCGTGTTCCCAGCCCTGCTGATGAGAACTCCAAATGCGGTCGGTGGGCTGCTCTCCGCAGGCAGCTCTCCACCGCGAAGGCAGCCAGGGCCATTTTAATCATTTCCAGATTTGTGTGGGAGGTCAGGGCCCTGGGGTGCTGCTCCATGTCAGTTTTATAAACACGGCAGTTTTTCCAGATGGTCTCTGGCTCCAGCCTGGCTAGCAGGTTGATTGGGCCAGACCAAAATAACAACAGGTGGAGAACAGGCCATGACTGCCTGACGCTATCTCCTTTTTCCATCTATTCCCCAAATGATTTTTTTTTTTTTTTTTTTTTCCAGAAAACAATTAAGTTTTGCCGGGGCAAGGGTGGGTGCAGCTGCCGGCCTGCGAGCTGAGGCCCCACGCCTTCGCTACGTGTGTGAGAGCAGCATCTGCCTCAGCACACTGAGCCAAGCCAGGGCCAGGGCTGGGCTGGTCCCCCGCTCGCTGCCGGCAGGGCCACCGCCGGGCTCCCAAGCGCTCGGCAGCTCTGTAGCCGGACAATTTTCCTCCATCCTCCGGCGGGGCGGCTGAGTCAGGAGATCAATTGCACACCAGCAGCCTCTTTCATCCCTCTCGGTTATTCTTCTGAGTTTTACAGTGAGGTGTATTTTTTTATCTTTTACATTAACTCCCAAAGAAATTTAGTGCCAACCGGGCAGGGTGGCAGCATGCAGCCTGCACCCCACATATTGCCAGGGCTAAGAGGGAGCCCAGCATCCCAGGGCTGCCGGGGTCCAGCCGGGGCTGCTGGATCTGGTGCTTTCCCAACACGGAGCCAGTCCACCAGGACCGCTCAGATCCTGGCAGCTCCATCCCCTCCAGCCACGGAACATGGCAGCGCTCCCAAACGGATGCTCAGCGCCCTGGGGCTGAAAAGCCAACCAGCACAGATCCCATCTTTGCCTTCGCACAAGGGCACAGCCGTGGCTCCGATGCACCCTGTCCCTCTCGCATCGTAAACCCATGAGCGAGCGGAGCACCGGTGGGAGCATGGCTCGGTGGCGCTGGCGTCGGTGCAGCACCGTCGGCTCGCCCCAGCCATGGCTGCTCAACCGCAGGCAGCGCTCGCTGCAGCCCAGGCAGAGCTTGCGGCGTGGAGACGTCTCTGAGCTGACACCCGGAGGGATGGAAAAACCACAGTTGTGTACTGGAGACGAACCGAACTGCTGTCCACATAGAGGGCCCTTTCATATTTCCCACTTGCCTTCGAGTTAACGTCTCTCCGCAGGCCAAATCTTCCCATACAGGAGATGTAGTTTTGGCCAGAGATTATAAACTGATTGTGGGTGTAAATAAAAAAATTGCATATGTAGTACTACTGCAAGCCAAGCCCAGCACATGTGCCTCCCTGCATCTGCTCGTGCTCGCTGTGACTCGCCCCACGCATGCCTGCGTCCGTGCATGTGCACAGGGACTGAGCTGAGGACAAACAGAACAAGGGGGATAAAGGAGGGAGGTTTCCGAGGACCCTGCTCGGAGGGAGGTTTCCAACGACCAAGGGGAGGTGGCCCACCATCCCCTCTGTCCCTGCGGTGTAGCCCCCCTCTCTCCACCTCCAACATCCAAAATCCTCGGCAGCATCCCCTCCTCGCTCTGTAGCAGCAACCTGGCATCATGCATCTTTATTTCCTAGACTCGGGCCAAAGCTTAATTAGCCCAGACCCGTCACTGTTCGCACAGCTAACACTGACACCTTTCTTCAGCCTGCCCCAATTTCTTCCATAGGAAACAGCCTGCTCTTGCTCCCGCACACCGACTCTCAGAGAATTGCATGTCTCCCACTGCTAATTACACAATCCCAAAATAAATCTGTATAAATTGCTCGCTGTGTTGCAATTTAGCATTTAAGTCCAATTTGTTTTGTGGCCATTAATGGAGAAGAGGCTTCATCCCATGACCAGTACAAAGCACCGGCAAGCGAAGGGCTCTGGCACTAAACCCAGCTGGGTGGTGGGATGTAGCTTGTGCACGTGCTGGATTTTCAGCCAGCGTGGCCGTCACGATGGTGCTCGAAGTGGGGGGATCCTCGTGCACAAATCAGCAGCCGGGTTTGCTAGCGTACGTGGCAATGGATGTGCACCCAGAAGTGGTGGGAGACGGGGCTGAGTCCTGCCCACTGGGAGCAGGCAGCACGGTAGCCGCACGCTCCCAGCCTCTCCCCAGCCCACCTTGTCTGCTCTGGTAAGAAAGCGGGGGGTTAGAAATGCCTAACCCTGTTTCTATCACCTCCTAAAATGGAAGTCGCAAGCACCGGGCGGCGGGTCTGGACAGCTTTACTCCCACAGGCAGGTAGGCAGCGAATCTGGAAACCCTCTGTGGTGTGGGAACCGGTGGCTCGCCTTCCCCTGGCCCTTTGTTTAGGAATCCCATTTCTGCCATGTCTAAATATGCCCTAATCCTACAAACACTTCCCCTCCAGGAGAAGGAACAGGCCTTTCACTGATTTTTCTCTGCAGCCCTTTGCACGCACCTGAAGCCTTGGGATAATAAGGAATGACTTGGCTCTGGTATGGCACCTTTTCCCCTTGAATCTTATCACCCCCTCCATAGCTTCAAAGTGTTATCAGCCCCGTTTGCAGGTGGAAAACTGGAGTTATGTTTCAGCAACGGAGGAAATCTGGTTTCAGCGCTTCCAAAGCGCTGCCACCGCATGATGCAAAGTGCTGATCCAGTGCAAACGCATTCTGCCCGAGTGTATATATTCAAAATGTTTTGACAGGTTACTTTCGTCGGGCTGGCTTTTTGCCAGCTGACATCTCATCCGTCTGTGCCACACCAGCTGCACGCCAGATCAGCTCTCGCCTGGCCTCCACTGCCCGCAGAAGGCGACAAAACTCCCTGCAACTGCAGTGGGACCAGCCCTATACTGATCTCTGCAGCCCAAGAAAGCACGAGCTATAGGATATGTGTATGTTTGATCCATACCTCTGCAGTGTACAAAGTGTTTGCCCCAGATTTCGGGAGCCCATAACAATTTCTTCTCCTATTGGCACTAACGACTTTCTGGATGCTGACACCCAGAAAGTGCGCTAGCAAATGCTGTATTTTCAGGCTTAGGGGAATTGTTCGTATAAAATCATCGAGTTTCTTTGGAGGATTTGGGAGTTCAATAAATCAAGTAACCAGGCAGGCTACAGCCAACAACACTACAGGAGTTATAATTGGAAGTGACACACTGTAGATCTTTCTCCAGAACAGTGTTGGGTGGAAATTACATCACTTGGGAAAAAGAAATGGACAGGAGGAAAAAAAAGACAAAAAAAAAAAAAGATTAAAAAAGTGCATTTTTAATAGGGACATTGGATAGAAAAGGGCCCTGAGGCCATGCCAAGCTAGGAGCAGCTCTGGCATCTGCAGCCACAGCAGTTTTGCTGCCCAGCAGTGCTGCTCCCATGGTCTGGCATGGGAATTGGGACTGAGGACCACCAAGCACCACAGCACTGCTATGACCTGACCCAGAATCAGGCACATGAGGTTAATTTTAATGCCTCCAGGAGCACTCACGCCTGGGCCCCATGCTTTGAGGGACATGTCATGCTCCAGAAGAGCAATGTCTTTAACTTGGTAGTTTCTGGACAGTCTCTCTCTCCCTGGCATCCACTTTTTATTATTGTCTGCGAAGGCAGTATGTTTCTAAAATTAATGCAGTAAAACTGCACACATACGTACTCGGGGATGGAAATGGGCTTAAACACCAGCAGACGCATTTGGAAGTGCCAGGATGGAAAAATGTCTCCAAGCGCCACATGACTGTCTTGCTACAGGAGCGCTGGGAGTGCTCCTGCACCCTCGGCCGAGTCAGGAGGGCTTATTATTCCAGCTGCTGAAGAGAATATGTTTATATACATGCACATGCATTAATGCACATACACACAAGTGTATAACACGCACGTTACCCGCCCGATCGCATTAACAACACATGCACGTGCCCACGCTTTTGCATGCACCTCGCCACAAAGAGCTCTGTGTTTGTGTATATACACGCTTGCAAACGTATAGATGCATATGTGTGCATCTCCCGCGCTCGTTCAGCGCCGAGGGAAGGAAACAAAGGCTGGGATCCCCGTGGATGAAAGGGGAGGCAGAGGAAGGGCAGGAGCAGCCCACACACCAAGCCGCCCGTGGACTGCCCCAGCGCCCCGCGTTCCCAGGCTGCTTCCAGAGGCGCGGGCGAGCGTCCCTTATTGCTTGCACCTGGCTGCTATTAAGTATTCAATCAAAAAGGGATCACAAGCCAGATATAACTAATTCGGAGGAACTTTTTTACACAACAAGCCCCTTTCAGTTTGCTTGTTTGGTTTTATATCTAAAGCTAACTCCGGCGGGTTTGAAAATGAGCAGGGCTCTTGGCTGCTGCAGATAGCGGGGGGGACACGCCACGTTTCCAGCAGACAGAGGTGGGAGTTCTCCTTTGGTGTTTTAAAAATAGCACTACAAAGACAGGCGGGCTGGGATCCTGGCCGTGTTCGGAGGGGGGTGACACAGCAGAGCTGTGCCCCAGGCCGGTGCTGGGGCCAGGCCAGGCCCCCGCAGAGCTGGAGCGTGTCCCCCAGAGCTGATTTTCAGATCCTCTGCTCTTGTCTTCCACCGCGGTGAGGATCTGGGGCTGCCTGGGTCTCCCCTGGATGCTGAAGAATAGACGGGCCGTTGCACAAGGTGCTGCCCTCGGCAAGGCTCGCCTGTGACCTGCTCTTGCACCCTCCCCAAAATTGCAGCCACGTAGGGCAGACCGTGATGTGGGTCTTAGCACCGGGCGCAAGCCACGGAAGCTCTTCCAGCCCTGGGAAAGCACCTGATGTGCAGGTCCCCATAGCACATGGCTGGCTAGAGGTATGTGGGCATCACAGGAGACTGCCAAATGCTCCCCATGCTGAGCCATCGCAAAGCAGGAGGAATCGCGGAGGACATCTGGGGATGAGGCTCTGACCCCCCAGCAGCCCTGTGCCAGCCCTGGGTCCCCAGCAAACAGCGGGCAGGTGGCAGAACTGGCCCCAAACATTTCCCACCCAATGGCTTTGCCCATATTTCAACAAGGAGCTCAAAGTGTCATCAATCATTTGTGAGACTTCCTTCCTCTACAGCTGAAGAGTCCCATCTTCTTGTTGAAACATCCACATTAAAAATTCCTTTTCTTCCACCTTCACAGAAGCCCAGCAGCAAATGCCGCCGGCTCCTCCAAAGCCTCCTTTAAATCCCCATCCTAAGGGGAGCTACTTTTCTGAAGTGCAAAAAATGAAGGGAATTACAGTAATAATCACACGTGTCCTGTAGCTGCTGCCTGCAAAGCCTCCAGAGGTGCAAGTGCCTTAACCCTTGCATGCCCACAGCAAGCACCGGGTCCCCGCACCAGCCCACCTCCAGCTCCACTCAGCACTGGGGACACACCACGACTAGTCTGTCCTGATCACCTACCCCGAGATCAGAGTGTGGCCATGCTGCTCTGGAAGTGGCAGAGCCATTCCCTCAATTTCATACCATCTACATGCAGTAAATCACCAGTTTCCTCCTCGTTTCCCCCCTCCCAGAAGAGACCAGCATGAGAAACTCACCCAGTGTGTGGGTGTCCGGGGATTTACACAAGCAGCGGGCAGAAACCAAAGGCTTCCCGCAGCTTGGAGGCTTCCCGTCCCACCAGCCCCCAGGAATCCTGTCCAAAGTGTGCTTATAGGGACCATATGCAAGGTATTCCCGAAGGGCACCCTCAGACGCACATGGGCACGCTTGGATGTCGGCTGGGACACACCGGCTTTTAGGGGAAGGCTCCAAGGAGTTTTTAATTTAATGCTGGCACTTACCCTGGGAAGAATTTCCCAAGTAGGTGGAAATTCACAATCGCCATCAACACGGGGAGAAAGGAGGAGAGGGGAAGGCATCGCCCTTCCACACTAATATTCCTCCTTTTGGGGACAGTTTTGGGTATGTACTCCCCGGACACTGATATTCCTCTTTCCCGGGAATTGTAGCTGTTTTAAAAATTTGGCCAGTATCTGCATGTTATTTACCCCAGCTTTTGGGTTCCCATGCTGCCTGCCTCCTGTTGGTAAGGGGACCCGAAGGACCGCAGGGGCTTTTTGGGCTCAGCTCAGGCTCGGGCTCAGCTCCGGGGTGGGAGGGAGCTCACTGGCCAGCTGGTTTGTTTTCACTCAAGATCAAACTCACTGCTTGTCTCGGTGGCTCCTGACAGCTCATCCTCCCACGGCCGCTGCCTCCTCCGGGAGGGCACAGGCCATGCCTTTGCTGGAGGTGTCCCCGGGAAAACCAGCGTCACTGTGGCCGGCAGCTGAGGGACCCCCCCAGCCCCACTGGCACCCCTCATTCGGTGGCCCCGCAGGGGAACGGGGCTTCCTGGCTCCTCGGGATGATGCAGGCAGCATCCCTCTCGCTGGCCCCAGCCTCCGATGGAGGGAATTAAGGAGCGGATTTGGCTGGGAACAGCCCCCAGATTGCTCTCACAGGGAAAGGGGGGAAGGCAGATGTAAAGCTTTGCCCTAGGAAGGACATTAAAGACCTTGCCCTGGAGAAGCACCACGGCGTTGGGTGATGGCCAACGTGACTAAGCCTCCTCTTCCTCTCTCCTCACCCCTCTGTCTGCGCTGTCAGGACTTTTTAAAAAGCACCTTTAGTTTTGCAATGCTTTTGCTCAGAGCCCCATTACTCAGGCTGAGCTGGCCCTGTTTCCTCACCGAGAGCTGCATCCCCTGCCTGATAAGATAAGCTCCCCAAAGAAAGGTTTTGGGACCCTGACTCACTGGAGAAACTTTTTCTGCGGTGCATTTGTACAGCTTCTAACACACTTAACTATTTGATGGGCTTATCACTGAAATTCAAATGTTCATCTATGTTCACTGGAGGACAACCCCTTATCCAGGAGCAAGGACATCCCCATCAGGTGTTAAGCATGGAGACTCGCCCTATCTGCACGCCTCCAGCCTCGATACATATTCAAAGCCTTTTCTCAGTCCTGTCCCCAAAACCCTCCTGCCCAGGCCTCCTGTGGGGACTCTCCCAGTACCACTGGTGCTGGAGCCCTGTTCAGCTCGGGCTCCGGGTGGAGGGTTAACCCCCCCACGGCAGAAGCCCTGCACCTTCTGCAAGCTCCCAGCCCTCCCCAGGCAGTGCGGAGGCTGTCTGTGCCCCTCGGCCGTGGGCTGCAGCCAGAGCAGCTCCAGACTGCGATTCCCAATTTACAGGCAGGATCTGGCCCCGGGTTATCGCTCCTGCTGCTTCTGGCAGCCCACGTCTGGCTTTGCTGCTGGGCAATAAATCCCCAAAGAGAAGCAGCTATAAGGTCTCGATCCAACTGATCATGGACCCCCAAGAGAAAGCAGCTCCAGACCCCAAATATTTGCTCTGGTCAGCCCCCTTGAGAAGGCACCAGTGGTTCTTTTCCAGGTATGCTAAGCTCTCTCCCCGAATGATGCCAGCCCTGGAAGCTTTGATTGCATCAATAGGGTTGCAGATGCTGCTGATACCGGGTGGCGGGAAAGAAATCCTCTTTCATGGGCAATAAACCCAGGACAGGTTTGGGAGCGGTTTCTGGGCGTGCTTGGCTCTCGATTCTCTGGGCACTGCTAAGACAGAAGGAGCTTCAGGGATGCTTCCCACCACCATCCAAAACCAACACCCTGGGCTCACCCTGGGGCTGGCCCCAAAGCACCCCCCCATCCCCAGGGTGGGCTGCCTCGGCACTGGCAGCCACCCCACTGGGTTGATGAGTGCGTAAGGGCTCTGCACACCCAGCTGTGCCTCTGTGGCAGCAGGACCCAGCAGGTTAATGGGCGGCTCTGGAAGCCCCCAACAACTGCAAATGATCAACCCCAGGGGGATTTTTTTCCTCCCCTCGGCTCTGGAGTCAATTGTCAGCCCTGCTTTTAAAGACACCCTTGTCGGCAGCCCGGCTATGCTTTTCTGCTTCGGAGGAATTCCTCTAAAACAATAATAGTGACATTGTTCCTCACTTTGCTGGCGGTTTTATAGGGCTCACGTTGGAGAAAGGTGACCATGGCTGCCTTTTGGCCACATGTGTTTACACAAGGAAATGCATGTGGGTTTTGGGGTGGCGCCTGGAGTCAGCAGCCGCTCTCTGTACTCCTGACCCTTACAGAGCTGCTTTCTTGCTTCTGGGTACGTTTACTGCACTCCAGATGTGAGCTGGCTCCAGCAAGGCTGCGGAGCGCCAGGGATCTGGCATCCCCAGACTCATCAGTCCGTGGGGTAGAATGCCATGGTGGTTGTTTTAAAAGCTGTAATGCGTCTTGGTAACACATCATGATTTATTCAGCCCTTGTTTGACAGGGCGCCTTTATCAAAAGCTGATGCGAAGCCCGGCTGCACCGCGCGCTCCGGCTCGGTGTGGCTGGCTGGCGAGGGGCGGCTGGGAGCCGGTCCTTCCCCAGGGACAGGCTTTCTGGAAATGTTTTGGCATGGGGCTCCCGGCGAGGTGGGTCCCCACTGTGCCACCCACCCCAAGGGGCTGCATCTGGGGACACCCATGCTGCGGGTGCACCTCCGCAGTGGGGTTGATTGAGCTGGCGTAGAGATGAGCCCTGAAGGGTGTTTTAAGAAAAGCAATGTCCCCGTAGCCGGTACCGGGGAGCCACAGGGCTGCAGGACGATGAGGTGGCCTGGGGGGTGACAGTCGCACGTGCCACCATCTTGCCTGGCAGAACCCGGGCTCGCTGCTGGCCTCCCTCTCCAGCACACGAGAGAGTCGCTGAAAGGAGGGCAAAGAAGTGAAAATGGAGTTTGGGGAAAACCAGGGCAAAACTGGAGTGGAGCGTGGGCAGCAAGGGAGCCCCGGGGGAGGCACAGTGGTGGCAGGGCTGGGGAGTCCCTGCCCGCCTGCGGCTCCCATCACCCCGCCAGCTGCCCTTTTGCTAAAACCCATGCTTTGTTTCATTTTTCTGCCCTTTAACCGAATGAACCACAAAACACAGTTACAGGGGAAAAGGGGAACAAGGGACAGTTCACAACCTGAAAGCAGCTTGCTGCTGGCCCCAGCGGGCAGCGGAGAGGAGCCCGAGGAGAGCAAACCCTGTCATGGGGCCAGGGCTGTGGCTAGGAGACCAGTACAGCAGCTGGCAGACACCCGGTAAGGTTTGGGGTGAGCAGCCCAGGACAGGGCGGCTGGCCCCGGCACGGCAGGGCTCCCCCAGCCCCGCATCCCTGCTCCAGCCCCAGCCTCCTCGCCCGGTGCCTCGGAGGTGCCGTTCTCATGGGCACAGATGGACGCAGGACACTTTAGCCCCAGATTAAGAGTGAGCCTTTTATTTAGAGATATTTATTTGCTTTTTATCATAATGGGAAAAAAAATGAAACAGCAGATAGAAGAGGAAGGAAAAAAAACCCAATCTGGGTCAGAATCTCACACTGGCTAGTTCACTTCACAGTTTAAGTAAATAGTTCTCATCCCAAAACCCTTCAGGGTCATATAAATGTGCCTCTTCGCATGGAAGAGACTATTTTGATAGTAGCTGGGTGCCTGATGAATTTGCAACTTTCCCAAACTGTCGGTGTCTAGAATGTGACTCGGTTTTTCACAGTGAGATATAAAATCCTATCAATTAATCTAACTTTTATTGCACCTCTGGGGCATGAACGTGATGTTATTTAAACAAATGGTTCCCATTACCTTCAATTATTTTATAAATGTTTTTCAGTGATTTATAGGCTTCTATTAAATGGACAATATACTTCTGTGCTCCTCGAGGGGGTAAACAGTAATCTAAGGGCTCGGGCTTGCTGATCTTTTTTTCTTTTTCTCCTTCCTTTTCCACATGCATAAGAGGCTGCCGTTTAATTAACGGGGAGGTGGGGAAGAGCCCAGCCAGACGCCCTGCTGACGGCTGCCTTCACCGAAGCCCGGTCCCCCCGCGGCGAGGCGGCAGCTCCCCGCACTGACACCCCATTTGCACCGCACCCCGAGGGTGCTGGGCCCCCCCATTCGCCCTCCCTGGGAAGTCTCCTGCCTTCCCCCTCTGAAAACCCTCGCGCTGTGACAGGCCTAAGCAGGGGGATGGTTATTCTTGACTTTTTTTTCCAGCGCCTTTGCCCACCAGCTGCGCTCGTGCTGACTCGAGCAGCGTGCGAAAGGGATGCAGCCGGCTCTGGCAGGACCGGGTGTCTGCCTGGGGTTGTTGGGATTGTTCTGCAACGTACAAGCGATACAGCCCTGCTTCTGCTCAGGAAGGGACAGGGGGATTAACGTTTTGCTCCTCTTATATATGATTGAAGGAATTTCTCCTGCCCGGGATATCTCCCTGCCCGATGGAGAAAGCTCCTGGCCAGCCACTCTGCCGTGCCTCGTGCTTTGGGGACACAGTGCTGCCATCAGCAGCTACTGCACCCCTGTTTCCCTCTGCAGCCCGTGGGGACCAGCAGCCCTGAGCCCCAGCAAGGCCAACCCCGGCCCCAGCTAGCGCAGGGAAGGGATGACGGATCATTTTTTGCAAACCCAGGCTCTTCTCCGAGCAGTTTCATTCTGGGCTGGATTTCGGGGGAGGCCAGGGAGGGTCAGAGCAGCAGGACGAGCCAGCGATGGGGACGGCGCAGAGACGGCTTATCTTGGCGGGGGTCACACCGGGACGTGGTTTCTGGAGCAGTGACCCCGGCTGCCACCCCGGCACAGGACCCCATCCATCTCCCTGCCACAGCACTCCCCTGCTAACCCTCAGCGCTGCACGCTGACAGACAGGACGGCAATTAAGCCCTCACTGAACTAATTCACTTGAGCCTGTCTACATTTCAAACAGCTTTGGAGATAGGCTCTGTTTACAGAGCCTGCCGCCGTTTATTATTTTTCAGGGGGTGTTGCACTGAGTGGGGAGGGGAGATGTCATTTGGGGAAGATAAATAGGGCAGAAGACCCTGTAAAGACAAAGGCCTGAGCGTGGCCCTGCTCGGCCTTGGGACAGGGCTGTTCTCTGCAGAGGGAGCAAGTAGAGGATTTCCCGGCTCCCAGCTCTAGCTGAGGCCACGCAAAGCTCGGTGCATGTACCCAGGGGCTGCTCCCAGGCTGTCGCCTGGGCCACCCCAGTGCCGGCGCAGGCAGGAACCGCTCCAGCGCAGGGGTACTTGGATGGGCTCCATCTCTTCTAATGAGGATGATGATAATTTATAGGCGATCCCCTGGCACAGCAGGGCTCCAGCTCCACACCCCCCCCTTTCCTTCCTGCCGCTGTGCTGGGACTGGGCAGCAGGAGGGAGCTGCAAGAGGTTGCAAGGTGCCCCATGCTTCCCTCCCCGCTGGGATCCGGTGCCTCTTTGCTAGCCATGGCGCTGGAGCCACTACTCGCCATCACCACCCTCTCCCCCTGAAGTCCTGCCAGGCGCAAGACACAACCCCCTCCTCCCCAAACCAGCCCGAAAAGCACAGCTCGATGCCAAGGCAGAGGATAGTGCGGTGTGACTACAGCTACCCTTTACAGGTGTCCCTGGGAGAGATGCCAGGGAGGTGGGAGCGCAGAAGCAGGAGAAACCCCTGCAGGAGAGCTGCCAGGTTCAGGGAAAGGGGACCTTTCCTGCAAGGGAAGGTTTGGGGAGTCCTGCAAGGGCACAGCCAAGGAGGTTTCTTTGATGCTGGGGGGTCGCTGGGAGGAGAAGTTCTGGGCAGGCCTCTGCCCCACGGGTATGGGGATGCTGCAGCATCATGAGCGAGCAGGGAAGCCCAAACTTGCTCCTGCATGTGCATGGAAACCACGGCATGTACCCTACAGACACAGGAGAGAGACGACAAGCCGCTGGGGCCTGGGCCATGCGGGAGGTGCCTGTCCCACCCCCCCTGCCAGGGCTCCTGGCATGACCCTCCACCCTGGGACCTGGGTGCCACATGTGCTCAGCCCCTCCGCTGCCCAGCGAGCCCTGCTGCCCTCTGCCACCCCCCCCCCAAAGCCCTGCCGGGGGTCCCACTGGCTGTGGGGGGGCTGACCCCCTCCCCAGGGCCTGCGTTACCATCCTGCGGTTCTCCAAAAACAAATCCTTGTTTTCCCGAAAGGCAAATACTGGCCTCCAACTCAGGGCAGCATTTTTCCAGCAGCTGGCCCCAGATTTCTGCCTCAAACTACAGGCACAAAGAGCCTGCCTCGGCTGCCGGCAGACCCGCTTGATTATTTTTCTTGGCAAATGACGACTCCCTCGAAGTTGTTAAACCATTGAAAATAGCTAATAAGGTTTTACTTAATTAAACGGCGCGAGGCCTCACAATGTCGATCGTCACTTTTTCCCTTCGCCTTGCGCTGCTGCAACATCCCAGATGGGAATTACCCGGCCTCTGCTCAGGATGGGGAGTGCACTGAGGAGGGCTGCGGAGGCATGGATAAATAATAATAATAAAAAAATATCTTCACCTACCCCCTTGTCTTTCCTTTGCTTAAATCAGGTCATGTCTGGAAGACAAAAACACTGCTTGGAAGTCAGGGTTTGGAGCGATACAAAGGGCAGTCTTGTCTAAAAAGACTGGCCGGGAGTCAAAGCGGTGAAGCGATCGCTGTCCGGGGCTGTTTGCACAGCAGCGACTCCGAAATCGTATTTCACTGCAGCAGCAGAGAGTCTTCATCGGGTTTCTCCAGATTTCGGCTCAGGTCTATTTCTCGCTGCAAGGTTATTAAAAACACTTGAACCTGAAACAGTCTCATTGTGTCCACACGTTTGCTATTTATTATTATAAACAAGGGTGTCAGGGCCATTAAAAATAAATCAAAGCGGGTAAAAAATGAGTAAGAAATACAAGGAAACAGAATGATTGAAAACACCCATCCCAGCATCCAGGGCTGACAATTCCCACTCACAGGAATGCCTTCTGTGCTAGAGAGAGGGAAGATAACTTCTCATTTTTCTTTTCCACCAAACTGCATCCTTTCCCCAGCCGGGGATGCTGAGCTGCAGGGAATGGAAAGAGGAATGGATCCAACTGCTCCTGGACTCCGACCGGGATTACTGCCGGCACACGTTCGCTCCCACTGAGGGATGTGAGTGCGGTGTCTCACAGGCATCTTACCCGCTGCAAATTGGCCGGCCACCAAGCAAAAGCCAGCACGTTTCATGTGCCCACGAGGCCGTTTGAAAACGCCACCAGCTCGTCAGAGCCGGGCGAGCAGTTTCTGTAGCAAAGCTCTGTGGTGGGGGTTTGGCTGAGCAAGAAATGATGGGTGAAACCACCACCAGAAACCCACTGTCACCTTTCAAAAGGTTCTTGGGGCAGCACCTCTGCCCCCCCCCCAGCAGAGCAGCCCTGGGAGCAGGTCCCAAGGTGCCGGCTTTCCTTCTCCTCCCAGCGGGGCGCAGGGCCGGGATGTGGAGAGAAGATCGGCACTGGGGTGCAGGATGACAGAGGATGCACAGGAAACGATGTTAAAGAACAAAAGCCCCAAAATCTGTGGTTACGACTGAACTGTGGGAGCTGCAGACACAGAGAAGGGTCCAACCGGGGGGGGAGCAGGCACACCCAGGGGTTAAATGGTTGGGAACGGGCAGCTTCATTACACCACTCTGTTCAGAGCATCTCAGTTACTTGACATTCTTAAAAATCTTTAAAAAACCAACAGAGAAGCGGCATTCTGCTCTCGTTCACACCAGGACATGTCAAAAATACAGGTGTTATTGTACAGAAACGCTAAAAAACTGCTCGTGGAATTAAAAGTTAAAATTGTTCACAAAAGCAAGACCTTTTGGCTCCGACATGGGAAGACACAAAGTGCAAGTTAAAGCGAAGCATCTGGTTAAGTTCAGGCTCACCTGCACACAGGCCTGGGCAATTTTCCACCTGCTGCCAAATGGGGGGGGTGGCCCAGAGCACCCCTTTGCTCTGGCAGCCCATGCCGTCCCTCGTCCCCCTCCCTGCCCACCCCCCCCAGCATCTGTCCTGGTTTTGGCTGGGATAGAGTTAGTTGTCTTCCTAGTAGCTGGTACAGTGCTATGTTTGGGGTTCAGTATGAGAAGACTGTTGATAACACGCTGATGTTTTCAGTTGTTGCTAAATAATGTTTAGTCTAACGTCAAGGATTTTTCAGCTTCTGATGCCCAGCCAGCGAGAAAGCTGGAGGGGCACAAGAACTTGGGAGGGGACACAGCCAGGGCAGCTGACCCAGACTGGCCAAAGGGGTATTCCATACCATGTGATGTCATGCCCAGTATATAAACTGGGGGGGACTTGGCCAGGGGGGATTACTGCTCGGGAACTAACTGGGCATCAGTTGGTGAGTGGTGAGCAATTGCATTGTGCATCACTTGTTTTGTATATTCCAATTATTTTATTATTTTATTGTCATTTTATTATTGTTATTATTATAATTATTAGTTTCTTCCTTTCTGTTCTATTAAACTGTTCTTAACCCACGAGTTTTACTTTTTTTTTCCAATACTCTCCCCCATCCCACTGGGTGGGGGTGGGCGAATGAGCGGCTGCGTGGTGCTTAGTTGCTGCCTGGGGTTAAACCGCGACAGCATCCCTGCAGCAGAGCCTGCCCGGGGGCTGGAGGTAGGCTCCTACCCCCTCCTTCACATCCCCTTTCTTGGAGCAAGAGCTCCACAGTGGCTAAGCAGCAGTCGGTCAGCCCATCGCCCAGCGTTTTCTGCCTTTCTCTGCAAGTTACTGGTGAGAGCATTAACGGCCTGGAGGGCAGAGGCACCACTCAGCGGGGGGTAGGGACACCTCAAAGCAGAGTCCCCCCATTAGTAACGGCGGGGGCTGACGAGCCAGGTTTCGGTCCAGTGCCTTGCCGATGGTGGGACAGCCAAGACTCTCCGGCAAGAAATGGCATGAGCTGGGGCACATTATCTCAGCACTGCTGCTTCTACCAGCTGATCCGATAATCTCATTAAAAACATCACCTGATGATTTCTCCCTTCAATAAACCCAGGGCAGTTCACGCCCACCGCAACAGCCACCCTCATCCTCTTTTAACCATTTCCCATAGCCACTCTCCTGTCTCCAGACTGACACCAGAATCGCACTACTCCACGCCGCGAAGCCCACCGCAAACATGGTTGTACTCAAGCATTTGACTTTTACTGATGCCAAAGAGAAATGATTCAGCAATGGGGCACATACGGCAGCAGGAACAGAGCGGCTGGTGCAGGAGCTCTCTGCCCCATTGAACGTCACTGCTGTAAAGTGAGTCGAGGATGTTTTTAGAAGCAGCAGGTCAGTTTGTCTGGATTGTGTGTCCTTCAGGTGGTCTCCACAAAGAAAACAGATAGTCTTCGCAAGGAGTAACAAATCCACACCTTGATGTTAGCTGAATACTTGTTAATAAGAAAGAGGGTGCTGAAAACCCATTCCTGCACTGCTGCTTCTCAGGATACAGGAGAGACACATGCTTTCACCAAGGCAACAACAGGAATCTTTGCTTTGTCAGGGTTGATTTCATTATTTTGCAGGTTTCACCCGATTTATGACTCCACAGTCCCTCTGGTTTCATTTCCCTTCTAACTAGCATATGCAACCGTCATAGCTGCATTGCATCAAGCCAGTGGAGACGCGCAGCAACGCAATCCTGCAAACCATGCTGCGAGGGGGATGCGGCGAGGTGTGCACCATCGGCAGGGGACCACAGCCGGCAGCGGTGAGCAGCACCCAGGCAGCACCCACTGCCCCAGCCGGCCAGAGCCCACACCCCCACCGGTGCACCACAGCTCAGACCAGCGTCACATCATGAATGCTGAACTCAGCGTTTTGCCCTTAGACAGGCCACCACTGGGTTCTGCTTACGTTGGCAACCTCCGGTTGAGGTGAACTCCTGCACGAGAAGAGATAAAGGATGTCCCCAGCTCAGATGCGCTGCCAGCAGACAGACCAAAGGACACAAGCACACGGCCACACGCTTCTTGGCCAGGCGAAGCAACCTGCTGGGGCACAAATCCCTCCCCATCCACCCATTCCTCAGCTGTGTGCCAGCACGGTCTTCGTGCTTCCGACCCCACGATGCTGCCCGGCTCGGGGCTGTACGTGTGTCACGCTTTAACACAAGGCACAGAAGGACCTGGCTCGTAGGCAGGTCGTGAATAACGTGGGAACGGAGAGGGGGAAAACCAGCACAAAAAGCCCAGGGTAGAAACAGCAATCTCTGGGCTTAGGTTCTCACTTAGGAGCAGCATGATTCTGGCTCATACAATAAAAGCCACACGTGGGGATTATCAGAGTCATTCCAGCCCAAACCCTCAAAAATTATAGGTTATAACAGCACATTTCTGCCTTACAAAATTTCATAGCTTGTAAACAGAGATAACTGATCTAAACCACAGCATGCAAACTGATGGGACACCACCTTACTCCGAGAAGCTGGTTTAAAAGTCTTATTTCCCAAACTGTTTTATTATTACTACAGGTAATAATACACCCCAGGTAGGAATGCCACGAGGCTATCAGATGGATGGATTCAACCTGCAGATCACACACAGGCTGTGCAAACCCGAAACGTGGCAGGGAGAGGCAGGACCGTGACTCCCCGAGCAGGAGCAGAGGGCACTGAACGGCGCAGCCGAGGGGAGCGCTGCCTTCCCAAGGGGAACACGATTCGTTAATTAAGACTCCTTTTCCCTCACTGCTCCACAGTGACAGGGAAGATTTTGACAAGCAAGAACCAAAGGCTGCCCTGGCCTTCTCAGGTTTGGATTTTCTGGCTGTCAGTAAAAGAAATTATGGCCCCCCAATTTCAGGAGCTCCTGTTCAGCACCCAACACAGCAAACATCTCCCACAGTGATATTTTGGGGGTTTTCGACCAGAGCTATAAATAAGCTATGTGTTTTGGGGTTCATTATTTCCGCGAGCGTTTGGCCGGGTTGACTATCCCCAGTGAAGCTGCCAGGTGCTGGATGAAGACACCACCTTACACCAACCCTTCCAGCCTAAACACCAGAATTATTTTTATTAAATCCACCCTAAATACCTGAATTATTTTTGTTAAAGCCTCCCTTTTTGCCCATGCCCTTAACACCTGTAGCTTTCAAACCTTTCATAAGAAAAAACACCTCCATAAGGTGAACTCCCCCACTGCACCTCACCCCGAGCAGCTCTGGCAGCCGTCCCAGGTAACAGGGAATTCGTAGCAGGGTCTAACTGGGGGAAGCGGAGCCATCCCTAGGCAGGCGAGCATGACGCCCTCCCCACTCACACCCTCCCCGTTCTGCTGCGGCAGCGGCTCACGCCGACGAGTAACCCAGGCAGACCCGTGACGTCTTCTCAGGTTGTGATACAGCAACTTAAAAGGAAGGAGACCGAGGTCAACTGCTGCTCTCGCTGCAGGCACCAGCCCCGAGGCGCAAACTCATCCCCTGGGACCCGGCCCCAGTACGCTCTCATCTGCGGAACAGCATCTGCCTCCACAAATAAGTATCCTGCACCTCCAGCAGGACCTAGCTTTGGCATACAATGCTGTTTGGTTTAGGGCTGGAGCAGGCCAAGTCTTGGAGAACAGAAGCATTAAAACCCATTGAAAATGATGGAGAGCACTAGAAGGGTCTTGCTTCACACCAGTTGGAGAGCAGAGAGGGTCATTTCTCACCACTCAAGTTTGAACACCAACGCTAATGGGTGGCATTAGGAATATCTCAGAAAAACCACACATTAGAAACTCATTCTTTTTAATATGTGTAATAATTAAAAACATGGCTCTGCATGCTGGATTTAATGAAATCCTCCCCTTCTGGCAGGCCTGCACAAGCCAAAACCAAGCTTAAAACGAGTGGACAGTGACCCTTCAGAAGAAAGGACGTTGAAAGCGTTTTTGTTGTACTGGCAGGGCGAGGGGAGGGGAAGGGACACAGGACCCGGGACTGTGTTTTGCTGGGAAGCATGACGACATCCAGGGAAGGAAGGGAACACTCTCAGCCTTCTGGCCTAAATTATCTGCTAACACAAATAATCAAATTCCAGGGACCACACTGCTCTGGCGCCACTAAAACAAGGGGGAGGCCTGGCCCCAGCACTGCATGAGCAGGTGGCAGCCTGCGTCTGACCCGCTCAGGATATTCAAGTGCGATATACAAAATACTGATGCTCTCTAAGGAAGCCAGCATCGCTCACAGTATCGTGGGAAGTTTTTAATGGCTCACTCAAGGCAAGGCCTCTAAAATGTTTATGTTAATACTTACATGTTGGATAGCCACTCATTTGGTCTCAGCTGGAAACCAGTCCAAACAGCTGAGAAACATCTGGCCGCTAACCTTGGACAACATCTAATCTGGTAGCCCAGGGATTTAAGAGGTCTCTTCAGTGGGACAGAAGTTTGGCAGATACCTTACTGAGTTCTCTGCTCTGCTATGGTTGTTTCTCAAGTCCTACTCACTGCTCTGGGACGACACATACAGCCGGTGTACATCCCAATCCCATTTACACAGCATCCCAGTCTCTATGACTGCAAAAAGCTGTAATTGGATATTACTCCCAATTTCCAGGAATACTCCTGAAGGTGTGTGACCGTGTGTGTGCTCCCCCCACCTTGAAAGGAGAGAAAGCAGCTGTTTGCCAGCTCACAAAAACACACGTCTCTCCATTACCCTGCCCTAGTCTGCGTGTGCGCAGGATCAGTGCCGCCAGCCCTCCAGCCTCCCCTCTGCTCCATCTTCCCTCTGCCTGCCCTTACTACCAACAAATAAGCATCTATCTGCCCCAGAAAGCCTCTACCACAAAGCAAACAAAAATCCTGTTTTCTGTAGATCTGGAGACCACTATCAGGCCAATTATGAACATGTGGTTTTAAAGTAGCTCTATAAAAGGAACAAGTAGAAAGGAAAATGGGCTCATCATTTCTGATGAAGATGGCTCAAAAGTTTGCTTCCCTTTTCTTTTCAAAACTCCTGCTTGTTGGTTTGGGTTTTTTTCCAAAAAGAACTTCAGCTTTGGCTATCCTGAAACATTCTTTGGTGAGTGGAGAGCTAATGAAATAAGACAATATAAAAGAATAGATGTTGAGCAATAGAGAGGGGGAAGGGACTTCTAGACAGACCATTTGACATTTGTTCTCCCCTCCTCTTACCCATCAAGGTATCACAAGGCTTTCTAGACATGTCAGGGCAAAGCCACCAACAACCTGGCTCGAGAGGTAGAAAATTAGGACAGGACCCACATTTCTGAAAACCCTTTGTAGGCTTTATTAAAAAGGAGATAAGGATGAAAAAGGTGACAAGATGCTTGACAGATATAAAATTATGAGAATCTAGCTTATCTCCTTATCTTTCACGTCGTCTTCTGTTCTTTGCTTTTATGTTACAACAAATGTGGGAGACATCAGGGGAAATGTAAAGGCACAAGCACCAAGGACGTAGCACCAAGAAGGGAGGACTAGGAAGAAGATGCTCAATAAAGGCTAAAAAAGTCTCTTTCCTAGCAGAGGCTGAGCGTGCTCACTCTGGTCCAACGAAGCACTTAAGCGTGCGCCTAACCTAAATTTGACTTCACTTGGGCTCTTCACAGGCTTAAAAGTTAAGCACGTTCTCCAGCAATCTGCTACAGCAAGACCAGAGAAAATGAGAAGCTACTAAGGGACCTGAATCATAGTCAACAGCAAGGTTAGCATGCTTTTGGAAAGCACCCTAGCCAAAGATTAATGCAATATGGCAATTTCCACTGACTTAGGAAAACTCTTAAGCCATCAGAAAAAGCTTCTTAAATATAAAATAATATGTAAAAATATTTAGGTATTAAGAATATCACCATCAATTTCTCTTCACCTTCTTTCAGCTCAAGGTAGATAGAGCTTGAAGCAGACACACATTTACACGTATGTGCAGAACTGGAACTCCCTTGTTTCAGTGTAAGCTGGTGCCAGCTTGAAAAAAATGTTGAATTCACTGTGCTGTGTCTTGATGTAGGAAACACTATCCTGTAGGCAAAGCACCAACCTCAAATGCCTAACGGTCAATTCCCACAAACAGCAAGGTAAGCCACAAATAGCTCCTACAATTCTGGCAAGACACTACAAAGACTGGTATTTGGCAAAGGAGTAAGAGCATGTCCTACCGCATATCTCTGCTGGGTTTGTTTCCCTCGTTAAAACTGGCATAACTTAACACTGTTCCTCTACATCACATCTGCCTGGTAGTGCCACAGGGGACTGCGGTATCAGGGCTCTGAGGCAGCGCTAAGATAAAGCATTCAGAGCAGCCCATCCCTCGGCCAGGCTGTTTGCCCAGACCGATGGGCACAGCCGCACTCGCCGGCTGCTTTTCCTGCTCTGCGTCCTTGTACAAGTCTAGGGTGAGCCGCAGACAGCACCGACATCTCACAGAGCAGCTGATGACACTTTCTGGCTTAAAAATTATTACTCTAATGATAGTGGAAGAAATTTAAATTTGAAATCCAAAGCACTGCAAGAAGTTGCAAGAGCACAGGAAAGGCATATTTAAGCGTATACTCCCTACATAAACACACAGAGCTTAATTACAACAAAGCAAAAAGCAAACAACAATTAGTCTTTATTAACAATCAAAATCTCACTGCAGTGCTGGTTTTCCCCCTAGCAAGTTAATGCCTGTACAGTGAGAAAGTAATTATAAATAGGCTTTTAAAATTGAAATTGATTCAGGATAAATATGAAAAGTGATTTCCACAAGAGGACTTAACATTTAAATTGAGCAGCATTTGCACCTTACTCAGACCCAAGCCTTGTAAAGCTTGCTAGCTCCCTCTACCGTCTTCATACTCTGAGCTGACTCAAAAGCTCGTTCCACAGAAAGCACCAGCAGGTGAGGGGTTGTTATGGGAAGTGTCCAGCACATTTGGTACAAGGATGGCTCACGGACCCTCTGCAGGAAGCACTGAGGGGCAGCCACATGGCGATCTCCTGCTCAAACCCATCTCCTCCCTGAGCGCCGCTTCAGCCACCTCCAGCAGCACCTGCTCCGAGGAACAGCATTTATTTTACAGCCAATCCGCTTATTTATTATCCCCTCGTATCTTTCTCTTAAGAGACACTGGTTCAGGACATAAACTGAGGGTCAGCAGGGATCAACTAAACACTTTGCCTTTATACTGCCAGAGTTAGGATAAATACAGGTAAGACACAGTTCCGTTTCCCCACCTCATTTCTGAAACATAAACAAGCAACCAGGCTGTGGGACAACTCGTCCCTTCCACTACATAGTTTGTAGGTCACATACATTGACAAAGCTACAACACGTAGATTCAATGGCAGCTGACTCTTAGCACGTTATTTTTCCATACCACTCCTACTTGGTTGAGAGTGGAACAGCAGTGCATTGGAGCACTGACGTGTTCAAAGAGTGTAACTCCTAGGTGAGAAAATTTACAGCGAATGCCCCTTTTTTTAAAGCACCACCCAACTTCGTATGTCCAATGTTAACACATGGCTCTTGCCAGTACAGCTCCCGGCAGAGCATGGCCCAGGTCAGGGTGGAATGCCCTAACCTGTACAACCTGCAAAGCAAACCAGACAGTTTCAAGGTTTTGTTACTTGAAGTACGAAGGTTGGGGGAGGCCCCAACATGCACCAACCAGGATATCCTCCTGAACAGGGCAAGGGCACTCTTACAAGAGCTCTGAAAAACAGAGATAATCAAGCAGCACGCTGTAATTATCAAGCATTGTTCTGATTCCCATTTAACATCTTTAGATACCAAGCTATTTTAAATAAACACACACACACGATGCTGACAAAGTATTAGTCTCATTGTCTTCATACCCTCCAAGCTACCAAAGGATTGAGTAGTATTCCAGGCTAGAAGCCAGCAGCAAGTTTCACAAAGTTTCACAAAAGGTCATTCCCTTTTTCATTCCCAACCCAGGAACAACCTTGTTTCACCACAACGCTGAAGTGAATGCACGAGTACCTTCTGGCAATCCTCTGAAGTGGAGAAGCTTTACGCTTGAAAAGGCCAAAATTTCACAGCCCCATTTTCATCCAGATTTGGAGAGGTGGTCAGCTTTTTACACTTCACTATTCGAGGGAAAACAGGTAAAATTTCAGGTTGTGAAGCTCTCCTTGAACTTGACAGACAGCGTAACATGCAACTGTATGGGGATTTGATTTCCTCAGGACTACAGCGCATAAAGGTCATTGCAATGACAGAGTACCTTCAGACAGCACATGTATCTAGAAATTCATTTCAGCAGTGAAGTGATGCTAAGATTCCTTAGCATCACTAATGTTACCAATTGCCAAGTCTATGGGAGTCTGAGGTTTAAACTAAAACTAAAGATTCTCCTTGGCACAGCAGCAGCAGCTGGATAAAGACAATTGCCTTTCGCCACCAGTTTACATACTGTTAGCTAAATGTGATCTGTAGGAAGATACTTCCAACAAATCAAGAATTCCATAAGGGATCAAAATTCTAAACATAAATACAATTAAAGCCTTCTAATATTAATGCACACTTTTTATTATATTAAAATCAGGCAATGGTCTGATACAATAAAAAGGCTGCTTATGGAATACTGTTATGTTAAACTTTAATTACAGAGGATGTTAAATCCTTACAACTAATATTTTCCTCAAAAGAGTTAATGGAAACATCAATTGTTCATTGACTTGATAGCTGCTGCTTTAAAATGTGTTTATTTTTAATTTTTCTTTTTTTCTTTTTTTCTTTCTTTTTTTACACAAACACTGAATTTTTCATAAAACTTAGGACACACTAGGTTGGTTGTATGTAAGCTTGCATCCACATTTCAGCAGTTAGTGGTCCGAAACAGTAAACCAGAAAAGGCAGTGATTTGCCAGGATGCAAAGCCAATAAAGGTCCTCAATCTGCTGTATGCACTGCTTCCCCAAAATCTTCACTGAAGAGATTTCTCTTCTAAGACTTACAGAATCCTAATAAAATCTACTACACTGATTTGATTTGTCTGGAGTCATCACATCTTTAGAATGGCCAAACTTAAGTGCAACATTTTGTTAATTAACATTCTTGGGTCAATCCAAAGCACCAAAATAGAACTATTTGAGCTGGAGCATGTGTTCAGAATCTCTACGTGCAGAGTTTCCCCATTAAAGTTTGGCAGCAGAAGATTTCAGCAATCCTGGTAAATTACTGCTCTTTTCACCATGTCAAAAGCCTATCTAATAACATCAGCCGTGGCCAGCTTGGCGGTGTGGCAGCAGTGCTGGAGGGACAGGGAAAATCCAAGTTTGCGAGCAGAATAGATACTCTTGTTTCCCAGGCTGGTGAAGACTAAATTTGTTGCAAAACCAAAATGATAAGCAAGAGAGAACAGGTCAAGTTATTGCCCCAACACTTACCCCTGCTGGCCAGGGGTGAGAAGAGTCACAAAGAGGGGCAAAAAGAAAGCAGCACCCCCACTAAAAGAGGGGAAGAGGGAAGAGATTAAAAGAACCCTGAATCCCTCACCCAAAGCCCACGTCACTGGTGAGGGGGACCAGGAAGAGAAATACAATCTATGCCTTGGCCAAAGGGAAGAAGGAAAGCTTGCCCCAGATTATCAGGGCATTTAAAAAAAACCAAAAACAACCAAAAACAACCACAGTCACATTCAGCCTTTACTAGAGATAGCACAAAGGGAGGGATGACTGAGGTTAGCACACATCCCCACTAGTAGTCCATAAAGCCCAGTGTAGTACTGGAAGCAAAAACCTTTGTGTCTACTCTAATAAATAGCCCTGAGCTTCGACTCTATTGCAAAAGACAGAAAAAGAAAAAAAAACCCAGGCCAGACACACAGCAAGGTGATTGTGGGATGTATGCTTTCACAGTTAAGTTAGATGTGCCACACTGGTCTTGACAGTAATAAATTTAAATAGACTTTTCCTGATACCAGAAGTTCAGCTATGTGGACAGTGGTTACACGACAGGATTATTTGTTATAGCACAACTTATATTTCAAATGAAAAAAATTAGTATCATTTACAGTATCTCAAGAAAAACTTCCTTTGAATGGGAACTTCCTTTCCAGTATTTTGAGGTCTACAAGATGCATCTAGAAAATTTACTACTGTGGAAAATGAAGACAGCTTAAATTGAATAAGGGGGGCATGTTTGTGGTTTTTTTTTTTAATTAATTGCTGTAACATTGTCCTTCAGGTGGCTGAGGAAGTTTCATATTTTCTTTAGACATCATTAGACGCCGAAGCTCTTGCAGAACAACTTTGATACTATAAGAATTCTGCCATTTTGCTAGGACTGATATGGCTCTGGGGTCCACCTAAAATAGACAAAAAGACCATTCCTGTCAGAATCGATACGTTTGATATAATTAACTCCCCCCCCACACCCTCCAACTAAAGATCCTATAAGAAATCTGAGCAAGAGAAACCAAAGAATGCAAAAGAAGCAATTGGTTTCCTAAAAGCGTAATAAAACCCCACATGATGCAACTATTTGTGAGTTGCAAAAGGGCAGGAAAAGTCAATTCTACGTTTTGATTTCAGAACACACTTGGCTCATATACTTCCCTCCTACCCCCTTTCCTTCTACTCAAAGAAAATGGCATCAGCAAGCAATAAATAGTTAAGCGAGTTGCAAGTATAAACAAAGCATTAATTGGAAGCTGCACATGAAAACCATGTTAAAATTAGTAAAAACCAAAGACTTACCACTCCATTAGAACTATTTACTCCATTCATATTAATTTTTGTTACAAATCTTACAAATGGAGGTGCTTCTGGATACTTAGGCCCACATTCTATTTTAAGGCTGTATATTCTGTTTTCATAAATTGTCTGAGGGGAAAAGAAAGGGTGGAACAATTACATCAGGCAGTTCAATAAGCATTTGGTTAAAACAGTGGTTACTTTAGGGACATGTAAACTACTAAACATAAGGGCACCCACTTATACACTATGCTGGCTACCTCTGTTCCGGGCTCATTTTATAATATTCAGAGTATCAAATGTTACCTCTTCAGGGTAATAAATTCTAGTGGTCTTTTAAGCATCAAATCTTCATATAAGGAATGAAACTGGTATTGCTTCCCATTCACCAACTGAAATGATATTTTTAATCATCACACAGCTCAGATACCTACTTTCCAACCAATCTTTACAAAGCAGCTTTGTTTTATCAGTTTACTGATCACACACACTACCTTGAAATTGAAGCCACAGCTTTAGCTTAGGCAACTATCTGAAGTCAGCCTGTCCTAGAACTGCACTTGAAAAATATTCTTTGGTCATAAACCAATGTGCCAGTTCTCAGAAAGGGGAACGCTCCAAGATTCAACACATTGCAAAGTACATCCTGATCCCAAACAGCATTATCACTTTGTCTCCACCGCAGTAACACTCTGTTATACTTAACAGCTAATAGAAATCATGGATCGTGAGTTTTTAACTAACCAATCAATGGGTATAGAAGAGAGACAAACATTAACAAGGCTACATTGATTCTTCAGTATTTAAAATTAATTAAAAGAAACAACAACAACAATGTTATTTTGCAGTCTGAGAATAACTACTTTTGATGTACTGATCTGGTGCAGCCTGGCACAGAGCTCCAGCTAAGCTGGGCAATATAGGCAGCTGGCAGAAATATACAACAGGAACAGGATCATCGTGGAGAAGTTCAGGCAGTCAAGCTCTCCTGATTTAGAGCTTCTGACACAATTTCCTGCACCCTCAACATTGCAATGAACATTAAATTCGCAAGGCAGCGACCATGAGCAAAAATCCAGGTGAACATGTGAGCGCAGATGCCCAGAAGCAGCCAGCAGCTCTTGCTTACTTGTGGCAGCAGAGCACCACAGCTCCATCAGGATCTTAAGAATGGTTGCCCAACGTACAAAAACTTCTCACATAAAACCCCATCCAATCCCTTTCAAGGGCCTGTTATGCCCCTGAACATCTGAGTATTTTCCTTAATATTAATAAGCATTTTGATGCAAACCACTACCAAAAATATAAGAACTGACTTCCTGATTCAGCTGCTGTTCTCATCTGGGCAAATGAAGTGGCTTTAAACCAGCCTGCAGCCACCCGTGGTGGGACCAGCACCTGGCCAGTGCTGGCTGGCAGTGGTACCTCTCGGTTACTCCTCCAGCACCTCAGCCAGGGCGATGACAAACTGAATGCTGTCACAAAGTTTTGGGGAAAAAAGTCATCTGTCAGCTCTGCTTGGCCTGCCCAGGTCTCCTGATCGAGCCCCTGAGCATGCCTTGTGCACAGAGGAATTAACAGCCCAGAGGTTTGTGCAGTTTTTTCGGGTCTTTGCAAATAGCCACACCACATTAAGACTAGTGAATGGAAAGCCTTGACCGTGCACATGTCTAGAGCCGATATAAAATATGTGCACATAAAGCTGAAGTTTTGACAGTGCCACTGTTTTTAAATAGCTTGTATAAACAAGATGAATCACTGGCTGCAAAATCATCCGCACAAAGTCTGGAAAGGAGAAGCATGCTTCCATGTATGGTAGCAGGGACACTCAAAGCAGCAGCACATATCTAACTCTGCACCACAGTTCATTTTTCCCTCTGGGATGCCCAGTGTAAGATTCTTCCACCTGCTACAAGTGTGACTGCTTTCTACCCAGAAGGAAATAGGATTGAAAATTTTTTTTCCAGAGCCAGTATTGCCACATCCTATTAAGAAAAAAAATGGTAATAATATCACTGAGTATGAACAGTGCTAAAAGCAGGACAACCACTTAGCAAACAAGAATGACTGAAAGTTCCCAGAATCTCTCTCAATACAGCCTGTCGCTTTCAAGCAATAAGCTAAAAAGAAGTCAAGACACTTTTGGAAAAAAATCTATATTCATAAGTGTGTCAGAAACACAAAAGAGGCACAGCTGAATCATCTTCTGTGATAGTCCTCTAGCCCTGGTTAGCAGTATGACATGAACTAAAAATTTCTATCACTGCTGACAAGTCAGCAAGTACCTGTTTGCACATTTCAGTTTCTATTTAATTTTCTAAATTAGATTTCAAGGTTGCTTAAATTTTCCACAAAGTGTATGCACACAGTGAGCTTTCTTCACAGTCTTAATGCAGGCTCATTAACACTCTCCTTATGTTCTAAAATCAAATGCCCTTCTAGAAAATTATTTGGGCATATCATAAACGAAATGATCAGGAATGGGGAGATGTTAACAATGGCAGACAAAAAGTAAACACCACTTCTGGATGAGACAGAAAATACTGCACGTGTAATGCCATTATAATATAAATTCTTGTACAACCTCACTGTATGTCAGAAAAGGCAACTGACAGAATGGAAACACATAGGGCAGTACCATGATTAAAGGTCTGTAAAGGTTTCCATACAATAGATTGAGAACACTGGAATTACTGAGAAGTGGTACTGAGGCCAGATATAGAAGACAACATCTACTATTGCAGGAAGGAGAATCAACTGCTTGCACTTCATGGTAAGGATATTAAGGAAACAGAACAGAGATACACAGTGAAACTGGAGACAACAGACAAGTTTTGGTTTCAGAATACATACAATACACAATACATACATACAATGCACAATTAAGACCTTAAGTTCACTACCAGAGTGGAGACCCACAGTGTAGTGGGGCTTGGGGGGGGAGAAGAGAGAGAGAACGCAACAATACTACCAAAGAGACCAGTAGCATTATAAGAAGCTACTTCGGGAGAGAACATTCAGAGAAGAAACTGAATTCATTAAAATTTGAGTTGCCTGAGTTAGCTGAAACTCTACAAGAGCAAGTCAGTACTGCTGCAATAAAGAACAACCCATAAACTCAACAAGAAACAGCAGAAAGACTAGCAGTACTGAACAAAACATCCACATTTTACCTACATTAGCTCCACATGTAATCTCACTAGCCTAAGGATTTTAAACCTTGCTGTATTCAAGAGTACAGGATACTAGAATCCTGGAATCTCAAAAGTTATGTCTTAATGAATCTGTAAATATAAAGCAGACATGTAACAAAACTAACCAGAGAAAGGCACTAAAAATATTCCAAATTATAAGCAAAAAGACATATAGATACATGAAACCCATTATTATATGGAACTTGAACCTTCAACATAAATCACTTGCTAAAGCGTTTTTTCACCCATTTGTGTTTTGTTTTCTACTTCAGTGGTTAGATTAAGAGAGGAAAAGGGGGAAGAAAAAAAAATAACAGTACTATTTTAATATTTAAGTGGATACTTACTCTTGGAGGCCCAATAATCATTCCTGTCCATCTTGTAAGTGTCATATCTTCATCATCTTCGAGGCCCCAGCTAACTGTTCCATCACCTACTCCTTTCTGACCTTCTTCAAGTTCTTCCAACAGACGAAAATTACGAGGAACTTTTACTCCTGAAAACAATCATAAAAATATTTTGAGTCGAGAAATCTAGTAAAGAAATAAAGCTAGTGTAATTTCACTGATACTTCTGGTCATTCTACGGAAAATACTTTGGGTAAAAAACATAAAAATATCACTATTTTTTGAATGACAATCTTTCAACACTATGAAAAAGATATCCCCATATTTAGCCTAGATTTTACAAGCAAAATCAAGGTATCCACAACTAAACATGCTATAAGGCTAACAGGCCAGATATTAGGGCAGGCAGTAAAATGGAAGGAAATCTCTGTCCATTCAGAGATAAACACAGTATTATGGAGCTCTAATTAGCGCTTGTCTATATGATTTATAGTATAAAAATTTAGAAGATTCTACAAAATGACACCATGAGAGGCTTGACATCACTCAACTCACTCAGAGCTTTTAAAAATACCATTCAAAGCAAATGAAACTCACTCATAACATTAGTAGGTTAATCTGAAGTTAATTTAAGTGGGCTTTGTCAGCAGCAATAGCATCCTTTGTACTTATGACCTCCACCACTGAGGAAGTTCAGCACTTCTTAATTGCTGGCACATTTATCCTCAAAACACACAGCAAAACAGGGAAATTTTCTTATCCCCATGTGCTGGTTTTGGCTGGGATAGAGTTAATTTTCTTCACAGTAGCTAGTATGGGGCTACGTTTTGGATTTGTGCTGAAAACAGTGTTGATAACACAGGGATGTTTTTGTTACTGCTGAGCAGTGCTTGCACAGAGTCAAGGGCTGTTCTGCTTCTCTCACCCCCCCACCAGCGAGGAGGCTGGGGGGGGGGCACAAGGAGTTGGGAGGGGACCCAGCTGGGACAGCTGACCCCAACTGACCCAAGGGATATTCCAGACCATAGGATTTCATGCTCAGCATATAAAGCTGGGGGAAGAAGGAAGGGGGGTACATTCAGAGTGATGGTGTTTTGTCTTCCCAAGTCACTGTTACACATGATGGAGCCCTGCTTTCCTGCAGATGGCTGAACACCTGCCTGCCGATGGGAAGTGGGCGATGAATTCCTTGTTTGCTTTGCTTGCGTGCGCGGCTTTTGCTTTCCCTATTAAACTGTCTTTATCTCAATCCACAAGTCTTCTCACTTTTACTCTTGCGACTCTCTCCCCTATCCCATCGGGCCAGGGGAGTGAGCGAGCAGCTGTATGGGGGTTGGTTGCCAGCTGGGGTTAAACCGCAACACCCCATTACATTAATGGAAAACAATGGCATAGAGACCTTAGGTGACATATGCAAGGTCACACACTAAGTCCATGGTGAAGGAGGATCTTGAATCCAGGCCACAGGGGACTTAATTACTCATATTCTACAAGGTATCTGTACCTCAGTCATCACAAAACATAAATGCACTCTAGGCCACCACTTCTCCTTTGTATTGGGTTTGCGTAGCAAGGTTTTGGTAGCAGGGAGGCTACAGGGGCAGCTTCTGTGAGCAGCTGCTAGAAGCTTCCCCCATGTCTGATAGAGCCAAGGCCAGCTGGCTCCAAGATGGACCTGCCGCTGGCCAAGGCCGAGCCCATCAGTGACAGTGGTAGCGCCTCTAGGAGAACACATTTAAGAAGGGAGAAACAAAGTTGCTGCAGCGCAGAAACTGCAGCCAGAGAGAGGAGTGAGAACATGTGAGAGAAACAACCCTGCAGACACCAAGGTCAGTGAAGAAGGAAGGGGAGGAGATGCTCCAGGCGCCGGAGCAGAGATTCCCCTGCAGCCCGTGGGGAAGACCATGGGGAGGCAGGCTGTCCCCCTGCAGCCCAGGGAGGTCCACGGTGGAGCAGATATCCACCTGCAGTCCAGGGAGGACCCCACGCCAGAGCAGGGGGATGCCCGAAGGAGGCTGTGACCCCGTGGGAAGCCTGTGCTGGAGCAGGCTCCTGGCAGGACCTGTGGCCCCATGGAGAGAGGAGCCCACGCTGGAGCAGGTTTTCTGGCAGGACTTGTGACCCCGTGGGGGACCCACGCTGGAACAGTCTGTGCCTGAAGGACTGCAGCCCGGGGAAGGGACCCACGCTGGAGCAGTTCAGGAAGAACTGCAGCCTGTGGGAAGGACCCACGCCGGAGAGGATTGTGGAGGACTGTCTCCCGTGGGAGGGACCCCACGCTGGAGCAGGGGAAGAGTGTGAGGAGTCCTGCTCCTGAGGAGGAAGGAGCAGCAGCAACTGATGGCAACCCCCATTCCCCGTCCTCCTGTGCCACTGCAGGGGGGAGGAGGTAGAGAAAATCAGGAGTGGAGTTAAGCCCGGGAAGAAGGGAGGGGTGGGGGGAAGGTGTTTTAAGATTTGTTTGGTTTTATTTCTTATTACCCTACTCTGACTTGATTGCTAATAAATTAAATTACTTTTCCCTAAGTCTAGTCTGTTTTGCCCATGACCATAATTTCTGAGTGACGTCCCTGTCCTTATCTCGACCCATGAGCCTTTCGTTGTATTTTCTCTCTCCTGTCCAGCTGAGGAGGGGAGTGACAGAGGGGCTTTGGTGGGCACCTGGTGTTCAGCCAGGGTCAACCCACCACATCCTTCCAGGTACCTGTGTGAAGCATATCTCTCTCCAACAACAACGAAATTATTGCCAGCATATATTTAATAAAGTTATTTTCACCTGACATACAAAAAGGTTGGATCTGGGGTTTGGAGTTTCCCCCCCAAATAGTATGAAGTTAACTATTAACAAGCAAGTAAAAACAGAAAATCACAATTAATCCCTTTCTTCACTGTCACTTATTTAGTACAGCAGAAAGAGAATGGGAAATCAGCCTTTCAGTGTATAAAGTGAACCCAGCAAACTTCTCAGTCAGAAGCCGTGGCACTGAACTCTAAGAACATCAGAAAGGGACCAAGGGCTTTGAAAATCATCTCTGTAGCTGCTTGGCAGTGTGGAAAATGCAGGAGATTTAAGGTACTGTGAAATGTAGCAGTGCTTAAAATCGAGTAACTCTGGTAGCTTTAAAATCCCTTTTAAACATATTAACGACCTAAAGAAGCTAAATGTCAGTGATGATTTTGCTGCAGAATCAGAGCTGCCCAAATTTCATTCACTACAAAGCAAGCATAAAAGAAACCAAAAAAGCAAATTACTAAAGGAATTAGTTTGTTGGCCAGTTTCATACACATCTAACAAAATCATGTTCAAGAATATTCTGGGGAAACATGATTCAGTAACACAGCTGTAGCAACAGTATGAGGAGAAACCTGGAATCAAAAAAAGCAGCGTCAGAAGACACCAGATCTGCACTGGCTATACCAAACCACACGTATGGGGGCTGTTGAGCACGACTCAAATACAACTCCATGCCAAATCTACATCTTCAACTCCCAGCGAGACCGTGCTGTTACCATGGCTGCTGAGTAATACAAATCTTTGGCTGCGAAAGAAAATGAGTCAGTTGGGGCCGGTGAAGCCATCGCCCTAAGATTAACTGAGCCCCAAACCCTTGGTGGTAACAGGACCTCTTGGGGACCACTGTCACCTCCCCTGCATGAAAACTTCCAGTGTTTCCCCTCCCAGCAAGTCTTAAAAGTACGAAGTATGTATCTTGCGTACCTCGGGCATATGAAGGTTCAAGTATGCGGTTCATACCTGAATCATGACAGATTAGCCATCCCATTTTTAATTATATTCCCAAAGCTCTCCAGCTGTAGTTAGGAGAGGCAGAGAAGAGAGCAGTCTAGCTCCAACACAGGGGATAAGAGAGCTAGGGGACAAGAGAAACAGATGGAGTACGAGTTGAAGGACAAGGTGGCACCTTTACTTACACACACACTACCTATTTCAGTATTTTTGCTGCAGTGGATGCATGGGAGAGCTGGAGATGGGGAATGACTCACAGCTGTGCGATGCCTAAAGCTGCTGTCTGGGCGTCAGCCCTGCCTGCGGGCACCCCGGAAAAGAAACAGCCAGGGAAGAATGACAAACAAAAGGTCCTTCTGGAGGGTGAACTCCACCCTTCGGTCTGACACAGCAGCTCTTCAACAACGCGGGTGATGCCGCAAAGGAAACCGTCCGTGGCTATTATTAGAAACCCAACCTGAGCCTCTCCCCGCTCACAGAAGCGATAAGCTGAAGCCAGCAGAAGACCTGCCTCGAATGTGTTGTGTTGCCAAAAAATACTCTCTCTTCTGGACCACAACAACACAATGCTTAACAAGCATCATCTCAGTCTCCATACTTCAGTACTTGATAATACCACTTCATATTTACCAGTAGTGCAAAGACAATTTACTGATATTTAATTAGACCAAAACAAATAACCGAGGAGGAATCAGCTTTATGGCAAGAAGACACAGGCCAGACACCAAAGGAGGAAACAAAAAATATTGCCTGTCTACCCTTCCTCTGAGCATCATGCACTCTGTTCACCGAGTGAGGCAGGAATCCTGTGCGAAGAAAATTAAGCGATCATGTAATTAAAAATTACATCATCACATATATATTCGAGGAGGCCACAACCAAGGCTGAAAGGCAGTCTTAATTCTGACATTTGCTAACCAGAGCTAGGTTTGGCGTTACAACCTTACGGGAAGAGAAGGCAACTTTATTTCCGAGCTCTCCCCAGACACAGCTGCTCTGATTCACCATGAATCAGAGCCATAAAGGAGTCACACAGGATTTTAGAGTTCTCTGATAAGTCTGAGGTCTACAGAGAGCTAGCTAGTCATATCGTGCACTGGCTCCTACCACACAGAAAACATTAACATAATTTATTATTAATTCCACAGCAACTGCTCACTTGTGAGCACTACCGGAGCATCAGTGGCAAAGGGAGGTGCGAAAAGCGAAGTACATATAGTTGAGTTTTATGCGCTTCACAGTAAATAAATTATGAGATGATTGATCACTTTACAATGAACCACACTGTCCAACAGCATCATTGCCTTCTAAAAATGTTTTATCCCTATGCTAAAGCTCAGAGGAAGACCAGCACGTCAGCCACTACAGAAGGCAAGTTCAGAGTCACATCAAAGACGGTAACTCAGCTCCCTCCCTGACACATTCTCAGGAGATTCAACAGGAAGAAAAACACACATATACATATAAAAGACTATGGCCATATGATCATAAATGCTTTAAATAATTTCTAAATAACCTGCCCTTAAGTAAGGCAGAATAAAAGACCAGATTCACCTTTCTGGTCAGCCTGGAAAGATGCACAAAGCCATTAAGCCAACCCCACCTCCTCTTCATTTGCAATGGCCTGGAGCACTCACGGTCGGCCACCACATCCTGCAGGGACCCAAACCTCAGAAACCACGCAAGCTTTATCACTTGTGGTCGTACACAAACACACCATCATCATGTTTGCTGTCCACCAAGATTCCTAGAGAGCGATCTGATCTGTTCTAGGCATACACGGTTATTTGCCAAATAACTTCCATGGCTAAACCATGGCAGATTCAGAGTTAGGAGATGTCCTGCGCCAGCTGACACAACCATGAGTCAACTCCGTGTGGTCCTCCCACCCCCCAATAAATACCTTGCATAATCTTTTCAGTGTAGCAATGGACACTTTCAAGGCAGTAACCAAACAAACCTGTTTTTCTAAGAGTCCTTCATTTAACGCAAGAAAACTTAAATAAAGCAAGAGGCAATTAAAAAAGTAATCAGGTTGTTGGAAGTACTTTCAGTTATGCATTTTAATTTAGCCTTTGCTATGGTTCAAGAAGACTCTCAAATAGCAGCTCCATTTGATACAAAAATACAATCATATCTATAGAATTGCTTCACTTGCAGCTTGCCTGACTGCACAGAAATACTCCCAGAAATGGAACTGAAAAAACATTTCAGAGCAAAAGGAGGTATTTACTATTAATCGCAACAGCAAACTTATGAAAGCTAAATTAATAACTGTACTGACAAGGTAAGATCTGTCAGAATCTCACTAAGTTAAGTTCCGCACTAGGGAAGAACAGAATTATTCCCAGAAGACAGTTAAACGCCAACCTAAACTTTTAAAGACCTTAAAGCACTCAGATTTACTTTATATCGCAGCATTACTAAAGATACACAGATACACAACTAAATGTGTCTTACGATAGTTTTAAGAGTGATCTTACCAGTCGAAGATTTTTCTCATCTTAAATTTACATTCACGTGAAGTACACAGTATGTTTTTAACAAGTTAAAAACAACACTTTTTGACAGACTATGCTTTTTAATCTTCTAATTTTCCCCAGTTATATAGTGGAAGCAATTCCAAATTCAGAAACTTTATCAAGCTGAAAACAGCACAGTGAAACCAGTGAAACAAAGTGGACAATATGCCTTTGAGAGTAGATCCTCCTCTTCCATCTTTTTCAACAGTGTCAGTAGAACAAAATATACACCTCTCACAAAAACGTCAAGAATACATTCCTCTCTCCTTTCTAAAGTGAAATCAAATTACAAGCATTTCTCTTCAGGATTAAAGCACAAATATACTGCACAGAACACCTCAGCAAAGCACACAGAAAATGCACTTCACTCGTTAGGGGCTCTAAAAAGAGGAACTGTCTTTTTGCTGAAGGTTCTTGACATCTTCACCAATAACAGCTTACTTATCAAATTTAACTCTGCCTTCTGGACTAGTTCCTGATTTACAGTAGCTCAAGTGAACTGAAATAAAATAGCTTTAAACACCTCTGTTGCTTAATATTTTAAAGCCCCTTCTGTTGCTTGTTTTTGTGTATTTGATATTCAGCCTTAATTACATCTTTTCCAATATATTTCTCATCTCTTTGCAGAGATTTCAACTACTGAAAATTTGATAGCTTACCCTTGCAGCACTGCAATTGTAAAAAATAAGTAAATCATTCCTTGTCACAATGGTATATAAAGTTTCTGAAGTGATGGAATATTTAAAACTGAAAAAAGGCTTTCAGCAACTGTCACAAAAATTTTCAGGAGACAGGAGCTTTAGATTTCTTGCATCATCTTTATAGTCATGATTTCCACTCTGATAATGCAGACTGGTACTGAGAGGTTTTGCAGATCCAACATAACACCCTGAGCACTTGAAACAATCTGAAGTGTTTTCTCTGTGTAAGCTAGGTTCTGTCTTTCAATACTTTAAGCACATTACTTGGAAAGAGATCACTTTAAAACATTTGTCTGAGGTAGACTGGCAGCATCATTGAGGTCTGAAGCCAAATAAAGCTTTCCAGCAGCAGAAGAGTTAGAATCAGATGCATTCTGTGGCTTGTATCACAGCTGAAAAGCAAAACATTACCAGCTCAGCTAGAAGTTACTCTAGAAAATAAGTCACCCTGAACTAGCATCCTGGACAAAAATCTTTACACTAAATCTCACCAGTAGAAAACCCACTATTTCCTCTTTGCATTGTGAAAAGAAACGGTTGTTACTGACCGAGAGCTGAGCGCTCTCCTCCAGCTGCCTCTTCTACCCACAAAGTATCGCTAGGTTTTCTTAAATTCACACCACCCAACAAAAAGTGAATGCACAAGCAGGTTCACTGATTTTAAGATAAGCTTTGAAGAGCAAGACACCACATCGACAGACTAAAGCAAAGTTACCTGTTCAGTACGGGACTCCAGTTTTAACACCAGAGCTGACAAGCGCAGGTGGGGAGCGGCAGAGGCAGGATGCATGCCGATCCGGGCTTTGCTTCTGGGCCAGGCCCAGGTCAGACTTGGGAGGGAAGTGCACAAACTAATCAGTAGGTAGAAACAGAGTAATTTCATCTTGACTTGCAATAGTTAAAGAAAACCCCTTACAATGTGAAAATCCCAACCTTCATACACCTTACAAAATTCATCAGTATTATATCTTCTATGATCCTTACCCACTTACATATTTAATACACTAATGAATAATTTTAAATTCTCAGCCAGAGCAGCATTTTTCAAATATATTATGTAATTTATATCATTATACATGAAGAGATTCAACTGAGTATCTTCTTGCAAGAGTTTTGAACTATTTACCTTTGTATTTAATCTATTGCATCCTGCCATTATAATACACAAAGAAGCTCTGCAATGAACTCCTTTAGCACCCGCTATTTCATGTGCTTTTATAGTCCACCTTATTTAAGAAGGCATAATTTATCTTCCCATTTTCTCTTAAATTATTTTTTTCCCTTGAGTATTTTACTTACAGACTTAGAAAGTACTTGGTGGCTGGCAATATTTATTTTGAGATAACAATGACTATTGTATGCAGTGCACTCCAAAGGAGATATCACGGTCCATTTGCAGAGGCAGGGCACACCTTCTATATCCTTCAATACACAGTTTCTTCTTCACTGTAATGTCTCATTTGCTTTTCACAAGTGTCACTTTGAGTTTACAGTGAAGTTATGGGTTCCCCAACAATTACAAATATATACTTTTAATATACTGTACTAAAACCTATCTGTGCTCTTCTCTCTGTTAGGAGCATTAAGCCATATATCAGCACTACCATGACCGTACACCTAATGAATTGTCCTTCTGGAGTTCTTCACGTTCCTCTGACTCTGAGTAACTTAAATCTGGGCAAATCATTTTACTACTCAGTTCTTCCAGGCTGTTGGTAAACACAGTGTCTATCACAGCCCTGCAACAGACCCCCTAAACGGACCTATGAGAGAAAAGTGGGTTAAATGAAGTCATTAAACTTTTCCCAGGACGAAAGTTAAAGAAACAGGATTCCACAGGCCAACATGGTCAGGTTTTGATCCATTACAATACCAAGTCTACAGTGACGTGGAGCAAGCTCCTGTAGCCTAACTGCAACATACTCCACGAAGCCCAACTTCCCTGGGGGGGACGGAGTACATGAGCCTCTGAGCCCTTGATTTCTTGGCTAGATCACCTCTGGTACCTGAGCCAGCTGAGCATTCCTGCACGACATTTCAGTCTGAAGGATGGACAGACATACGCTTACAGTGTGGGTGTTTGTAGTCTTCTATGAGGAGCCTTATTAGAATGATTAAAGTCAACCCTTATCTTTTTATTCAGATATTAATTGTGTGTGTGGGAAACCCACATCATCAGCAACACAGAATTCTCCTCTATGTAAGTGATACTGGTGGACCTTACATCATAACATTTCTTCCAGGTGAGGGTTGTTTTTCGCCCTGTTAATTACTTCTACCTGTTTATTAGATACAAATATAAAGCTTACCAGTCTAATTCCCAGGACCAGCAGCACTATGACTTTTTTAAGTTACAGGGACATTTGGTACCATTTCTTCCTCTGGGTCAGTAGCTGCTTTTAAAGAAAGACTGAGTATTTTTCATCCTCAACCTCTGTTTAAGCTCCTTTGCTGAAATACTATAAACTCAGGATTATCAAACATATTTGAGTGTTTTATAAACAAATATGAATACATTAAGATTCCATGAAACAAGTATTAGCAAAATCTGTTTTACCTATGAGTAAAGATACTACTAAGCTTCTTGCCCAAAGCCCCACAGCAAATCAATCAGCAGTGGAGGACAAGAAGGTGTCACTTCCAGGCTCTATTTGTGTGTGCTAGGCAATGCCTTCAGTGCAGTGTCAAGAAGGAACCATACAAACTGCATTGCAGTGCCACCACCACTATCAGTAACTGGACACTATGTTGTTCTCTTTATCAGGAGACTCTCCATCCTTTACTAACACCACAAGAGAATGCAGACTGCTGCTGGTAGGACAGCCTATGATTTAGAGCCAGACAAAGCTCTAAGGCTCCCATCAATGTAAGCTGCTGGCCTGTATCTGAAGGTTCTCCCATACTGAATTGAGGGTTTACTGCAAAAGTTCAGTGTTACTGCAACACCTGTTTTTAAGTCACACACTGATTTATTTTTTTTTCATTCCCCCTCCCAGAAGCAGTTAAACACACAGGATACCATGAGTAGCCGAAGTGCAGCGCTTTTGAAATGCCCACATTGTTGACACAAGAAACTGATGCCCCTACTCATATCTACCTGGCTGCATATTGCTTCGTGCCTCCAGCACTGAAGAAACAAGACAGCTTTCAGAAATCCCTGACATAATAGGAAGCAATCCAAAAGGCACAATGTGGCTAGCAGATGATGGTTAACGACAGCTTATCAGAAAGACTGTTTGTTGCAAAAGGAAAGCTGTGCAGTAGGACTAGCTTTGGACTTTATCACTGCAGTCCAAGTCCCTTTCCACACATACCCCTCTGTGACCACCCAGACAATTAATTCATGAAGCTGCACTGGCTTAAAAAGAAAAATATTTGCCTTGTTCTTCCAGCCAAATACAAAATGAAAAGTCAGCAGCTTGAAAGGATTCTTGAAAAAGTATGGTAGCCAGAATAATGTGACATCAGAGGGGGAAGAAGGCTCCACTACATTTTTTGTGTATTTTAATCAAGTGTTCCAACACCTTGGAATCACATACATTCAAACACAGATCTCTAAAACACAATTCTCAGAACAACATCCACTGCATCTTAAAAGTGTTATTATAAACTTGATTACTACAAATTATCTGCATTGTGACGGTTATTCTTAAAAGCTGAAAGTGGTCATTGACAGAGACCTATCTGTAAAAAAAGAATTCCAAAATATTTTTGTTATATCTTCAAGAACAGTCTTCTGGTGATCTCATATTTAAACTTCAAAGGAAGCAATTTGAAAATAAACATTACAGGGGTGCAGTTGAAACCCTATACGGACTTCAGAAAACAGGAAAATGAAACTGGCTAAACAGAAGTGAAACTAATTTATTCGATCTGTTGAAGTTCATTAGAGGATGTCAGCAGAAAAAAAACCATTCAAAAAGTAGCCGCAGTATTCTTGTTTAATGTGCAATGATAAATGCAAGGATGGGGTTTGTTTAACTACTCAACGCAGGCGAGAAGCAATTTTAAAGGGGAAAAAAATATACCGACTTCTTGAAGCATACGTGTCCTGACAAGGAAGTTACATCCTTCTGATGTAAGAGGAAGGTATTATTAGTGAAAAAGATTTCTAAAGCAGCTAGTTTCACCCAGGTAACTCTAGTCACGGCTCAGTGACTACTAAGACTAGAGAACCCTGGGCGAGCTCTGACCACACAGAGCTGGCCAGAAGAGGAGTACGCTCCGAAAAACGCCTGCACGGCGGCTCTGCGAGGACAGGCACAAGCCGCCGCGCTGGCTGCGCTCAGGCGGCTGCCCGCGGCCGGGGCCTCCTCGCCCCAGGTCCCTACCTCAGGACCGGGGCGAGGGCCGCGGGCCCGGCCGGACCCGGGCAGGGGGTCCCGGCTCCGGCAGCCCGGCCCAGCGCGCCGCCCCAGCCAGCGCCGCTTCCCGGCGCCGGCTGGCAGAGAGGCCGGGGCAGGCTTCCCGCAGGGCCCGGGCTGGCTCCGCTCACCCCTCCCGGCCCCGGACCGGACTCGCCCCGCCGGGGCCGCTCCCACCGCGAGGCCTCGGCAGCCCCCGGGGAGGCGCCGGTCGGGCCCGCACCGGGAGCGGCGGCAGCGGCGAAGGAGCGGGGACCGGCCCCACCACCGCCCCCGGCCGGGCACCGGGTCCCCCTCCGAGCCGCAACCCCTCGGCCCCGCCGCCGCCCCCTCCCCCGCGGCCGCCGCCGCCCTCGCCCCTCCGCCGGGCGCCTCCCGGCCTAGCGCCCGCCGCCGCCCCTCCAGCCCCGACACACCCAGCCGGGCCCCGCGGCCGCCGGCAGCCCGCCGCGCCGCTCGCCCGCGGCTGCCCCGCGGCGAGGAGCGGCCCCGCCCGGCCCCCCCCGGCCCGCGGCCCCTCAGCCCCGGCGCCCGCTCACCCGCACCCGTGGTGGCCGCCATCTTGTGCCGCTGCCGCTGGAGCCCCGCCCCCTCCCACACGTCAACGCAACGCGGGAAGTGCGGCTTCGAGGGCGCGGCGCGCCGCGGGCGGGCGGGCGCGCTAAGGGGAGGCCGCGGCGGGGAGGGGAGGGGAGGGGCGGGGCGCGGCGCGCGGAGAGCCCTGTGGTGCAGGTAGGGCGCCTGCAGAGCTCCGTCGCGCGGGCGGGCTCCCTGGGAGGGGCAGAGCCCCGGGGGTCGGACGGGGGCCGCCGGCGAGGGGACGAGACCCCCCCCCCCCGGCCGGGGCAGCCGCGGGGCTCCCTCCGCCCCGCTCCGGCAGGCAACCCTGGGGAAAGCAACCCCAGCGAGCCCCCCGGGGAGCTCTGAAACACCAGCGCGCTCTCGAGCGTTTAGCAGACCGTAACAGTCAAATGCAATTAATAGGAATAATTGGCGAACTATGTTCATTACGGCCAGAACACGAGCAGCATTAGCTCTCCTACTGCTTTACAAATATTCACAGTCACTTTGTAATAATCTGACACCATTCATGCATTTGCATCCCCAAGTTCTTCCTGTGGCAGTTGAGCGAGGGCAAGCTGAGCGGGGTAATTTAACTTGCTGCGTCTCGCTTATGGCCCTCCAACATTTACAGCCGACCAGTAATCTCCACTCCAGCAGCACGCAGCCCGACACTGGGCTGTGGGAACATGCGGACGGGGGTAAGGGCCTTCATCCCAGCGGGGTTACGGTCTGGGATCGGAACGCAGCAGCAGGCAGACAGGTACAGAGACCGAGGGCAGGGGCTAGGCCATCCTCTCTGCAGAACAGAGGACGTGAAGCACGTCCACGTGGTGCTTTTTGTGTTTCAGGAGGTTGCTGTTGTCCGATACGTGGCAATGAAAAATATTTTCAGGCCTAAACTAGCTGATGTGAATGGAGAAGAGCTGTAGCCAGAAGAGACATGAGGAACATCAGGAAGATCTACAATGCTGTGTTTTAATCAACAGTGCATCTTTCCTTATCCCTCTCCAGTTAGTACAGTAAAAAGAAAAAAAATAAAAAAAGGAAATGAATTCCGCTTTGTCTTGCAACACATATTCCAAAACCTGTACCCCAAGACATCGTACGAAAACTTGCAGAGATAATTACAAAACAAAATGTTTTGGAGACTCCTTGCATTTTAAGCCATTTACCTGGTTAAGTCAACCTTAAGGTACTCAGCATTTAACAGCAAACAGAGCCAAGGTACTGGTTCTATCAGTTATTCCTTGAAGCTACTTTAAAATAGCAATGCCGGTCTTAGCAGTTGGATTTTATTTCATTTAATTCCAATGCCGCATTTTGGACATACATGGCCGAGAGGTGCAATAGCTGAAGACAAGAGCAAAGCAGCTAGGTGGCACAGGAGCTCCGTGAACCCGGCCAGGAGGTGGGCAGCAGTCTGCAGGAGAGTCCCCGCTGCTGCTGAGCACACCAGGAGAGCCATGGTTGGTATCAAACTGCTGGAGTCCCTCTCGCTCCAGCTTTGGGGGGGCAAGGTGGGCGACTAGTTTAAACCCCTACCAACCACACCTCCCCTTCCATTTCTTAGGCCTGCTGCTAGTCAAGTTCCAGGACGACTACAGACAGACAGACAGACACTGCACCTGAGCCAAAACCTCCCAGTTTGGTCCCGTCTCATCAGGGCAGGTCTGCTGATGCTGGCCATGCTGTCTTGTGCAAACAGCTGTGGGCCAAACCAGTCCTGGAGCTTTTTTTTTTTTTTTTAAATAGCGCAGAACAAAAACATGCCAGAAAGACACACTTCTGTCAATGCACTTGTGGTCCATAGGCTGCCTTAAAGAGTACCCCCTTCCCTTGAGCCACCGGTGCGACTGCCTCACGTTTATTCCAGCAAACACTAGCTCTGAGCTGGGTTTCTCCTTGTTTGTCCCCAGTATTTCACAGAGGCAGCAGACAGGTCAAGGCTGCAGACGAGCGGAGAGAACACAGATAACTTGGTCCAGCAGCAAAATGAAACAAAATTGGAGAAGTCAAAAGACATCAGAAAGCTGAGCACTTTGAAATGCATCCATGGGAACTTCAAACACCAAACCCAAGCCCATCAGGCCGTCCTGAAGACTGGCTTAAGAAAAGGCAGAGCGGGATTTTAAGGCACTTTGCAGTAATCTTCCTCAGTTTACCACAGTGCAATGCTTCCCCTTGCAGATGAGTCCCCAAACAGCTCTGCTTGTAGGACCTCTGCAACATCAGATATACATAAAGAAATACATCTGCTCCTGCTAGGCCCTCGCATCACCACGAGCAGCCGGCCAGCTGGGGGGCAACTACAGACTTGGCAGAAGTTGACGGCCTGAAAGATCTTCTCCTGAAGGTCCAGGGAGCAGGATACTCCACATCTGCCTGTGGAGGTGAGAGACTGAAATCAAATAGCTTTTAAAAGCATTTGGTTAAAGTGAAATACAGGCCATCTCTGTGGAGTTTAAAAGGAATGCCTTATTCTGCTTTAGCTCTAATCTGTTTGTAATCAACTTAAGACAAATTTATCTTAAGCCAGATTTACAACTGTTAAGAAGGATCCACACAGCCTTTTGCTCCAGAACTGCGGTACTGATTTTACGGAGGCATCCACTACTTTAAATGGCTGGAACATTTTCCAGAAACCAACTGAAGACCAAAGAACAAGCCAGTATTATGCAGGTATTCATTAACCTTCCTCCAAGGAGTGGGAAGCTTTAAGATACACCTCAGCTCATAGCAGGGAGGGAAAGATCAAGGATTACAATACCAGAACTTGCTCACAAGCCATGCCCCTCACCACTGCCTCTATGAACAGCGACATGAATATGGGACCCTGGGAGATGCCAGCCATGTCGGGTGTGTTGAGTCACTCTCAACGAGAGCTGCCTCAGGAGTCGAGCACAGCATCAGCATGTAAAACAGCATCCAGCTATTAACTGCTGTCCCAGTTTCTCATAATTAAGCAAGATTAACAGATAGTCCCAGCAGCCACCAGTATTAGTAGCTCAGATTTGTTTCCAGTAAGACTATAGATCAAGTGGCTGAGAGAGGTTTAGGCAACAGCAATTGCCTTTAACAGCACTCTTGAAGTACAAATTCCAATAATTTATGTGCTTCAGATCCATTTGTTACATACACTGCACCACTGCTGTTCACTTGGCACTTAAATTTGCAGGAAGAGATGAGCTCTCAAAGGATTTAGTGCTTAAGGCTGTTTTACACCAGAGTCCTGAGCATCTACCCAGTTCTATACTGGGCTTTGACACTGGTTTACGTAACTCAAACTGGGGTTGAGGGTGAGGGGCAGGAGAAGAAAAGTGTGAGGGCAGGAGGGCAGGACTACAGATCTGTTAGAATATGGATTATGGGAGTCTCAAAGTAGAAGCAGGCATGAGTTTAAACTTCTGTCAAGATAGCAGAAGTAACTACTGCAGTTCTTTGTACTCACAGCAATTGATGTTGTTTCCTAAGCATTACTACACCTCTAAAACTGAAGGACACTCACACTGGAAGGTGAGAAGAGGAAGAAGCATTCTTTGCTCGGGACGCATGGCAGTTTGCATCCCCACCTCACCAGCATTCAGCATATATTCAGTTCAACACCTGTCACACCTGTTATGCCAAAGAAATTTAAAGTAAGTTTCAGCCGCAAATATTAACAGATCTAACTTCACTGATTCAGAGTAATGATCGCCACGCTGACTTCCATGATAGCGGAAGTTACCTTTCTTCCCACCCAAATTTAATATTCACATCTCAATTTTTTTTAATATAAAGCTAAAGAGTCAGTGCTGAAAAATTAAAACAAGTAGAGACAAAACTACTTCTAGGAACAACTTTGAGCCAACAGGTTTGGCACAGAATCACACCTCTTAAACACCTAGACCTGGGAGAAGTAAGCAATAATTAACTAAGAACCTGCCAGCTTGCAACAATCTTCCCCAACCAAGCCTGCAACCTCCTGGTTGCTCCCCCAGGTGCTCTGTGTTCTTATACATGGTGTGTTCTTACACATGGCCTTCCTTGCCAAGGCTTTTGATAGCATGGGTGGGAGAAAAAGGGGAAAATCTGCTCTTTTCACCAAACATAGTATGAAATCACACACCCATCTTCCACAGCAACAGCATTAAAGGAGTATTCCTTCCTCCTCCTCCAATTTCAACTAAATGCATTTTGAGACTCCCACTAAAGTGGAAGTATTCTTTACTGTCAAAGCTACATAGAGACCTGGTATTGACTGTGACAACTGGAATAGACAATAGTTTCATGGAATGCTATAAAGTTCTCCAAGGGTCTGAATCATTTAAACACATTAAATATTTTGTATCCAAGGTACCAACTGTGATTTTAATCTGCAGTACTCAGCTCAGATGCATCTGCATTCAGCAGTTTCCACTGAAGAAGAGTTGCGAAGTCCCAGCCCTTTCAGAAGTTGTGGTCCTTCGTATCTGAAGAAGTTGAGATCAAGGTCAGTCTAAACCTGTGACTCAAAAACACCTTACCATGCTCTTCAGGGAAAGACAGTTTGAATTCAACACAATTTACAGCCAGGGAAGGGAAAATAGTCTTAGATTTGACCATCACTAAGCTTCCATTTAGGAAAGAATTAAACAAGATGCAAATCACATTAACTTGATCAAGTTCCTGTTGGATGTTCTTACGGGAACTTCTCCGCCTGCAATCCAGCAGAGTTACTCCTTAGCATCCAAAGCAGAATTACTTAGACTTCTTGAAAATTGTTGAAGTCTGGCATAATATAGTGTCAAGCTCCTACAATGCTGACAAACAATTGATCATTTCAACCTAAACAAGACTTAACAGGCTGCGAAGTGTTTCAGGTAGCTGGAACAGCATGAAGCATTTTGTAACCAGTGATCAGGTTCTTGGACTAAGTGCTGACAATGCATGAATGAAGAACAGCAACAAGACTTAACGAACATGATTAGTATTATCCAACTGCTTTGTTATAAATATATTATATACATTCAAACATCACATTAAAATATTATTCCATTACACCAGAAGAGATTAAGGCTTTATATTATTTACAGAAACAAGCAAGCACCTTAAAAAAAAAAAAAGAACAAAATACCAGTCATTGACATTTCCCTTCTAACATTACAAGTTTGATACCTTGAGCTCTTTAATACAGCTATTTGCAATGTGCCCAATGCTAGAACTATTTTAAACATTTATTGTCAGGGTAGGAAACACTTAATAGAAGACTCATCAGCGAGCACTCCACATGAACAAATGCGAGCATGTGTTGTACTGGGTGCCCTCCCTCTCCTCAGAGGCTTGTTAAGTTGAAGGCTTATGCAGAAACGGTTTGCTCAATTCCACGTAGATAGTAGAACAATTTTATTTTAAGGGAAGCTGAAGACACTTGAGGATTCGTGGCCCACTGGTGGAGTGGGATTCTCAAAGTCTGTTCCACATCACATCAATTAGATTTAACATGATAGCGAAGACAGAGCTCTAACTTTATCAATTACTAAGTGCATTGAACAGTGATGATTTTATAGGCTTCCATTACTCTGACACACTGTTTTCATGCAACGTATTTGGACTCAAACATGAAGTGACAAACTGTTGTCACCGTTCCCCCTATAGGTCATAGGCAACAAGCTATTTTTGAAGTGTTAAATAATGTTGATACAACACATGTTTACTATGCCACCATGTACCAATGGAGTGACTGTCCTGCCTTCTGGCTTGCCTGATAGCCTTATGAGATACAGTGATGAAGCATTTTCTAAGATGTAAGCAGACATGGCTAAACAAAAAGGTGCTCAGTAAGAGTAATCATCTTCATTTCAAGTATTGTTTTAAGAATTAGTTCTTTTCATTACAGTCTGTGTTAGCACTTTTTAGTTTGTGCTTTAGAGTCTGTTATTTCTTTGCAGGTCTTGAATTTGGCTGATGGCTTTATTTTTTTTTTTTTTTTAAAAACAACATTGGCAACAAGTTAAGGATTGCAGAAGGCTGGCAAAAGTTATTTAATTTTCTGAGCCCATTTCATATCATCTGCTCTTGGCTTCTCCCCAGTAACTCGTTGGATAATGTTCTCCAAACACCTCCAGAATCTTATCTTCTCTAATGGATAGTTCAGCCAACCTAAGTGATTGCAAAGGAAGGAAAGGATTAGTTTGTCATAGCACCCAAAGTTCAATGCCTCACAATGTTTATTTCATAACATTCTTTTAATGAAACACAAGGTAAATGTAAGGGGAGTTCAGAAGTGGGCTACTCTATGGCCATTGCAAAGCTATCAGAAAACAGACCATCAAGCTGAATGATTTGTGCTAGAAGCCAAGACATTTGTATTAGTAGCACCTTTGAGTATTGAAATTTAAGGAACCAAACAAAACCCCCAACACAACAATTTCAGCTATTTTCCCCCCAATTAGTTTCCCCATCAACAAAGCCAGCTCAGCTTTTCCCTGTGTTTCTCATTAGGTAGTACAGCAAGAAAGTAAATACACACAACATGGCTCTAAAATCTCAAATACATTATCAATGCCACAGTTTTTAGAAAAAAAGAAATAATAAAAAAAATAAAAATAAAGATTTCTGTTTGGGACCTAAACACCACTAAGGCTCAGCAAACAAAACAAAGTTTTTTCTTAAACAAAGCCTCATGTTTAGATAGTTCCAACATCAGTTTTCATTTCTAAGGTACTTAAATGTGACCTTGGGCAAAATTAAAGTTTTCATAACTGATTGCTAATGAATCCTGTGATGGGGAAATCTTGTTGTAATACCATGCTGCCTTTAACAGTAGCTGACATAGGACACTTCCCGAATTAAAAGAGCAGCACCACTAGCAGCACACTCCCAAAGCTGTACAACTCTGCTCTCAGGGCGCTTCTGCTTCCCAGTAACCAGAAAGGTTGTAACAGGGTAATGTGGGACAGGCTTTTACCATTTTATGTAAAAACGGCAGTAAGTGCCATCACTCTCCGCATGCAACAGGAATTTAATACATCTTTCCTAGCCTACAGATTTAGGGTATTTTGAATGCTTTGTAGAAACGTTGCACTGTACAGACTGTGAGGCTGGAACTCACACCGGCTTAATAGGCCTCACCCTGAATTCAGAAGAGCTTTATGCCTCAACTTTTAGGATACTTATTAGCACATTAACTTGATTTTCTGATACTGTATTTTGATGCCAACCTAACTACATGTAACTGATAAGAGAGTGCACAAAGAAGCAATTTCACAGGGTTTTACTGCATAGTAACTTTAGGCCTCTGTTTTATTAAATAGTTGTCCTGGTTTCGGTTGGGATAGAGTTAATTTTCTTCCTAATAGCTGGTGTAGTGTTATGTTTTGGATTTAGTATGAGAATAATGTTGATAACACACTGACATTTTTAGTTGTTGTTAAATAATGTTTAGTCTAAAGTCAAGGATTTTTCAGCTTCTGATGCCCAGCCAGCAAGAAGGCTGGAGGGGCACAAGAACTTGGGAGGGGACACAGCCAGGGCAGCTGACCCAGACTGGCCAAAGGGGTATTCCATACTATGTGATGTCCTGCCCAGTATATAAACTGGGGGGGACTTGGCCAGGGGGGATTGCTGCTCGGGAACTAACTGGGCATCAGTTGGTGAGTGGTGAACAACTGCATTGTGCATCACTTGTTTTGTATATTCCAGTTCTTTTTTTATTATTATTATTATTATATTTATTATTACCATTATTATTATTTTCTTCCTTTTTTTTTCCTCCACTGGGGGAGCTTAGTTGCTGGCTGGGGTTAAACCACAACAATTGTAAAACTAGGAAAACCAAAAGAAATCAGCACTGGGAAATGTTATTTCCCTGTAGAAGTTTTCCTACAACCAGGAAGAGATGGATGTACACAGGGTTATATTAGTTATCCCACACTTGGTGAACTGTTCCATAAGCACACGTTACACTTCACTCATGTACATTTCTGGAAAACAGAAGACAACAAAACCAAAGGAGAGGCAGGAATGAAGAAGTTGTTACCACAATGGAAACTGAGCTAGCAGAAGCAGTTCGTGTTAGAGGACAGAGCTAAAACGCAGGATAGCACAAGCAAGACTGGAATATGGGAAAGCTGCCGCAGAGCCAGCTCTGCCAGGTTTGAGTACCATCCCTACAGCGGTGACACAGCCAGCAGAAGGAAAACAACTGTTCTTGCTGGTGATGTCTTAGACTATGTGTATAGCTATTACGGGACAGAAATACTAAAGGGAGAGAACGTTCAGGATATTCACTGCTGAAAAATACCATATTTCTAGAGAGCTAGATTGTTCCTAATCAGACACAACTACAGCTTTAACAACCTATTGAAACAGGCGCTGTTTTCAACCACCTTCAGTAGTTGGACATGACCTTCCCTAGCTCACTTGCGATCCGGCAGCTCCACTCAACTCACTGTATACTGGTGCCCTTTAGGAAATCAGCCCATGCAATTCTCATTAACACAGCCATCACCCCTCAAGGAATGGATGACTCCTTCCTGGTGTCTAAAAATGGCAGTCAGTACGAAAGCTTTAACACTGGGAATGCCAGAAAGCTCCATTATCTGATACCTTCCCTGGCAATGATACAGTGGCAGACATTTAGGTACACAGGTCAGCTCTGAAACCAAGTATATTCTTTGGACTTGGCTGTCTACTCTTAAGTCACTAACAAGTGCATTACAATAACTAGTCCTATTTTATTCTGTAAAGGCCCCTTTTAAATAGTGTATTGATTGCGTATTTCTGTCTGCCTCCTCACTTCTACCCTAGAAGAAAGAGAATTAGGGCTGCAGAAACACTTTCCTCCACTGGAAAATCCAAGTATACAATCTATCATGCTGTGTTATGCCAGGCTAGTACGGTATGAACACTTACAAAAAGCCTGGAGTGAACAGAAGCACATGCTGGGGTTTTTTTAATGAGAAAAAACACAACTAGCCCAAGACTGCTAATAATGGTCAGGTTTAAACTTTCAGGACATAACAGGACTGAAAAAAAGCTCTTCGGGTGGCAAGATTTTTGCCATCATCTGTCAAGTTACGCTTCTTAACTGTACCATGTTTTTACATGACATTCTGGTTATCAGAACTAGATTTGTTCCTTGGCAGAGATTTCAAAACCGACATAAACTGTTGGTCAAAGCCAATGACAGAATGAAGAACCAGAGTGGTTTATTTCCAGCTGTTTCATTAATTTGATAACTTATTCAGGATTGCGCAACACTGGTGACTGAGTATACCCTGCCTGTACAGTGGGCATAAAATTGAATATAGATATAAGAGGAACCTAAAGCCAGTTTTCTGCAAGCCTGTTCACTCCTCTGCCCCAAATCAGAATGAATGAATGCTGAAAATCCAGAAGCCTTGCTTAGAAATGAGCATTCAAGGTAAGTTGCGCTTGGAGATGATAGGCTCTTTTGAAGGAACAGCAGCTTTAAGACTTTAATGAACAAAATCCATTACTAGCATGAGATTACCAAGGTATCGTGCAATCGATCTCAGTACCACTGACTATCCTATCAGGCTGAAAGTTAGCTTTTAGCCAATCACAAATCTTCCCCCCACATTTTTTACGCAACAAAAACAACTACAGTTTTGCTAAGAGCTTGTGCGGCTAAGAGCACAGTTAACTTCACCATGTCATTTTCTAGGTCTTTTAGAGGCTGTCACTAAATTACATCTTGCCAGGTGAACTGCACTAGACTACTAAAGAGAGCTTGCAGTATGAACCAGATGGCAGTACCAGTTGTAATGCAGAAGTACGTCTCGTGTGGAGACACATGATGGATCCTGTGATGCTTCCGTGGCAGGATAACATGCCAGTCCTGTAGAAATATGACCCAGCGTGGAAGACCAAAGTACGTGTGAGACCACTTGTGAATCTGGTTCGTCATGGTTATGAAGATGATAAGGGCAAAGACATAACACTCCCAAGGACATGTTTCACATAATGCCTCTGCAAAACAAGATATGTATCTTTAAATACCACTTACGAAAAGGTAAATCTCTACTAGGAAAATGACGTCTTGCCTAGTCAGAGCTGCCTGATGATGGAGGAACTAACAAAGGCCTCAACAAAGCTGCTTTGGCAGAAGTGTCACAAGAGCCAGTGAGCCATAAGCAATTCCAGAATGTCACAGGACAGGCTGGTAAGCGCCAATGTCTGTCAACTTGCCATAAACAGGAAGTCAAACTCCGAGTTTACCATCTATAAAATTAAATTAGTCCTTTAATTCTTGCACTTCTAGTTTGCAAATAAAGTACTTTTACACAGAGATGAAGCATTTTTATACACTTCAGAACAATGAGTTTCCCTATATGCACACAGTTTGATCCCTCTTACAAAAAGAGTATTTACTGTAACTTCTAATGCTTCTTTGCAAGACTCTTCAGCCACAGATTCTCTGCTGAGCTAGAGAATCTAGCTGTCCCACCTTCTAGTTGCCCCACCTTCAAGAAGAAAGTTTCCTTCCCTCCTCCCAGGAGCATCGTGCTTCCAACAGCTATTACTTGTCATCTCGCATTCATTGATTTCTCCTAGCTTCACACAGACAAATGTTCATTTAAATATCAACAAAAATGCTAAAGATGCAAAAGTCAGAAGCAACAACTTACCTGGGGAAAAAGAAAAAAATTTGTACGCCATGTTTGCCAATGGGACTAGTGTCATAAAGCAGTTGTCTCCATTGGTCTCTATAAAATCATGTCTGGTAATTGCTGTAGGGTCAATATGATGTTCTCTAAAGGGTCTGATGAAAGCCTGAAAAAACAAATTGATAAACATGACACCATGGCTCAATAATGATCTTGGAAAGAAAAATATAAAAAAAACCCCCAAAACCTCGCATGCATTCAAATCTGATGACAGAGTTTAAGAGAGTTCCATAGTACAAAGCACGTAAGCAGGATTCAAACTTTTGAGATGACAACACTTCAGATAGTTCAATTTACATTGGCAAAGCAATTCAGTTCCCAGACTCAAATCCAGTTTTTCATTGCTTTTCAGTTTTATTCTTAATTTTCACTTAGGACCTTTAGCCTCTAGATCTCAAAACCAAGGCATCAGCATCTTAATTTCACAGACAAAATAAGCCTGTGAAATTCACAAATACCAGTCACTTGCTAAGCAGCATAAACCAAGAAAACACTAAAAAAAAAATGAAAATTCAGCCTAACATTTTGTATAGGCTACAGATGACAGCATTAACAGACTAAATGCAAGTTAAATGACTAGACAAATCAATGTAAGTCAAAAAGACTATACAAAAGTCTCCTCTAGGAGTAGATATCACATCTGAATACACAATCTCAGAGGAGACAGAACAAAGGTGATAGGACTGGGACAGTAAAACAAATATACTTGTTTGCCTTAAACACATACATCATGCACAGTCTATGCAAAGGTGTCCTGTGCATAGGTTCCTGCAGTGCTTTTTTTTTTTTTTTTTTAAACTATGGTCCAGATACAGGGATTCAAAGACTACTAAGTCTACTGAAGGTGAACAAAAATAAGCCTAAAACCAACAATCTTAATTCTGCTGGTTTAGTTCATGTATTTCTGGATAATTACAAGGAATATCCCATATACTTTTTTTTTTTTTAAGAGATCCTTCTAATAGAGCACTGTGAGGAGTAATTAATGGTAGCCATGAAGAAGTTTATTTTAAAAAACAGATTATTGCTTATTATAGAAGTCAGTGCACCCTCCACTAAGCATCTGGCATTTGTAGCTGTATTGGGTTTGTGTAGCAAGGTTTTGGTAGCAGGGAGGCTACAGGGGCAGCTTCTGTGAGCAGCTGCTAGAAGCTTCCCCCATGTCTGATAGAGCCAAGGCCAGCTGGCTCCAAGATGGACCTGCCGCTGGCCAAGGCCGAGCCCATCAGTGACAGTGGTAGCACCTCTAGGAGAACACATTTAAGAAGGGAGAAACAAAGTTGCTGCAGCGCAGAAACTGCAGCCAGAGAGAGGAGTGAGAACATGTGAGAGAAACAACCCTGCAGACACCAAGGTCAGTGAAGAAGGAAGGGGAGGAGATGCTCCAGGCGCCGGAGCAGAGATTCCCCTGCAGCCCGTGGGGAAGACCATGGGGAGGCAGGCTGTCCCCCTGCAGCCCAGGGAGGTCCACGGTGGAGCAGATATCCACCTGCAGTCCAGGGAGGACCCCACGCCAGAGCAGGGGGATGCCCGAAGGAGGCTGTGACCCCGTGGGAAGCCTGCGCTGGAGCAGGCTCCTGGCAGGACCTGTGGCCCCATGGAGAGAGGAGCCCACGCTGGAGCAGGTTTTCTGGCAGGACTTGTGACCCCGTGGGGGACCCACGCTGGAACAGTCTGTGCCTGAAGGACTGCAGCCCGGGGAAGGGACCCACGCTGGAGCAGTTCAGGAAGAACTGCAGCCTGTGGGAAGGACCCACGCCGGAGAGGATTGTGGAGGACTGTCTCCCATGGGAGGGACCCCACGCTGGAGCAGGGGAAGAGTGTGAGGAGTCCTGCTCCTGAGGAGGAAGGAGCCGCAGCAACTGATGGCAACCCCCATTCCCCATCCTCCGGCGCCGCTGCGGGGGGAGGAGATAGAGAAAATTGGGAGTGGAGTTAAGCCCAGGAAGAAGGGAGGGGTGGGGGGAAGGTGTTTTAAGATTTGTTTGGTTTTATTTCTTATTACCCTACTCTGACTTGATTGCTAATAAATTAAATTACTTTTCCCTAAGTCTAGTCTGTTTTGCCCATGACCATAATTTCTGAGTGACGTCCCTGTCCTTATCTCGACCCGTGAGCCTTTCGTTGTATTTTCTCTCTCCTGTCCAGCTGAGGAGGGGAGTGACAGAGGGGCTTTGGTGGGCACCTGGTGTTCAGCCAGGGTCAACCCACCATAGTAGCTGCAGATGTATTATACATCTCAAATCTAAATCTTCAGTCATCACCATTCTAACACTACTACATTTACAATAGGGGCCAGTAGCACAGAGAACCATAAAGATTCCTTATTGAAGCATCTTCATGTTTTACAAAACAGCTTTTAGAGTTTAGCCACAGGAACAATTTGCCACATCTCTGTGTTTATTGGCCTTTTTGAAGATCTAGACTAGTCTAGCCAGGTTTCTATGCTTGTGGTATCACAGGCCATTCCCACAGTACCTTGGGAAGGTTTGCAAACACTGCTATTGCAAAACTGTGTGCAAACCTTAAACAAGGTGATAAAATGGAACAGTGTCACCTTGCACATGTCACCTAGGGCAAGTGTAAACATGGCACTTTACCAGCAATATACCATGCCATTTAGCAGCAGAGGGTTCTGGAGGTGGGGGAGCTGGTTACAATGGCAAGACTGCAAGAAAGAGACAGTTTATATACACTGTCCAACACAGCTGGGAATACCAGAAGCATTTCAGAAAAGTATTTCTTAACTTTTTCTAGCTTAAGGATAAAAATCTCAAACCTTTCCAACTATGGGTAGCTCCACAGATCCCCAGGTATCTGCTCCCCAGTGAAATAATCCTGATAGAAAGTCAGCCGTAATAACTCCTGCAACTTGAATGAGGAGAGAGAGAGTTAGATATACACAAGCATTTTTACTGATGTATTCACATTTTATACTCTTTTTACAAGTTTACTTGTTTATCTACCTCTTAGATATTTACAACCACATGAGATCTACCCAATCTGAATAAACATAAGGCCAGGCAACTTGGAAAAAGAGGTTAACAAGACACCATTTGGGCAGTTACAATCTTCATTAAATCTATAGCAAGATTTTGTGTTTAACCCATCTTCTACAGAAGAGCTTGACAACTCTTCACAATTGCTGGTATGGAAAATACTAGTAAGTTAGAACTGAATCACTTAGATCTGCCTACCTTCTTCTTCAGTAGTGTTTAACAGATTACTTGGCTATAAAATAAATAGCTGCTAAAGCCATTCCAACAGACAATACTATCTGCAGACCCTTCCTCTTCTCCCTTGGTCCTTTATGTCTGTAAACAAGAAGCACTGAACTCCAATGACTACAGATAAGCACTAATTAAGAAGCCACTCCTGGGTACAGCAATACTATTTACAAAATAAGATCGGAACATCAAACAACTTCCACGACTGTGGCATCTGCAAAGCTATAGGCAAGGCCCCCAAAACCATGCTAACGATTCTCTTAAGAGACACCGTACACTTGCAATATTTGCATACTAAGTTAGATACATCATTAAACAGAATTTGTTGCAAGAAGTATAAAGATTTTTCTAGCTGCCAACCACAATAACTTTAAAACTGTTGTCAAGTAAAGGCGATTTTCAGTTCTCGCACGTAACGTCCCATTTTTGCCTTCATTTCTGGATAATCTATCTATCCAAGTTTCTGGCCAATCCTGACATTTAAAAGTAAGGACATAAGACATGTTATTTGATCAGAACAGCTGTATATTTTCCAGTTAGTCATAGATCTGTCAGATAGTGTTTAACAGACACCTATAACTCTTCACCTGAAGAAGTCGTCTGACTCCCAGGTTGCCAACCCCTTCAGTAATGAAGTCTCCAACACAGTGTGAGATACCCTCCTGCATGAGCTCTACTGCCAGGCTCTTCATGCTTTTGATGAAGAAAATTCAGAGAAGATTGCCGAAGAAGTTCCCTTGGTTTTAATGTGGAGGCCAGGGGAATGTGGCATACAGCATAGCAATGTGGCTATAGCAATGAAGCAAAGAGTGAGATACTGCCTTGGGACCTCTACGCTTGAGGGATTTAAGACTGTCAGACCCTGCCCTTCAAAGAACAGAAACACCAGGAGGTACCAGTTCAGGCCTGCACATCTTGCTCTGAGCACGTTTCAAGACGGATTAACCAGGTCTAGATGGAGTCTAGATTTGCTGAAGAATGAACCAGACTAAGAATCGGGATCCTTTTTCACCACAGTGCCATCCTTCCAGGTTAATAAAAATATCAGAAAGATCTTTCTGTTCGTTTTTTCTGAGATCGACCACCCAGTGAATATGTATACAAGCATACTTGGTGATTGTGGAGCCAGCATTCAGGCTCTGAAAGGGGAAAGCAGCACACACTTCTCACCTGCAGGTCTGGTTAAAAGAATTCTGTAGAAGCATGACCCAGATTTCAAAATAGCTACTGCAGACTGTGCAAATATGATATACCTGGGAATTGATAGCATCCGATCTCAGCACAAATCCCTCAAAATCATATACAAAGTTCATGCCAATTAAAGCACTATATACTGATCTTGCAGTCTATTGTTAAATGAGTCACAGCAACAGGAATACAAAGATTATGTGTTCAAAATGTATGTTTCAAAGCAGCTCAGTTAGCAATTCCCTACTCTCATTTGGTGCTCAGAGCATAAAGCACAGTCACTTACTATTGGCATGTCTGGCAGTTCTCAGAGAAGCCTCTGAGTCCATGCAAACCACAGAAGTAATCACAGGGCCAGATCAGAGTGGCTGGAAAATAGCTCTCTAGTTTTCCCCACTGATATTTACAAAAATCGGGTTGTTTACAGAAGTCACCCATTGTAACAGTCTTTGCACCAGAAACAGCAGGCAGTTGCAAAACTAGAGGCAATGCAGGAAATTGATTTTTTGCTCTGCCTACCTCACCAACTCTTCTTCAGATGTCTGTGAAGCTAGAATTCCTGGCTTTCTCCTCCGCTAGCCAGCATTTGTTTCTCTATGTGTCTGAAGACTTTCTTCAAGCACAGCTTCTCATTTATAGTATTGAGGCTTTTTGTGATGCACAGGTACCCCTCTGCCTGGTAAGCTGTTAGGCAAGACAATTCCAACTCACTTGTAATCCAAACCAAAAGTTAAAATTGTTGCTATACTGGTTCACCTTGCTTTGACTCCAAGGCATCTTGTTACTCCTCCCTTTCTCACAGAAGCTTAAAAGCAATCCGAGATATGCCAGGAAAAAAAACAAGAAATGCGCATCTTTCCCCATAAATCACACAACTTTTATTTACCCTGGTCATGATCTGGACTTTGCCTGATTTTCCTACTCCAGTCAGGATACTTAAGTCAGCTGCCTTGACAGTCCAGTTTAATGAAGTTCTTGTAACATTAGCAGGATTGCTAAAGAGCAGGTAATTTTTAGATCGTGAAAAAGGACAAGGTTGTTCTGTTACTATTGATCAAATGCTCTCCATCTTCAGGGCACAGCAGTTACCTACAGTGCATGCAGCACAGCATATTTCAGATATACCCCTCCTTGTGGTTACCTTTTGCTTAGCTGATTCCTCACCTCTGCAGTCCTTTCCCTCATCTTTTGTTTTCAAAAAGGGAGAAGAAATAAAATCAGGATTAGTGTGGCACCGTTACTACACCAAAAGGCTTTCTTTTCATATTATAAATCAATCCCCACTGCTGAATCCACCATCTAGTTGGCTCAAACTCTTAAATACAGAAGGACACACTTCATCCTTTATGTATCACCTTATGATACTGAAGACAGCTTATTTTTTAAGCAGTAAATTCTGCACACTTGTTTTTGTTTCAGACCACACATGTAAGCTACAGTGAGACAGGGCGGAGCACAACAGCTTTTTATATCCGCACCTAGCAGCTGAAAGAGCAAACAGCCTTGATTCGGGGGGAAGATAGCCAAACAACATTTCGATTTACAACAACTAAAATACCATTCTTGCTGAGGTAATCACCCTATTAACCCACATCGCCTCCAGCACTCTGCATTATCAGAGCTTGAAATAACAGCGGGAAGAACAACAAAAACAGAGGCAAAATACTGACAGTTCAATTGATATTTTGCATGTTACTTTGATGTCTGCTGGTAGAAAGCTAAGAGGAAAGAATGAAGGGTGCCTGAAGCAGTGCATTATACTAAGGCAATCTGAAAAAAACCTAACTACCAGAAACCGTATTTCAGCTGTATTGCAGAAGGGCTGGCTCACTCTTCAGCAGTTGTGTATGAGGAGTTGTAATAAAAGAGCAAAAACTGTACCAAAGGTTAGACATGACTAGCATCATAACACTTAGTTTGCAACCTGTCTCCAGACTCAGAAGGCACATCAGACAGCAGTGAATTGAACTCAATATTCTCATATACCTAGCTAGCACTGCCTTTAGTTAAAATGGGAAAACCAAGGCACAGGTGTTCAGCTACTTCTCTAAGGTGGTATAAGATCTTGATACTCCTTCATCAGGGTTGGGAGGGTGAGATAAGATTGACAGCCCTGAACATGAATCAAGAGTTAATCATAAAGTCAGAAATAGCAGGATATCCACAGTATAGATATATATGAACTGCAAATGGTAGATTCACACACATTACAAGCAAGATCAATAAAGCATTAGAGAAATACTGCTCCGAATACATTAGTGTTACTCCAGCCTGTCGAGTGGTGGGATCAGCCCGTCTACAGCTTATATCTGAAGAGGAGGCGAGTACTTAAAAAACACAGGAGGGGAAGAAGGCGTTGCAGTTAAGGAAGCTGTAGAACTTGCTCAAAACACCAGCATTTCTTTGTTTTGGAAGTAGACTGCTGAATCAGGAGAAAAGGCCTAGCACAGAGGGGGACCAAAGGTGTACAAATGAACTTCAACCAGTAGCAGATGTTTTCAAGTAAGTGAACACATGACTGACATACACATTTGCTAGCATGGCTGTTCTTTTCCAGCCACTCCATACTTGTGATCCTTTGCGCAGGCATGCCTACAGGCACAGCAGCACCCTCGGGACACGGCCGAGGAAGCAAGTGCCTCTTGCCTGAGTCAGGGGACATGCCCCAGCACAACCGCTGGCACCCAGGCAGCCAAGTCACCTGCCGGGCGGTGGGTCGAAGGGCTTGAAGCTCAACTGGCCCAAACATATAACCAACACAAGATGGCTTTGCTCCCGCTTGTGCTCTGTTCAGAAACCAGGTAATATGTAGGGGTTTGTGTCACAGAAAAGCCCCCGCTCCTCCTCTTCCTTGCTTAAGTACCAAACTGAGAGATTACAACTTGCAACCTTAACGAAGGGCTGGCTTCCCTTGTGAGCGAGTCACATATCACTTCCTGCGACCCGGCTGCTCCCAGGCACGAGCGGAAGGAAGCCAAATGAGAGCGGGATATTTGACGTACAAGGTGTTCAAGAGAGAAAAACTATTTTGCATGTTTCCAACAAAAAGTTGTACTTCACTGAAATTTTACAGAGCCAAGTGTAAGCCTGGCTTTGCATAGATAGAGTTCTCAAATTATAACCCAGAAGCCTTACAGTAGAGTATATAGAGTTTCATATTTACTGTAAAAATTCAGTTAGAGTCTCTGGAGGAAAAAAAAAACACAAACCAGCATAAGATGTTATTAAATAACGTGATGCTATTGTGCAACATCATTGAGAAGTACAGCCACTTTTAATCAGTGACTGTACGAACTAGTTCGAGCACTAAAGACTCAGAGGAGTGGCTAATTCCACAACAGGAAAATTGGTTTCTAAAAAATCAATATGCTAAAGTGACAGCAGTTTTTTACTTATATGCTTATAAAAATAAAATAAAAATAAAATGCCTGAGTCATCTGCATTCCACATTTAGCAGCTTTCAGTACAGAGAAGGCAGGGGTTTGGTACTGTGGCAAGTTCGGAGGCTACGAAAATAATCCCTGAACATTTCAACAACTATAAAAAGTGTAGCAGCATAAAAGCAAAAAAGAAGAGTTAATAATTTTGGCTATTTAAAGCTGAGAAACATTCAGTCAGAACTGAACCTAACAGTACAAGTAAGCAGAGAACACAGCTGAACTATGAAATAAAAGAGCCTGGATATTTTATGTATTATTATATATAGTAGTTACATTACATTATAACTGGGTTTTCAAATAAGCTATGTCTATAATACACGCACTCCAGAGATGGGAAAAGTCTATCCTAAGTCACACAAGCTTATTTTGCAAGATACAGCAGACATCTCTTCTCCTTCCCCTGTATGCTCCAGTTACTCCCCGCCATGGGAAAGCCCTATAACCCGCTGCCTCCCAGCAATGCCACCTGAGAACGGGCCACATCTCTCACCTCAACTCTAACTGTGACAGACCTGAACACCAGCCTCAGGGCAGAAGCCATGGAGCTTGTGACACTGCCAGAAGCTACCAGTAAAAGGAGATCCCCGAGGAATCAGGATATCATCTCCCCTGAACAGCAGCAGATCCTAAAGCAAATACTCATCTACCAAAAAGCACGACTTGGCTAAGAATCACTACCTGATAAACTTAATGATAGGAACTGCCAAATTTTATTTTCATGTCTTTAGTCTTAGTCTATTAGCACAAAGTAAGCTATTCCTACTATTCCTCCAGCTGATGGGAGTGCTTGCGAAGCACCTGGCACATTTAAATGACAAAATCCTGACAAATTTACCTAGGCCTCAGGTTCTTAAACAAAAAGTACCATTGTGTGTACTTCTCCCCGAAAATACATTACTAGAAAAAGCAATTAAGCGACCCCAGAAGAAAGTGCTTAAAAGAATGGAGAACAATGGATACTAAATGATAACAAAGAGCAAATTTTCCCTCACTAAAAAAAAAACCCAATAATTCCATTAGTATGACTAATCAAACTAATCCTCTGGTTTCATCCATTTCAAGTGCTCCCAGGAACGAAGCAGGGTGAGCTCAGCTCTTGGGAGCACCGGGCAGTTTTGTGCATGCAAGGTGGCACCCAGAGGAGGACTAATACCTGAACGCTTGCCTGGCAGGGGACATAAGCAGTCTTAATGCTGGTTTTGTTCAAGGCCTGCACTCTCTCACCGAAGCTGATCGCTCTCATGCCACTTGCTATAACCCACTCCATCAGGGCAACACTCCAACATGTGTTTGTGTTTTGAAGTGCAAGAGGCACTATTCTGAGCGAATCAGGGCCACTGAGACCTATAGTTCTTAAATCCTGGAGCCAAAGTCCCCTGCAACTTTAAGAGAGCCCCCGACAACTCGGCAAGCACACAGAGCTTTCTTTGTCCCAGACCCCGCTGCTGACATAAAGAGCAATAGCACATCCACTGCCCACACAAGTGGGAAAGCACAGATGGGGCCGTACCACCAGCTTCACTCCGCTACCAGGGTAAGCAGTCTCAGGCAGGGAGAAGGGCTCATCTCTACCCCATCAGGGTACAGCCTTCACCCACCCTGCCCGAGAACAGCTGCTAGCACGCTTGAGAAGTTCGTCCCCTAAACCAAGTTACATGAAGAACAGGCGACTGGTGCCAACACCACCTGCCTGAGTGCAAACCAGCAACTGCACTCTGTAATTCCACTTTCAAGACCAACAGCCTCCAGCATCCTTTGGTGCCAGAAAGGCCTAGAGCTCCTAAGTTTACACACACAACTACTACAAAATGGATCAACAGAAGACAATATAATACAAATTGTGTCAGTGCAATGCAATTTTATTTGTGCAATACAAAGTGTAACAAAACATAGAATCAAAGCTTTGCCTATTTAATCACAGCTTGTGGAGTCTCCATCTTTAAGAGATGATACAGTTTAGGATGGACAACACAGTTACCTACAGCTATGAAGTAACTGATAGTTACTTCAGGGGGGTAAGACAGCAGGCAACAAGGATTTGGCTTATTTGGACCAACAATGAAGTTAAGGATAATTTTGCTTTGTTAACTGAGGTTTCCCTGGTGTAATTTCAAGGACCTTTTAAATCAAAATTTCAAGTGGAAATTCATTTTAACATACAAAGTAAATCCAAAGCGAAGTGACATCGTCACAGTTCTGTCTCTTGCTGTAGGGCAGCAGGACTTTGAAGCGGCTGATCCACATGCACAGCAGTCCATTTCATAAAGCGTTGATGGTCTCTAGAGTGCTTTTACTCCAAGGTGTGCCAGAGCTTTCATATGTATTACACACTCATCATTGGCTCTGCAAAGCAGCTAACCAAGTGCAGCTCTGCAGAGCTACTCAAGCTTGAAACAAAAAGGTTTTAGGCCTTGATCAGAACAAGTTTCTGTTTTGAAAGTGAACTAAGCGATTTCTTTCTGCACACTCTCTCTGGCTAACCCACAACATCTGCTATAATGAAACATGTACCTCAAACAGGTTTAAAAAATTAGCTTCCCATCTCTCAAGTCAGCAATGATTAATTTTATCTTGTGTTGTGTCACGAGATGTTTCTAAAGATATCTGCCCTACGTGGGGCAGTTCTTACGAATATAAAGAGGTTACAACACAAACTTAACTGATTTTTTTTTTTAGGCTGCAATAAACCGTATCTATTAAGAACAAACGTGGCTGCAGATAAAAGTCAAATGTCAGAAACAAGTCAACCAGTTTGGAAAAAAGGCTTTAAAACCCTATACGAAGACATGACGAGGGAGGCAAAAATGAAAACCAGAATCCATGGTGTAACTTGCCAAACTTTTTATCTAGATGCTATTAATATACCACCTATATATACACAACTCATGTATATTGAATAACATGCTGAACACCACAAACTCACCTGAAGGTATAAGAGCTTTCAAGCCTAATCCTACATGTTTTGGTGAGGCTTTTCCGCTTATCACACAAGTAATACTTATGCCAGCCTTGTCCCCAGCACTACTAAGCTTCTATTACAGTGGCAGAGGCCGCTCTGGTTCTGCAGTACTGCTAGGGTGGTGTCCCACTGCAGCAGGACAGTTCAGCTGCAGCTGAAAAAAATGCAGGTATTAAACCTCCATCACACCCAGCCTTCCTAACCAAGGTTGCCCTGGAGTTAACCATGTGCATGCAAATAAAATACTAAATTCAAATCTGCATAATTGCTAGCTTGCACGAAGAGGAAAATTTTCATAGCACCTCAGCAGCAGAAGATACTCAGAATAGGGCATGACTGGATTTAACACAGAAACAACAAAATAAATCCATCCTCTGCCCTCTCTCTTTTTTTTTTTTTTTTTTTTTTTGATAGTGAGGAGGAGAAAGGAATTGCCTCATCTCTGCTAAACTAGCCTGGAAGACAAGAGACTAGCATGCCTTTTCCTTTCCAGCAAGATCATCTTTAGTCAGCAGAAAACAACCCAGCTCAAAATGTATTCTAAAACAACGCCATAAAGTTTCCCCTCACTCCACAGCATGAGTACCCGTAGGTGATTCAGCACAGTAAATGACAGCATGCCACATGAGTTCATTTCTTAGCAGACTGCCTGCTCACATCACACAAGGAAGTGAGTGCTTTCAGACTGCCAGCAAGAGGAGGATCAGATCTTTTTTGTCCCAAGAATTTCTAGGTTAAGGTATTTACAGTATTACCCATGTTACAATTACATGTGCCTTTAAAGGCATGCAAAAAGAAGATATAACACTGCCTTTAGTTATAGATATAGGGTTTAAGTTAGGTGAAATGATGCAGAAGATTCAAACTACTCCCTATTTCTTAAAACAAAATATATATTTACATAAGAGTACACAGGGGTCCCAACAATGCATCTTAACAAGTCTGTGCAGCAGATCAGATCCAGCCCATGGGATCACTGATCACTTTCAGATTTCCAAAGAACTGATGTGAACTTGATCAACAGCTATGTATTTAATTAGCAGAATGTTTATTTTGTGATCTCAACTCAAAGGTCAATATTCCAATCTAAGCTTCAGGAAAGCTCTCCATAGGAACACATCTGACAATGTCTGTGACTCAATATTCCCTTTCTTACCCATTGTACTGCATGCTGTATTTATGAATCAGGACATTTATGGAGATGAGTTTCACAGAACTTAATAAAACCTAATCATCACTGGGAATTATAGACATCATTCACACTTTACCTGGAGAAATAATGTATCGAAGGAAGACAGCAAAACAAGATAGCGTGCAGCATTTATTATTTTATTGCACTTATTTTTGTACATATTATCAGTTATTTCCACACTACTTTATTTACACAGAATCCAGATTCTGCTACTTTAATCATTCACTACAACTTAAATAATATTATCAGCGAATTGGCTGCTTTATCAGTTAAACTGGTAACCAGGATATCAGAGGACTCAAGCTTTTATCAATATTAACTTTGAGATGAAAGCCAGCTGCAAACAGATTGCCCTACAGGTTAACCATCATTACTGATTCTCTTGTCTACATCTGTCCTCATCATAATGGAGCAGTTCTCATGCCATGTTCTTCTCCATTCCTCCCAACACCTCCACCTCATCAGCTGAGAGCAGGCAAGACTAAATTAGCCCAATTGAGCTGGTATGATTCATAGTGGGAGGACACTGCTCCCCCTTAGCCCCAACACAAAGCCAGTAACCTTTAAACAGCCATCAGGAATTGCCACTTCTCAGCTTTGGCAAAAATTCATAGCAATTATCATATACCACTGTTTGAATCTGCTGTTGTGCTTTTGCTTCTTTTTTTTTTAAATCATTAGCAATTTACAACAGTGATTATAAACAAGTACCATTCTCTTCTAAAACATACAAGACTTCACACAGTTTATAGAAAAGTTACTTTTATTATAAAGCATGGAAGCTCAACACCTGTAGGTAGCTTATACAGTGTCCTAATGAATGACACCATTTGTTCTCCTTTCAGTTAAAAAGGCAATTCATATAAAAATATGTAAATATTTATACACACCCAACACAAGAAGTTAATATTGCATTCAATATGCATCGCAAGTACAGCAGACAACTGGTGAAATGCTGAGTTACTATTCTCTTCCCTCTCTCATCCCATATTGGAAGTTTACCAGAAAGTTATGAAAGGTATGCCTTGCAGATCTGACTCTTCCGATTTCTAAATTTAATCCTCTTTCCTTTTCCAACATCCCCTCCCACACATACATACACGACCATACAGCTACCAGTAACATTTGCTGCCCAGATAATGCCAACAGACTGAGTCAGCCACAGATGACCACCTGCTTCAGCTCAGCCTGCTCCACTGTCCTCTCTTCTGCCTGTTCTCAAGAAAGTTTCTGTGCAACAGCCTTTCAATACTATTCTAATAACACAAAACTCAGGTAAACACTGATATATTTTGCTGAGTGTTAAGCAACGTTCAAGTTGTACACAGGTTTAGGCTTTGAATGATGTAACGAATGCTGCGGAGTCCCTTTTCACCCCCAGCTTATTCTGAGGCAAGTTTTTCCTTCAGCTAATTGCATGCAATTTCTGATTCTATCAGTAAAGCTGCACAGCATCAAACTAGAATCCTTTACTAGTTCTTCCTCTCCTTCACCGAAAAGGTGAAATCACCAACTCACACTGCATCTAGACCAGCTAGCTCTGTACTGCCAAGATCCAGCCAATTTAAATACCTCTACACAACTAAAGCAAAGATATGAGACTGAGTTTGCTTGTCTATGCTTCCAATCAAACAAAATCCTAAGAGACCAAGAGTCACTTTTATTACCACAAGAAAAAGCTGCAACTTTTCTTATATTGCTGGAAAAAAAGTCATCATTCAGGATAAAGGCCAAACTTTACATCCTGACATGAAAACATAATACTCTAAAATACTTGTTTTTAGTTACCAGTCCCAAGAAATCAAGCCAGTTTGATGCCTGAAACACCTTTTGTAAGATTTCTCTTGGGCTTTTGCTTTCTGAAAAGTCCTTGTAAACATTTTTGTTGACCAATGTATTTTGTTTCCAACTCTGACAGTCCTGACAGCTATTCTCCTCCTCAATAGTCCTTACACTTGCAATGACTACGTAAGAACACCAAACGTAAGTAGCTACTTTACAAACTTCACCTTTGAGATACTGCAAAGCCACTGAAATGAAAGACAGAAAGCAGTAACAATTTTTGCAGGTGGTCTCAGTTTCAGAGGCACTACAATTGCACACACACACAAACGACTCTCTCCCTTTCCAATAAGTCAAGCCTAAAAGATCACACATTTGTTTCCACCATTACAACAGTCTTGCCTTGTTCACAGCAGTGAACAGTTCCTACTTACATATCCCAACAATAACAGAGGGTGTGTGTTCCAGTCGCAAGTAGAAGAGAAGATTGTAAAAATTGAAACAGATAAGAGAGAAGCATAAGATGACAGAGATCCATTCTTGTAGTCTCTTTCCTGTTGGAAAAAAAAGGAAAAAAACATGTTTTACTTTTATCTGATGGGACATTTTAAAGTCTGAAATAATACAGACAGACTATTCTACTGCCTGGATGACTCACTCCATTTGTCTGACAGGGAACTGAAACAGAAACTTATTTATCCATGGGAGCTGTGCGTATTTTGTTAAATGACATTCCCCTTCCCCAAGCCACTACTAACCCCTTCCCTCTGCCCTTGCCCAAATAACAGGGACAAATTAGACATCATCTCATTGTCCTAGTTTCCTTTCCCCTGTGGTTGCTGGCATAATGTTCCTCTGCATCACATCTTTTTTCATATTTGCATTTCATTCAATATTCAGTGTTGCTGGTATGGCTGAATCTGGGAGCCAATTTCTGGTCTCAGATGCCCTGTAGTTAAATCACCTTATGATCTGTAACATTTAAAATCTCAGAGCTTGTAAATAAAGCTGTTGTACTAACAGGAAAAAGCATCATCCTGTATTTGGTGGCCCTAGAATTGCCTTCCTAACATCACAAGTATACTTCTTAAGCTTGCTTACTTAACTCCTGCTCTTGTCTTTGCCTTCCTGCTCCCAGGAATAAGGCTGCGACCTCTCAGCCATTCTGAGATGGCAAGAGACAGAATAAGCAAAGAGAAAGAACTGGCACAAATTCTCTCTTGCTGTACTACTTCGTACCTCTACAAAAACCTCATTTATTGCCTATAAAAAGAGAACAGACACATCAGAGTATGGTAATGCTTTGAATATTCAGATCAGCAGCAGAAAGCTTCTGCCTGTCAAGCACTGCTAGATCCTCACAAGGCACTGATGCTGAGAGCAAGGGAACACTCAGTGCAAGACCTGTACGGATTAAGGCATCAGAAACAGACCTTTAATGCCTAAATCCAGGAAGGAGATCTGAGCTGCCACCTTGGCCCAGAAGGGCCCTGGCTGTAGTTAGCTCTTAACATGCTCAGCAGCAGACAGGTCAGTCTTCACCTATTTTAGGGGGCCAGTCAGCACAGCTGTCTCTTGCCCAGGGCTTCCCAGAGCAGTTAACCCTGCAGTCCATCCCCCACTCCCTCCTGCAGCCGTATACACTTTGCACCACTCGAGTTTGAGGCAAAGCAACATGCAGGGGAACAATCAGGAAGGACTACACGCGAGGCGCATGTCCTCCCACAGGAGCAGAGGCATACTCACATGTCTGGCATGTGTTCAAGACAGGAGCTTCCTTCCTACTACTCCTCTGTGTTGACCTACTGCCTGATCAAATTACTCCTCCTAAATGCTAAATCAAGTCCTTCTTCTCAACTATACCATGCAATGAAAAGGAAACTAGGAACATCAAAGGAGGATCAGTATTATCCCCAATGTGCCTACAATGCAATATTTTAAAGAAGTGTGAACAAAGACTTTTACAGTTCAGAGTTTTGTTCTAGAAACGCCATGAGTCTATAAATTAACATCCTCCGCGGTAGCAGAGGAGAGAATTGTAAAATTAAATTAAGACACAAGAACAAGCATATTTCAAGACAGCATCAGGTCACAATGTGGGAGATTCTATAAAGAGATCCCTGGAGTAACAAAAGAAAGAGTTAATTAACACTCACTTCCTGCATAAGAAACCCACAGCCTGATTAGAGGAGCTAAGTGGGCAGATCCTCACAGAACAATTAGCTGACTGCAGGAAACAGTAGGCTCCTTCCTAGCAAGTCCCACGAGTTCAGTTTATGCAAACACCACTGTACTCTGAACATAGGGATGCCAAGACGACTGTCTGGAGATATCCGAGTCGAGAAATGCAGCCCCAGCTCTCGACAGGCTGGGAAGGTGAATCAGTCAAAGGAGCAGAGTCAGCACCAGTAACTTGTGTTTAAAGAGCACTCAAATTTAAAAGTACGTCCCACATGAAGGCCTAAGGCGCCAAAGCCACAAAGTACACACTTCAAGAGTCATATTGACTCTGCACAATTACATGTGATCCCCGTTCATAAGAATTCAGTATTTCCACATCATGTGCTTCCACCGTAACACATACTCTGACAATGTTTATGTAAGTTATTTATGTAATGCCACAAAAAAATTGCACATCTATTATCACAGCTCACTGCTGATAGATATCACTATGCATATACTACTTCACAGACTTCCCTGAAACTTCCATCTACAGCTAAAGGTAAGGGTGGCAAGTTGTTTGGGGAGGAAAATCTTTTCCTTATGAGCAAGAGCACAATGCAATAGTACAGTTAGTGACTGCTCTTCTGTAAAGCACAAGAATCAGTCACAGCCTGGATCAGAACTGCATATCTAGATCAGCTGAAAGACGTCACACACCACCTTCTCTCAAGGCAAGGAAGTGATGACCAATACAAGCTGAAATGAGCAGACTTGCCCTCAACAGTCTAGAAAACTGAAACTAACTAATGCCTTTGTTCTCCTATCATTACTTGGCTCTGTACAAGTAAGAACACCTGTTTTTCCAGTAATTGCCTTGAATATGCGAGCTAAGCTGTTCAGCTGACCTGCTGGACACTGTGAGATGCTGAAAATGTGTCTTCCCTTTCCTAATCCTTCACCTGTGAAGGAATTCAATGGCAAGAATACCTAGCATTGCTCACACTGTGAGCCAAAAAATAAGTGATGTATTTTATTGTAAGGAGTTTCCAGTTATTTCCATAGCATAACCGAATAGCTGCTGTCACTTCGTTGAGCTCTGACAAAGAGCAAGCTTCAGGAAGACAAGACCAAAACAAAGATTCAAACACCCCTCCGCCCCTTCCCGAGCTGCCAGGACTGGGCATCTCAGAGCAGCTCACTGAATAGATGTTCTGAAGCGAACGCTTCTCTTGCTACCTTGCTCAGCAACCAAACCTGTATACCTGCTTTTGGACGGAAAGGTTAACTTTCTGTCCGTACGTTTTTAAAGGGGAAAGCATTCGTTCTGGGCCGTTTCTAGTTTGACGACCTCCACCCCGGCAGCGCGGCCCGTTTCTTAGACCCGCTTTAAGGACCCACGCTCCCCAGCTCTGCCCAGGCCGAGAGGAGGGCGGGCGGCAGACCGACGCGGGGCCGCCAGCACGCGGCATCCCACCGCCGACAGCCCCGGGCCGCCTCGCCCAGCAGGGCCCGGCCCAGCCCGGCCCGGCCCGGCCCGCTCCTCCGGGGCTCCCCGAAGCCGCGCCGGGAGGGGCCGCGCTGCCTCAGAGCGGCCGGCGGCGGGGGCGAGGAGAGCCGGGCCTGAGGAGAGGTACCCGGCCCCTGAGGGGAGGGAGCCGGCCCGCAGCCCCCCGAGGGGAATCACCCGCCCTCCTCCCCGGACGCCCCGCAGGGCGCAGCCCGCCGCCGCCGCCCTCACCTGGGGAGTAGAGCTCGGCCAGCTCGCGGGCCCCGGCGTGCTGCGCGCCCCACCGCCGGCTGCCGCCCTCGGGCTCTTCCGCGGCCTCCGCCTGCGGCCCCGACGCCTCCGCCCGGCGCGGGACGCTCTCGGCGGCGGCGGCGCCGACGCCGCTCGCCATGGCCCGGCCCCGCGGCGGCGGCTCCTCCTCTTCGTCGTCGTCGAAGCCGGCGGGCGGCGGCGGTGAGCGGCCCCCGAGCCCCGGCGAGGCGCCCGGCGCCAGCGCTGCGGCCCGCGGCAGCATCGGGAAATGGGGCCGCGCCGCGCCGCTGCGGCAGGCCGGGGGGTGGGTCGGGCGGGCGCGGTTAGCCACGCCTCCGGCACCGCCTCCCGCCTATCACCGGCGCCGCCGCCGCGCCAATGGGCAGCACCGCCCGGCGCGGAGGAGCCAATAGCGTGGCGGCAGCGTCGCCGGCGCATCTGGAGGCGTCCCGCCCCGCGGGCCGCAGCTGGCGGCGGGAGCGGGCGGCGGCGGCGGCCGGGGCCGAGGCCGGGCCGTGTCGTGGCGGGGCCGGTGCTGTTACCGGGGCCGCGGGCGCTGGGTGTGGAGGTCCCGGCCGTGCCCCCCCCCCCCCCCGCCCCACGCTGCCCTTCTCCGGCCGGTGCCCCGCGCGCGCCCCTGGCGGCGCTGCTGCCGCGTGCTCCCCTCGGCGGCGCGGAGGCGGCCCCAGCGGCCCTCACCGCGGGTGCGGGGGCTGCTGGTAGGCGCGGGGCGTGCGGCGTTAGAGAGGAGCCTGGCAGCCCCGACGTTTACGGTGACGCGCCCGGACCGTAATCGTGCCAATAAAATCATTTTCGGTCCCTCCGTTTGGTACTGCAGGCCGCGCCCCTCCGTGGAGGTGCTTAAAGGCACCCACCGGTGTACTCACGGGTCCCAAAAAAAGACGTTCCAGCACGGGAAAAAGAGCCAGGAAAAAAAAAGCCCCTAGCAATATCTAAGTACTACACCATGCCTGTAAAAAACAATTTCTGCAACAGATTTATTGGAATATCAAATAAAATAGCACTAAAATAGGAAGTGTTTCAAGTAATTAAATAGATTTCACTTAAACATTAAAAATGGATCCCTTTACAGAGGGTGAAATACTAAACCAGACATCTGTTCAACCCAAAGGTTTGAAAACGATACACCACAGTGAATAAAATGCTTCTCTATGCCTTGACAGCAAGGCCAAAGTGACAGCAAAGAACAACGTCGGCCGGGCCCAGTGGCTGTACCCACCCGAGGCACCTGCGGACCAGCATATCACACCCACCCGAGGGGTAAAGGCTGATCCTGTTCCTGCAGGACGCTACACGGGGGCTGCCCTGCGGGCTCCCCCTCCAGAGAGCCGGGAGAGAAATGCACCAAACCACCCAGGAACTTCCCAAAACTTGACCTAGCCGACAGTCAAGGACTGCTCCGCACTGTCACTTCACGGTGCTCTGAAATCACCGCGTTTCTGAAGCAGGCTGAAAGGCACGCTGTGTGCCTCCCAGAGTCTGCCCTGCCGTTTGGAGGATCACAAGTTAATTAATAATTAGCTGGAATCACGTGCTCAAATTAGCAGTTCTTAATGAAAAAAGAGCTCAGGAATTCACTAAGTCCTGGACTCATCAAGAGTTTTATATATATATATACAACTCAAAAGTTCTGAAAACTATAAATGACAATGATTTGCTGCTGACACAGAAGAAGGTATTTATCTGAGAAGGGGATTTTTCTGTTTTCTGTTAATTAGGTCATAAGCCAATTAAAAGGCATTAGCGTGGGGTGCCTCAGTTTGTTGGACCGGGGCTGTGTTTAGACTGAGGGATGGGAATGTTCTGGCATCGAGGGATGCTGATGTTTTCATTAGACTTTTGTGAGGTTAGGCTGCTCCAACGCTAAGGGGTTTGCAAAGATCCTCTTAGGGTTACAGTGACCTCGATAATGCTAGTACGGAAGTGGTGTAAATGTGAGTGAATTAATGTCAATTCAGTAGGATATGGCACCTTTAAATGTGTTTTGAGATATGTGACCATCTGTCCCCATTATGAATGTGTGAGTTAGGGGAAAGACATAAACAGTTTTAGTTGAGGTGCGGTTCTTGGGCGTGTTTCCCACGATACCTTCAACATCTGTTAGTCACCTTATTTTGTCAAGGCAAAAGGGCTGCCAGTATGAAGAAAAGGCAGCAAATTGCCAGCCAGGTTTGGCTTTGGATGGGTGATCCAATTTTCTTGGAAAATGGTTATTAGTTTTGCCTTGGTGTCGGCTGGAATGAAGCTGCATCCTTCTGTAATAACATCAGTGTAGCTGCCTAAAGACAAACCTTGCAAAAGGAAAAAGGTGCTTTGAAGCCCCTTCTGATCTCACCTCAATGTGACAAGACAGAAGACCATCGAGGGGGCGGTTATTCCTTTCCTAGGGACAAACCGACGCTCTGGACACATCTGAAGAATGTTCCTTTTTTTATCATTATCTGGGGGAGGAGGGAGAAACAGTAAGTTAGTTCATAGACTCTGGTGAACCTCCAAGAGCTGGTACAGCCGCCGTACCCCCACACCCCACAAAAGGGTGGAGCCCCGAGGGTTTAGCATTGTGTGAGTGCGACGGCTTTTACAAACACGACCTTAAAAGTGATGGATTAGGCAACCTGCTGGTGACCTGGTACAGGCATCAGCATGGCTAGGACAAGGCTGCCGAGACTCTGAACGGAAGTCTGTATTAAGAGACTAATTCCGCAGGAAAACCTGGATGCTGTTTGGGGAAGATAAGGACCATATGGGAACACGACAGGCCGTATTACCGTAAGGGGCCCTTCAAAGAGCTAAATCGCCAGCCGGTTTATTTAGGGGCAGCAGATAGCCAAACCCCTGCCGTGCTGTTCGTTTTCAGCTCCTTCCTGTGAAAGGTCCCCCCTGTCCCTCGGTCCCCTGGGCATCAGCCACCCGCCAGGCCCCGGTGGCACCGGGTAGACAGAGGGAACGGAGGCATCCCTACCGGCCACCGGGGGCAGACTGTTCTCTCTCGTCCCGAGATGACATCAGCCGCAGCCGCACCTCAGCCAGCTCACCTCTGCTCAAGAAAAAACAACTGTGAAAAGAACGGCCCGACGGGCCTCCGGGGGGGACCGTTCCCGCCAACGGCCCGGCCCGGCCCCGCCCCGCCGCCGCTCGGCCCCGCCCCGCCCCGCCCCGCCCGGCCGCCGCTCGGCCCCGCCGCGGGCCGCTAGGTGGCGCTCCACGCCCGGTGACGGCGGCGCTGCCGCGGCGGGGCCGTGCCCGGCGGCGGGCGGAGCCGGGAGGGGAGGGGCGGGCGGTCCGCCGGGCCTGGACGGAGCGTGACGGGTGCGAAGGCCCGTCCCCTGCCGACGCCGCCGTGCTTCGCCTCCGCCCCGCCCTGGCGAGCCATCCCGGGGACGGGGCACGGGGCGGCGGCAGCAGCCGCGGGAAAACCTTCCGCGCTTCGAGCTGCGCGGCCCGATTGCCAATGAGTTGTTAGAGGCGTGAGCCAGAGAACGAGGTTTTGTACGTTCCTCGTGGAACTCATCACCTGGTCCTCCGCCGGCCTCCCGCCACCGCCGGCTGCAGCCCCAGCGGCGGCCGAAGGGCGGCCGGCCCGCCCTACGTGAGGACAGTGGTTTCACCTGGCGCAGCCCTGGCTACTGTCCCCCGCTGCGAACTCGGAGCAGCCAGGTCACCTCCAGTTCTCTGCATGCTCCCCCCTTACACCTCTGTACCCGAGGGCTGCCCACCCACAAGGTCGGCTCGCCGGCGCAGGGCCGCGCTCGGGCTCCTTTCCCTCGCCTGCTACCCTCACTTACGCAATTCTGGTCTCTTCCCGAGCCACAAGGCACGAAGGGAGCAGAAACTGGCTGCAGCTCCCTTGCTGGACTCTCTCTGGCATGGGAAAGCGTCAGTGGGTGGGAGAGCTGGAATAGCCACTCCTACGGCTCCCGTCCAAAGCCATAAACGCAAAGATAGCGACAGGGACCGAGAAGCGAGGTATGCGGAGGACGGCACGCTGTGGCTATCCCCCCCCCCCCCCGGTACCCAGTCCACCAAGGCCAGCTGCCAGATGACACAGACCAGCCCAGGGGCTGTTCTTAGATGCCAGCACTCAGAACCAACAAGTCCTAACTCATTCCCTGGCAGCCCCACTTTCCCCGTGGTGCTCGACACAAGATGAGAACAGATTGAAAAAAAAAGTGTTTGTACAATCTAGGGCACAAACCTTTAATGCTTTTAATGAAGAAAAACCTTTCTGTTCTTCACTTAAGCCCACTCTCCTGTCACCCTCTCTACGACTTGCCTCGGTTTATATTGCTCCTGGCAATACACACCATGGCGTTCTAGCTACCTGGCCTGTAGCCTCAGGACCTCTGAATTGTTCTCCTCTTTTAGAAATTTCCTAAATGAATTACCAAGTTCTGTTACTGGGAACTTCTGACTCTTGGCAGGGTATCCTGGAACGATAGGATTCCTGTTCCCTTGATGGATCTTTCGAAAGCTTGGATATGCTAGAAAAAAGCATTAATACGTGGTCTGTAACAAATTCATCAAAGTCAGATGCTATGATTACCTAGGAAATGTTGGACAACTATGGAGAACTTGTGGAAAGTTAGTGGGCAGCAACTTCTCTGCCATTTTGGGGGGAATACAAGGAAACAGGCTACTCCTAAAATACAAAGTCCCCTCTTATTGTCCCTGCTCAGAAAGACAGCCCACGTCTTGCCAGCCAAATGGCTTCAGCATGGACTTTCTCTGCAACACAGGACTGGAGACTGGAGCTTCTGCTTTGTCACTGCTCCCTTCCACGGGCGTTTGTGTGCGCTCTGCCTGTCCCTCCTTTCCTTTCTTTTGCAGAGCCACAGAGCGGGTGCTCTGACCTCCAATTTGCTCTGGAAAATTTTCAGCCTGGTAGGGGAAGGTATTTCGCTCATGTTGTCCCACCGGCTGGAGGCAGTGGTGCCAATCCCCAGGTGTCATCTCTGCAGCACTCGGTAGGGCAAAGAGCAACATGTAGATAAAGCGGGGATTGAGCAACCCAGCACTGCAAAGGCCAAGCATGCTAGGTCAGAGGTGAGCAGAAAATCAGCAGAAGACCAACAAATACCTGAGCATCACCATGTCACATGGGAACAAGGGGTGAGGGAGCACTTAGGGAGGGGGAGGACTCTGGTCTGTAACAAAAGAACCGAAGGAGGCCAGGAGACATGGACTGCAACCGCCTGGGGAGCTGCCTGCCACTGGGGACTGCAAGGCAGAGTATTGCAGCTGCAGTTTCAGAAGAGAAGAAAGCATGTGGCAATCGTTTTTTATGTTAAAATGAGGCAAAGTCTCGAGCCTGGCCTGAGAGCTGGGGGAGACGGAAGGAGAGCCAACCTCTCTCTGAGTTGAGACACTGTCCCTGTCTGACATCTCATAAGTGCTGGTTTTTTTACTGTGGAGAATGGTAAGTGGAAAGCAATAGATTGAAATCTGGCCTCTGCCAGGTACAACTTACGAGTTGTTGTTGGCTAAGGTCTGCGGCTATATAAAGAGGGACCTGGGGCTAGGAAGAAGAAAAAACAGAGCACAACACGCTCAGAAATAAATTTCGATTTTACTTCTCTATTTTTCAGCCTTTATTGCAACATTGCTCTACTTAAGGCAGTCTTTCAGGCAAGGTCCCCTCTTACCCCCCTGAGACCTTCCCACACTACCTCTGTGCTCTCTCCCGGCCTGCCTGCTTGCATGGATACTACTCCGCTCCAGAACCCCTCACATTCTCCTCTTTAGCTCACCTCCAACATACTACCTACAGCATCTTGTTCGTTGATGCAACTGTCAGCTTCTGGCATTAACTTCTTTCCTCTTTGCCCCTCTTCTGCCCCTCCATGCCGTTTTAAGACTGCAGGTCTATGGGTGAGCAGCTGTGTTCACACAGGGTTTAGCGTGATGCAGCTCTGATCTTACTGATCTGCTAAGAGCTACTGCAAGGGAGATAATACAAGAGACAGGTCTGCAGCAAGAAGCATCAGAAATTACAGACAGCCTTGTTCTAGACTATGATCCTCAGTCCACAGACCTTCTTACAAACACTTCAGCGTTTGAGCCGTCACCATTAAACTAACAGCATCTCCCCAAAGCTGGTGTCCTTCCAGGGACAGCTGCTGTAGACCTGGAGCGCGTGAACTGGAGAGCTTGCAAGAAATCCTGGAAAAGAAGACAATTTCCAGGAAGAAAATGCCTCCGCAATGCTTTATTGTAGGTCTGAGCCTGGAGCTGGAAAGTTGTGGCTTCTACAGTACAAAAGGGAAATGGGAGAGCAGAATTTAATTCATGACAGAAATGAGCAGTGAGAATGAGATTCCTCCCTCCAGCTTTTCACCATTCTGGTATCCTTCTGCTACCCTCCTGGTACCTATATTGTTTCACACATGAATGTAGAGGAATCTGGAGTCTATTGCATCAGAATTTTTTTTTTTCTTGCTCAAAAATGTTGATGTTCTTACTAAGTAATTTGTGAGTTATGCTGTCTCCTTCCTCAGCTGACTAGCTCTGAAAAAAAGAAATAATGAAATCACTAGAAAAAAGGTGCTTTTCACAGAAGTGTTGCCTTTCTGCTGCAAATTCCTCTGTTGGGAGACATGCTGCGGAAGGGCTGCTGCCCTTGGGTTTTTCACAGAGTGAGAGACCAGTGCCTGGATCACTTCACCAGGAATGTCTGCATCTCTTTACCTATCTAAAGCATCTCTCTGAAGAGGTTTTCCAGGACGATCATTAGCAGCCTCTCCATATCTGGCCCGGCCAAGCCATGGCCCTTCGCAGGGACAGAGCTCGGTGTGCCCAGACCTCCGCCCAATCCTCTGTGGTGCGAGCCTCGCTCTGCACCTGTTCCCATTTCAAAAACCCCATTTCTGGCCATGCATTTGTTATGACAAGTGCAGAAACAATTTAAAAGAGACCAGAGTTAGCTCAAAACCTGCTTGCCGAATGCTAGTGTTTTGGATAAGTGGTTAGTCCCGCCAACAAGGTTCCCATGAGAAGCTGAGAATGGACGTCGGCTCCCTGAGAGTGGATGTTGGGATTTGAGGTGAGCTGGAGGAAGTTTAAAGAGATCCAGGCACAGCAGGGAGGTGAGGGGGGAGAAGGGAAGGAGGGGACAAGCTGGGCATCCAACCTCAATTACCACCCTGGCTGACGTGTGATCTCGGTGACTATGGAATTACTCAGCACTGGCCTGGAAAGAAGGTGTGGGCCACACCATCCCTGATATAATCTGTTTCACATGACAGTTGCACAGACATTTTATTTTGTTAGGGAAGATCAGCCCGGGCAGGAGTACAACTTTCTGCTGCAGAGCGGCACAGAATAGGGCAGAAATTTGAAGAGGGCAAATTTAGATCTCCCAAAATATCCTGAAAAACGGCCCAGGAAATTTACCAACCAGCTTTAGCGTTCAATTTTAGCCAACAGCCGTGGCAAGCTGGAGACCTGTCAGGGTAATGCCAAGAAAGACCAACCATGCATTTCAGCAGGTCACCACGGCAGGAGACCTCCTGCCTGTGGGTCCCTGAGACATTTTGGAGGCAGGAAGCACATGAGACCGATTTTAAGAGTTCAGTTGCAAGGGCCAGTTAGGGCAGCCACTGGATGTAACTGCCAGATCAGAATGCAGGATAAAGATGCGGAACGAGGGAGTAAACAGCCAGAAGAACAAGCCCTGGCTCACTGCAACTTGCCAGTATTTGCACCCAATACAGATGTTTGTATTTATGAAGGTATGGGCTCCAACTACAACCTCCAGACCCAGCGCTCTGGCCAGGCCCAGCTCCAATTTAATCTCTGGTGCATTCACCAAAGATTTACTTGGTAGATAAAGATGGAACTGGAAATATCTGAAGCCTGAAAACCTGTTAGGGTACTTTGTTATGGAACGAGAAATCCTTTTAAAACGTGAAGAGAATAAGCAAACGAAAAAAAGAAAAGAACGAAAAAGTCCTATGATCCACTGACTGATTCTTGAATTCTTCCTCTTTTCAAAGTTCTGAGGTTTGAACATTATGAACAGTTGACTGTTTGAATGGTATAATGCAATACCTGTTCCTCTGGCTTAACGTTACAATATTTCCCACACCGCAGGATTGCTTCACATTATTCTAAGAGGCAGTGTCATTTTCCCTGCAGTGCTAGGTCTTCTTTACTGAGGCGAAGGACACTCCTACTTCCTTTAATTATATGTTTTGTTTTAAATTAATGTCCTTTATTCTGGGGATGAATCACCAGCTTGTAGACAGGTAAATGTGGGAGTAAGAGAGTGAAAATATAAGTTTGATTCCCAAGGTGGGTGTCTTTAATTAAAACGGACATCAAGATTCAGTCTTCCTTCCCAAACTTAACCCCGCCATTCTAAAAACACGCGGATTCCATGTTTCTACGCACGTATCTCCCTTGCCTTCTGAATCGTGTTACACACGGTCAGCGCGCAGAGAGATTCCCTGTCGCTTGCGTACCCTGACGGTTGCACCATGTCATGTAAAGTAAATACGCCAAGACAAACTTTAAGGCCACCGTCCCCACGCGAAGAGATGGGGAGGGGGGCTCTGGGTTCGCTCGGCTCCCCGGCTGCCGGCAGCCGCCAGAAGTCGAAGCCTGCTCCGACTCCCCTTTGCTCGGCTCCGTGCACGTCCGTGCGGCCCGTTCTGCCTGCCCTGCCGGGGGGATTCACCGAAGCGAGCCCGGGCCGGAGAATAACGGGACCTGCCTCCCACTATGCAGCTTTTCCCCCGCCCCGCCGAAAGGACTCGGAAAACTCCCTCCTGCCTCGACTTCCCCAAGGACAACGCGGGCGCCGGGCGGGATCGTTGCCCACCTCCCCGCGGCCCCGCCGGCCCCGCGCCCCGCCGCCCGGTGCCAAAGCCGGCGGCCACGCCGGCGCGGAGGCAGCGGCAGCGTCCCGGGGCACGACACGCGTGTCCCCGCGGGGCCGAGCCGCCGTCCGTGCCGGACCTGACGGCGGCGAGCCCCGCTCCGCCCCTCACCTGCAGCCCGCTGCCCTCCCTCGGCGGCAAAGCCCCGGTTTTATTGCGGCCGGCTCGGCGGGGCACCGCACCGGCACACCCGCCCCGGGTGCCTCCTCCGGGGCCGGGGCCGGGGCCGGGGCCAGCAGTTCCCGAGCGTGCAGCGTGGCAGGCGGCCAGGCGGTGACGCGCCTGTTGCTATGGGATCCACCGCCCCTATAAATAACTGAGGAAAGGAACTTTCCTAAGTCAGAGACTTTAGGACGCGGGGCCCAGAACCAGATGGTCCGGAGGAGACGCGCCAGCTCCCGCCGCAGCACCCGGAGCGGTGAAGCCCCGCCGCGCCGCAGGAACTGATCCGGCCCAGGTGGGCAGCGCAGCCGGGGGCCGTGCCCAGCGCCAGAGACTGAGGCAGGGTCCGGAGCCCCCCCACCCCGACGGCGGCAGCTCGATCCTCTGCCGGGGGGGCCCCCCCTGCGTCGTCTTCTCCTCCCCGCATCCCCCTTTGCTTTCATGCAACGCCTGGTGGCCTGGGACGCAGCATGCCTCCCCATCCAGCCGCCCGCCTTTAAATCGATGGAAGTGGCTAATTTCTATTACGAGGCGGACTGTCTGGCTGCTCTCAACAAGCTGCACCCGCGGGCGGCCGGGGGCCGCTCCATGACCGAGCTCACCGTCGGGGACCACGAGCGAGCCATCGACTTCAGCCCCTACCTGGACCCCTTAGCATCCCAGCAGCCGGCGCAGCCGCCTCCTCCCGCAGCAGCAGCAGGGGGCAACTTTGAGCCTCCCTGCAGCAGCGGCGGCGGCCAAGATTTCCTTTCCGATCTCTTCGCCGAGGACTATAAAGGCAGCGGCGGGAGCAAGAAGCCCGACTACACCTACATCAGCCTCGCCCGGCACAGCCACCCCTGCGCCAGCCAGAGCCACAAGCCGGGGGGGCTGCCGGGCTGCTTCCCGCCCCAGATCGTGGAAACCAAAGTGGAGCCAGTCTTCGAGACCCTGGACTCTTGCAAAGGGCCCCGTAAGGAAGAAGGGGGAGCCGGGCCGGGACCGGGGGGCATGTCCTCGCCCTACGGCAGCACCGTGCGCTCCTACCTGGGTTACCAGTCGGTGCCGAGCGGCAGCAGCGGGAACCTGTCCACCTCGTCCTCCTCCAGCCCCCCCGGCACCCCCAACCCCTCCGAGTCCTCCAAGTCCGCCGCCGCCGGCGGGGGCTACTCCGCCCCCCCGGCGGGCAAGAACAAGCCCAAGAAGTGCGTGGACAAGCACAGCGACGAGTACAAGCTCCGCCGGGAGAGGAACAACATCGCGGTGCGCAAGAGCCGCGACAAAGCGAAAATGCGCAACCTGGAGACGCAGCACAAAGTCTTGGAACTGACGGCCGAGAACGAGCGGCTGCAGAAGAAGGTGGAGCAGCTCTCCCGGGAGCTGAGCACCCTCAGGAACTTGTTCAAACAGCTGCCCGAGCCCCTGATCGCCTCCTCGCCTCGCTGCTGACCCCCGGCCGGGCCGCGGGGCGAGCGGAGCCGCCGGCTCCTTGCCCTGCTCAGCGCTCCTCCCGGGCCGGGGCGAAGGGAGAGCCCGGGGGGGCGGGTTGGTTGGTTGGTTTTTAATTCTGGTTTTTTTTTGGTCTTTTTTTTTTTTGGTCTTTATTTACATGTTGGCGGAGGGCCCCGCCGCCGCGCGGGAACCTCACCGGGGGCTGGGGGCTGTCAGCGGTGGGACCTCACCGGGGGCCGGGGGCTGTCAGTCAGCGGTGGGGCCCCGGCCCCGGGCGGGCTCTGCAGGCTGCTGGGCGCTGGGGTTATTTAAAAGAGCGAGAGGAGAGCAAGGGCAAAGTGATGCAATCCTTTAAGCATGGCTGGGAATGCTGTGTACATGATGCAATCTCGTGTAACTGTCAGTCATGAATTGAGTAATCTGTTAAAGATGTTCCTACAGTTTTTTTTATTATAAAGAATAATCTATTTCTATAAGAAAATACATATGTATATTTTGGGAATCTATGCATTCTTGCTACATTTGAAGCATTAATGAACAATTTTAATAAACTTTATGACTAGGTTAAAAACAGTAGCTTGTTTTATTTTGAAGGCACATTTAAAGTTAGATTAAACGCAGGGTTGACATTCTAGCTGATCTGGCTCAATGCTGTGATCAGGGATCAGGATTTTTGTTGGTCTTTTGCCTTTCTCTGTGACTCAGAGAAAGGAAACAAAAACAAAAACAAAAAACAAAAACCCCAAGAGAAACCCAGCAAAGAGCAGAGCTGGAAGCTTTAGCCCGTTCTTGTTGCCTCATTTTATTTCCTCTAATCACTTGCTTTAGCTGCCTGCCGCTTGGGTGTTGTTTGGGGAGGAGGTGTTTGTGTTGGGGGTTTTTTGCGCTTCTTGCTGTTCTGAACGTGTAGAGCAAGATGTGCTATCCAAACCATGACCAGTCTTTGGCAAAGTAACACCAAGTCTGAAGTGGGAGGGAGGAAGAAAAAGTAAGGGAGGAAGCTTGAAATGAGTTTTTGTTTGGGGTTTCTTTTTTTTTTTTTCTTTACAGAGTTTCTATTCTCTAAGTTATGATTCAGCATTTCTTATGTTTGTAGTTTACAGGAATAAACATGAGAAAGTAGCATTTCTGTTGGATGTCGGTAATTTCGGTCATTGCTCAGGAAGCTCTCATGAAACCTGGCCAGGTGAGAGGCATATGAACGACTCCCTTATCTTTTCTCTTGAGACATTTTTCTAAAAACTGTAGATAGAGTTTCTCTGATGAGATGTGTTTGTTTCTGTGTGCCTGGATGTTTGCTGGGGGCAAGCGACAGATAAGGGGGGGGGGTGGCAGAGGAGGAGGAAGTTTGTAGCAGGCCATAACTTTATTTCAAAGAAAACTAAGGCTCTGCCTGCTGATGGAACAAGCCAGCCTTGCCAGGGCTCCCAGGTTGTGTTATTTGTGTATATAGCTGCTGTGTCGAGGTCTGTAAGAAGTTAACAGTCTCAAGCTGGTTACGTGGAGGGAGTTGGGCAAATGATCGGGTCTTACTCAGCATTTTCCATTTTCCTGTTAGGCCAAATTTAAGCATTAAGTTTTTAGATCCAGATTCCCAGTGCCCCAGAAAAGAAACTCCTTAATCATCTATGCTCTGTTTGACAGCTGAACACAGAATGGGTTTTCAGTATAAAGACAGTAGACTTGAATTTGCTGCTATACATTCCAGTACAGATTGCAGAAGGACAAATCTTCAATTTGTTGCTTATTTCTAGTGTTTCTTTAAGGAAAGCATGTTTGCTCCTGAAAGAACTGTTTTGCTTTTTTTGACACTTAAGATAATAGCCTCCTGCGGGTGAATCTCCCAGAGCTCTTTCTGGAATTTGTCACATATTCCCTGCTCCCGCAATGCCTCCATAGCTCCTGCTAGGAGCTGTGCAGTAGTAAGCAGTGGAGTGTTAGTCCTGATACAGATTTCACCCATTTGCTTTTTAATTTGTACAGTGCAGTTAAGTTGTTTTTATGAGACCCTAAGAATAGATTTTCTTGGGTGAGCTAGCTCCTGCACCAGCATGACTCAAGTTCTTGCAGGCAAGATAGACGTTAGATCTTGTCTTGACTGTCCCTCGTGACGATGATTACTCCAGCCTCCTGTGGCTGTTTATTCTACTATTCTTCTAGTTACGAAACTTATCCACATCGTTAGATCCTATTTTCTTGTTGTGCTGTAGGCCATGTAATGTTACCCAAACTTACAAGCAGTGTTCCCAGTCAGAACCGAGTGCTGCTGAGGGTGGAATTGCTGGAGGACTGAAGATGTCCTCAGATACATTTCTTTCTTTCTTTCTTTATAAATGGTAAAGCTTCCAACAAAAGTTCAGTTTGTGGGGGCTGGAAGGCAGGGTAGATTGAAAGATAAGATGTACTAAAGGTATTTATATTTGTTTAAATAATAGTCCGGTTTTGGAGATAGAGCTCTATCAGGCATGAATGAGCTAATCCCCGTCCTTAAACTTTGCCTGCCACAGTTCAGGATAGCCAGTGCGGTGTTCCTGCAGTTTAAAGAATGATGTTTAAATTACTGCTTTATTCCAATGTATCTCTTAATTAGCATTACAGATTTCTCGTTCAGGAGGAAACTTGTGCAGCAATGAGTTTTTGCCAGAAAGATGCAGTTACAGACAGGAAAGTTGAGGACATAAATGCACCAGTTTTACACTAGTCTCAGAAGGAATCCGTGAAAGAGTCAGAAAGAGAATTCCCGAATCCTTCATTCTTAATCTTGTATTTCCCACATAACTTACATTTTAGGAGCTTTGTAGCATGATTAAATGCACGGAGGTCATGAAATACCCTGCTTTATAAACAAGCATATGAAAAAGCCCCTGTAATTAAAACATTTCCTCGAAAAAAATAATCTGGAAAAAAATAGTTTGGAAATGAATCTGAGAAAACTCCAAGCACTAAAGTAGACAAAAGATTCCAAATACCATTTCTAATCACAGTGGGGGAATTGGAAAATCCCTGTCCAAACAGTGGCTCAGTTCCGATTATTGATACAGTTTCCTATTACAAATAAGATTCTGTTGACTGAAAGCAGTACTGTGGTACGTCTCGGTTGTCTTCTGACAGGGTCTCTTGAGCTTCTTTTCCTAAAGTGACTTCGGTACAGCTTGTGGTAAGACTTTGCAGTCTATCTGCAGGCAACCCTTGCAGAGTAGTTAAGGCACTTACTCCAGTAGTCTGTTTTGAATTTTATGGAAGTTTATAAACAGCATTTTGTTTGGGCTTTTTTTTCCCCCCCTTTCAAATTATTTATTACATTGACTGATTCATACAGGTTTTTCTTGTTACTACTAAAATAATAGTTTCTTCCTATGTACAAATAAGTAAGATCAAATCCCTAGCACTGACATCCCCTTTGCAAAGCATCTAGCACTGTTTCATCATTTGCTAGGTGTTTGAATTCAGTTGTGCTTAGTTCTGCAAAAGGAATCAAATGTATAATTTTAAAACAAAATATTTAAAATACAATACAATTTTGTTAGCAGTTCATCTATCTATTAATAGAAATTATTAACTCTCTGCTTATCTGTCCAAAGCATGTATAACCCCGTGCAGCTCTGACACTGTGGTGTTGCTTTTAGACTTTTCCCACTGCCTTCCATTAGTGACTGTTGGAAGATGCAGGAAAATTTACGCTTGTTGCTATACTAATCGTTTCTCCTCTATCAAATAAAATCACCCAAATTGCACACATGCACCAAAGGGTTATTGGGCGGGAGACTTGATCACATTTGATAACAGTATGGTTTTTTCCTCATTGAAATTCTGCGATAGCCTTCAGATATTGAAATTACAACCTGAAAAAAGCTTTGTGCACAATGTTAACCTTTACCATTTCATTGCTAGAACAACTGTCATTGATGTGGATGTGTATAAAAATATGAAGTTACTCTCATACTAGCTAGTTTTCAAGCAATGTTTCATTAGCTGTGACCAGAATAAAAGTCAATGCAACTCAGTATCTGCTTTAATAAAGAGAAAAAATTTATATGAGGCCAAATCACACATCTTCTTTTTTTATTTATAGTGGTATCGCTTAAGATACAATAAGCATTGTCTTGCATTTTCCTGTCATTCATACTGATACAAAGCGAGTGTAAAGCACCACCAAACTGGAATGGCAGGGTTCTGCATTCAGTTTGTACTGGATATAGATGATTATATGGTGGATGGGGGGTAATGATGAATTTGGTTCTAACTCTTTTTGCTGCTGATTGCTAATGCAAAAAAATTTTTATTACTACCCTCCTGAGTGTTAGCCTTTTTTATGTTTAAGTCTACGCAAATGCTTAACAGTCAGAACTTTAGGGCAAACCTCTTGTACTAATGTGAAGTGTGAAGAAAAATTTAAACTTTTGCACGTATGTTGAAAGGGTCCTAGCACATTAATCAGGAAATCCAAACAAAACTAGGGATATAGTTAACTACTCCCAAGGAAACAATTCTGTTCAAATTCTGAACACTATTTTTAATTAATCAATAAAATAAAAATAAAACCATGTGGCCAAAACTGTACATTAAATATGTGAGGGCATTAGTTCTCTTTTGAGAGATACTCACTGAACAGAGAAGTGAAATCATTAAAAGAATGCAGTTCTATTTAACTCTTTGCTGGGACCCAAAACATAGTCTGAGAGTTTAATCTTTGCAGCACAAAGCTAAACTTTGGTAGAAGCTGTACACTTGGATAATATCCTGAGGTTCCTGACTCTTTCATGTGAACTGAGGCTGTTTTGTCCCAGCCTGGGCAGATCAGCAGCACAATTTATGGTGAGTATGTAAACACCTAAAAAGATTAGATATAGCCTTGGATTGACATCAGGATCATGTGAAATTTATGGTGTGGTGTTAGCCTGATGCAAAGCTACGTGAAACTCCCAGGTTTCTCTTTGAGATGATCCTGGAAGCAGCAGCGTGGCCGCCTGGAGCACCACACCACCCCTGGGGTTTGATGCCAGCATACCAGTCCTCAGGAGCTGTAGTCAAGCACAGCTCTCTGGTTCGGCGTAGCCGTAATTCTGATTTGGTCTGACCTATTGGAAACTCTATTGGAAACCAAAATGCCTTTTGTGATCGTTTTCCCACCTGCTAAATTGTTCAAATGTTTTGTTTTGAATAAAAGGCTTTCCTCCCTTCCTGGAAATGTTGGTGGTTAGATCTGCCTGGATGTGAAAAACCATAGGGCTGGAATTCAAGACGAGGATAAATGGGTTAATAGTTGCTGAAGCTAATTGATTTGCATTTACAATAGGGACACATTTAGTTCCAAACCTTCTAACTGGTTGCCACAATTTCACAGAGCAGCACCAAATTTAACCCTCATTTGTTTTAAAATTTTCACAAATTTATGTATTTACTATTAAAATGATTCATATAATAAATAATAATAAATTCCAATAAAATTTTCTAGCTAATTAAAAGCTAAGGAAGACTTTGATCTACATCCAGTTTTCACCTTGCCCTGTCCTTTCAACTGTTGCCTCTGGGATTCCTGTATCACACGTTACATAGCTATCAAAGCACTTCTCAGAGTTCGGGGTATTTAAATCAGAGGTTTTCGTTAGGTCTCAAAATTTCATACAGTTTGCAGAATAAATCCTCTAAGAACTCACTCATTCCCTTCATAAGGCACACTGTAGAAGTGCTGGCTCGGTCAGCAGACCTGGTTTTGATGAGCTCGCATGCAGACACCTCTGTACATCATGCCAGTCAGAGTAAAGAACTGAATTTTTGATGGAGGCTACAAGATGCTATGGTTCCTGTCCCCATACAAACCAAGCGCAATGGCTTGTTTGTTTTCTATAAATACCTTGGGTTTGCTAGTGTATTGCACCAGCAGTTCATTAAGCCTGCAATAAGTAGCTCATTGATGTTGTCTAGAAATTACAGTAATAGGAATCAGTCTCCTTCAAGAAAAGCAAAAACCCTTCTAACACCTCATCTGCTGTATTCCCCTGCTCCGTTAGCTCACCTGGGATCTGGGTGCACAAAAGTTTTGAGATATATTTTCTATGCACGATCGTAGGAGCCTTGGTTTTAGAAATGAATGTCATGGTGACACGATGGGAAAATATTTCTGTGCAACATGATGAAACAATTACTTGGCTGAAGTAATTCAGGAAGGGAATCACAAGAACAAGAGAAAGTGCCTGGAGCCGGTTTGAGAAGCAGAAGGAGAGCAGTGGTGGCTCCCTAGCAGAAACATTGTTTTGCCAATTTCCCCAGCCTCTGCCATCTAGACAATAACTCGGGGGTGGATATTTCTGACAGTGAATTGCCACGCTTCTCTGAGCCTAGGTGTCTTACTTGAAACAATAAAATACAGATTGTCTCTCTTGTTTTTTGAAATACAAAAGGCCAGAAAATGAACAACCTGGAATGTAATTTATTAAGATACTTAAGCATGTCTAACATTTAAATGTACAAGGAGCAGAATAAAATCTGTGGGATAACTTGGCACAACGAGATGAGTAGAATTACAAAAAAAGGAGTAATCATCAAGGAGTTTGGTTGCTTAAAGGAATGCAAGCTGGACCATAGCCACTTACACTTAACTTCAGCACACAAACCAGCTTTCATGCCAGCTCTGTGAAGAACGAACTTCCGAGCAGCACTGCTTTCTTGCCGTTGAGTTATTGATGACCACTCATGGTGGCAGAAAATATTTTTGTGCTTAAAGTTAAGAATAGTGCTGATTGCTGGGTTGAGTCCCCAGATCTGAAGCAGTAGAAGAGAAGGCAGAAGGCCTTTATGTATGACTTTAGCTATTGGATGCACAGTGTCCTTAACCACTTTCAAAGCAAATTACATAGCTGCAGAGTTAATGAGTGCAGAATACTGACTGAAATTTAGATGCAAGGGATAAATACTGAGCTTTGAAACAAAAGAGACAGTTTCTGGTCCTGGCTCTTTATCATATATCTTTAGATTATCAGTTAGCCCCTAAATGTAGTAGAAGCTGTATGCACATATGTGCATCTCTAGTTGTAAGTGCAGTTGCCATAGCTGCAGGTATATTTGCCTATTGTATATTTAGATCCTGATCTTACATATGTGCTTCATTTTATACATGTAGCTGTAGTGATTTCAGTGGAACTATTATTACTTGCATGATAAATGCAGTAATGATACATGCATAGATCTGTATTTACATGGATCTGTATATATATGGATCTGAGATCACAGTGTCTCTGGGAAAATTTTTGTGCCTTGCTCAGTTTTACAACACATGCACTAGCAAATTTTGAGCACTTTCATTTCATGTGTTTTCAAATTCGAGAGAGCTACCCAAGCACATGGGCTGATTTGGCTGTCTCTTCCTGTACAAGAGGAGATGACAGTAGCTTCAGCATTTTTGCATTTCCCAGTGTCCTGGGTTTGGCTGGGATAGTGTTAATTTTCTTCCTAGTAGCTAGTATAGTGTTATGTTTTGGATTTCGTATGAGAATAATGTTGATAACACACTGATGTTTTCAGTTGTTGCTAAGCAGTGTTTATACTAAGTCAAGGATTTTTCAGCTTGCCATGCCCAGCCAGCAAGAAGGCTGGAGGGGCACAAGAAGTTGGGAGGGGACACAGCCAGGGCAGCTGACCCAGACTGGCCAACGGGGTATTCCATACCATGGGATGTCATGCTCAGCATATAAACTGGGGGGAGCTGGCCGGGGGGGTTACAGATTGCTGCTGGGGAACTAACTGGGCATCGTTTGGCGAGTGGTGAGCTATTGCATTGTGCATCACTTGTTTGGTATATTACAATTCTTTTGTTGTTGTTGTTGTTGTTGTTGTTATTTTCCTTTCTGTCCTATTAAGTTGTTCTTAATCTCAACCTATGAGTTTTACTTTTTTTTCCCGGTTCTCTCCCCCATCCCGCTGGCGGGGGGAAGTGAGTGAGTGGCTGCATGGTGCTTAGTTGCTGGCTGGGGTTAAACCATGACACCCAGGAAAAAAAAACCAAACAAACAACAAAACATCTGACAAATGGGGTACAGCCTATGTTCTAACAGCTATTGTTGGGTCCCAATTTGACAAAGTACTTGAGTGTATGTTCCACCTCAGCAGAAGCAAAACAATGCTGAACACAAGCTTTAAAGTTTTGGATGTGCCAAGTGCTCTGCTGAAACACATCCTTCTAGAGCCTCAGCTGCAGCTGCCTGGCCTCTGGATTATACTGCTGTGATGCAGCTGTGGCATGGGCATAAGTCCTGGGAAAGAAAACATGATAGAGAATCCGGATATCCAGAAAGATGGTGAATGACATGCACTCAAACAGGCCAAAAGGAATCCCAATTTCCTCCTACTGTACTGAAGGAGCCCATCCAGTTTGTATGCTGGCCAGGTCTGGCGAGCCACTGTTCAGAGCATGGTGTTAGTACCTGGCTGCTGATCAAAGGATTCTTAAGCAATAACCCACTCCACATCAGCAAGAGCTGCTTGCCAAGAACCGTAGACTTCTATGGGCTGGAAGACAACTGATAAAGCAGATGCTGAGAAAAGCAATGATGCCTGCATTGGGCAATCTGAGTGGTACAAATGGCTACTGGAAAATGTTATTTTTATTTTAGTTCTGCAATTTCATAAGCCCGATTTGCTAAAGGCTCACAGTGACATGGCATTTGTACAGGGCTTGCTTTTTTTGGTTTTTTTGCAAAGCATTTTACTTAGATGAACAGATGCTCCCACTTTACAGGGGAAAACCACTACTCCTTGGTAGTTCTTCCTCTGTCAGTAACAAATATGGGTCAATTGTGCCTTTCTCCAGAATTAGCTCCTGTGGATTTTGGCTTGGGAAGGATGGGGCACTCAGAATAGCTGGGAATGATGCACTCAAACCTCTTGTAATACAGTCCTGTGCCTGGTTGTAGGGGATACGGCTCATGAGCGAGGCTGACAGATTGGAAAGGGTTTGGCAAAAAGGACAAGAAAGCATGTGTCCATGTGGTGAAGAGGCCTGAAAAGAAGGAAGTGATACCAAACAGTACATGGTTCTGGGAAGGCTATTGCAAGCTGTGGCAGTGATGGGAACCGTTTCCAACAGAGGCTACAGGCAATGAACTATTTTCCCACTGACCTCATGGTAACATGAAGTGAAAATTCCACTCTAGTGTTTTCTGCCAAGTCCTTAAAGGCAAAACCTTAGCAAATGGCTCTTGCTTTTGCATTAATACACTAACAGGTGCTCTTCTGCACGAGCCCTGCAAGAGCTTTATTACCAGAGGTACACTAAGTATTAAACAGCCATAAGCTTAACCTGGTATTTACTGTAGGACTGTGCCTTTTTATTGCGCAGAGGGAGGGAACTCCCTTCTCAGCCCTCCAGGTGGTCCCTTCAGGGCAGGGTTGAGGCACATTGGTGAGAAGGGGTGGGGTTGGGTGGGAGAGGCTTTCATTGCTGCCCTACCTGTTCTGGGCATAAATTGAAATGATCGGTCTCTAAATCCTGCCAATTAGGCATGCTTTACTGGCATTAGAGTCGGTTTACTACGATAGGTAAAACGAAAATGTTTCTCTTAAAAAAAAAAAAAAGGAGGCAAAATCCTGCTTTAACACATTTAACTCCCAGAGCAGGGGTAGCAGGGGGCAGCAGTGCACTCTGTAGGGTACCTGACCTAGCCCAGACAGGCAGGAGCAGGTCAGCGTTCTGCAACGCAGAACGGCTCAGGGACAAATACCTCCTAATGCGTTTGTGTACCCCCTTCCAGCAGTGACTGTCTATTAGGGAGCCCATGGAGTAGGGCTGGAGGATGCAGTCTGCAGTCCCCTGCAGCACCCTCTCCTCTGCAATAACTGCACTTTAGCAGTCAAGGTAGCATTAGATGTGGAAAAAAAAATAGTGGTAACCCTTTCCTAGGCTCCACCTGTGAACGAAGCTCCACCTACTTGGGAGAGCAAAATGAGATGCTTTGTACAAGATTGTGAAACTGCTAATCAAGGTAGTACCTGTGCTCTCAAGTTAGTACCTTCCTAATCTTCTGATCGACAGATTCCTATAATGAAGAGGCAATATGGACCTCT